>NC_133325.1:619049902-619724583 GCF_042186555.1 Aquarana catesbeiana | reverse complement strand
GAGTACAGTGAATTGGGCCCCGAGTGCCAAATGTCTGCACTGTCACTCCTATTACACAGTCCCCTTGTCCCTCTACCAATAATCGAGGTCCCTTTTGAGAGGATTGGCATGGACCTGGTGGGGCCAGTAGTGAAGTCTGCCAGGGGTCACCAGGATATTCTGGTAATCCTGCACTATGCAATGCGCTATCCTGAGGCCATTCCCTTGTGTAACACCTCCGCTAAGGCAATCACCAAGGAGTTAGTCCAGGTGTTTAGTCGGGTGGGAATCCCAAAAGAGATCTTAACCGATCAGGGCACCTGATTTATGTCCAGGGTTACTAAGGAACTGTGTAAATTATACAAAATTTTCCATCTCCGTACCTCTGTCTACCATCCCCAAGTGGAAAGTCTTGTGGAAAGATTTAAGAAAATTTAAAAAAATATGCTGAAAAAAGTGGTCAACAAAGATGGGAGAAATTGGGGTTTTTTTGCTACCATATCTCATGTTTGCCATACGAGAGGTTCTGCAGGCATCCACAGCCTATTACTCTTTGAGCTTTTGTGTGGTAGACATCCCAGGGGGCTGCTAGATGTTGCCAAAGAAACATGGGAAGGAGAGGCCACCCAATATAGAAGCATCACAGAGCATATCTCCTTGATGCAGGAACGCATCACAGCTATCCTGCCCCTGGTACGAGAACATATGGAGCGAGCCCCAGAGGCCCAGAGGAGGGTCTATGGTCGGGGTTCCAAGGTCCATACTTGCCCCTGGAGACAGAGTGTTGGTACTGGTTCCCAGGGTTGAAAGTAAGTTCCTAGCAAGTGGCAGGGTCCCTTTGAGGTTTTCAAAAGGGTAGAGGAGGTAAACTACAAAGTCTACCAACCAGGGAAAAGGAAACCACAACAAATTTATCATGTGAATCTCTTAAAGCCCTGGAAGGGACAGATCAACTTTATTGGATGCATCCCCGCCCCCCAATAGACTGGGTACCAGTGACACCTGATGCCCCCATAATGGATTCACTGTCAGTGGCACAACAAAGTGATGTTAGGGGGGTGTGTACAAAAATAGAGGCTTTTTTCTTCCCCTTACCCAGACTGACCAACGTGATCCAGCATGATATAGTGACGGAACCAGGGGTTCGCGTAAATATAAAGCCATATAGAATCCCAGAGACCAGACAAGAGGCAGCCACGAAGGAAATAAAAAATATTTCAGAGTTGGACGTGATAGAAGAGTCCCACAGTGATTGGTCGAGCCCCATAATGCTGGTCCCAATAGCTTTTGTAACGACTTTAGGAAACTCAACAGTATGTCCAAGTTCAATGCATACCCGATGCCTCGGGTCGATTAACTCGTGGACAGGTTGGGACAGGCCCGCTACATAACAACCCTAAACCAGAAAGAAAGGCTATTGGCAAATACCGCTAACTGAATCGGCCAAGGAGAAGACTGCCTTTTCCAATCCTGAGGGCTCGTTTCAGTACAAGCGGATGCCTTTTGGTCTGCATGGGGCCCCTGCATCATTCCAGCGAATGATGGACAAAACTTTGAGACTACATCGCTCGTACGCAGCCGCTTATTTGGACAATGTGGTCATCCACAGCCCAGATTGGCAAGTACAAGCAGTGGTAGATTCCCTTAGGAAAGCAGATCTCACGGCCAATCCAAAAAAGTGTGCCATAGGCCTGGAGGAGGCCAAATACATTGGGTACATTATTAAGCCCCAGAGCAATAAGATTGAGGCAATTCAAAAATGGCCCCAACCAGTAAACAAAAAACAAGTTCGGCCTTTCTGGGCATTACGGGGTATTACAGGCGTTTTATACCCAACTTTGCCACCATTGCCACCCCTCTGACCGACCTGACGAAGGGTAGAGGGTTGGTCATGGCTAAATGGAATCCTGAAGCCAAAGAGTAGGGATGAGCTTCGAGTTCGAGTCGAACTCATGTTCGACTCGAACATTGGCTGTTCGCAAGTTCACCGAACAGCGAACAATTTGGGGTGTTCGCGGCAAATTCGAATGCCGCGGAACACCCTTTAAAAGTCTATGGGAGAAATCAAAAGTGCTAATTTTAAAGGCTAATATGCAAGTTATTGTCATAAAAAGTGTTTGGGGACCTGGGTCCTGCCCCAGGGGACATGGATCAATGCAAAAAAAAGTTTTAAAAACGGCCGTTTTTTCAGGAGCAGTGATTTTAATAATACTTAAAGTCAATCAATAAAAGTGTAATATCCCTTTAAATTTCGTACCTGGGGGGTGTCTATAGTGTGCCTGTAAAGGGGCGCATGTTTCCTGTGTTTAGAACTGTCTGACAGCAAAATGACATTTTGAAGGAAAAAACTCATTTAAAACTACCCGCGGCTATTGCATTGCCGACAATACACATAGAAGTTCATTGATAAAAACGGCATGGGAATTCCCCAAAGGGGAACCCCGAACCAAAATTAAAAAAAAAAAATGACGTGGGGGTCCCCCTAAATTCCATACCAGGCCCTTCAGGTCTGGTATGGATATTAAGGGGAACCCCGGCCAAAATTTAAAAAAAAAAATGACGTGGGGTTCCCCCTAAATTCCATACCAGACCCTTCAGGTCTGGTATGGATTTTAAGGGGAACCCCGCGCCAAAAAAAAAAAAAAAAAACGGCGTGGGGTCCCCCCAAAAATCCATACCAGACCCTTATCCGAGCACGCAACCTGGCAGGCTGCAGGAAAAGAGGGGGGGACAAGAGTGCGGCCCCCCCTCCCTCCTGAACCGTACCAGGCCACATGCCCTCAACATTGGGAGGGTGCTTTGGGGTAGCCCCCCAAAACACCTTGTCCCCATGTTGATGAGGACAAGGGCCTCATCCCCACAACCCTGGCCGGTGGTTGTGGGGGTCTGCGGGCGGGGGGCTTATCGGAATCTGGAAGCCCCCTTTAACAAGGTGACCCCCAGATCCCGGCCCCCCCCTGTGTGAAATGGTAAGGGGGTACATAAGTACCCCTACCATTTCACGAAAAAAGTGTCAAAAATGTTAAAAATGACAAGAGACAGTTTTTGACAATTCCTTTATTTAAATGCTTCTTCTTTCTTCTATCTTGCTTCATCTTCTGGTTCTTCTGGCTCTTCTGGTTCTTCTGGTTCTTCCTCCGGCGTTCTCGTCCAGCATCTCCTCCGCGGCGTCTTCTGTCTTCTTCTCCTCGGGCCGCTCCGCACCCATGGCATGGGGGGGAGGCTCCCGCTCTTCTCTTCTTCTCTTCTTCTTTTCTTCTTTTCTTCTTTTCTTCTCTTCTTCTCTTCTTCTTCATTTTCTTCTCCGGGCCGCTCCGCAATCCATGCTGGCATGGAGGGAGGCTCCCGCTGTGTGACGGCGCTCCTCGTCTGACAGTTCTTAAATAACGGGGGGGCGGGGCCACCCGGTGACCCCGCCCCCCTCTGACGCACGGTGACTTGACAGGACTTCCCTGTGGCATTCCCCGTGACGTCACAGGGAAGTCCCGTCAAGTCACCGTGCGTCAGAGGGGGGCGGGGTCACCGGGTGGCCCCGCCCCCCCGTTATTTAAGAACTGTCAGACGAGGAGCGCCGTCACACAGCGGGAGCCTCCCTCCATGCCAGCATGGATTGAGGAGCGGCCCGGAGAAGAAAATGAAGAAGAAGAGAAGAAGAGAAGAAGAGAAGAAGAGAAGAAGAGAAGAAGAGAAGAAGAGAAGAGCGGGAGCCTCCCCCCCATGCCATGGGTGTGGAGCGGCCCGAGGAGAAGAAGACAGAAGACGCCGCGGAGGAGATGCTGGACGAGAACGCCGGAGGAAGAACCAGAAGAACCAGAAGAGCCAGAAGAACCAGAAGATGAAGCAAGATAGAAGAAAGAAGAAGCATTTAAATAAAGGAATTGTCAAAAACTGTCTCTTGTCATTTTTAACATTTTTGACACTTTTTTCGTGAAATGGTAGGGGTACTTATGTACCCCCTTACCATTTCACACAGGGGGGGGGCCGGGATCTGGGGGTCACCTTGTTAAAGGGGGCTTCCAGATTCCGATAAGCCCCCCGCCCGCAGACCCCCACAACCACCGGCCAGGGTTGTGGGGATGAGGCCCTTGTCCTCATCAACATGGGGACAAGGTGTTTTGGGGGGCTACCCCAAAGCACCCTCCCAATGTTGAGGGCATGTGGCCTGGTACGGTTCAGGAGGGAGGGGGGGCCGCACTCTTGTCCCCCCCTCTTTTCCTGCGGCCTGCCAGGTTGCGTGCTCGGATAAGGGTCTGGTATGGATTTTTGGGGGGACCCCACGCCGTTTTTTTTTTTTTTTTTTGGCGCGGGGTTCCCCTTAAAATCCATACCAGACCTGAAGGGTCTGGTATGGAATTTAGGGGGAACCCCACGTCATTTTTTTTTTTAAATTTTGGCCGGGGTTCCCCTTAATATCCATACCAGACCTGAAGGGCCTGGTATGGAATTTAGGGGGACCCCCACGTCATTTTTTTTTTTAAATTTTGGTTCGGGGTTCCCCTTTGGGGAATTCCCATGCCGTTTTTATCAATGAACTTCTATGTGTATTGTCGGCAATGCAATAGCCGCGGGTAGTTTTAAATGAGTTTTTTCCTTCAAAATGTAATTTTGCTGTCAGACTGTTCTAAACACAGGAAACATGCGCCCCTTTACAGGCACACTATAGACACCCCCCAGGTACGAAATTTAAAGGGATATTACACTTTTATTGTTTGACTTTAAGCATTATTAAAATCACTGCTCCTGAAAAAACGGCCGTTTTTAAAACTTTTTTTGCATTGATCCATGTCCCCTGGGGCAGGACCCAGGTCCCCAAACACTTTTTATGACAATAACTTGCATATAAGCCTTGAAAATTAGCACTTTTGATTATTCATGTTCGTGTCCCATAGACTTTAACGGTGTTCGCATGTTCGAACGAACTTTTTTCCTGTTCGCATGTTCTGGTGCGAACCGAACAGGGGGGTGTTCGGCTCATCCCTACCAAAGAGGCGTTTCAGACCATAAAGCAGGCCCTTTGTGTACAACCGGTGCTTGTGACCCCAGACTTCACAAAGGAGTTTGTGGTACAGACAGACACCTCTGAGGTGGGCCTAGGTGCTGTACTATTCCAGAACAGAGATGGGTGAATATGTGACAACAGGGAAAAAAATGGCTGTGACAAGATGGTTCCTGGCTTTACAGCCCTTTACGTTTACAGTAGAGCTTATGCCGGGCAAGCTCCAAAACAATGCGGATGCCCTCTCCCACATGCACTGTATGCTTGGCACAATTGCTCAGCAGGGGCTTGAGCAGAGAGGGAGGATATGTGACGGTATGTGCGGTGAGGTAATATATATATATATATTTCACCTTGCAGGCATTCTGTTGTGAGAGATTGAAGGGGAACCCGGTCCAGGTTTTTCCAGCCTTTGTAGCAGGCTTGGTTCGGGTCCGGATGTTGTGGTCCACTTGAGTTCACACTTAAGTGGACTTTAAATGAGCAGGAAGAGAGCACAGGATAGCTCTGACCTGAGACTCAGAAGGGAATCTGAGAGAGAGAGCTCTGTTTGGATTTAAAAAAGAAGGTTTGCTTTACCACATGTTTTGTGGGTGACGGGGACCAGCCCCACACCGTATAGAGAGGAGATTACTGTATAGTTTAGCAAACTATACTTTGCAAACCTCAGCTGAATAAACCTGGCAACCCGACAGATTTTAAAGAAATTGCCTGCACCTTGTCTACACAGTCAGGTTTCTGTAATGTAAAAAAATGAGACAAAGATAAATAATTTCAGATTTTTTTTCTGCCTTTAATGTGACCTATAAACTGTACAACTCAATTGAAAAACAAACTGAAATCTTTTTAGGGGGGAAGTAAAAATAAAAAAAAAAACTAAAATAATGTGGTTGCATAAATGTGCACACCTTCTTATAACTGGGGTTTTAGCTGTGTTTAGGTCTTGCACACCCCGCTACTGAGCTAATCCCTCACATATGGTGGTGGATGCGGGCAGGTGAAGTAAGGTAAGCATGGAGGAGCTACTGAGACAGCTTGCTCTGGCAAATGCCAATCAACAGCAGACAAATGCAAGTTTACATTCCTTGCAGTCCAACAACAAGCTTTGCACCAGAGCCTTGCAACCCAGCAGCAAGCCCTGTAACTGGCGGAGGCCTGCCATAGGGAATTGATAGAACTGGAAGAACAGAAATACCAACATCTAATTGAAGCCATCATAAAACAGTTTCAGCAGAGGCAGCCCGAGGCTGGGAGTGATCCTGATAACATAGAATCTTTTTGTGTAAGCCACCTGTTGCCAAAAATGACTGCAGATGATGACCCTGAGATGTTTCTGACCACATTTGAATAGAAAAAGAAAGCTGGCATAAGGAACAATGGGCTGGACTAGTGGCCTCCCTACTATCTGGAGAGTCCCAAAAGGCTGTTTTTTGACTTGGAGCCTGTGGAAGCAAATAACTATGATCGTTTGAAAATAGAAATGACAGGATGTAACCCTGGCTGTCTATGCTCAGTGTGTGCACAATTGGAGTTACCAGTTGGAAAAGCCACCCCGGTCACAAATGTAGGACCTTGACCAGGAAACAGCCTCAGCAAGAGACTCTGTCTAAACCCAAACTTGTGGACCTTGTGGAAACGTACCTAATGACTGAGAATCTTACATCTTCCCACAGACTTCCCACCCCAAGACCAGACCATCACCAGCTATGGGTAAGACTGCATCAAGGGATGAGGGTTGGGGTGGAGAGAATGAAAAAGGGGGAACTAAAGGTACTTTTGGGACTGCTTCTAATGTCTGGCCAGGGTGACCTGGAAGGCCAAACCCACAGGAGGTGACTAGGTTAATTTGTTATCGCTGATGGGAAGAGGGACATGTAGCAGCAGTTTGCTCATCTATTGATGAACCAATGCACTGTGACTTTCTTGCAGAGAGACGGCAGTCCCTATTTGCAACTGTTACATGCACCATGGTAAAGGGAAATGAGAAACCTTAATGCAAAATGTGTATAGATGGTAAAAATGTTGTTGTATTTTTAGATTCTGGTAGCCAGGTGTCACATACCTGGTCAGAGGCCGAAGTCCTGAGAGGGCTCTCCTTGAGGCTAAGTGCAAAGCACTACTGAAGGTGGTACAGGAGGTGCAGTGCCCAAAGAAGCACAGGTTTCCAGTAGTGTTCTGATAAGCTGGGAAGCTGACCACCAGATGACTGCTGGAACAGGCAGGATGCGCTGTAGGGTAGATGTCCCCCAGAAGCTCCAGGTGTACTTGGCAACAGGGCAAACAGGAAGCGGTAATGGAAGCCAGGCCAGGGGTCATGGATCAGTCAGTAATGGAGGCAGGTAACAGAAACAGAAACAGGTCGGGATCATACACAGGTAGGAAGATAGTAGCAGAGTTTGTAATGCAGGCCAGGGTCATACAGGTCAAAGGCGGGTAGGGTCAGTAGCAGGAAATTCAAGATCAAACACACAGAGGCACAGGAACACGGGGGGCTGACAATCATCCAGCAATCTGATGAGCACAGCAGCAGTCTTTTATAGGCCAAGTGTCTATGATGTTATGCAAATTTTGCAGATTCATAATGCCGCGCACTCGCATGTCCCAATTCGCCATTTGTGCGCCAATGCACATGGGAGTGCGCCGGGTGGGGCCATGCTTAGTATCGGTAACAGTGCCAGTTCTTCCTTGGCCATTCTCCTGACACCTGGTTAACTTGCTAAAAACTGAACTGGTGGTGGAGAAGACCTTGCACCCTAGAAAAATGGCAGTCATTTGTGTACATGGGGACACTCAAGAGTATCCCATGACAAGGGTGTCCTTTGAAACCTCCCTCGGTAACCTGTGTCATCAGGTTGGTTTGGTTCCCCAGCTACCACATGATGCCATTGTGGGAAGGAATTTCCCAAAATTCTAAGAGCTCTGGGATTGTCCAGTTTCATCATTAAGTGGCTCTTCAGATCCTGAAGGTTTTCTTAGGGAGTGTGAGGATTCTCCTGAGTTTCCCTTGTCAGTATTTGCAGGGGAAACAACGAGGCCCAGGGAAGAGCCTGCAACCTCAGAAGAGGAACAACAAACTCTAGTGTTTGATGACCTAGAGGTACACAGAGATTTTTTTTTTAATACAAATGCTTTTATTAGGGAATAAAGAGCATTACAAGGAGAACCAGTAAATAGGATGTGATCCGTACATGGAAATAAAAAAGGAGGAAAAAAAAAAAGATTACATCTTATCTGTGGTACAAATATCAGGTGCATATAATACAGTGCATATAACAGTTAGAAGCTATGAAATATGCATAAATATGTATAAATATGCATAATACTATATATAGCTCAGTTGGTTCTGAGCTATATATAATAAACATACTGCAAGCCTGAGATATACTGGAGCCCAGCTCAAGGCTTCAGGAGAGGTGACAGTACTGAGGGTAGGTACATCCCATATACCTAGGATCATGAGAAGAGAGTAAAAGAAATAACCAAAAAACAAACCAAGAAGGCTTGAAGGCAAGTAAGCCATAACATTATTTTACTCTGGAAAAAGCATGTGGGTAGTTTGCATAATACATAGTGCATAGCAAGGGAGCCAGGCATATGCCCAGGTACTTAAAGGAGCTATGTGTTAAGGAAAATCCAAAAGAATCTTTGATGTTAGCTATAATATTGTAAGGAATGTTAATTTGTATGGCAGAACATTTTGTCAGATTATCTCTTAGTCCAGAAAGCTCATGGAACCCCTGAAGAATGGATACCAAGTTTGGGAGAGACACCACTGGATCTGATAGAAACATAAGCACGTCATCAGTGTACATACTTAATTTAAATTCCTCCTCACCTTTCTGGTAGCCTTTAATATTTGGGTCAGTCTTGAACGCCCTAGCCAAGGGCTCTATTGCCAGGGCAAAAATTAAGGGTGATAAAGGGCAGCCCTGTCTTATGCCCCTTCCCAAGGGGAAATAATCATGGGAACAGACAGAAAGCTTGATTCGGGTGTGGGGGTTATGATAAAAAACCTTAAACCCATGCACAAATTCACCGGAACCCACATTCAACGGAACCCACATTTGGCAAAGATAGTGTCCATATATGGCCCCAAGATGCTATCAAATGCCTTGTGGGTGTCTAGTCCTAGTATTAAGACACTACGGGTGAAAATATCAGCGTATAATGTTAGGAGCTAGGTGGATGTTATCAGCAGTTTGCCTTGAGGGGATAAAACATGTTTGTTCTGGGACTATTAGAGTGGAAATAATAGGTGCCAGACAGTCTGCTAATAGGCGGCCTAAAATTTTCATATAAGTATGGAGGACAGATATTAGCCTATAGTTTTGAGGGGGGATATGGTCTTTATTCGGTTTGGGGATAAGTGTCATGTTAGCATAAAGCATCTCATTAGAAAGTTTATTGCCTTGAACAATATAATTAAAGAGGCAAGATAGTTTAGGGGAGAGAATGCCTGCAAATTTTTTTATAGTGCAGGGAGGTGTATCCATCAAAGCCTGGGGCTGTGGAAGAGTTTAAGGATTTAATAATAAAAAGGATCTCTTGTTCTGTGCAAGCGGCATTAAAGCCTCATAGCTGTGCCTCCATTAGTGTTGGGGGAGAGTCCAACCAAGACTCTGGACCTTGTGGTGGACCAGAGTCTGGGGAGGGATAGGGATTGGTAATATGATGTGAAGATTTGTGGAACCTCTTTAGGGTGTAAAACCACCTGACCATGAATGTTTTTTCAGCTTATAAACATGTGTAGCCTGGAGGGATTGGTGCAGTTTGTGGGTAAACATAGTTGAGGCTGAGTTACTCTGAAGAAGAAACTGTGCCTTGAACCAATGGAGAGATTTCTCTGTTAGTTTGGATAAGATTGTGTCCAATGCCACTCGTTTTTGGTTAATTTGCCTCAATACCTCTAAGGAATGAGATTGATAATGGATATGATACAATTTAGTTATCTCGTGGGTGAGGGTGTTGATTTCAACAGTCTTTTGTTGTTTCTTAGTGGTGGCCAATTCTATTATTTGGCCTCTCAGCACCGTCTTTTGAGCAGCCCATAGCATGGCAGGAGAGATCTCCTCTAAATTGTTTAATCAAACATATTATTGTAGTCGGTCTGTTACTTGTGACACTATTTCTGGGTCTGTGAGGAGGGAGTCATTTAGTCTCCTGTGGCTGTCATGGGGGAAAGTCCTATATATGAGGTATGAAAGGAGACCACATGGTGATCAGACCAAGGGCAAGTGTGAATTGTTGCCACTTTTTGAGAAAATTTTGGAAACCGCTCAACTTCAAGGTCCCCACATTACTAAGGGCTCAGGAGAATGTAGTGAATAGATAGATAGATGGGGATAGATAGATAAATGGGGAATTAGTTAACCCCGAGGAGTATATTTCCCTCCCGTACTTCATTATGGAATGGGACCTGTTATACCGAATGTCACAAAGGGCAGAGGAAACCCTCTGAGCAACTGGTGGTTCCCAAATCTTACCGCAAGTTGGTCTTAGAGCTGGCCCATGAGAACATTCTTGGGGGACATTTAGGAGCTGAAAAAACCCAAGAAAGAATCACACTGAGGTTTTATTGGCCTGGGATCACTAAGAAAGTGTAAATGTACTGTTCTTCCTGTGCAGTGTGTCACCCATGTTACATTTCCGTAGTCCTTTGATTCCCCTGCCCATCATTGAGGTTCCTTTTAAAAGGATCACGATGGATTTGGTTGGCCCCTTGCTGAAGTCTACTAAAGGGCACCAGCACATATTGGTGAGAATGAATTATGCAGCCATGTGGGCATACCTAAATAACTACTAATTGACCAGGGCATCCCAGTTATGTCTGGAGTAACAAAAGAGCTTTGTAAACTTCTTAAAGTGACCCAATTATGTAGTTCAATGTATCACCCACAGACAGATGGGTTAGTTGAAATATTTAACAAAACGTTAAAACAAACGTTGAGGAACATGGTGGATAAAGACGGAAAGAATTGCGATTGTCTACTCCCTTATTTAATGTTTGCTATCAGAGAGGTTCCTCAATCTTCCACATGGTTCTCTTCTTTTGAGCTACTGTATTGGCAGCACACAGGGATAGAATATTGGATATTGCCAAGGAAACATGGCAGAGTGAGAGTTCCCCGCATATAAGTGTGATTGAACACGTAGCACAAATGCAGGACAGAGTTGCCCTAGTGAGGCCTATTGTGAAGGAACATTTGGCTCAAGCCCAATTGGCTCAGCAGAGGATTTACAATCATGGGGCCCAGGTCAGTTCTTTTGTACCTGGTGATAGGGTGGCCAGGGGTCCATATCTAAACCCAAGAGGACCGTTTGAGGGGACAGGGAAATGGAAGTAAAGAGAACAGAGGAGAGAAATTTTGTGAGGGTAGACCAGAAGGGCTTTAGTTTGGGGCAAGTCCACCAGATGTGTAACGGAGTTCCAGGGTATCCACAGTTTCTCCAGCAGGTGGGTGTGGTGGAGTATATCTTAGCCAGTTTGGAAGGTGTAAGCTACCAATTGTTGAGGATTTTCTGTACAGTTTCCCAATGTAGAATGCATCAGGAGATGTTTGGTGGCATTTGAAGGGTACGTGTTGGGGAATATAATTGCAGCTTAGCAGATTATTCCAATGTAGCATAGCACAGGTTTTAGTCTCCGGTGTAGAGACAGAGATGAGCTTGTCGATGTAGGAGATACCTTTCTTATGAGATTTTTCTGCGCAATAATAATCCAGAAGGTGCCAGAAGAAGGGGTTCCCTGACCAAAGTACACGCGAGAGGGCTGAGCGGAGTCTGAGATATTTGAAAAAGTCTTTAGGAGGGATGTGATGGTTTGTTTGCAGACGTTGGAAGGTGAGGAGCGAGGAGTACTGGTAGAGATCTCCAATTGTTTTGAGGCCAGCAGACAGCCAGTTTGAAAGTAGGATATCCAGCATCACAGTTTGTAGAGTGCTGAGGGATAGTAAGTTTAGTAGACGGTGGGGTATGCCTCCGTTTTGCTGATGGGCTGCTTTCCATGTTCTGATTGTTACTGTTACAGTGCTGAGATAGCATTGCTGAGTGTGATGCTGTAGCAGTAAAGCACTAAGAAGCAGTGTGGGGGCTTCCGGTTCCGGCGCCGTTTGGAGTAGCGGTAATCTACCTCAGCTCCCACTACCCTGCCCATATATCAGCCTGTAAAACCAGCCCTGCCTTTCATCGCCATCAGCAGACCACCTGCAGACCTCCCTGTTACCCCCCGCATATCGTAAAAGCCCTGCGAGTACCAGCGGACGCACCTGACATGAGCAGGAGGCAGACATCACATCAGCGGGAGGCGGACAATATTGATCGCATTGCCCAAGCTGTGGCAGCAATCCTAGCCCCCACCATAGCAGCTTCAGTGGAGAAAGCAGTCAATGCTGGCATGCTGCAAATAAAAAGAGAGCTGGGAGAACATGCTTCTTGCCTCAATGAGGCTGAAAATAAACTTGCAAGCATGGAAGAAGAATTTTACCAGGCACAAGCTACAGAGCAGGCCCAGAATAAGACAAATCAATATATAATCCAGAAATTAGAAGATTTAGAGAACAGATCGAGACGCAGCAGGAATCTGTAAAAGTGTGAGTAGATGCATGGTGTATGTGTTTGCGTGTATGATTGATAGTAATCATCATGTTCTTGAGTGTATTCTTTCTTCCTTCTAAATACCATCTCGGACAATAAGATCATAAAAATTATAATATGCTCATCCCAAAAGGTATGGCTTCTTTTCTATTGGTTAGAAAAAATATAATGATTTACTTTGGTGAATTTCAGGTAATATCACCTTCAACCACTAGGCATGTCTGAGAGCAGAAAAATGTGTTCTGAACTATCTTTTAAATAAAATGTTACATTTTCATAATATGTATTTGTTTGTATCTTGATGAAAGGAATATATACCTTTAAGTATTCTGGTAACTGGTCTAATATAAAATAGACTCAGTATAATTTTAATTAATCATTATTACATAACATGGATATATATATATATATATATATATATATATATATATATATATATATATATATATGCATGTATATCTTATAAAAACTGGTCTATCTATGAAAGACACATGTTTTATATATATATATATATATATATATATATATATATATATATATATATTAATCAATATCACATAACATGATTATCTATATGGATAAATGTATAATTCTGGTATATCCAATGAATAATTGTTTCTCTAAAGACACATGCTATGTGTAAATTTTTATACAGTTATAATCACAATTCATCTGTCTTTCATAATACTGATTGGCATCTTCAACAAGTCTGCTTATAATTTGTCCTAAATCACAACCTTATATTTTTACCTTATGACAGATGTATTTTAAAACATAATACCGACTGCACATATTTCAAATCTTTTCCTTCCTGTCAGACAATTTAGTCACATATTATTCAGAGATTTCATTTTGTGCGTGTCAGTTAGTGTAATATTAACACTGTCGCTCAGCCATTGTTCTAGGGAACAAGCCTGAGTCAACATTGTGGTTTGACTAGGAAAGCAATATCATCCCCTGATACAATAGGACATATTTACCTAAGTTCTCCTTGAATTAAAAGTTTTGTAGTTTTTATTTGCCCACCACAGATAGGTACCCATCTTCTTTGTTTTGTGAAATGGGACCTTATTGTTCCTGCAAGTCTGTTTCAACATGAATTCTTGTTTCTTGCAACCCAGCTTTTCAATGGGTCGTATAAATTAGTCACCTAATTCTGATGGGAGGGGAAGTGCTCTTTTGCGAGCAAAATGTATTATTTCTTCATCATTATTAAAACATGACACAAATTTATACAAATATGGTAACAAATTGCGTAAGCTCCTGGCGAGATTATGCAAAGGCCCATACAAGCCCACTCATATCACAGCCCTACGGGGCTCCTCAGGCACTATCAAAAAGACACCACAGGAGGTCAACAGAGTTATGCAAACATTCTATTCTTCCCTTTATGCTCCAGATCCCATAAACCACAGTACTGCCCAAAACTTCCTTGACCAGCTTGACTTACCATCAGTAACTCCTTCCCAATTAGAGACCCTAAATGCCACTATATCTAGCTCAGAACTTTCTCTTACCATCCGCCAACTAGCCCTTAGCAAGGCCCCAGGTCCTGATGGATTCTCAGGGGAATTTTACAAGACTCTCCAGAAGATTGTTGAACCTGACCTCCTCAGTGTATACAATGACATCTGGAAAGGAGGGCCATACCTACTCTCCGGAAACCAAGCCATCATAAAACTATTATCAAAAAAAGGGAAAGACCCTCTAGACCAGTAGCGATGCATCAATAAGGGCACGCAGGCTCCACCCCCTCTCTCCTGCCACCCCCCCATCACCAATAGATTGGCAATATACATACAAAATCATTGAAAACAATGACGTGGGCCCCCCAGTCCATTACCAGGCCCTTCAGGTCTGATATGGATTTTTATAACTGACAATTTTTATTATTTTTTCCACAGAAAAAACAAATACAGCATTATAGCATTGGGTACAGAGAGAGAAAGAGATCATAATGTCACATTTCAATTTGGCACACAGTCACCCAAACGTTGGGCGACAAAGCCTTTCAATATAAACAGTTAGTGATAAAATTAAGTGGGTTTACTGGAATATAATACATCTCAAACAGTATATCCGTTAGTACCCTTTGCATAAATATATAAATTCACAAAAAGAAAAAAGAAAGAAGAGAGTAGAGAAAGAAGGAAGAAGGGGGAGGGGACAGCCACCCTTCTCCAGAACCCGGAACAAGTCGGCGGGGGATGGGTCATAAATACTTAAATGGCACATATCATTAGGTCGCAGGAGTCTCCAGCAGAACCCAGGATTCCCAAATACGGTTATGCTTATCAAGAGTATCATTTATTGAGGCCGTAAGATATTCCATTCTCTTGACATCTCTGATCCTGGAATGCAGCTCAGTCAGTGAGAGGGGTTCTCTTTTTTTCCACTTTAGAGCCACCAAACAGCGTGCTGCAGTAAGCACATGGGCTAAGAGTTTTTTGGATATTTTAGAGAAGGTGGCAGGTGGAAGGCCCAAGAGAAAAATCCTCGGATCAAGGAGCATCTCAACATCAAAGATGGACTGGAGTAGGGATTGTACCATACCCCAATAGGGGATGATTAGAGGGCAGGTCCAATAGACATGAAATAATGTTCCCCTATCCTTATAACATCTCCAACAACGGGAGTCAGCCGTGGGGTATATGGAGTGGAGCAGGTCAGGTGTCTGATACCAATGAAATAAAATCTTATTTTGATTCTCTTTATAAAGCGTGCATATGGAGCTTTTAGTAGCCTGGGTCCATATGGATTGCCAGGTCTTTAAGTATAAGTCTGTGCCCAACGCCTGCTCCCACTTAGCCATATATGGGTGTCGCGGCCCATCTGGTGAGAAATCAGTGACCAGTATCTGATAAGTGCGGGAAATCATGCCCTTAGGGGACGAACCCTCCAAACATAGCCCTTCGAAGTCTGTCAGGGGAGAAAATCTTAAATTCGACCTCAGTGATTGTGCATAATGGCATATTTGTAGGTAACTGAAAAAGGCCTGCTTGGGGATATCAAAAGTCTCTTGCAGTTCTTGGAAGGATCGTAGCATTCTGGTTTTAGGGTCAATTAGTTGTCCATAACGAAATATGGCCTTATCCATCCAGAAATGGGACATCTGTGAGGTTAAGCTGTCAGGGATATTAGGTGTAAATAGGAATGAAGTGACTGGGGAAGATGTAGTGGAGAGCGGATATTTCAATTTGGCCCGTCGCCATAATGTACGTAAGAGAGCCATTGGTCCTAGCAATTGTACGCTACCGGGAGGTATATCAGAGCTCCAAAGCATGGAGTTTGGGTGTGTGGGGGCTATCCATAGCTTTTCTATCTGTGTCCATCTATTGTAAGCATGTAAGGTGCACCAGGAGGCTATAGGTCTTAATTGAGCTGCTAAATAATACTTAGCTATGTTGGGGAACGCCAGTCCACCTTGGTTACGTGGAGCATATAGAACCAATCTAGCAACGCGGTGTCTTTTATAATTCCAGAAAAAGTTTATCAGGTCACTTTGAAGTTTTTTTAAGTGTGAGCACGGAATGGGGATAGGGAGCGTCTCAAAAAGATACAGAAGTCTAGGTAGTATCGTCATCTTCAAGGTTGCAAGTCTACCAAAAAGGGACAGCTTCAGAGATTTCCATTTAGCTAGGGAAGCCCTAATAGAGGCGAACATTTGGGGAAAGTTGGCCTTGTATAGAGTATCGTATGTGGGCGTAATATGTACCCCCAGGTATTTTAAGGAAGAGGACTGCCAAGAGTATGGAAATGTTTGTGAAAGTGTTGAAAATGTATGGGGGCATAAATTAAGAGGGAGAACCTCTGTCTTGGAACTGTTAATTTTATAACCCGAAAGGGTGCTATATCTCTCCAGCTCCACTTGTAAGTTCGGGAGAGATATGTGAGAGATAAGGAGATCTTAAAATCTCTAGTACGGACTGGGATACCATGAATACTTGGGTTATTTCTGATATGGGCTGCTAGCGGTTCAATGCATAGGGCATATAGAAGAGGGGAGAGTGGACAACCTTGGCGGGTCCCATTAGAGATCAGAAAGGTAGGGGAAGTGGCAAAGTTAGTGCGAACCTGAGCTATTGGGGCCGAGTATAAATGGGTGATAGCTCGAAGGAATGGGCCCTCAATACCAGCCCGGGTGAGAGTCGCGAACAGGAAAGGCCAGCCCAGCCTGTCAAAGGCTTTTTCGGCATCTAGACTGAGCAGTATTGCCTCCATTATGTTCCTGTTCGCAACCTCCACCAGGTCAATAACCCTCCGGGTGTTATCCCCAGCCTGTCGACAAGGGATAAAGCCCACCTGGTCCCTATGGACCAGGGATGGCATGAAGTTGTTTAATCTATTTGCCAGCAGTTTTGTAAAAATTTTTAAGTCTGTATTGAGAAGTGCTATCGGTCTGTAATTGAACGGAAGAGTGTGGTCTTTCCCTGGTTTTGGGATTAGTGTCAGGTAGGAGTTTTGCATATCTCTGGGGATGGGTGTGTCAGAGAGAAAGGAATTAAAGAGATTTGTCATATGGGGAAGTAAATGTGGTAGGAACGTCTTATAATAGAGGTACGGTAGTCCATCAGGCCCAGGGGCCTTATTATTTGGCAACAGTTTAATTGTTCCTGTTACCTCCTCCTCTGTAATGGAGGCGTTAAGAGTCTCCAGAGCAGAGGAGGCAAGCCTAGGAGTATCTGCTTCCGCTAAATAGGTGTGGATTGCCTGAGATAGGTCAGAAGGGGGTGGGTTGTGCGGAACATTCGGATCATTATATAGTGCAGAGTAGAAGTCGTGAAAAAGTTGTGCTATTTTGTTATGGTGGGACTGAAGGACGCCATTTGCATCCCTAAGTTGTGTAGTGGTATTTGTTGCTGCCTTGTCGTGAAGCTGTTTCGCCAAGAGCGTATGTGGTTTGTTGGCTTTGTTGTAATAAGTCTGTCTAAGCCTGATCAACGCCTTTTCTATCTTACCCATGTCGATATCTTTCAGTCCAGCCCTTACACTAGTGAGTTCTCTAAGGATTGTTAGGGACGGGGATATGAGCAAGAGCGCTTCTAGATGTTTAAGTCTGTCTAAAAGGGCGCTGCGTGCTGCATTAGCGTTTCTTTTCAAGGCAGTGGAGAGTGAAATGCATTGGCCTTGGAAGACCGCCTTATGGGCTTCCCACAAAGATGAGGCGGAGATCTCAGAGGAGCAATTTTCCGCAAAGTACAGCTTCAAAGTTTGCTCTAATTCTATTCTAGATTCTATTCTGTTTAGACGCCAATGGCATTTACGAAAGGAGCTTGGGGAGAGTGTCAGGGAGAATGTAATCGGGGCATGGTCCGACCAGGATATGGCCTGAATGTCTGGGTTCGTGCATGTTCGCAAAGTCGGGGCATTAACAAAAAAATAATCTAGTCGTGAGTGGGACATATGGGGATGGGAATAAAAAGTAAATTGTTTAGCTGATGGATAGGTGGTGCGCCAGGTATCAAACAGGGCATATTTCCTAGTAAGTTGGCGAAACTGGGTGGCTGTTCTATTGGCGGTTACTTGGGATTTCCTCTGACCCATTGAGTGTTTATCAAGACCCGGAGAGTGGACAAGGTTAAAATCTCCTCCGATTACCAGGTACTGATGGGGGGCCCCAAACAGGCGGTCAAAGACTTTAGACAAAAAAGGGATTTGATTCGTGTTTGGGGCATAGATATTGCAGAGAGTGATATTCGCTCCTCTCCAAAGGCCTCGGAGGATAAGGTAGTGTCCTAATGGGTCAGAGTATAGAGATTGTAACTGGAAGAGGGAGCCTTGCTTAAAAAGGATTGCTACCCCTGCCCGTTTATGTGGGTAAGAGGCCTGGTATATGTGGGGATATTGTCGTCGTGCAAATGTCATGGTGCCCGTTTTATCAAGGTGGGTCTTCTGAATGAAAATAATGTCCGCTTTAGACCGTTTGAACTCTCGTAGCGCTAGGCTTCTCTTAACATTTGAGTTGAGGCCCTTTACGTTTAGTGAAAATATGTCAATCATGGTGGATATTTTGTGGAAAGAAACGGTAGCTTACCTAGTGGATGTAGTAGGGCCTCGGAGCATAGGAGGTCCCTATCGTGAGTCTCCATGATGATTGCGGTTTGGAGGTCTACGACCCCCTGAACATGAACCCGTCCCGGAGATGGGCGGCGCCCAAAAAATTAAAAAAAAAAAGAAATGGGAATAGCAGTAGGAGAAGAGCAGAAAAAAAAGTGCAAAAAACAGAAAAAAAACACAAAGATTAGTACAAAATGAAGGTTAGTTAACTATTCACAATATAACCCACCTTCACAAAGTGATGGAATGGGAAACTCTGGAGGGCCCCCTCTGACATAGAAGGCAAAAGTGCCATTGTCAGAAAAAATGGAAGAAGGAGCCATTTGGAGAGCCCCGGGGGGGGGGGGAGAGGATGGACCCAAGGAGGGGATGACCCCCTTCCGGGCCTGCCTGCATCTAAATTCAAAAAATGAAAAACTAAATAACAGAAAAAACATGGAACCTGCATGCGTCAACTGGTAACCGACACATCTATACTCATGACTATGGTCCGAATAAAAGAATATACCATTGAAGCTATTGATTCGTGAGATATGGAGCTATACAAGTGCAAGATATATCTCTCTTTGTAATAGTATTCCCCTATAGCTTGACTCCCGACAGGGGAGAAGCAAAAAAGAAGGGGGGAGGGGGGATAACCCTCCCAACTAACCATGCCCCTCCTCTGAAACAGAAAGTAAAAGGAAGGGGAGAGAGAGAGAGTAAGTGAGTGGGTATAGGTAGATGCAGGAGAGGGGAGATGGAGAGGGGGAGGGAGGGGGGGAAGGAAAGGAGAAGGGGGAAAAAAGGGGGAGAGGGTAGGGAAGAAGAGGGTGTGTGAGAAAGAGGAGGAGCATGGGGGGGTGGCATAACCCGGCTAGCTATGCAAGTCCTATCTAAACCATACAGTCACAATCAAACATGTGTTGCTAACTTAAGAAAGAATCTGTTTGCTGAGTATGTCCATACTATAGCTGAGTAGGATGAGAAGGATATGTCTCCGGGTTCTCAGGTAGAGAAATAGGAAGAGACAGACCATGTAAATCCGGAGTCAGACAGCTGGGTGAGGAAGGAATTCAGATGAGCAGCAGTTCATCTCTGACGGGGTGGTGGGGAAGGACCCGTAGATCACGGTCTTGTGCGTTTCCGGCCTGCGACTTGGATCCAAGGATCTGGGCGAGGTGGGGGTGCTGGCAACGGATCCCATCCAGGGGTAGGTGGTACCGGAATATCCAATTCTCTGCAGAAAAATTGAAGATCCTCCAGGTATCGGAGGGTTGTGGACTTTCCATCTTTTTTTGCCGTGAGACTAAAGGGGAAACCCCAATGATAGCGAAAGTCATGTTCTCTTAACAGGGT
The DNA here is from genome assembly GCF_042186555.1 of Aquarana catesbeiana. Taxonomy (NCBI): domain Eukaryota; kingdom Metazoa; phylum Chordata; class Amphibia; order Anura; family Ranidae; genus Aquarana; species Aquarana catesbeiana. The sequence continues at coordinate 619,704,620 of NC_133325.1, read as the reverse complement.
GAGGAGTGGTTGCAAAGATCTTCTTTGTTGAAGGGTGATCCATGAGAGATCTGGGAAAAGTTGTAGGGAGGCCCCGTCAAAATCAATGGCATGCATGTTTTGCCCCTTTCTCATAATGTCCTCTTTAAGGGTGTAGTTATGTACCCTGCAGATCACGTCCCGTGGGCGGGATCCTGGCCCACGGGGACGCAAAGCTCGGTGTGCACGATCCAGCTTAACTCGCTGATGCTCCGGATGGCCTAAAATGATATTGAAAATGGCTTGCAAAGTCACATTCAGGTCTTCTTCTTGTGTCGCCTCCGGTAGGCCTCTGACCCTAATATTGTTACGCCTGCCTCTATTGTCGAGGTCTTCAAGGTGGCATTGGAAGTCTCTAAGGGTGGTGGCTTGTGAAGTTAAGCGATCATGTATTTGTGAGATTTCAAATTTAGTGTCATTTGTTTCCTCCTCTAGGGATGCGACTTTAGTGGACAGTTGGTGAAGATCAGTGCGAAGCATGCTAATCTCAGTTCTATAAGTGTCCCGCACTTCTTGAATTAGCATACAAAAGTCTTGCTTTGTGGGCATACAACGGACGTAATCTCGCCAAGATGTACATGCTTCAGGGTCAGGGTCAGAGTCTGATGTAACGTGGGCATGGGAGCCCTGCACTATAGCTGAATAGGAAGCTGGCATAGGGGGTCCCCTCTGAGGTGGTAGTGAAGGGGGAGTAGTGCTAGAGTGCTTAGTTAGCAATGGGCCTTGCGGGCTCCCCGTGTGTGAATCGGCCCCCTGGGATCCTGATGGTCTTGGGGCCTGGGAAGGTGCTGGAGCCTGGGCCGTGTCCCTCTTGAGAGGGGAGAGAGAGGGAGCTCTGTCCCTGTGTGGTTGGGAGTGTTGTGGCAGGAAGCGGGGGTCCCATTCTGGAGCATAGGAGTCCCAGGAGGGGGATGGCTGGCCGGAGGATATAGAGGGCGCAGGCCCTATAAGGCATGGGGGAAAAGTCTGCGATAAGCTGCCCAGTATATGGCCTCCGGAGGGGGGGGGCGATCGAAAGGTCAGCAGGGGGGATCGGAGAGTGGACAGTGGGTAAGTCACCCTCGGATCCGTACCTGTTGCTCCTGCGGTCCACGGAGGCTTGCAGAGAAGGAGATGGAGAGAGTGCTGCGTGTGGCGTCAGCGCCATCTTGGCCTCGTGGTGCCCGGCCGTAGTTCCCTGCCCAAAATACTCGGTGATGAGTGGCGGGGGAACTGAGGAAGAACGGGTGGCGTGTCCTCTGGGGTCCGATTCCTTATTTTTGCGCAGTTTGCCCATAATTAGTGGCGGAGAGGTGCAGGTTCCAGCTCTATGCAGGCAGGCCGGAGCGGGAGCTTCAGTGAGACACGTCTGCTTGGGAAGCCATCCAAGCCACGCCCCCCTGATATGGATTTTAATGGGAACCCCATGCCAAAATGTTAAAAAAATGGCGTGGGGCCCCCTAAAATCCATACTAGAACCTTATCTGAGCACGCAACATGGCAGGCCACAGGAAAAGAGGGTGGATGAGAGAACGTCCGCCCTCCTGAAAATAATACCAGGCCACATTCCCTCAACATGGGGTCCCCCCAAAGCACCTTGTCCCCATGTTGATGGGGACAAGGGCCTCATCCCCACAACCCTTTCCCGGTGGTTATGGGGGTCTGCAGGCAGGGACTTATTGGAATCTGGAAGCTCCCTTTAACAAGGAGGCCCCCAGATCCAAGCCCCCTATATGAATGGGTACCCCTACCGATTCACCAAAAAAGTGTCAAAAAAGTAAAAATGACAGGAGACAGTTTTGGACAATTCCTTTATTAATTTTTTTTTTTAAAGTGTCCCGCAATGTCCATCCATCTTCAAACATGGTGTCCGACGGTCCTGAGAAAAAAAATTTAAAAAAAATGAAAAACTCCACCTCCATGGGAGACATCCCGCCGACTGCCGTCTTTTTTTGCTTTGACCGAGTGACCCCGCCCCTATATATATATATATATAGATATATATTTATAGATATATATCTATATATATATCTATATATATATATATAGATATATATATATATATATAGATATATATATATATATATATCTATATATATATACACAGCCTAGTATACTCTGCATTTAGTGTAGATTATATATTCAGTGTATAATCTATATTCAGGCAGTGTAGTATATATAATATAGTGTATTGAAGTGAAGTGGTTAAGAGGAACCCTGTGCCAAAAAAAAAAAATGGCGTGGGGTCCCACCTCAAATTTCATACCAGACCCTTTAAGTCTGATATGGATTTTAAGGGGAACCCCGTGCCAAAAAAAAAAGGCGTATGGATCCCCCCCCAAAATCCATACCAGACCCTTATCCAAGCTATTTTTATATATATATATATATATATATATATATATATATATATATATATATATATATATATACACAAACTATACTGTGTATATATACAGTATCTCACAAAAGTGAGTACACCCCTGACATTTTTGTAAATATTTAATATTTTGTTATATCTTTTCATGTGACAACACTGAAGAAATTACACTTTGCTAGAATGTAAAGTAGTGAGTGTACAGCTTGTATAACAGTGTAAATTTGCTGTCCCCCCAAAATAACTCAACACACAGCCATTAATGTCTAAACCACTGACAACAAAAAGTAAGTACATCCCTAAGTGAAAATGTTCAAATTGGACCCAATTAGCCATTTTCTGTCCCCGGTGTCATGTAACTCGTTAGTGTTACAAGGTCTTCGGTGTGAATGGGGGGCAGGTATGTTAAATTTGGTGTTATCACTCTCACTCTCTCATACTGGTCACTGGTAGTTCAATATGACACCTCATGGTAAAGAACTCTCTGAGGATTTGAAAAAAAGAAATGTTGTTCTACATAAAGATGGCCTAGGCTATAAAAAGATTCCCAAGACCCTGAAACTGAGCTGCAGCACAGTGACCAACACCATACAGCAGTTTAACAGGATAGGTTCCACTCAGAAAAGGCCTCGCCATGGTCAACGAAAGAAGTTGAGTTCTCAGCGTCATATCCAGAGGTTGCCTTTGGAAAATAGATGTATGATTGCTGCCAGTATTGCTGCAGAGGTTGAAGGGGTGGGGGGTAAGCCTGTCAGTGCTCAGACCATACGCTGCACACTGCATCAAATTGATCTGCATGGCTGTCGTCCCAGAAGGAAGCCTCTTCTAAAGATGATGCACAATAAAGCCCGCAAACACTTTGCTGAAGACAAGCAGACTAAGGACATGGATTACTGGAAACATTTCCTGTGGTCTGATGAGAGCAAGATAAACTTATTTGATTCAGATGATGTCAAGCGTGTGTGGCTGCAACCAGGTGAGGAGTACAAAGACAAGTGTGTCTTGCCTACAGTCAAGCATGGAGGTGGGAGTGTCCTGGTCTGGGGCTGCATGAGTGCTGCCTGCACTGGGGAGCTACAGTTTATTGAGGTAACCATGAATGCCAACATGTACTGTGACATACTGAAGTAAAGCATGATTCCCTCCCTTCAGAGACTGGGCAGCAGGGCAGTATTCCAACATGATAATGAGCCCAAACACACCTCCAAGATGACCACTGCCTTGCTAAAGAAGCTGAGGGTAAAGGTAATGGACTGGCCAAGCATGTCTCCAGACCTAAACCCTATTGAGCATCTGTGGGGCATCCTCAAACGGAAGGTAGAGGAGCACAAAGTCTATAACATCCACCAGCTCCATTATGTCATCATGGAGGAGTGCAAGAGGACTCCAGTGGCAACCTGTGAAGCTCTGGTGAACTCCATGCCCAATAGGGTTAAGACAGTGCTGGAAAATAATGGTGGCCACACAAAATATTGACACTTTGGGCCCATTTTGGACATTTTCACTTATGCCCCGTACACATGTTCGGATTTTCCGATGGAAAATGTGCGATCGGAGCGTGTTGTCGGACGTTGTCCGACCGTGTGTGGGCTCCATCGGACATTTTCCATTGGATTTTCCGACGCACAAAGTTTGAGAGCAAGCTATAAAATGTTCTGACAACAAAATCCAATCGCGTCAATTCCGACCGTGTGTGGCCAGTTCCGACGCACAAAGTGCCACGCATGCTCAGAAGAAATTCTGAGATGGAGCAGCTCGGTCTGGTAAAATGAGCATTCGGAATGGGTACAGCACTTTCGTCACACTGCAATGTTTTAAATAGTTTAATACAGCGCACTCTGTTCATCTTTATAATGTGAGAAGAATGAAGTAGTTTTGCTGCTCATATTCACACAGACTTGTCACAAACTTATTTCTTTATTATTTATCGGGCTTCCCTGAATATATTTTGATTTGTCACATCTGACCAATTTTTTTTGTTTTTTTTTTCTTTTTTTTGTGTTTGTATTTTTTTCAAGGCTGTTTTGTTTTTTCTTTTTTTTTGGTTTTTACTTGTGTGTGTTTTGTGTGTCAAGTTACCACAACACCATTGATATCTTGTATTATTTTATCTCAAGGAGATTATTTGGTGTTGGTGTCCCTTGTTAATTTCACATTGTATTTTGAAATGTACCTGCCTCCTCACCAACAAACTGTTTTTTTTTTAAGGAAAACACACATAGGCGAGTATAATTGAAGCAAAAATTCCTTTATTGAGGGCTCACAACCAAACAAAGAGGGAGGCAACGCCGGAGAAACAGCAGAAATTGGTGAAGCCTTTGGCCCCCAGGGCACACATCAATTATTTTACAGCAAATTTGGTGGCCTGAGGAGTCCATATCTAAGGGAGTGCAGTCTGGTCCAGAAGTCCCAGAGATCCGTAAAGCAGCAGATGACATCTGTGTCCCCAGGCTGTGGTCATACAAGAGACTGCATCTTTTGCCAGACTAGTCTGAACCCAGGTCATCACTCTCTGGTCTTCCTTCCACACTTCCTTCCATGCTGTGGCTGTGGTGGTGGAGTTGTGGCAGCAGGAGGAGGAGGAGGAGGAGGATGGTCCAACTCAATCACATCGGTATTGGGTGTGATTTCGCCACTTACCCCCTTAGTTAGGACTTCATAAAGAAGTTTCTCACACATGAGGCGTTGACCATCCTGCTTGCCCTTCAGTTTGGAGGCAGCCATGCAGGCAAAGGCCTCTTCAGGAGTAGGTAAGGCTCTGAGGGACGCAGAAGCCTCCTGAATGAGCCTGAGCGCTGAATCCTGAACATGACTCCCCTTCCTGGGTCTTTTGTATGGAAGGTGGAGGGGAGGAATCTGCGATTTGGTCAGACTCCTACTGGTCCCAGGCTTCTCCTGGCTGCCACTTAGCCCGCCTTCTCCTGGCTGCCACTAACCCCCGCCTCCTCCTGGCTGCCACATTCCACAGCCTCCTCCTGTGTTGCACATTCCACAGCCTCTTCCTGGCTGAGGTCTTCCTGTGTATGAAAAAGGGACATAGTTTTAGTTTTTTCTTCATCAATCACACACAATTTTCATCTCATGACTGTTGCAAATTGAATGTTCACAAATATAACAGACTATCCTTCTGAGCCCAGCATTTTTCATTCTTGTCCCAATTATTTTTGGCCACTACTGTCTATTGATATGTAAAACACTTTCTTAAATCAGCAATTAGTGATCAATAATAACATCTAGTAAAGATCATTTATTTATTGACCAGAAATCTGTAGAAGAATTCTATACCTGACTCCATCTGGGCTCCTCCACTTCTTCCTGGCTGGAAGTCCCAGGTTGGACATCGGAAGCCTCAGCTGGGGTGGAAGGAAGAGTGGAAGGAAGGGTTGAGAGGGATTCCCTGACTTCAGTGTGGTCTGACAGAAATCGCAGTCTCTCATAGTACCACAGTCTGGGGACATAAACGTCATCTGCTCCTGCTCCTGATCTCTCTGGGAATCCGTGACCTTCTTGCTCTCCCTAAGATAAGTGCTCCTCAGGCCACCAATTTTGGTTTTTAAATAGGGGATGGTTGCCGTGGGGACCACCGGCTTCACCAACTCCAGCAGTTTCTCCAGCGCTGCCTGCCTCTTTTGTTTATTATTATAATCAGGATGTTTCACCTGCCACAGACAGGGCAGCTCCCTATACTTGTCTATAAACAGGGGGAGGAAGTTGTGGTCATTTAAGCCATCCATTTTATCTGCAAAACACAACATGAGACAAACCCTAATGTCAGGCAAAATTCTCCTAATCTTGTTACAATATAGGCCTCAATCTAGAAGCAGTATAGGCCCAATTTTAGATCTTTCCTTCGTTCTCACAAATGGTGCCTCTGATACTCCTTCCTCCGCTCGCAGATCATACGTACTACGCACGCGTGTTACGCTTTATACACACTGCGCATGCATGTAACTCCGCCCACCCCTGATGTTCTTTCTAGTCTATTCCCTGCCCCTTTTCGTTTGGCACAGTGGGGGAAGAGCATGTGTCGTAGACACAGCAGGTGCGTGCTAATTATAGCAACGAGGAGGAGGGGGAGGAAAGCCCGGAGCCAGAAACGTCTGAATCCAGAAGGAGATGATTTAAGGCATCAAATATGTCCTTTGGTTAGATGTTGGAGATGGTGGATATCCTGAAGAAGGCCGACTATGACAGGAAGTATGGACCTTACCCCAATCCCAGTGTCAGAAAGGCCAAGATCATGGCAAAAGTGGTCAAGAGTCTACACCGGAATTTTGGGGTACGACGATCTAAAGATCAGCTCAGGAAGCAGTGGTCGGGCCTCAAATTAAGAGAGCATGAGCAGTACAGAAAGATCCGGAGAGTGCTGCAAAAAAGTAAGTAGTTGTCCTGTATTCTGATTCTTTTTATGTTTATTACATTCGTGCTGCTCCATGTGCTTTTCTTAACTGTTATCCATTTCTAAATGTGAACTTTCATGTTCATGGGCACATTATTCGTTCATATCAAACATTTTTCGTGCGGCCTAGAAAACACCATTGTTTTTAAGTTCAAGATTTGTGTCTTTCTTGTTGTTTTGAAACGTGCCTGTTTTATCTTAAATGGACATTTCTATTTGTGATAATGCCACCCCAAAAATTGTTATACAACAAACATGTTGGTTTGTTTTAAAAACCTTTTCTAAATGCACATGTGATTGTGCAGGTATTAAAAAGATTGATAATCAAGAATGTGTGGATTATTGTCTCAACGCTACAACACTTTTGTGGTGCTCTAATTGCTGTTTTCTGTGACAATGGGTGTTATTTCCTAAGGGCAAATCCACTTTGCACTACAAGTGCAGATTCAAGTGCACTTGCAGTGCAAAGTGTTTTTGCCTTTAGTAAATAACACCCAACAGTGCTTTGTAACGTTACACAATCACGCCATTTTCAGGACTCATCACATTTCTGTCAGGGTCAGCTAAAACAAACACAAGCAGTAAATGTCACCAAAGATTTGCTTATTTTTTTTATTTGAAAAAGGTTTTACACATTGTCTGGCATATTGATAGCCCCCCTACCCACAAAGAATTCAAGGTATCTTAGCAAGTCATCATGGGCACTCAGGGGGGGCAAGCCAGGGTGGCCACTTTCAAGCGCCGTCAGGGTTGGTTTATTTTGAATTCTGGCCTCAGGCACAACTGAGCTAGCATAGTTGGCAGAATGTTGCCATAAAAAGTTGTGTAGAACACAGCACGCCAGGATAATGTGATTCAGTTTGTACTCCGCCATATGTATGGGTGTAAGAAATAGGCGGAACCGGCTGGCCATTAATCCAAACGTGTTCTCCACCACTCTTCTGGCTCTGGCCAGCCGGTAATTAAAAACCCTCTGGTCCGGGGTGAGGGTCCTCATCGGGCATGGCCGCATAAGATGGTCCCCCAGCGCAAAAGCTTCATCCGCAACAAAGACGAATAGGAGTCATTCCACATTGTCTTCTGGAGGTGGCAAGTCCAAGCTGCCATTCTGGAGATGCCTGTAGAACTCCTTCTGGGTGATGACTCCACCATCTGACATCCGGCCATTCTTCCCCACGTCCACATACAGAAAGTCATAAGTAGCCGACACCACCGCCAACATCACAATACTATTGAACCCCTTATAATTATAATAGTACAACCCCGAGTTGGGTAGTGGGATGATGTGGATGTGTTTACCATCAATTGCCCCTCCGCAGTTAGGAAAGTCCCACCGCTGGGCAAAGTGGGAGGCCACAGTCTGCCATTCCTGTGGCGTGGAAGGAAACTGTGGAGTAAAAAAAAAATTAGTCTTTTTGCACATAAACATGGAAAGCAGATTAGACACAAACAGTTTTGGCCAACATCAAGATACCATTTATTTATGGGAATTTTTAAGACCAAAGTATAAGGTACACCTATCAGATTCCCCCTCCCCCCCTCTCATGGGCCATTTCTAACATTATGGGGGGAACTCTTGGACAGGTAACCCTCTCCACTTCATTGAGAGATGAATGCCTATATAATGTGTATTACTTTGAACAGCCCCTCCTTAGTTGCACTATTGGCAGCCCACTGGACAGGTAAGAAGTGTCATAATACAAAGATATAAATACACATTGTACACATTTAAGCACATTTGGAAATTCTGCTATTACCTATCAAGATAATAATAGGATACCCAAACTTTAAACAGTACCATTTGAAAGCATACAGGCAGGCCCTTGCACTACATGCTTTGGGGAATTCATCTATAAATCTGAGCCCAAAAGAGATGGGTATAGTGCGTATGGGTTTGGCAAAGTCAGCAGATAGATGATTGAGGATAGATAGAGAATTGTTATCAGCTGACTTAGCAGTTGGGGGAGGGAGGGTTCCAAATGATTTGGGGACCCCCAAAAAAAGCCTCTGGTACTCTGCCTGAATTTGAAGCACCAATCACATTTCAAAACATTTTAGGGGTGTTTGGGGTAAAGCACTACTATGGAGCTGATAAAATACATTGTTAAGTGACTACATGAGGTGAATATAGGGCAGGAGACCATGCTGGGGAGGTAAGTGAAGGCAAATATGTATGAAGGACAAAAAATAATTACATAAAAATCCAGCATGAATGAGGACAAAGGGGACATTCACAGCATATTCCAATCATGGTAATTAGGGAATGAGGAAAGAAATACAATACATTATCAAACGTTAAATACAATAAAATGTGATATTAAAGGATAAAAATCTTACCTTAATATACTCCTTCTGCAGGACCTGTGTGATGGCAGAACAGGTCTCTGGGATAATGATCCCCAGAGCCTGGGGGGAGATGCCTGTTGAGAACTTCAAGTCCTGCAGGCTTCTCCCCATCACCAAGTACCGCAGGGTGGTGACGAGCCTCTGCTCCAGAGTGATGGCTTGCCTCATGCAGGTATCCTGCCTGCTAATATAAGGGGTCAGCAAAGCCAACAAACGGTGAAATATGGGGTCCGTTATCCGGAGAAAGTTCCTGAAATCATCAGGATTATTCTCACAGATCTCACGGAGCAAAGGCATATGAAAGAACTGGTCACGCTGAAGCAACCAATTCTTGGTCCATGAACTCCTCCCCACCCTGTTCATGGACTGGACTTGTGTCAAGATCAGGACCCCAACACCAAGCCCCCGCACAGCATGAACTCTACGAGGGGTACGTATACGCAACATGGCTAGAAAACGGTCAGCTGCTCAGAACGAAGTAACAGAACGCACTGAAGAACAGCAAGGCCTGTGAAGAGCGACCTGAAAAACAGTAACGAACGAACAAAAACAGAATGACAAGAGTCACGCGTCACTTGCTGCACGCACTGAAGAGCAGATACAAACCCACAAGCACAAACTGAACAGCAGAAAACGATCTGAAAACCACGAGTCTGAAAAAGCGCAAATCGTCTCTCACCAAACTTTTACTAACACGAGATTAGCAAAAAGAGCCCAAAGGGTGCTACGCTTGGTTCTGAACTGGCCTTTTCTAGTCTCGTCGTACGTGGTGTACGTCACCGCGTTCTTGGCGAGCAGAAATTCCGACAACTTTGTGCAACTGTGTGTATGCAAAACAAGTTTGAGCCAACATCCGTCAGAAAAAATCCATGGATTTTCTTGTCGGAATGTCCAATCAATGTCCGATCGTGTGTACGGGGCATTAGGGTTGTACTCACTTTTGTTGCCAGTGGTTTAAACATTAATGGCTGTGTGTTGAGTTATTTTGAGGGGACAGCAAATTTACACTGTTATACAAGCTGTACATTCACTAGTTTACATTGTAGCAAAGTGTCAGTTCTTCAGTGTTGTCACATGAAAAGATATAATAAAATATTTACAAAAATGTGAGGGGTGTACTTACTTTTGTGAGATTTTATATATATATATATATATATATATATATATATATATATATATATATATATACATATACATATATACAGTGGGGACGGAAAGTATTCAGACCCTCTTAAATTTTTCACTCTTTGTTATATTGCAGCCATTTGCTAAAATCATTTAAGTTCATTTTTTTCCCTCATTAATGTACGCACAACACCCGATATTGACAGAAAAACACAGAATTGTTGACATTTTTGCAGATTTATTAAAAAAGAAAAACTGAAATATCACATGGTCCTAAGTACTCAGACCCTTTGCTGTTACACTCATATATTTAACTCAGGTGCTGTCCATTTCTTCTGATCATCCTTGAGATGGTTCTACACCTTCATTTGAATCCAGCCGTGTTTGATTATACTGACTGGACTTGATTAGGAAAGCCACACACCTGTCTATATAAGACCTTACAGCTCGCAGTGCATGTCAGAGCAAATGAGAATCATGAGGTCAAAGGAGCTGCCTGAAGAGCTCAGAGACAGAATTGTAGCAAGGCACAGATCTGGCCAAGGTTACCAAAAAAATTCTGCTGCACTTAAGGTTCCTAAGAGCACAGTGGCCTCCATAATCCTTAAATGGAAGACGTTTGGGACAACCAGAACCCTACCTAGAGCTGGCCGTCCGGCCAAACTGAGCTATCAGGGGAGAAGAGCCTTGGTGAGAGAGGTAAAGAAGAACCCAAAGATCACTATGGCTGAGCTCCAGAGATGCAGTCGGGAGAAAGTTGTAGAAAGTCAACCATCACTGCAGCCCTCCACTAGTCTGGGCTTTATGGCAGAGTGCCCCGACGGAAGCCTCTCCTCAGTGCAAGACACATGAAAGCCCACATGGAGTCTGCTAAAAAAAACACCTGAAGGACTCCAAGATGGTGAGAAATAAGATTCTTTGGTCTGATGAGACCAAGATAGAACTTTTTGGCCTAAATTCTAAGAGGTATGTGTGGAGAAAACGAGGCGCTGCTCATCACCGGTCCAATACAGTCCCAACAGTAAAGCATGGTGGTGGCAGCATCATGCTGTGGGGGTTTTTTTCAACTGCAGGGACAGGACGACTGGTTGTAATCGAGGGAAAGATGAATGCGGCCAAGTACAGGGATATCCTGCACAAAAACCTTCTCCAGAGTGCTCAGGACCTCAGACTGGGCTGAAGGTTTACCTTCCAACAAGACAATGACCCTAAGCACACAGCTAAAATAACAAAGGAGTGGCTTCACAACAACTCTGTGACTGTTCTTGGATGGCCCAGCCAGAGCCCTGATTTAAACCCAATTGAGCATCTCTGGAGAGACCTAAAGATGACTGTCCACCAACGTTTACCATCCAACCTGACAGAACTGGAGAGGATCTCCAAGGAGGAATAGCAGAGGATCCCCAAATCCAGGTGTGAAAAACTTGTTGCATATTTCCCAAAAAGACTCATGGCTGTATTAGATCAAAAGGGTGCTTCTACTAAATACTAAGCAAAGGGTCTGAATACTTATGCCCCGTACACACGGTCGGATTTTCCGATGGATAATGTTCGATCGGAGCGTGTTGTCGGAAATTCCGACCGTGTGTGGGCTCCATCGGACATTTTCCATCGGATTTTCCGACAAAGTTTGAGAGCAGGCTATAAAATTTTCTGACAACAAAATCCGATTGCGTCAATTCTGACCGTGTGTGGCCAGTTCCGACGCACAAAGTGCCACGCATGCTCAGAAGAAATTCGGAGACGGAACCGCTCGGTCTGGTAAAATTAGTGTTCACAATGGATACAACACTTTCGTCATGGTGCAATGTTAAAAATGGTTTAATACAGCGCACTCTCTTCTTCTTTATAATGTGAGAAGAATGAAGTAGTTTTGCTGCTCATATTCACACAGACTTCTCACAAACTTCTTTCTTTATTATTTATCGGGATTCCCTCAATATATTTTGATTTGTCACATCTGAGAAAATTATTTTTGTGTTGTTTTATTTTTTTTATTATAAGGCATATTTTTTTTTTTTTAGGTTTGTATTTTTTTAAGGCTGATCTTGGTTTTATTTATTTTTAGTTTTACTCCTGAATATTTTTGTGTGTGTTTTGTGTGTCAAGTTACCACAACACCATTGATATCTTGTATTATTTCATCTCAAGGAGATTGCTTGGTGTTGGTGTCTCTTGTTAATTTCACATTGTACTTTAGAAATGTACCTGAATCCTCACAAACAAACTGTCCTTTTTGAAGGAAAAAACACATAGGCGAGTATAATTGAAACAAAAATTCCTTTATTAAGGGCTCAGAACCAAACAAAGAGGGAGGCAACGCAGGAGAAACAGCAGAAATTGGCGAAGCCTTGGACCCCCAGGGCAGACATCAATTCTTTAACATCAAAATTGGTGGCCTGAGGAGTCCATATCTAAGGGAGTACAGTCTGGTCCCGAAGTCCCCGAGATCTGGAAACCAGCAGATGACATCTGTGTCCCCAGGCTGTGGTACTACAAGAGCCTGCATCTTTTGCCAGACCAGACTGGACCTAGGGTCATCACTTTCTGGTCTTCTTTCCACGCTTCCTTCCTGGCTGTGGCTCTGCTGTTGGAGATGTGGCAGGAGGAGGAGTAGGACCTGGAGGAGGAGGAGGACTAGTAGGACCTGGAGGAGGAGGAGTAGTAGGACCTGGAGGAGGAGGAGGACCATGTGTGAGGTCACAAATGTGGGTAGCAGATGTTATTTGGCCCCTCAACCCCTTATTGATAGCTTCCAACATTAAGGACTCACACATGAGTTGTTGGCCCTCCTCCATCCACTGCATTTTGCAGGCAATTATGCCAGCAAAGTCCTCCTCCACAGTGTGGGGGGCTGTCAGGGCATCTGTAGCCTTCCAAAAGAGGCCTATGGCAGCCTCCTCCAGGGTACTCCTCTTCCTGCCACTTTCTCTTTGCAGGTGGCTGGGAGGGACCTGGATATCAGGCAGCCTGCTCAGCCCAGCCACCTCCTGGCTGAGACTTCCCTGTGTAGGAAAAAGGGACATGGTTTTACTTTTTGCATCATCCATTACAATCATAAATTAGTACTCCAAACTAACATCTAGTTAACATCATTGATTGGACAAGCAGAAATATTTAGAGGAATGCTATACCTGGCTCAAGCTGGGCTCCTCCACATGTTGCTGCCTGGAAGGCCCAGGTTGGGCGTCAGAAGCCTCAGCTGGGGGGGAGGGAAGCGTGGAAGGAAGACTGGAGAGTGATGACCTGGGTTCAGTCTGGCCTGCCAGAAAATGCAGCCTGTCATAGTACCACATCCTTGGGACATAGATGTCATCTGCTGCTCCGGATCTCTGGGAATCCTGGACCTTCTTGTGCTCCCTTAGATAAGTGCTCCTCAGGCCACCAATTAGAATCTTCAAATAGGTCATGTCTGCCGTGGGGATCACCGTCTTCACAAATTCCAGCAATTGATCCAGTGCTGCCTTCCTCTTTGTTTGGTTCTTATAATGTGGGTGGTTTATCTCCCAAAGACAAGGCAGCTCCCTGAACATATCTATGAAGATTGCCATAAAGTCGGTATCTTTCAAGATATCCATTTTCACTGCAAGACACAACACAAGACAAACCCTAATGTCAGGCAAAGTTTTGTCTCCTAATCTAGTTACAATATAGGCCTCAATCTAGAAGCAGTATAGGCCCAAGTTTGGCTCTTACCTTCGTTATCACGATTGGCGCCTCCGATACTCCTTCCTCTGCTCACAGATCGTACGTACTACGCACGCGTGTTACGCTTTATACACACTGCGCATGCGTGTAACTCCGCCCGCCCCTGACGTTCTTTCTAGTCTATTCCCCGCCCCTTTTTGTTCGGCACAGTGGGTGAAGAGCACATGGCGGAGTCAGAGCAGGTGCGTGCTAATTATAGCAACGAGGAGGAGGAAAGCCCGGATCCGGAAACGTCCCGATCCAGAAAGAGACGCTTTAAGGCCTCAAATATGTCCTTTGCCGAGATGTTGGAGATGGTCGACATCCTGAAGAAGGCCGACTATGACGGAAGGTATGGACCTTACCCCAACCCCAATATCAGAAAGGCCAAGATCATGGCGAAAGTGGTCAAAAGTCTGCACCAGAATTTCGGGGTACGATGATCGAAAGATCAGCTCAGGAAGCGGTGGTCGGACCTGAAATTAAGAGAGCCCGAGCAGTACAGAAAGATCCAGAGAGTGCTGCAAAAAAGTAAGTAGTTGTGCTGTGTTCCTATTCTTTTTGTCTTTATTACGTTCGTGCTGCTCCATGTGCTTTTCTTAAGTGTACAGTTTAAAATGGCAAATTTCATGTTCATGGGCACATTATTCGTTCATATCAAATATTTTTCTTTCGGCCTATAAAACACCATTGTTTTGGCCATATGCATTTGCCCACATTTTTTAGGGCCTACTTGTATGAAAAATATTTGGTTGTGTAGATGGGTTTGTTACTAGAATGAAGTGCAAACTAGATTCTGTGTAAGGAGAGGACACTCAGCAGGTGTTTTCACATCTGGACGCTGGAGCACTAGTGTGGGACACCAGAACACCCTTTTTATTAGGGGGCCCACACAGGTGCTCCAGTGGATACTATAGGGGGGTCTCCATCTGTGAAGCTTGTACAAAACAGGTAAAGTATTGAAGCTTGACAAAAGACACTAAAAATTCTACATCTTGGAACTCTGCAAAAATAGACAATTGTACACCACTTCCAAGCAATGTTTCATCTTTATAGTTCTGCCATCAAATATCTGTGTGCTAAGTATACCATTTTTGTTTTACATAGGGAAGAAAAGACTCAGAGGACACCCCTCATCCGAGGAGACCAGAGACCCCCCACCTCGGGAAGAAGGGGAAATACCCCCAACACAAGCAGAGCAGGAGGAGGAAGACGTGGTGGAAATAGGCACCACAACAGGTGAGTGTCTGCGACCACAGGCTCAGGTAGGAGATGGATGTCGGCATATTTATAATACCTGGGTTTTTTTTGGTTTCTCTCTTTTTAGGTGATCGTGATGTTGTGGATCCAGGGCATTTCACTTCGGAAAGTGCACAGATCCTCATCGGGGAGATCATGGGGTGTAATTTAGCATTGGAAAACCTCAAGGAAAACATCAATGATGTTATTCAAAAAAATAATAACATCATTGATGTTTTGGGGGGAGTTTAAAACCCCTCGAAATCCCTTTGTTTTTTTGTGTGCTACAATGTTAAAAATGTTTTAGCGATTTTTAGAAAATCCAAATTTTGAGGATGCACACAATGTGTCAACATGTGCTATCTGCCATCCCGGGAGATCAATGGATGCGTTTTGGGGGTGCAACCTTTTCCTCAATAATAAAGTAGCTGAGAGGAAGGGGTTGCTCCCCCAAAACACGTCCCTTGATCCCCCATGATGGCAGCTAGCACATGTTGACATTCGTAAATTGTGCATCTTCAAAATTTGGCTTTTCCTGGGGTGACTTCACCCCATCTGAACGCAATATCAAACACAGTTCCTAAATACTCATGTCTGATATTGCCTCCAAGTTTTACCTAATGTGTACTTTGTAAGTTCAAGATTTGTGTCTTTCTTGTTGTTTTGAAACATGCCTGTTTTATCTTAAATGGACATTTCTATTTTTGATAATGCCACCCCAAAAATTGTTGTACAACAAACATGTTGGTTTGTTTTAAAAACCTTTCCTAAATGCACATGTGATTGTACAGGTATTAAAAAGATTGTTAATCAAGAATGTGTGGATTATTGTCTCAACTCTACAACACTTTTGTGGTGATATAATTGCTGCTTTCTGTGACAATGGGTGTGATTTCCTAAGGGCAAATCCACTTTGCAATACAAGTGCAGTTTCAGTGCATTTTCAAGTGCACTTGTAGTGCAAAGTGTATTTTCCTTTAGTAAATAACACCCAACAGTGCTTTGTATAAGGTTACACAATCACGCCATTTTCAGGACTCACCACATTTTGGTCAGGGTCAGCTAAAACAAACACAAGCAGTAAATGTCACCAAAGATTTACTTAATTTTTTTTATTTGATGAAGGTTTCACAAATTGTCTGGCATATTGATGGCCCCCCTACCCGCAAAGTAGGGGGGCCTACTTTGCGAGTAGGCCCCCCTACCCGCAAAGAACTCACATTCCTGTGGCGTGGAAGGAAACTGTGGAGGAAAAAAAAAAATTGTCTTTTTGCACATTAAAACATGGAAAGCAGATTAGACACAAACATTCTTGGCCAACATCAAGATAACATTTATTAATGGGAATTTTTAAACACCAAAGTATAAGGTACACCTATCAGATTCCCCCTCCCCAACCCCCTCTCATGGGCCATTTCTAACATTATAGGGGGGGAGCTCTTGGACAGGTAAACCTCTCCACTTCATTGAGAGATGAATGCCTAAATAATGGGTATTACTTTGAACAGCCCCTCCTTAGTTACAATATTGGCAGCCCACTGGACAGGTAAGAAGTGTCATAATACAAACATATAAATACACATTGTACACATTTGAGCACATTTGGACATTCTGCTATTACCTATCAAGATAATAATAGGATAAAAAAACTTTAAACAGTACCACTTGAAAGTATACAGGCAGGCCCTTGCACTACATGCATGAATTGGCATCAGCTGACTTAGCAGTTGGGGGGAGGGAGGGTTAAAAATGATTTGGGGACCACCCCAAAAAAAGCCTCTGGCACTCTGCCTGAATTTAAAGCACCAATCACATTTTAAAACATTTTAGGGGGTGTTTGGGGTAAAGCACTACTATGGAGCTGACAAAATACATTGTTAAGTGACTACATGAGGTGAATATAGGGCCTGTAGACCATGCTGGGGAGGTAAGTGAAGGCAAATGTGTATGAAGGACAAAAAAATTAATTAGATAAAAATCCAGCATGAATGAGGACAAAGGGGACATTCACAGCATATTCCAATCATGGTAATTAGGGAATGAGGAAAGAAATACAATATATTATCAAACATTAAATACAATAAAATGTGATCTTAAAGGATAAGAATCTTACCTTAATATACTCCTTCTGCAGGACCTGGATGATGGCAGAACAGGTCTCCGGGATAATGATCCCCAGAGCCTGGGGAGAGATGCCTGTTGAGAACTTGAGGTCCTGCAGGCTTCTCCCTGTCGCCAAGTACTGTAGGGTGGCGATGAGCCTCTGCTCCGGAGTGATGGCTTGCCTCATGCAGGTATCCTGCCTGCTGATATAGGGGGTCAGCAAAGCCAGCAAACGGTGAAATACGGGGTCCGTCATCCGGAGAAAGTTCCTGAAATCATCAGGATTATTCTCACGGATCTCACGGAGCAATGGCATATGACAGAACTGGTCACGCTGAAGCAACCAATTCTTGGTCCATGAACTCCTCCCCACCCTGTTCATGGACTGGACTTGTGTCAAGGTCAGGACCCCAACACCAAGCCCCCGCACAGCACGAACTCTACGAGGAGTACGTATATGCAACATGGCTAGAAAACGGTCAGCTGCTCAGAACGAGGTAACAGAACGCACTGAAGAACAGCAAGGCCTGTGAAGAGCGACCTGAAAAACAGTAACGAACGAACAAGAACACAATAACTCAAATAAGTCACACGTAGCTTGCTGCACGCAATGAAGAGCAGATACAAACCCACACGCACAAACTGAACAGCAGAAAACGATCCGAAAACCACGAGTCTGAAAAAGCGCAAATCGTCTCTCACCAAATTTTTACTAACACGAGATTAGCAAAAGGAGCCCAAAGGGTGCCGCGCTTGGTTCTGAACTGGCCTTTTCTAGTCTCGTCGTATGTGGTTTACGTCACCGCATTCTTGGCGATTGGAAATTCTGACAACTTTGTGCGACCGTGTGTACGCAAAACAAGTTTGAGCCAACATCCGTCTGAAAAAATCCATGGATTTTGTTGTCGGAATGTCTGATCAATGTCCGACCGTGTGTACGGGGCATTAGGACCATGTGATATTTCAGTTTTTTTTTAAATAATTCTGCAAAAATGTCAACAATTCTGTGTTTTTCTGTCAATATGGGGTGCTGTGTGTACATTAATGAGGAAAAAAAATGAACTTAAATGATTTAAGCAAATGGCTGCAATGTAACAATCAGTGAAAAATTTAGGGGGGTCTGAATACTTTCCGTCCTCACTGTATGTATGAAAATGGATGGATATTCTTCAACCCACAGCGGCACTCACCGTGCTTTCTTATGGTTTTGTTTCTATGTCTATGTGTATTTGAAACTTTATATTTTCATAAAAATCGATTGAAGCTAAGAAACAGACTAGATGGGAAATTAGTACACTTATAACTCAAATCAAATCCTTAGATTTAGAAATAGAATAAACACTGAGATACCAATTATAATTATTAGAAAAGTATGAAAAGTATGCTATTTCTACATTTCTTCAAACCTTGCACCTGCTTAAGGTCCCTACTTAGCTTTCAAATCTCAATCTTTCTATCATAGTGTTGGAGGTAACTAAGATAATAAATATGTATAGTGTTTTTTTTTTTTTCTGTAACGTGTCTCTAACCTAAAAAAAAAAAAAACAACAGTGAGAAAAAACACAGTGGCGCTATCCTAAAAAAATATTTTTACCCTTAAGGTGATGCTGCAAATAAGTATAAATATTCAAATACACAATATAAACACCAAGTGACAGGTGATTCAAATATACAGAAAGTGCTCAACAAATAATTATATTTGCAACTAAATACATGAAAAGGTCCTAAATAAAAAGCCCTTTAAATAGTGATGTTTTCTTGACAGCTTTCACCACACCCGAGTGTTGAGTGACACACTCCCTAAAGAAATTCACTCACCGACTCCAATTGCCTACACTCTCGTGTAAGGCTCAAGTGCTTTTTTAACCACACCAGAAGGGTCACAGGGCAACCAAAAATCCAAAATTATGTGCAGGAATCGTTCCACATCGTTCAATATTTAAACTCACACTTTTCCAAATTAAAGTAGCAAAGTAAAATTTCCACAGCAGAATGAACTCCAAAGCACAGCACAGCAAACACTTGTTTACTACAGTAAAGGGTTGCGGTCACGGCGGACCTGAGGTATGCAGGCGCCAGAAAGCCTCTCTCACCTACTCCTCGATGCCTAGCCACTCTATCAGGTCACTACTTCCTCGTACAGCTAAAAAGCATCACTCATCATTGGTGAAGAACATCGTACAGACATGCCCCGACATGTTTTGTCACACACTGACTTATTCATGGGATTGGCTGTACAGGATAACACTCATCCCTTATATACCCTCCTACCATCATCTGATAGAGAATCAACTCGTGCGCCTGCGTGCATCTCATGTCCCTGTGATCACATTACCCCCATCACTAAGAGACAATATATGTTTAATTGCATGTAATACACTATAGAATATCCACAAATTCTAGGATGCAGGTACAGTTCTGCACCTACATTAAAAGCAGACTGCATTATAAATAATTACGAATGGGGGCGCATGCTCGGCGTGGAACTGGAAGGTCGCTTCTGAGCAGAGCTCTGTCACAGCGGGAACCTTAACGCCTTCCCCGGGGCCAATTACGCTTCTAATTTCTCCCAAACTTACCTGCACCCCCGGGGGAAGAAGCGGTGCATGCCGTCCTACAGGTCCTGTCGCGGGAAACCGGCACAAAGGTCCTTAACTAACTATCTCCTCAGAGCCCGGGAGATGGCCGAGAACTCCCAAGATGGCGCCGCCTCTCAGCGTGATTCAGCTCCTGCACACAGCCTGATGGCCTCTCCTGCACATTCGTTTGGGGATGGTGAGTACACTCTGCAACTCACAAAGGCAGACCTGGATGACAACCTCACAGCCATGTATAACAAAATTGCTGAGAAATTCCAGAGAGAGCTGCACAAATCTATTAACACACTACAGAATGAGATAGCGGTTCTGGGTGGGAGAACGGATCTCTTAGAGACTAAGCATGATGAGCTGCAGCTTGCATACACTGACCTTCGGAGAGATCATGAGGTCCTCACAGATTCTGTTACCCAACTCCAGGCCCATTTGGAGGACCTGGACAACAGAAATCGAAGAAACAATTTAAGAATCAGAGGGGTCCCTGAGTTGGTCACTGAGTTAACCCCTGCCGTTTACAAACTTTTCCAGTCCCTGCTCCCAGAATCACCCCTGACTGCCTTTGCCTGCGACAGGCTACACAGAGTCCTCTGTCCTAAACCTCCAGATGACAAGCCCCCAAGAGACATAATTTTATATCTCAAGGATTATCTGGTGAAAAAAGAGATTCTTAGGGCCTCACGTAACACCCCTAACATCTTGCTGGATGGCACTAAAATTCAAATATACCCAGACCTATCACCAGCCACCTTGGACAAATGTTGCAAGTTTAAAGAAATCACTACCCCTCTTCAAGAAGCAAGTATCAGATACAGATGGGGGTTTCCCTTTAAACTCCAGGTCTTCCATAATGGATCCACGTACACCGTCTGCACCATCCAGGAAGGAAAGGAACTCCTAGTGAAAATAGGTCTCATGGCCAAAGAAGACCTCCCTAGGATGCCGTCTACCCCTCGCCCTTCTGCCATCTGGGCCACCCCATCTCCTCAAAGAGATCGCAGAAGACAGAGGAAAGAAGGCAGAGATTGCAGATTTTAGAGTTGCAACTCTTGCTTCCACCACCGGCTCTCTTCCTTAAGATGTCTTTTTTCCTTTGTGCCTGTTTTTCCGCTGGTTGTTTTTCATTTTCTATTTTATTTTTCACATAGAATATGGGTCTTTTTTGGATTGGCTGAGGTGCAGCCTGATCTTCCTTTGGAAGGGTGAGAGAGAACTGCCTACTTTATTAACACTGGAATCCCTCACCCTCCCACAATATGTATGCACCTCCATGCACATTTTTTCTGCCAATGTGTTCCCTGCAATGCCGACGTTCAGTGGTACCCGCTTGGTTGTTCCCCCCCTCTTACTGATCTACACAGTTTGAGGGATCAGGATTGTTCCCTCATCCAGGCAATCAAGAGTGTTGGTCATTAGTGTCCTACTGTTTAAAAAGTTTTTACTTTTACAGTTAAGCATAGTATCCTCTCGTCAGGATGGGCTTTCCCCTCCTGACCCCAATGTTTTGCACTATTGTTTCTATGTTTTTTAGTTTATGGTTTTTGGGTTGCGGGACCTTGTCTATGAATGCCACTAAGCTAGTTTTACTCCGTAATGTATTTACAACTGTATGCCTGCCTGACATCCCCAGCCTTTCGAGACGGAGGATGTTGGCTACCAACCCCTCGGGATCACCTCACATTGTTCTGTGCCCTTGTACCCTTCTACACTTACAATGGGTGTTAAATTAATATCCCATAATGTCAGGGGTTTCAACTCCTCACATAAACGGAAGAAGGCCTTTACTATGTATAAACGCCTGCAGGCGGACATCGTTCTCCTACAGGAGACCCACTTCTCTGTAAACAATCAACCCACATATTTCGATAGAGCTTTCGGTCAAGGGTATTACACGACTTTCAGTTCTAGATCCCAAACGGTTGCAATATTTATCAAAAAGGCCTAGTTTTTGAAGCTCATAATGTAGACAAAGATCCCTCTAGCAGATTTATCATCCTGCAGGGCTCCTTACAGGGTAAGAGGGTTACAATAGCCATCGTATATGCACCTAATGATTCTCAAGCATTGTTTTTTAAGGCTTTTTTCCAAGTGTTAGATAAATATAATCCCCTCATCTTTTATTGGGAGGAGATTTTAACTTGGTGGCGCATTCGGCCATGGGTCGGAGCAGAATGGGCAGCACCTGCAATGCCTTCCCCAAAACTCTAAAATCACTATTACACTCACATAATTTAGTAGACTCATGGAGAGCACATAATGTGGAGGCTAGAGAGTATACTTTTTATTCCCACCCCCATGACAGCTACTCCAGATTGGATTATCTGTTATGTTCTCCTATTTTGCTATCCAATTCTTCTGCCACCGCCATTCACTCCTGCCCATGGTCGGATCACCAGTTGGTATCCCTTGAGATTTCCCACATTGGTCTCAAACCCACTGTGTGGCTGGGTGGAGACTGAATGAGTCTCTCATCACTGACCCTTTCATAATCTCTCAGATCTCCAAACACTTAGAAGACTATTTTGCCACCAATAATGTAGGAGAGGTTTGGCCCCCCCATCCTTTGGGCAGCCCATAAGGTTGTGATCAGAGGCCATTTAATCCAGATTGCTGCGGAAAGGAAAAAACAAAAACTGATCGATATTACCAAACTAACTTCAGAGCTAGATAGGTTATACCACTTGCACACACAGAACCACTCCACTGATCTCTTACAACAAATTAATAACACTAGATTTGAACTAGATAAAATCCTCTCAGAACAGATGGAAAAGGCTCTTAGATGGTCGAAGGCTAAGTTTCTGTTACACAGTAACGCGGCATCGGCTATGTTTGCTAGAAAGCTCAACCAATCCATCCAACCCTCACATACTTATAAGTTACGAAATCCTAAGGGGAGCTGGGTCTCCCACCCAACTGAGGTTCTTCAGATTTTTTCTAAATTTTATGAAAATCTGCTTTCTCCTCCCACCTCCTCTCCTGACCCTGCCCTTGATACATGGCTTGATAAGATCCCTCTACCCAAACTAACACAGGACCAGTTTCTAGTGCTTAATGCCCCTTGCTCGGACCAGGAAATTACTACGATCATTAAATCCCTGAAACCTTCTAAAACTCCAGGCCCAGATGGTTTTTCGGCCCCTTACTACGAGAAATTATCTCTGCTTCTGACCCCATATCTACAGGCTAACTTTAATCATATATTAAAAGGTAATGTTTTCCCAGATGACATGTTTCACGCAAACATGTCATTAATCCCTAAACCCAATAAGGACCACTCCTTGCCACAAAATTACAGGCCAATTTCTGTCATCAACACCGATCTAAAGATATTCGGGCGTATTTTGGCAGACAGACTTTCGAAAATCATTACTTCCTTAGTCTCACCTAATCAAACAGGATTCATCCGGACTAGACAAATCACTGACAATATAAGACTGGCTTCTAATATTATACAGGACGCTGACCTACACTCCTGTAAAGTACTATTTTTAAGCCTGGATATCCATAAGGCCTTCGATAGTGTGCTCTGGCCATACCTCGAACTAACCTTAGAAAAATTTGGCTTTGTGGGAGCATTTGTTCATAGCTTTCGAGCATTATATCATCAGCACCGCACTCAGATTAGATTACCGGGCTGTAACTCCGATTATTTCAGGTTGGGCAGGGGGACAAGGCAGGGTTGCCCCCTGTCACCACTTTTATTTGCCCTCGCCATTGAACCCCTGGCCCAGTCCATTAGCTTGGACTCTAATATCAAAGGTTATATAAAAGGAGACCAGGATTTCAAGTTAAGTCTTTATGCAGACGATGTTCTCCTATTTCTTCCTGATCTGATAGTCTCAATCCCCAACCTGATTTCCACCCTCCATACCTTCCGAGATCTTTCGGGTTTAGGGGTTAACACTTCTAAATGCTCAGCCCTTCCTATAAACTTCCCCCAACATATTATCTCTACAATTCAATCCAACTTTGGTTTTGCCATGGATGGTCAGTGTCTATCTTACTTAGGAATTAAATTGGCACCTTCTCTCTACAGATTATATTTAGCTAACTACCCACCAGCATTTACCAGAATCAGACAACTTTTGATCGCGTGGAATTCTTACCATACCACCTTTCTAGGTAGGATCCAAGCAAATAAAATGTCCATTCTTCCCACACTTTCATTTTTTTTAGGGCCCTTCCAAATGATGTGTCTCGGAAAACGATTGATTCCATCCAAAGAGACATTAATAAATGTGTATGGCACAATAAAAAACCCAGATTAGGTAAGCAGATAATTTATAGACCCCGAGCCCGGGGAGGATTGGGCCTTCCCAATCTTTGGCACTACTACCTCTCAGCCAGACACATTCAGCTAGCTCAATGGCATGTCCCCCCTCTCAGGATCCCCTAGCTCAGTTTTGAGCGTTCTTCCATAGCCCCTTACTCTCTACCTGGATTATTATGGGCCCCAGCAATCCGTCCAAAGGATATCTCCCTCCTTAATTCAGTGGTGGGCCAATCCTTACACCTGTGGTCCCTGTACAAAAAGAAATTCTCCCTACTCCCGCCTTACCCCAAATGGGCCTCGTTTATTGGTAACCCTTCATTTATCGCTGCTTTTCCCAACCCCAATTCCTTTGCCCTATGGATTTCTGCAGACCTGGTCACACTCTGCTCTCTCCAAAGGGATGGGGTGCTCCACTCCTTTTTATCTTTACAAACTTCTCATTCTTTACCCCGGTCTGAGTTTTACAGATATCTTCAGATCAGACATTTTTATAACTCACATTTTCCTAATCCAGTCCCCTTACCTGTCAACACATTTGAGGATCTTTGTGGCCCTACTTCTAGAGACAAAGGGATGATCTCACTGATATACAATTATCTGGGAGGCTTAGGCCTCTCGGAGAAATCCTCTGCCATGATTCAGTGGGAAACAGAGAATGGACAGGTGGTATCCCTCGAGGAGTGGATAGATAGGATAACGAACCTACATAAATGTACCAGGTCCGTAGCGGTTAAAGAAACAGTGATGAAGCTACACACAAGGTGGTATTACACCCCCGCTAAATTGCATAAATTCTTCCCCACTGTTTTTGAAAATTGCTTTAGGGGTTGTTTCGAACAGGGGACCCATCTACATATTTTTTGGAGTTGTATGACCCTGAGAGACCTCTGGCAGAGGGTTACAGCCAAGGTGGCAGAGATTACAGGGGTACAGGTTACTATAACCCATCAGATGGGTTTACTTTTCGCTGATATCCCTGGGGCCTCTCCCCCTGACCAAAAACTGTCCCATACACTATTTAGTGCGGTCCACTGGTGCAGTGTTTCTCAACTCCAGTCCTCAAGGCTCACCAACAGGTCATGTTTTCAGGATTTCCCTCAGATGAAACGGCTGTGGTAATTACTAAGGCAGTGAAAACTGATCAAATCACCTGTGCAAAATAGTGGAAATCCTGAAAACCTGACCTGTTGGTGCGCCTTGAGGACAGGAGTTGAGAAACACTGCACTGGTGTATAGCCCTGTTTTGGCACACACCCGGGGTCCCCTGGGAACAAGTCCTTCGACTAATGTCTGCCATTCAACTTATGGAAAAAATGTTGCATACAATTACAGACACTATGCACGTTTATGATCGTAAATGGAAATCATGGGTTCCTTAAATACCCAGGATTCTCTTGTATTAATTAGCATGGACTCCTTAAGTTTATGGCATCAATTCCATTTTGTCCACGTGGGTCTCCCGTAACCCGATCTGTACCACGTGTTAGTGGTTGCATATCCATGGTTTTTTCTGTTGTTCTTTTTGTTTCTTTTTGTTTTCAGTTATTTCAATTCTCTAGCACAGGGGTCTCAAACTGATGGTCATCTAGCTGTTGTGGAACTACAAGTCTCATCATGCCTCTACCTGTGGGAGTCATGCTTGTAACTGTCAGCCTTGCAATGCCTCATGGGACTTGTAGTTCTACAACAGCTGGAGGGCCACCAGTTTGAGACCCCTGCTCTAGCATTTATTTGCATCACATGAGTGTCAAAACTTAGTGTACAGACCCTCCAGCTCTTTCTCAGGCCCCAGGACCCTCCTGTCTGGGAGGCCTCCTCAGCTCATGATGTTTCTTTTAGTAACTTATATCTTTGTGACTACTGTATGTACATCTGATATTCAGAGTTCTGGACCAGACATGCCTGCCACATGTATTGTTTCTGACACACTATGTATTCTGTACTAATTTTCAATAAAAACGTGTATTAAAAAAAATAATAATAATTACGAATTTAATCATATATCTATGTATATTCATTTCAAACTTCATATTGGATATATGTCATTCATTCTCCTAACAAAAAATCAAAACCATTAAAAATTCATTTAAAATTATTTTAAAACCCCTAGTTAAAACAATTAATCAAATCCCAATGATTAGAAAAATATATATCATATATATTTTAATATAAACAATCTATATGTATATGGATGGCTGGAACCTACCTAATCATTAAAATCTCTCTTATTAACTCCATAAACTGGCAATCTATAATGCGCAAATTCATATTGCAAAGTTACGTTTGAACATTTAACATCATGAAAAGCACCCGTACCTGAATATTCTTACATAAAGATATATAACCTGGGGTATAAAAATCGCTTAGGCATCCTTTAAAGCAACCACTGGTAGGTGCTAGCTGCAGCCCAATCATTATCTCCCCTCCTATTTACAGCTACTTCTATCAGTCTCTTGTAAATAGTACATATAAAAAAATGCATAAATGGATATATATCCAAAAATCAATTAGACACATTAGTTAATCAAAACTCGCAACACTATAATTAATCGCTTACCTACCCTTTACAACTAATTATGTCCAAGAACTATACCGAAGACACCCTAAATATGCTAATAATGGATAAATCCATCCATAGAATATAAATGTTCTTTCCAATGGGGTATCTGAATGTGCAAATACGCCCATTGCTCCCACATCCTCCAGAGGAGCATGGGGTGCCCTATATTAAAGTGACAGTGCAATATAGTCTAAAAATTAATCATGCTGAAGCCAAAGTCTATTAATATGGACACATAGTGGTCAAACAAGGATAATGTCACCCCATAGCTTCTGTTATAAACTAAATTAAAAATCATTAATAAAGCAATTCAAATCCAATTCAATCTTTAACCCCCTAGGGGCCAAACATTTGAAAAGGAAAATCCATTGGGTCTCTCTTTGTGACAAGTCCCTCACCCTATTTGACCCTCTCCAAGATGGATGTACAACGTCAATACCACAAAACTGTAATAGAGAGGGGTCCTGGTGATGTTTTTCCTTAAAATGTAATGAAACACTGTGATATTTGTACCCGTTCTTTATATTTGCCAAATGTTCTGCTATGCGAACCTTCAGAAGCCTCTTAGTTCTTCCCACAAAGAACAGGCCACAGGGGCACCACATGAAATACACCACATGAGAGAAATTTCAAGTACTGAATTCCTTTATCTCAAATGTTTCTCCATCTCTTTTAGTGACACTTGTCACTCCTCTATTGCTGTTTTTTACTGTTCTGCAACATATGCATTTCCTACAGCAGTAGAAGCCCTTTAAGTCTATTTTTAGAGCTCTTTGATCTGGTGAATTCAGGATCTTTTTAACTACTTGGTCCCCAAAACTGGGACCCCTCCTATAAATAAATTTCAGCTGCTGTGGTAATATCTCCCCTAGGTGCCTTTATATAGGATATGCCAGTGTTTTTTGTATATACTCTCAATTTCCCTATACTGGCAATGAAAACTTGAAATAAAACTCAGTAGCTGTTGATTATTACGTACCTGAGGTTCTTTTTTTCTTAAGGCATTGATCCCTAGGGATCTCTGCCACCTCCTGAATTATTTTGTTAAGGTTATTGTTATTGTAACCTTTTTGTATGAACCTTTCTTTGAGAACATTGGCTTGCGTGAAGTAATCCTCTATCTGTGTACAATTCCGTCGTACCCGCAATATCTGTCCCTTCGGGATGTTCCTTATCCAAGCAGGGTGATGACCACTCCTGATGGATAGGTAACTATTGCGGTCCATCGGTTTGAAATACACTTTAGTACTCAGTACATTACGGTCCTTTTCTATAGTGACATCCAAAAAATTAATAGTTTTCTCACTAATCTGATATTCTAGTTTAATGTTATTTTTGTTCTTATTTAGATCACCCAGAAATTCCACCGCAGATTCCTTCGACCCCTCCCAAATGAACAGGAGGTCATCTATAAATCTGCAGTAGAATTTTAACTGGGGTATATTTTTACTGAAGACCTGCCTATCCTCCCATTCAGCCATAAACAGGTTGGCAAGACTGGGGGCATACTTAGCCCCCATCGTCACGCCAACCTGCTGGGAGAAGAACTGACCATTAAACCAAAAATAGTTATGGGACATACAGAACTCCCATGTCTGTCCCAAAAACCTCTTCTGTGCATCCGGAATATCTTCCCATCTACTGAGTGCCCAATTAAGGGCCAAGGATGCATCCTCATCCTGGATGATGGTATATAAGGAGGCGACGTCAGCCGTTACTAGGTATGATTCAGATGACAAATTTAATTTATGTGGAATTCCCTTCTACAGGCGGTTGTCTCAGCGGGGAACATTGATAGCTTCAAGAAACTATTAGATAATCACCTGAATGACTGCAACATACAGGGATATACAATGTAATATTGACACATAATCCATAATCACACACATATATAGGTTGGACTTGATGGACTTGTGTCTTTTTTCAACCTCACCTACTATGTAACCTATGTAACCTAATTGTACCTGTACTAAAAGATGTAACAAATACGAGGTATCTTTTAAATAGGCTTTAGTCTCCTTCACACTGGGTTGGAGAAACTTATCCAAATATTCTCCCAACCTTGCGGTCACAGATCCAATACCATTAATGATTGGTCGAGGAGGCGGGCACTGTATACTCTTATGTATTTTAGGTAACGTATAAATTACAGGTATTCGGCAGGCACTCAGCACAAGATATCTTTTTCCTTGAGATTCAAAGCATTTATTTTAAATCCCCATTCGACCAATGATGCCAGCTGGGTTTTATACGTATCTGTAGGGTCAGATTTTAACCTTCTATAGGTGGACAAGTCACCAACCAATTCTGCCAACTGGTTATGGTAAAATGATTCATCCATAACCACTACCCCTCCTCCTTTATTGGCAGGTCAAATGATTATATTTTTTCTGTTTTCTAGAGATTTTATACCTTCCCTAAAATGAGGATTAACCCCTTTCCTTGGGGTCAACTCCTCAATGTCGTTTAATACTAGTTTTTTAAAAACCTCTATGAAATGGTTACTTGGATTTTGAGGATTAAAAATCAATTTATTTCTTAAGCCACTGTCTATTTTACTAGATGGTATGGTGGCTTTAATCACCGAGTCCACCGGGTGGCACAAGAAATATTTTTTTATGTTCATAGATCTGATGAACTTATGCATGTCAATGTAGACCTCGAATTTGTTCATCATCTTCTTAGGTGCGCATTTTAAACCCAAGTTGAATATATTGAGCTCTTTATGCTCCAATTCTACCCCACTTAGATTAAAAATGCCTGTATTTATGTATTCCTCATTTTTTTTTTGGGTTGTTTGGATTTTCCTGCCCTGCATTCCCTTCTTCTCTTGGTAGGGACATAGCATCTTTGTTTTGGATGTATGGGGGCCCATTTCTCTCTCCATCTTTCTGATATACTGTCCGGGATTTCCCTCTCGGTGTCCCCCCCCCCTCCCTCCCCTCCCCCATTGCCCTAAAAAAGGTGTATTATATGATTGTTGAGCATAATAATCCTCATTTTCTAATGGTGAGTATCTATTATACAGAGGGACTCCATTCCCCATCTCAGAATAATAATTGGATGGGGGATGGTGTCTCCACTGTTGGTATTCCTGTGGGGGATTATAGTATTATGGGGCATTCCCTCTGTACGGTCTAGGTGATTGGTACTGAGTAGTACCAGGTGATTTTGCACTGAGTAGACGGGAAGATATTCCGGATACACAGAAGAGGTTTTTGGGACAGACATTGGAGTTCTGTATGTCCCATAACTATTTTTGGTTTAATGGTCAGTTCTTCTCCCAGCAGGTTGGCGTGGCGATGGGGGCTAAGTATGCCCCCAGTCTCACCAGCCTATTTATGGCTGAATGGGAGGATAGGCAGGTCTTCAGTAAAAATATACCCCAGTTAAAATTCTACTGCAGATTTATAGATGACCTCCTGTTCATTTGGGAGGGGTCGAAGGAATCTGCGGTGGAATTTCTGGGTGATCTAAATAAGAACACAAATAGCATTAAACTAGAATATCAAATTAGTGAGAAAACTATTAATTTTTTGGATGTCACTATAGTAAAGGACCGTAATGTACTGAGTACTAAAGTGTATTTCAAACCGACTGACCGCAATAGTTACCTATCCATCAGGAGTGGTCATCACGCTGCTTGGATAAGGAACATACCGAAGGGATAGATATTGCGGGTACGACGGAATTGTACAGAGATAGAGGATTACTTCACGCAAGCCAATGTTCTCATAGAAATGTTCATACAAAAAGGTTACAATAACAATAACCTTAACGAAATAATTCAGGAGGCGGCAGAGATCCCTAGGGATTAATGCTTTAAGAAAAAAGAACCTCAGGTACGTAATAATCAACATCAACTGAGTTTTATTTCAAGTTTTCATTGTCAGTATAGGGAAATTGAGAGTATATACAAAAAACACTGGCATATCCTATGTAAAGATAGGCACCTAGG
The DNA here is from genome assembly GCF_042186555.1 of Aquarana catesbeiana. Taxonomy (NCBI): domain Eukaryota; kingdom Metazoa; phylum Chordata; class Amphibia; order Anura; family Ranidae; genus Aquarana; species Aquarana catesbeiana. Next base: position 619,673,959 of record NC_133325.1, on the reverse strand, counting down.
GGAGATATTACCACAGCAGCCGAAATGTATTTATAGGAGGGCTCCCAGGTTTGGGGACCAAGTAGTTAAAAAGATCCTGAATCCACCAGATCAAAGGGCTCTAAAAATAGACTTAAAGGGCTTCTAATGCTGTAAGAAATGCATATGTTGCAGAACAGTAAAAACCAGCAATAGAGGAGTGACAAGTGTCACTAACAGAGATTGAGAAACATTTGAGATAAAGGAATTCAGTACTTGAAATTCCTCTCATGTGGTGTATTTTATGTGGTGCCCCTGTGGCCTGTTCTTTGTGGGAAGAACTAAGAGGCTTCTGAAGGTTCGCATAGCAGAACATTTGGCAAATATAAAGAACGGGTACAAATATCACAGTGTTTCAATACATTTTAAGGAAAAACATCACCAGGACCCCTCTCTATTACAGTTTTGTGGTGATGACATTGTACATCCATCTTGGAGAGGGTCAAATAGGGTGAGGGACTTGTCACAAAGAGAGACCCAATGGATTTTCCTTTTCAAATGTTTGGCCACTAGGTGGTTAAAGATTGAATTGGATTTGAATTGCTTTATTAATGATTTTTAATTTAGTTTATAATAGAAGCTATGGGGTGACATTATCCTTGTTTGACCACTATGTGTCCATATTAATAGACTTAATTTTTAGACTATATTGCACTGTCACTTTAATATAGGGCACCCTATGCTCTTCTGGAGGATGTGGGAGCAATGGGCGTATTTGCACATTCAGATACCCCATTGGAAAGAACATTTATATTCTATGGATGGATTTATCCATTATTAGCATATTTAGGGTGTCTTCGGTATAGTTCTTGGACATAATTAGTTGTAAAGGGTAGGTAAGCGATTAATTATAGTGTTGCGAGTTTTGATTAACTAATGTGTCTAATTGATTTTTGGATATATATCCATTTATGCATTTTTTTATATGTACTATTTACAAGAGACTGATAGAAGTAGCTGTAAATAGGAAATAATGATTGGGCTGCAGCTAGCACCTACCAGTGGTTGCTTTAAAGGATGCCTAAGCGATTTTTATACCTGAGGTTATATATCCTTATGTAAGAATATTCAGGTACGGGTGCTTTTTATGATGTAAAATGTTCAAACGTAACTTTGCAATATAAATTTGCGCATTATAGATTGCCAGTTTATGGAGTTAATAAGAGAGATTTTAATGATTAGGTAGGTTCCAGCCATCCATATACATATAGATTGTTTATATTAAAATATATATAATATATATTTTTCTAATCATTGGGATTTGATTAATTGTTTTAACTAGAGGTTTTAAAATAATTTTAAATGAATTTTTAATGGTTTTGATTTTTTGTTAGGAGAATGAATGACATATATCCAATGTGAAGGTTGAAATGAATATACATAGATATATGATTAAGTTTGTAATTATTTATAATGCGGTCTGCTTTTAATGTAAGTGCAGAACTGTGCCTGCATCCTAGAATTTGTGGATATTCTATAGTGTATTACATGCGATTAAACATATATCATCTCTCAGTGATGGGGGTACTGTGATCGCGGGGACACGAGATGCACACAGGCGGGCGAGTTGATTCTCTATCAGATGATGGTAGGAGGGTATATAAGGGATGAGTGTCATCCCGTACAGCCAATACCATGAATAAGTCAGTGTGTGACGAAACATGTCAGGGCATGGCTGTACGATGTTCTTCACCAATGATGAGTGACGCTTTTTAGCTGTACGCGGAAGTGGTGACCTGATAGAACAGCTAGGCATCGAGGAGTAGGTGAGAGAGGCTTTCTGGCTCCTGCATACCTTGGGTCCGCCGTGACCGCAACCCTTTACTGTGGTATCCAAGTGTTTGCTGTGCTGTGCTTTGGAGCTCATTCTGCTGTGGAAATTTGACTTTGCTACTTTTAATTTGGAAAAGTGTGAGTTTAAATATTGAAGAGTGTGTGTGTTTTCAATAAACTGGTTATACGATTTACACTATTGGAGCACTATTTTCATTTACATGTGGAACGATTCCTGCACATAATTTTGGATTTTTGGTTTGCCGCTGTGACCCTTCTGGTGTGGTTAAAAAAGCACTTGAGCCTTACACGAGAGTGTAGGCAATTGGAGTCAGTGAGTGAATTTCTTTAGGGAGTGGGCTCACTCAACACTCGGGTGTGGTGAAAGCTGTCAAGAAAACACCATTATTTATAGGACTTTTTATTTGGGACCTTTTCATGTATTTAGTTACAAATATAATTATTTGTTGAGCACTTTCTGTATATTTTAATCACCTGTCACTTGGTGTTTATATTGTGTATTTGAATATTTATACTTATTTGCAACATCACCTTAAGGATAAAAATAGTTTTTTAGGATAGCGCCACTATGTTTTTTCTCACTGTTGTTTATTTTTAGGTTAGAGACATATTACAGAAAAAAAAAACACTATATTCATAATTCAACATTTAAAGTGGCAGCTTTAGATTTAAGTGTTAATTTTTGTTTTCCTAGGCGCAGTGGTGGTAAGTAAAGCAGAGGGGAGCAGTGTTACTTTTAATACCAACATTTGGTAAGATAATAAATAGTATTTCTAATAATAAATCTCCATGTACTGTTTTGTGGGAGAATGCTAAAAATACTTTGTTCATATCTAATCATTTGTTCAATGTGTCCTCAGGTTCTTTCACTCCTGAATGTCCATTATTATAATATTTCTTAAACCAAGGAAAGAGACAACTCTTCCGCAGAACTGCAAGCCTTTACTAAACACAGACCCAAAAATATATGTTAGGGCCATAGATAATAAGCTCCTAGATATTATCTTAACACTTAATCAATCTGATCAAGTGGGTTTTGTTAAAGGAAGACAAGAACCTGATGGTACTCACAGAATGTTAAACCTAAATTGATTTCCCTAAAACAATGATTGTTAATCCCTGTTGTTGTCATTAGGTGCTAAAAAAGCTTTCCATAGATTACTCTGGGGTTATATAAGTTAAGTTCTTCAAAATTTCCTTACTCTGAACAATCTCTTTGACTACTTCAGCTTTATATACCAAACCGTTTAGTTTTCTTTCTTTGACCCTCCAAGGCAGCTGAACAAACATAGATCATGTATGATCAGTTGCCTCCCAGGGCGCATGCGTGATAGCAGCTGATGGTGGATGCATAAATAGAGAGCTCTACTGCCACTCTGCTTCCTTATCCTTCTGCCATGCTTTTAACTGGAGTTAACTGCACGAAAGGACTCTGGTTAAGTATCCACTTATATAAGGAAGCAGGGGTAGCCATCAAAAAAAACGGGGCCCCTTGCACAGATTTAGGCCTGCCTCCCTCCCCCAGGCCTGACCGCCAGCATCCTATTGAATCCTCCCCACTGGCCATCCCACCAAGTCCTTCAGTGCACCCACTTTTATTTTAACACTATTACAACTTAATATATCCCCTGTCCCATGACCATGACTTTTTCCTACTCCAGTCCCATCCCTATCACATTTCCTCCTCCTTCCAGTTTTATCACCCTCCTCCTACATCCTCCTCTTCCCAGGCCTCCCGCATCACTGGTCCCCCTCCATTCCACCCCATGTCCTATTCCTCCCCATGTCCTTCTCCTCCGGTCTCATCTACCTGCTATGACAGTCTTCTCCTGCAGTGTCCTCCTCCTGTAACCCTTCTATCCCTCCTGCACCCTCGGTACAGCCCTGATCCAGGTGTACAGTCCCTCCTTGGTCTCGGTGCTCACCTTGCTCTCCCTGGACACACAGCCCCAATCACATTTCCATATTCAAATTTCCCACTGCAAATATCTCAACCCGCTGGAGCTTATTGGCCCGAATCATCAAAGGGGGCGGGTCTGGAATGCACACTTCATGCCTGTGATTGGATAGACTGCTGTGCGGCAGAGAAATGTGGTGATGGGAAGATGTTGGAGAGGGCCAGGAAAGAGAGTGGTGGGGAAAAGTGCAGCAGTTAGAAGAGAGAGCAAACAGGGCTGCTGCTGTACATGCAGCCATCTCAGGATAGCTTAATGAAAATCATCACAACTATGCAGACAGAGCAAATTCAAGGGGCAGCTGCCCCTTTTGCCCAGCATTAAAGATTGCCCTGGTTGGGGCCCAGGCCCCTCAGGATGCCCGGGCCCCTTACATGTGTATTGGCTGTCCCCCATGATGGCAGCCCTGAAAGAAAGCCTGTATGGGGAAATCAGTATGCAAAAGCCAACCGCCTCTCCCCTTCAAACCAGGGATGACTCAATTTCTGCAGCGGCCAACCACCCCACCTTCCTTCATACAGAATACTGTTACTCAGCCTTCAGAAGCACTCAAAAGCTTAGGAAAAGACACCATTGTCACTGCCCCTTCGCAAACTCAGTCTTCTGCACCATATTTAACCACCTCTATATTGGATGATAGGCTACAGGTTTTGCTACAAAATATCACTTTCAGCATATCCATGGATGTGGGCAAGATTGCCCAGAAATTGAGGGGTGAAATCACATTGCTGGATCATCCGGAGACCATATTCGATGATCTGGTTCAATACATTCATGTTCTGGAAAAATAATACTTCTCTATAAAACAAGCACAACTCCAGCAAGAAGATCTGGAAACTTTTTGCATATTTCCCAAAAAGACTCAAGGCTGTATTAGATCAAAAGGGTGCTTCTACTAAATACTTAGCAAAGGGTCTGAATACTTAGGACCATGTGATATTTCAGTTTTTCTTTTTTAATAATTCTGCAAAAATGTCAACAATATATATATATATAAATAAATAAAAAATACACTGCCTGCACGCCGCTAACCAATGCTGGCCATACACTATACCAAAAATCGGCCAAACCCATTTTTGAAAAACGAACATTCGGCCATGAGTGTAAATGATAGTGCCATCATGTAATGACCGATAAATCATTCAGTGGACATAAATGAATGCATTATGTGTTAATTTTTTTTACATATACCCAGTGCAGACAGTTTGGAAGGGAAATACATTAACCTTTCACTTTATCAATCATTCGGCAGAACATTTCCAAATTTATCCTTTGTTTTTTTAGCTCAAAAGCTTCCCAACGGTTATCGAACTTGTGCCCATTAACTAGCCGAAAAATGAACAAACTGTCTAAATGACCAAATTTCGGCTGATTTTTCATATAGTGTATGGCCAGCATAAGGCTGCCTAATCTCTCTTATTTCATTACACTATACGGCCTCCGTGTAAGCAGTAGCCTTATATAGTGAGGGGCGTGGACTTAACCCCCTGAGCCGATATTGGCCAAAGGCACACTGCTTTGGCCAATTATGACTATCTCAGCAGAGCGTGCTGTGATTGGCCAAAGCAAGCAGGTCAGGTGCATGCTTTGGTCAATCATCATACAGCAATGCACTGCAATCTTGCAGTGCGTTATAAGGGGGTTCTGCAGTGCTCAAAATTCCCGCAAACGCCACATATGTTCAGTTCGTTTTAGAACAAACTTACATTCGACTCGAACCGCAGGCTCATCCCTGGTGTGGGATGATGTAAGAAAGTCATGTAGCTATAAGCTTGGTATAAAGTTTTGTGTCAGTGTTTATTAAGGAAATGGGTCTATAGCTGACTGGGTCATCAGGTGGCTTACCAGGTTTGGGGATTGTGGTGATATTGGCTTCAAGCACTTCTGGAGGGATGTTGCCTGTGGTGACAATATGATTGAAGGACTGATGGAGATGGGGGCAAGTAATTTAGAGAATTGCTTACAGTATTTGTTGCTAAAGCCGTCAGGTCCAGGGGCTTTATGAAGTGGGAGAGAGGCGATTGCTTGTTCAAGTTCAGATAGCAAAAATGGACTAGAGAGGGTATGTAGTTGTTCTGGAGACATGGATGGTAGGTGTATATGGTCTAGAAATTGTGCAATATCTGCTTGTGTAGGGGAGGGAGTTGCACCTATAGAAGCAAGATTATATTAGTTGGCATAGAACTGACTAAATTGGTTGGCTATTTCTTTAGGATTGGTAAGACGGGCGCCAGCAGGGGTAGTGAGGTGTGAAATTTTGGAGTGCATTAAGCAATGTTTAAGCTGTTTCACAAGGCCATCTCCTGGTTTGTTGTGGTGAGCATAGAAGTGTAGCTTCAACCTTTTTAGAGATAAATCAAAGTTTGCATGTAGATAATCACTACGGATTCGTCTGGTATTGCATAATTCAGTTTCTAGAAGTGAGGAGGGTTGGGTCTTATGTGTGGTTTCAAGAGAGTGTATTTACTCCAATAGTTTGTAAGTGATAGCATTGTGTTCCTTTTTTTTCCATGAGCACCCAATTTGATGAGTAGGCCTCTAAAATATGCCTTATGTGTGTTTCAACAGATTGTAGGATCGGATACAGAATCAGCATTTAGCAAAAAATTGTTTTCGATCTCAGATGCGACATGTTTCTGGAGATGGGAGCGAGAGATAAGGGAGGTATTGAGCCTCCACATTGTTCCACATTGCTTTGGATGGGGAGGGAATAGCTTGAGCTGTATTGGGGCATGGTCAAACCACGTGACAGTGTGGTTTGGCATCTTGAACTATTTGAAGGGTGTAGAAAAAATAATAAAATAATAAAAAATAATAAAACAATTAATATGCGTGTGACCAATGTGTTGTGGGAGCTATTAAAGTGCAAACAACACTCCCAACAGGTGTTAGAATAATAAAGTGCAACTTGCTCCTGAGATAAATATATATGTGCCAATTTCTCAATAAGAACCAACTGCCTATATATGTATAGAAATGTGCCCAAAAGTAAAAACAAGAACTCCGTAATAAACACTTATGGCAATAAAACAGTATTGGCAGTAAAAAACAAACAATTATGACAGTAAAAAATCCCCAGCATGTGTGCATAAAAAAGTCCAACAAAGCAATGTGTGAAAGGTAAAGAAAATATATATGTGAAAAACAACAAAAATGTATAAAGCAGTAGGTGTCCAAAATCAAGGTCCTAAAGTGTATCCTTTTGGTGAAAAAAACGTGATTTCAGCATTGACTGGTGTTGTCCCCGTCCTTCACTGCACCCCCACTCGTGCTTACACCCACCGGACTGCCTAACCCCTGCAGGGGTAAAAGGCATATGTGGAAAATCCTGCGATGGCAAAGTCCAGGAAGCAGTCCTCCGTCCAGGGGTGTTTATCCTTCTCTGATGTTTTTGTATCCCCAAATGTTAAACATCACTTGGACAGAGTTCCAGCTGCCAATACTGTTTTATTGCCATAAGTGTTTATTTCGGAGTTCTTGTTTTTACTTTTGGGCACATTTCTATACATATATAGGCAGTTGGTTCTTATTGAGAAATTGGCACATATATATTTATCTCAGGAACAAGTTGCACTTTATTATTCTAACACCTGTTGGGAGTGTTGTTTGCACTTTAATAGCTCCCACAACACATTGGTCACACGCATATTAATTGTTTTATTATTTTTTATTATTTTATTATTTTTTCTACATGTATGCCTCCTTTTTTCTTACACTTGTAGGAATCATTATTTAATGCACATATAACCGGACAGCGCCAATTCCCCTGTTTAAAGCAATTTCTGTACACTGGATTTCACCTAGGTGATTTTCATTTTTAGGGGGGCAGCAGTCCTTCCTTGTTCCTATTCTCCTAAGCGCGGAATATCGTCACCCATTGTTTGAAGGGTGTGCTTATCTACCAGAAACATGTCTATCCTGAAATAGGATTTTTGTGTGTGCGAATAGAAGGTGTAATCCCTTTTAGTATTGTGTAAACATCTCCATGGATCAAGAAGGGCTTCAGACCGGAGCAGTGAGAAGAGAGCAGTGGATTGTTTATTTATTTATTTATTCATTAACATGCTTAACCTACACAGTCTTACCCGAAGGCCTCGAGGCGCAAAACAAAAGACATTGACATTAAAAGACCTTAGGAGAATCAACATACCAGCATAACAACATACAGGATAAAAGCCTGGGGGTCTGTCCATCACACCCCATTACAATTAGGTGACTCCAAAAGCTTGTACAAAAAGTACAGTTTTCTAAACATGTGCACAACCAAAAAAATTCGTTTATTTTCGTTTTCGTTTCATTAGTTTATTATTTTTTTCGTTTTTCGGGTCATTCGTTATGATCGTGATTCGTAAATTCGTTCATTCGTAAATTCGTAAATGCGTTCATTCGTACATTCGTTCATTCGTAATTCGAACATTCGTTCATTCGTACATTCGTTCATTCGTACATTCGTACATTTTTACATTTGTACATTCGTAAATTCATACATTCGTAAAATCGTACATTTGTAAATTAGAAAATTCGGAAATTTGTAAATTCGAAGTTTGAAAATCCAAAAACCCGAAAATTCAAAAATCTGAAATAGTAACTAACTATTAAATTATAAGTATTGTATTTTCCTTTCAAACTTGACTGTCAGTGAACGTAACAAATACAAATTTAACCGAAGTTACGAATTATCCAAAACGAATGCTGCATCTAAACAAATGGAACGGAACAAATTAATAACAAATAATAATAATAAAACGTTGTTATTATTATTATTGTTATTTATTATTATTAATTCATTACGTTCCATTCCGTTTTTTTGGATCATTCATAACTTCGGATAAATTTGTACGTGTTACGTTCACTAACAGCCAAATTTAAAAGGAAATTACAATACCTATAAATTAAAAGTTACTAGTAATTACTAATAGTTAAGTTATTATTAGTTAACTATTATTTCAGATTTCCGAATTTTCGAATTTACAAATTTACGAATTCACTAATTTACTAATGTACGAATGCACGAATGTACGAATGTACGAATGTAAATTGCGAATGTACGAATGTTCGAATGCCCGAATTTACGAATGTCCAATTTTATCGAATTTACGAATATTCGGAAAAAATTCGTTAAACGGGTTTTCGTTATTTCGGATATTCCCAAATTAACGAATTTGTCGAAATTCGTTAAAAAACGAATTCGGAACGAAACGAATTGCACATGCCTACAGTTTTCAATTTCTTTTGAAATTTCAGAAAGTCATTCTCAAGTCTCAGTTTCAGAGGCAAGGAGTTCCAAAATTCAGCTCCTTGTACTTCAATCGTTCTCCCTCCGCATATTTTTTTTTGAATTTTGGAATCTTCAATATGGCCAAGTTTGCCGATCTCAAGGATCGGGTAGGCACGTACTGGGCCACATCCATGCAATGCCTTATGGACAAGACATCCGGTTTTCAACAGAACCCGTTCTTTCACGGGCAGCAAATGCAGGGCTCTAAGAGATGGAGTGATGTGGTCACGCTGACCCGCAGCCATCAGTAACCTTGCTGCGGCATTCTGAATCAACTGGAGCTTGTGGATAGTACAATCAGGCAAACCCAAGTACAGGGCATTGCAGTAGTCCAGTCGACTGCTGATGATGGCATTGACCATGGCGATCTGCGATCTGCGATATAGCGAAAAGTCGACCTTAGGAGTCTCAGGTAGAAATGGCATGAACTCACCACCTGATTTCCCTGAGGTCGCAGGTTCAACCTAGAGTCAAAGATGACACCCAGGTCCCTGACCTGAGTGGCCAGAATTGGAGAAGGTTTAAAAGATTCTGGCCAGGATGGAAACAAGTTCGAATACACCTGGTTACTGAAGATGATGCATTCAGGTTTGGTCCATTTAGTTTTAGATAATTGGCACCCATTTAGGATTGGATTTCCTCAAAGCAGGAGGCCAGCATGACCTGATCCTTCCCTTTCTTGGATAGTTTGAAGTAGATCTAGGTGTCGTCAGCATAGACACGGGAGGTTGTGGCGGCAGCGGCCTCATATAGATGTTAAAAAGGATCGGAGATAAAGCCGATCCTTGTGGGACCCCGCAAGACAGGGAACTATCAGAGGAATAAAATGGTCCCATCTTTACCCTCTGAACCCTGTCTCGCAGGAATGAGGCTACCCATTGGACATGTGCATTCGTTTTCGTCCGAATGCATTTTCTTGCAAATTTCAGGTATTTTCGTTATCGTTTTAACAAACGATAACGAAAGTGCAGGATCCGAAAAACAAAAGATCCGACATAAACAAATGCTTTATTTTCATTTTAGTTGCTACAACAGTTCGATATAGATAGGAGATTCGACATGATGATGACAATAACAATCTTTTTCCATTAAACCTGTGGTCGAATGTGCCTAATCTTAACTCTATTGGTCCAAGATTATTCTACATAGAGAGAAAAGATTCGACATAGAGAGAAAAGATTCGACATAGAGAGAAATGATTTGACGTAGGGGAGAAAAGATCGCTGCTGGAATTGGGTGGGGGAAGTAAAATATAAATAATGATGATGATGAATGTTATTGGCTGATTGTAACCAAAGAGGAGGAGCAGTAAAATAGCTAGAACTAAGTACACACGTAAGAACGTATAAAAAATCACCCCAGCAGAAGTCTTAGAGGACGAAACGCGTTGGATCCATTTTTATTACCTTAGTCATCATTTACTGTGCTCTTAAAGGTCTAGTGAACCTAACTTTTACTGCCCAATGTTTTACCATTTGTTGTATTTCATTTTATCATTTTTATTACAATAAATTTCCATTTTTTCAACGGATTTACACTATGTGGAAGTTTTTTTCCTGTTTCTTTATCACACCATGAGGACTATCAGTGATCCAGTGGAATCCAGCTGATGTTTGCAGCCAGTTCAACAGACCGTCTTGGGTCCTACGCAGCCCTTCTCCGGACCCATCAGCCTTTGAGTTCTTCCGTCTCTCCAAGCTAAACATACCGGCACGAGAGATCCATCTCACCGTGTTTACAGTACAAGCCTGTTTGATTCAACGCCGACGGCCCATGAGTCCACCTCTTCTGGTAAGGGCATTATATATTTCTACCTGCCTGAGTTTATGTTTGGAGAAGATATCATCTTGTATGCATCCCCAATAACCCTGTATAAATATCTATGAAGACTCGGAGCACCTACAGTATTATAGTGACATCTGAATGAGCATAGATTTTACACATGGACGTTTCAGTTTTTATGTCACATGATTATGTCATGCATCCCTTTTTCTTTAGATGGGTTTGACAGTTACACATTATATTTGAGTGTTTTCCAATTATATCTATACTGGTTTGCTCTATATTGTGTCACTTACTTTGATCTAATTGGATGTCCTCCACTCTATTATTGGTCTATTTTTAACTAATTTTGAGGCTACACCTTTTCAGCCTTACACACTCACTTGAAATTCATTATTATAGGTTATATTTAGCCTATTTATATGATTGTTCTTCTCTCTTTTACCAGTATATTATTATTTGTGATTCACTTGTTATGTTTCTTTCATGTGACTCACCATTATAGGTTACACGTAGCCTTAGTTTTCATTTCCTTCCCATTTGGTATAATATTATTTGGGATTTACCCATCCTCCTCCGGTGGTTAGACCTGTTTTCCCTCACTTTTTAGTTCAATCTATATGATATTGTCACCCACAGTGATCTCATATTTAATACTCCTCACCAAGTATTTTTTTGGGGTACATACCCTTTTTTTCTTTAGATCTATGCTATACGTTATTGACATTTCCGGTGACTCGTCAGTCACCAGTATAGCTCCTCCTACACCCTATGAGAGCCACACTTTGCTGTTCCATATAAGTACACACGTACTTTGGCTTATGGTGTCTGTTGAAAGCTCTAACAAGATTCGACGGAGCAGGTAAACTATACGGTGTCGTACAGTTTAGCTGCTCCATTGAATCTTCTTTGAACATTCGACAGACACCATAAGCCTTCAATGACAGATTCGACCTTAATTTGGATTTTCGGACGAATGCAATTTTTAACGGAAAATGAAATAAATAAAAACAAATTTCGGGAGTAACTAAATAAATGTATTTTTCGGACGAAAACGAAATTCCGAAACGAAATATTTCAGTGTGCACATGTTTACTACCCATGCCAGAGCTATGCCATCCATTCTTCAACCTATCCAAAAGTATAGAGTGGTTGATGGTATCAAAAGCTGCCGACAAATCCAGAAGTATCAAGGCCGAAGCTTCATTCTCATCCAAGGCCCAGAGTAGATCGTCCTGGACTTTTACCAGGGCTGTTTCCGGAACTCTCCCAGGTTGGAATCCTGACTGGAAGTCATCAAAAATTTTATTAGACTCCAGGTGAGGTTGAAATTGCCATATCGCAGCTCGCTCCATGATTTTTGACAAAAACAGCAGGGTGGAAATAGGGCGATAGCAGGGGTATAACCACTGCCTGCTTCAGAATACATGGAATGACACCGGTAGCAAATGACCTACTAACAATGTCTGCAATAAAAGGCGCCAGCGCATCTAAGGAGTCCTCCACCAACTGCGTAATACAGGGATCAAGTGATGAGGACGAGGCTCTGAGAGACTTGAGGGTGACTTTAATATCTTCTGGAGTCACTGGATAAAATACCAAGAAGCAGGTCCCTGCATATGGTGGGCATATTTCTTCCACCTCCACTAATGAAATGTTTTTTTCTGATAGTTTCTATTTTCTCTTTAAAATAACGGGATACAATTTCACATAATTCAACAGTTTTTCTCTTCAGGTTAACCACATGTGGGATTAGCCAATCGCCTAGCCACCCTGAAGAGCTCTGCCGATGAGTTATGCTGCGTACACACGAGCGGAATGTCCGTCAGAAAAAGTCTGATGGGAGCTCTTCATCGTATATTCTGACCATGTGTACGCCCCATGAGACTTTTGCCATCGAAAATTCAGACGGACTTAGATAGAGAACATGTTCTATATTTTTCTGACGGAACTAATTACTATGGGAAAAACCGCTCCTCTGTATGCTAATGCTATAATGTTGCAAATTCTGTGATCTTTTAATGCAGCGCATTCTTTTGTGCTTTATAATGCTAGAATAATTAATTTGTTTTGCTGCTGATATTCTCACAAACTTATGTCTTTATTATTTCTCGTGATCTCATGACTAATCTAAATTATTTTTTTTAAAGCCAGATCTCCATAATAATGTTTAGAATTATTTTTTATAGTTATCTTCTTTTATTATTTTTTCTTTCATTAAGATCTCCTTTTTTTTGGATTATTGACAAATTATTTTCTAGTTGTAAGGATATTTTAGCTTGCTATCCACCATTTTAAAAGACTGTATCCATTTAAGAATAATATGTATATGTGACTTTTATGAGAAGTTTAGTTTCAATTTCTTATAAATGGTTTGATTTCCCCGAAATGATGTACAAAGCCTTTTCCTGTTGTTAGTTTCTATATGAGTTATTAATATTCTATTTTTGCTTGTTTTAAACATCCTGTATGCCTGTACGTCTGTATCTTTACTATATATTAATGAAAGGGTTGGACTTTTGTTGTGATGTCATTTTGGTTATATAAGTGAAACCCAGAAATAAAATGACCAGACCATTCTGAACTGCATGTACTGACTGTGTGTCATAACTTTTTATCAGAATGGTCTCCAGATCTGAATGGGTTTGAAGGAACACTCTAGGCAGGATATCATACGAGGGTTCACTTGCTTTTAGAACATACTCATACCCCATCACTAGTGATCTGCATAATTTTTTTTGTGTGTGTGTGTGTATCAAGTTACCACAATAACATTATTATCTTGTATTTTTAACCTCAAGGAGGTTGGTTGGTGTCCCTTGTTAATTTGACATTGTATTTTTGAAATGTACCTGCCTATTTACAAACAAACTGTCCTATTTTTAGAAAAAACACACAGGCAAGTATGTTCAGAAAATAAAATATCCATTTATTGTGGGTAACAAAATAAAGAGGAAGGCAACACTGGAGAAACTTTTGGAATTTGTGAAGCCTTTTGGCACACATCAAGTCTGTGAAAAAAAAAATGTTATCTTGAGGAGTCCATATAATTTGGAGCTCAATATGGTCCAGGACCCCCAGAGATCAGGACCAGCAGCAGATGACATATATGTCCTCAGGCTGTGGTACTACAACAGCCTGCGTCTTCTGTAAGACCAGACTTAACCCAGGCCATCACTTTCTTCTCTTCCCTGCAGCCTTCTATGCAGCCTTCCCTGCAGCCTTCCTTGGAGGCTGTGGCTCTAGTGGCAGGAGGAGGAGGATGGGCTGTTCTCAGTCAGCTGGCCCCTCAACCCCTTCTGAAGGGCCTCCCCAAAAATTCAGCATCGTCTCTCCTCCAATTTCATCAATCTAGTGGCTAGATAGCAGCCATAGGCCTCTTCAGCATCGGGGGGACTTCTGAGGTCATCACTTGCTTCCCTAATGAGGCCCAGTGCTGCCTCCTCCGTGATCGTCCCCTTCCTGGGCCTTTTTGTTGTAAGGTGGAGGGGAGGCACCTGGGATTGCGTGAGGCTCCTACTGGGCCCAGCCACCTCCTGGCTGACACTGGGCCCACCCACCTCCTGGCTGACACTGGGCCCGCCCACCTCCTGGCTGACACTGGGCCCAGCCACCTCCTGGCTGACACTGGGCACGGTCTGCTCCTGGCTGACACTGGGCATGGCCTCCTCCTGCCTGCCACTTTTCAGACCCTCCTCCTCACTGAGTTCATCCTGTGTATAAAAAAGGGACATAGTTTTAGTTTTTGCATCATCAATCACACATAATTTTAGCTCATGACTTGCGAATTGAATGTTAATAAATAGAAAAGACCATCATTCTGACCCCAGCATTTTTCACTCTTGTCCCAAAAATTTTTGGCCACTACTGTCTATTGATATTAAAATCTTTTTGTTTTAAATCATTAATTTGTTATCAATTATAACATCCAATTAACATCATTAATATTAGGACAATAAATATGTCTAAAAATAATATACCTGGTTCCAGCTGGGCGCATCCACTCTGCTGCTGCTCCGGATCTCAGTGATTTCTGGATCTTATTATGCTCCTTTTTATACATGTTCCTCAAGATCCCAATTTTCTTTTCCAAGAACAGGATGGGTGCATCTGGGACCAGAGTCTTCACAAATTCCAGAAGTTTCTCCAGCGTTGACCTCCTAGCTTGTTTATTATAGTATAAGCTGTGTTTCACCTCCCACAAATTCCTCATCTCCCTGTATTTGTCTATGAAACTGGCCATGAATTCTGGGTCCTTAAAGTGATTCATATTTGATGTAAGACAATACACAAGACAAAAACACTAATGTCAGCCTAAACTCTCATAATCTTATCCCAATATAGGCCTCAATCTTGAATCAGTATAGGCCACCACTGATGGCCCAAGTTAAATTTTACCTGGGAAGTCCCGTCAAGTCACCGTGCGTCAGAGGGGGGCGGGGTCACCGGGTGTCCCCGCCCCCCATTATTTAAGAACTGTCAGAGGAGGAGAAGCGTCACACAGCGGGAGCCTCCCTCCATGCCACCATGGATGCGGAGAGGGCCAGAGAAGAAGATGAAGAGAAGAAAATGAAGAGAAGAAGATGAAGAGAAGAGCAGGAGCCTCCCTCCATGCCATCATGGATGCAGAGCGGCCCGTGGAGAAGAAGGGAAGAAGACGCCGACGCCGCAGAGGAGATGCCGGACGAGAACACCGGAGGAAGGACCAGAAGAACCAGAAGAAGAAGAAGATGGAGGAAGAAACTGAAGGAATATAGAAGAAAGAAGAAGCATTTAAATAAAGGAATTGTCAAAAACTGTCTCTTGTCATTTTTAACATTTTTGACAGTTTTTTAGTGAAATGGTAGGGCTACTTTTGTACCCCCTTACCATTTCACACAGGTGGGAGGGCTGGGATCTGGCTGGGACCCCCACAACCACCGGCCAGGGTTGTGGGGATGAGGCCCTTGTCCTCATCAACATGGGGACAAGGTGTTTTGGGGGCTACCCCAAAGCACCCTCCCAATGTTGAGGGCATGTGGCCTGGTATGGTTCAGGAGGGGAGAGCGTTCTCTCGTCCCCCCTCTTTTACTGCGACCTGCCAGGTTGCGTGCTCGGATAAGGGTCTGGTATGGATTTTTGGGGGGACCCCACGCCGTTTTTTTTTTTTAA
Source organism: Aquarana catesbeiana (assembly GCF_042186555.1). NCBI lineage: Eukaryota > Metazoa > Chordata > Amphibia > Anura > Ranidae > Aquarana > Aquarana catesbeiana. Next base: position 619,657,981 of record NC_133325.1, on the reverse strand, counting down.
TTTTGGCGTGGGGTTCCCCTTAAAATCTATGCCAGACCTGCAGGGTCTGGTATAGATTTTGAGGGGGACCCCACGCCATTTTTTTAAAAAAATTTTGGCCGGGGTTCCCCTTAATATCCATACCAGACCTGAAGGGCCTGGTATGGAATTTAGGGGGACCCCCATGTCATTTTTTTTTAAAATTTGGCCAGGGTTCCCCTTAATATCCATACCAGACCTGAAGGGCCTGGTATGGAATTTAGGGGGACCCCCACGTCATTTTTTTTTTTTACATTTTGGTTCGGGGTTCCCCTGTGGAGAATTCCCATGCCGTTTTTATCAATGAACTTCTATGTGTATTGTCGGACTGGCAATGCAATAATAGCCGCGAGTAGTTTTAAATGACTTTTTTTCCTTTGAAATGTCATTTTGCTGTCAGACTGTTCCCTTTACAGGCATACTATAGAAATCCCCCAGGTACAAAATTTAAAGGGATATTACACTTTTATTGTTTCACTTTAAGCATTATTAAAATCACTGCTCCTGAAAAAACGTCCGTTTTTAAAACTTTTTTTGCATTGACCCATGTCCCCTGGGGCAGGACCCAGGTCCCCAAACACTTTTTTGACAATAACTTGCATATAAGCCTTTTAAATTAGCACTTTTGATTATTCATGTTCGTGTCCCACAGACTTTAACGGTGTTCGCGTGTTCGAACAAATTTCTTGCCTGTTCACATGTTCTGGTGTGAACCGAACAGGGGGGTGTTCGGCTCATCCCTACTTGGCACTACAAGTGCATTAGGAGAACCTAGGAGACAGCTAAAAAGAAACACAAGCAATAGCAATAGCAATAAAAAATTCAAGATTTTATCATATATATATTTTTTGAAATTAAAAAAATATTTACACATTGCCTGGCATAGTAATTCTCATAAAATAATTTACATATTTCCGCCAAACTTTAGGGGCGTTTTGGGGTGCCAAGCCAGGACAGCCAGTATCCAGGCCTGTCAGGGGATTCGCAGGAAGTCCGGCCTCAGGCCCAACTGAGGCAAGATAATTGTGGGCATTTTTCCTTAAAAAAATGTGCAATATGTAGCAGCATAAGATGATGTGGTTGATTTTGTAGTACAACATGTCCACCATGTGTATTGCTGTCAGAAACAGGCGGAACCGGCTGGCCATTATCCTAAAGCCATTCTCAACGAATCTTCTAGGTCTGGCCAGCCGGTAGTTAAAAACCCTCCTCTCCGGGGTGAGGGTCCTCTGGGGGAATGGCCTCATCAGCTTCTCGCCCAGACCAAATGCTTCATCAGCAATAAAGACAAATGGGAGTCCTTCAACGTTGTCCTCATCAGGTGGCAATGCCAGACCGCCAGTCTGGAGAGGTTGGTAAAACTCCATCTGGGTGAAGACTCCTTAAACCCCTTATAGTAATAATAGTAAGACCCAGAATGGGGTGGTGGCACGATGTGGACGTGCTTCCCATCTATAGACCCTCCACAGTTCGGAAAGTCCCAACGGTTGGCAAAATGGGATACCACAATCTGCCATTCCTGTGGCGTTGAAGGAAACTGTGGAGTCAAAACAGAAAAAAAAATATTAGTACTTTTGCACATATTGCAAGCAGATTAGACACAAACATTCTTGCCCAACATCAGTATAACATTTATTTTAAGGAGTATTTAAAGACAAAAATATAAGGTCCACTTATCAGATTCCTCACCCCCTCTGATGGCCCATTGTAAACATTTTAGGGAGGGGTTTGAGCTGAGTTAGAGACCCCAAAAAAAGCCTATGGCACTCTGCCTGAATTTGAGGACAACGATAACATTTGTACACATTTTAGGGGGTATTTAGGTTAAAGCACTACAATGGAGCTGACAAAATATATATATTTTTTTTTTTTTTGCCACTTCAGTTAGAAAGTTTCCCCGGGAAATAATTTTTCAATTATTTAAAATTCAAATTTCTTTACCATCTTATCATCACATCATCGTGGCTTAAAATTTACTTGGTAATCCAAATCAATTTATTACATGACAAGACAGGAAAAAGAAAGACACAAAAGAAAATACTCATTCTACAATTTACTAATATTCCCCTCCTACAAAACCTCCCCCCCTTCACCCCCTCGCTCCGAGACCATACCCCGTCCAACCCTTCATGCTCCTCTCCTCCGACCTCCCGTTTTCTCTTCCTTTCTTTTGCCAGTACTTAGGGATTAAGCTTTTGGCTGTGTCTATAAGATGTGGCAAGAGAGTTTTAAGGTATGTTTTAGTGGGCATGTCACTCAAGTGGAATAAGAACATCCAAGGGTCGTTGGGGACATCTAAATTAGTGATTTCTTTGATGTATTTTCTTACTTCGCCCCAGAACATTCTCATTTCCGGACACAACCACCAAATGTGAGCCGTTGTCCCTAGTTCTGAACATCCCCTGCAGCAGAGTTGCGACTTATCCCTTTGTATTTTATGGACCCGGTCGGGTGTCAAGTACATTCTAGTCAGGCACTTGAAGTTGAGTTCTAGCAACTTGCTATTGACCGATGTGGTTGAGATTCTTTTTAAGACCAATGAGATTTCGTTATCTGTAAGTTTTCTCTCTAGCTCCTTCTCCCATTTCCCTATAAAGTCTGGGGTATCTGTCCTTCCAAGTTCCACTAGAGCTTTATATACCCGAGAGAAACCCCCCCTCTCCTCTTTTTCCACGCATATTTTTTCAAGTGGTAGTAAGTTATCCGTCGATCTAATTGGTCGCGGCAGGGAATCTATATAATGCTTTAATTGGTTGTAGCGCCAGGGGTTTATAACTATCATATTTCTTTTATCCTGTAGCTCATGAAATGAGCATATTCTACCCCTGCACGTTACATCTTTTAGTTGTATGTTTTCTTCCAGTAACCATTTGCCGAACCATTCCTCTTTCCCTGGTGCAAACTGCTCTAAGTCTTTAAGTGGCATTAAGGGTGAATTGTATTCCCAATGTTCCTTTTTGTGTAGTGTGTCCCATATCTTAAGTGCGTGCTTAGTGATTTCATGTGTTTCAGTGTTGTATTTTCTCTGTTGAGGTGAAATCCATATAATTTTATCCAATTTGGTATTACTAATTTTATTTTCTATTACTACCCAGTGTTTTTCTTTATTTTTGACCCAATCAATAACTCTAGCTAGAGCAATCGCCTCATAGTATTTCCTAATATCTGGTGCTCCCCACCCTCCTTTACCCTTATGCCCCGTACACACGGTCGGACTTTGTTCGGACATTCCGACAACAAAATCCTCGGATTTTTTCCGACGGATGTTAGCTCAAACTTGTTTTGCCTACACATGGTCGCACAAAGTTGTCGGAATTTCCAATCGACAACCACGCGATCACGTACACCACGTACAAAGAGACTAGAAAAGGCCAGTTCAGAACCAAGTGCGGCACCCTTTGGGCTCCTTTTGCTAATCTCGTGTTAGTAAAAGTTTGGTGAGAGACGATTCGCGCTTTTTCAGACTCGTGGCTTTCAGATCGTTTTCTGCCATTCAGTTTGTGCTTGTGGGTTTGTATCTGCTCTTCAGTGCGTGCAAGCAAGTTCCGCGTGACTTTAGTCACTGTATTCTTGTTCGTTCGTTACTGGTTTTCAGGTCGCTCTTCACAGGCCTTGCTGTTCTTCAGTGCGTTCTGTTACTTCGTTCTGAGCAGCCAACCGTTTTCTAGCCATGTTTCGTATGCGTACTCCTCGTAGAGTTCGTGCTGTGCGGGGGCTTGGTGTTGAGGTCCTGACCTTGACACAAGTCCAGTCCATGAACAGGGTGGGGAGGAGTTCATGGACCAAGAATTGGTTGCTTCAGCGTGACCAGTTCTGTCTGGGTGAAGACTCCTTAAACCCCTTATAGTAATAATAGTAAGACCCAGAATGGGGTGGTGGCACGATGTGGACGTTCTTCCCATCTATAGACCCTCCACAGTTCGGAAAGTCCCAACGGTTGGCAAAATGGGATACCACAATCTGCCATTCCTGTGGCGTTGAAGGAAACTGTGGAGTCAAAACAGAAAAAAAAATATTAGTACTTTTGCACATATTGCAAGCAGATTAGACACAAACATTCTTGCCCAACATCAGTATAACATTTATTTTAAGGAGTATTTAAAGACAAAAATATAAGGTCCACTTATCAGATTCCTCACCCCCTCTGATGGCCCATTGTAAACATTTTAGGGAGGGGTTCGAGCTGAGTTAGAGACCCCAAAAAAAGCCTATGGCACTCTGCCTGAATTTGAGGACAACAATAACATTTGTACACATTTTAGGGGGTATTTAGGTTAAAGCACTACAATGGAGCTGACAAAATACGTTTTTTTTTTTTTTTTTTGCCACTTCAGTTAGAAAGTTTCCCCGGGAAATAATTTTTCAATTATTTAAAATTCAAATTTCTTTCCCATCTTATCATCACATCATCGTGGCTTAAAATTTACTTGGTAATCCAAATCAATTTATTACATGACAAGACAGGAAAAAGAAAGACACAAAAGAAAATACTCATTCTACAATTTACTAATATTCCCCTCCTACAAAACCTCCCCCCCTTCACCCCCTCGCTCCGAGACCATACCCCGTCCAACCCTTCATGCTCCTCTCCTCCGGCCTCCCGTTTTCTCTTCCTTTCTTTTGCCAGTACTTAGGGATTAAGCTTTTGGCTGTGTCTATAAGATGTGGCAAGAGAGTTTTAAGGTATGTTTTAGTGGGCATGTCACTCAAGTGGAATAAGAACATCCAAGGGTCGTTGGGGACATCTAAATTAGTGATTTCTTTGATGTATTTTCTTACTTCGCCCCAGAACATTCTCATTTCCAGACACAACCACCAAATGTGAGCCGTTGTCCCTAGTTCTGAACATCCCCTGCAGCAGAGTTGCGACTTATCCCTTTGTATTTTATGGACCCGGTCGGGTGTCAAGTACATTCTAGTCAGGCACTTGAAGTTGAGTTCTAGCAACTTGCTATTGACCGATGTGGTTGAGATTCTTTTTAAGACCAATGAGATTTCGTTATCTGTAAGTTTTCTCTCTAGCTCCTTCTCCCATTTCCCTATAAAGTCTGGGGTATCTGTCCTTCCAAGTTCCACTAGAGCTTTATATACCCGAGAGAAACCCCCCCTCTCCTCTTTATCCACGCATATTTTTTCAAGTGGTAGTAAGTTATCCGTCGATCTAATTGGTCGCGGCAGGGAATCTATATAATGCTTTAATTGGTTGTAGCGCCAGGGGTTTATAACTATCATATTTCTTTTATCCTGTAGCTCATGAAATGAGCATATTCTACCCCTGCACGTTACATCTTTTAGTTGTATGTTTTCTTCCAGTAACCATTTGCCGAACCATTCCTCTTTCCCTGGTGCAAACTGCTCTAAGTCTTTAAGTGGCATTAAGGGTGAATTGTATTCCCAATGTTCCTTTTTGTGTAGTGCGTCCCATATCTTAAGTGCGTGCTTAGTGATTTCATGTGTTTCAGTGTTGTATTTTCTCTGTTGAGGTGAAATCCATATAATTTTATCCAATTTGGTATTACTAATTTTATTTTCTATTACTACCCAGTGTTTTTCTTTATTTTTGACCCAATCAATAACTCTAGCTAGAGCAATCGCCTCATAGTATTTCCTAATATCTGGTGCTCCCCACCCTCCTTTACCCTTATGCCCCGTACACACGGTCGGACTTTGTTCGGACATTCCGACAACAAAATCCTCGGATTTTTTCCGACGGATGTTAGCTCAAACTTGTTTTGCCTACACATGGTCGCACAAAGTTGTCGGAATTTCCAATCGACAACCACGCGATCACGTACACCACGTACAAAGAGACTAGAAAAGGCCAGTTCAGAACCAAGTGCGGCACCCTTTGGGCTCCTTTTGCTAATCTCGTGTTAGTAAAAGTTTGGTGAGAGACGATTCGCGCTTTTTCAGACTCGTGGCTTTCAGATCGTTTTCTGCCGTTCAGTTTGTGCTTGTGGGTTTGTATCTGCTCTTCAGTGCGTGCAAGCAAGTTCCGCGTGACTTTAGTCACTGTATTCTTGTTCGTTCGTTACTGGTTTTCAGGTCGCTCTTCACAGGCCTTGCTGTTCTTCAGTGCGTTCTGTTACTTCGTTCTGAGCAGCCAACCGTTTTCTAGCCATGTTTCGTATGCGTACTCCTCGTAGAGTTCGTGCTGTGCGGGGGCTTGGTGTTGAGGTCCTGACCTTGACACAAGTCCAGTCCATGAACAGGGTGGGGAGGAGTTCATGGACCAAGAATTGGTTGCTTCAGCGTGACCAGTTCTGTCTGGGTGAAGACTCCTTAAACCCCTTATAGTAATAATAGTAAGACCCAGAATGGGGTGGTGGCACGATGTGGACGTGCTTCCCATCTATAGACCCTCCACAGTTCGGAAAGTCCCAACGGTTGGCAAAATGGGATACCACAATCTGCCATTCCTGTGGCGTTGAAGGAAACTGTGGAGTCAAAACAGAAAAAAAAATATTAGTACTTTTGCACATATTGCAAGCAGATTAGACACAAACATTCTTGCCCAACATCAGTATAACATTTATTTTAAGGAGTATTTAAAGACAAAAATATAAGGTCCACTTATCAGATTCCTCACCCCCTCTGATGGCCCATTGTAAACATTTTAGGGAGGGGTTCGAGCTGAGTTAGAGACCCCAAAAAAAGCCTATGGCACTCTGCCTGAATTTGAGGACAACAATAACATTTGTACACATTTTAGGGGGTATTTAGGTTAAAGCACTACAATGGAGCTGACAAAATACTTTTTTTTTTTTTTTTTTGCCACTTCAGTTAGAAAGTTTCCCCGGGAAATAATTTTTCAATTATTTAAATTTCAAATTTCTTTCCCATCTTATCATCACATCATCGTGGCTTAAAATTTACTTGGTAATCCAAATCAATTTATTACATGACAAGACAGGAAAAAGAAAGACACAAAAGAAAATACTCATTCTACAATTTACTAATATTCCCCTCCTACAAAACCTCCCCCCCTTCACCCCCTCGCTCCGAGACCATACCCCGTCCAACCCTTCATGCTCCTCTCCTCCGACCTCCCGTTTTCTCTTCCTTTCTTTTGCCAGTACTTAGGGATTAAGCTTTTGGCTGTGTCTATAAGATGTGGCAAGAGAGTTTTAAGGTATGTTTTAGTGGGCATGTCACTCAAGTGGAATAAGAACATCCAAGGGTCGTTGGGGACATCTAAATTAGTGATTTCTTTGATGTATTTTCTTACTTCGCCCCAGAACATTCTCATTTCCGGACACAACCACCAAATGTGAGCCGTTGTCCCTAGTTCTGAACATCCCCTGCAGCAGAGTTGCGACTTATCCCTTTGTATTTTATATACCCGGTCGGGTGTCAAGTACATTCTAGTCAGGCACTTGAAGTTGAGTTCTAGCAACTTGCTATTGACCGATGTGGTTGAGATTCTTTTTAAGACCAATGAGATTTCGTTATCTGTAAGTTTTCTCTCTAGCTCCTTCTCCCATTTCCCTATAAAGTCTGGGGTATCTGTCCTTCCAAGTTCCACTAGAGCTTTATATACCCGAGAGAAACCCCCCCTCTCCTCTTTATCCACGCATATTTTTTCAAGTGGTAGTAAGTTATCCGTCGATCTAATTGGTCGCGGCAGGGAATCTATATAATGCTTTAATTGGTTGTAGCGCCAGGGGTTTATAACTATCATATTTCTTTTATCCTGTAGCTCATGAAATGAGCATATTCTACCCCTGCACGTTACATCTTTTAGTTGTATGTTTTCTTCCAGTAACCATTTGCCGAACCATTCCTCTTTCCCTGGTGCAAACTGCTCTAAGTCTTTAAGTGGCATTAAGGGTGAATTGTATTCCCAATGTTCCTTTTTGTGTAGTGTGTCCCATATCTTAAGTGCGTGCTTAGTGATTTCATGTGTTTCAGTGTTGTATTTTCTCTGTTGAGGTGAAATCCATATAATTTTATCCAATTTGGTATTACTAATTTTATTTTCTATTACTACCCAGTGTTTTTCTTTATTTTTGACCCAATCAATAACTCTAGCTAGAGCAATCGCCTCATAGTATTTCCTAATATCTGGTGCTCCCCACCCTCCTTTACCCTTATGCCCCGTACACACGGTCGGACTTTGTTCGGACATTCCGACAACAAAATCCTCGGATTTTTTCCGACGGATGTTAGCTCAAACTTGTTTTGCCTACACATGGTCGCACAAAGTTGTCGGAATTTCCAATCGACAACCACGCGATCACGTACACCACGTACAAAGAGACTAGAAAAGGCCAGTTCAGAACCAAGTGCGGAACCCTTTGGGCTCCTTTTGCTAATCTCGTGTTAGTAAAAGTTTGGTGAGAGACGATTCGCGCTTTTTCAGACTCGTGGCTTTCAGATCGTTTTCTGCCGTTCAGTTTGTGCTTGTGGGTTTGTATCTGCTCTTCAGTGCGTGCAAGCAAGTTCCGCGTGACTTTAGTCACTGTATTCTTGTTCGTTCGTTACTGGTTTTCAGGTCGCTCTTCACAGGCCTTGCTGTTCTTCAGTGCGTTCTGTTACTTCGTTCTGAGCAGCCAACCGTTTTCTAGCCATGTTTCGTATGCGTACTCCTCGTAGAGTTCGTGCTGTGCGGGGGCTTGGTGTTGGGGTCCTGACCTTGACACAAGTCCAGTCCATGAACAGGGTGGGGAGGAGTTCATGGACCAAGAATTGGTTGCTTCAGCGTGACCAGTTCTGTCATATGCCTTTGCTCCGTGAGATCCGTGAGAATAATCCTGATGATTTCAGGAACTTTCTCAGGATGACGGACCCCGTGTTTCACCATCTGTTGGCTTCGCTGACCCCCTATATCAGCAGGCAGGATACCTGCATGAGGCAAGCCATCACTCCGGAGCAGAGTTTGGTCGCTACCTTGCGGTATTTGGCCACAGGGAGAAGCCTGCAGGACCTCAAGTTCTCGACAGGCATCTCCCCCCAGGCTCTGGGGATCATTATCCCAGAGACCTGTTCTGCCATCATCCAGGTCCTGCAGAAGGAGTATATGAAGGTAAGATTTTTATCCTTTTATATCACATTTTATGGTATTGAATGTTTGCTAATATATTGTATTTCTTTCCTCATTCCCTAATTACCATGATTGTAATATGCTGTGAATGTCCCCTTTGTCCTCATGCATGCTGGATTTTTATATAATTATTATTTTAGGTCCTTCATACATATTTGCCCTTCAATAACCTCCCCAGCATGGTGTCTCCTGGCCCTATATTCACCTCATGTAGTCACTTAACAATGTATTTTTTCAGCTCCATAGTAGTGCTTTACCCCAAACACCCCCTAAAATGTTTGGAAATGTTATTTTTGATTTAAATTCAGGCAGAGGGCCAGAGGCTTTTTTTTGTGGTGTCCCCAAATTTTTTGTAACCCTCCCTCCCCCAACTGCTAAGTCAGCTGATCCCAATTCTCTATCTATCCTCAATCATCTATTTGCTGACTTTGCCAAACCCATACACACTATACCCATCTCTTTAGTGCTCAGATTTATGGATGAATTGCCCAAAGCATGTAGTGCAAGGGCCTGCCTGTATACTTTCCAATGGTACTGTTTAAAATTCTTGTATCCTATTATGATCTTGATAGGTAATAGCAGAATGTCCAAATGTGCTCAAATGTGTACAGTGTGTATTTATATCTTTGTATTATGACACTTCTTACCTGTCCAGTGGGCTGCCAATAGTGTAACTAAGGAGGGGCTGTTCCAAGTAATACCCATTATTTAGGCATTCATCTCTAAATGAAGTGAAGAGGGTTACCTGTCCAAGAGTTCCCCCCCTATAATGTTAGAAATGGCCCATGAGAGGGGGGGGGATATGATAGGTGTACCTTATACTTTGTTGTTGTTAAATTCCCCTTAATAAATGCTATCTGGAGGTTGCCCCATAATGTTTGTGTCTAATCTGCTTGCCATGTTTCTGTGAAAAAATAGTAATGTTTATTGTTTTTTCCTCAACAGTTTCCTTCCACGCCACAGGAATGGCAGACTGTGGCCTCCCACTTTGCCCAGCGGTGGGACTTTCCTAACTGCGGAGGGGCAATTGATGGGAAACACGTCCACATCATCCCACCACCCAACTCGGGGTCGTACTATTATAATTACAAGGGGTTTAATAGTATAGTGATGTTGGCGGTGGTGTCGGCTAATTACGAGTTCTTGTATGTGGACGTGGGGAAGAATGGCCGGATGTCCGATGGTGGAGTGATCGCCCAGACGGAGTTCTACAGGCGTCTCCAGAATGGCAGCTTGGACTTGCCACCTCCAGAGGACAATGTTGAAGGTCTCCCATTTGTATTCGTTGCTGATGAAGCGTTTGCGCTGGGGGACCACCTGATGCGGCCATTCCCGATGAGGACCCTCACCCCGGAACAGAGGGTTTTTAATTACCGGCTGACCAGAGCCCGAAGAGTGGTGGAGAACACATTTGGAATCCTGGCCAGCCTGTTCCGATTATTTCTGACACCTATCCATATGGCGGAGTATAAACTGAACCATATAATACTTGCCTGCTGTGTTCTCCATAATTTTCTATGAAAACATTCAGCCAACTATGCTGGCTCAGTTGGGCCTGAGGCCGGAATCCCAAATCCATCAACACTGACGGCGCTTGAAAGCGGCCGTTCTGGCTTGCCCTCCCTGAATGCCCGTGATGTCCGGTTACGATACCTGGAGTTCTTTGCGGGTAGGGGGGCTATCAATATGCCAGACAATCTGTGACACCTTTTTCAAATAAAAAACAACCAAAAGAAATTATTTGTGGCCATTTACTGCTTGTGTTTGTTTTAGCTGACCCTGACAGAAATGTGTGGAGTGCAGAAAATGGCGTGATTGGGTAACCTTATAAAAAACACTGTTGGCTGGTACTTCCTAAATGCAAAAACACATTTCACTACAAGTGCACTTGCAACTGCACTGAACCTGCACTTGTAGTGCAAAGTGTATTTTCCCTTAGGAAATAACCCCCATTTTTGCATAAAACAGCAATTACATCACCCCAAAAGTGTTGTAGTGTTGAGACAATAATCCACACATTCTTGAGTAAGGCACTTTTTTATACCTGCACAATCACATGTGCATTTACGAAAGGTTTTTAAAACAAACCAACATGTTTGTTGTATAACAATTTTTGCAGTAGCATTATCAAAACTCGAAATAACCATTTCAGATAAAACAGGCCTGTGTAAAACCAACAAGAAAGCCAAAAAACTTGAACTTACAAAGTTCACATTAGGTAAAACCTGAAGGCTATATCAGACATCAGTATTTAGGAACTGTGTTTGATATAGCGTTCAGATGGGGGGAAATCACCCCTGGAAAAGCCAAATTTGGAAGATGCACACCAATTTACGAATGTCAACATGTGCTATCTGCCATCACGGGGGATCAAGGGACGTGTTTTGGGGGAGCAAGCCCTTCCTCAACGCTACTTTATAATTGAGGAAGGTGTTGCACCCCCAAAACGCATCCATTGATCTCCCGTGATGGCAGATAGCACATGTTGGCACACTGTGTGCATCCTCCAAATTTGGCTTTTCTAAACATTTTAAAAATTTTTGGAAGATTGGACCACAATAAAACAGGTGATTTTGTGGGGTTTAAATTCGCCCCAAAACATCAATGATGTTATTATTTTTTTTAATAACATCACTGATTTGTTTCTGGATGTTTTGCAATTGGAGATTACACCCCATGATCTCCCCGATCAGGATCTGGGCACTTTCTGAAGTAAAGCGTTCAGGATCCCTCACATCATGATCACCTAAAAAGAGATAAAGAACAAAAAAAAAGGTCTCAAAAATCTGCCACCATCCATCTCGTTTACCTGAGTCTGTGGTCGCAGACACTCACCTGTTGTGGTGCCAATCTCCACCACGTCTTCTTCTTCCTCCTGCTCTTCTTCTTCGTTTGGGGGTATTTCACCTTCTTCTGTGGTCTCCTCAGATGAGGGGTGTCCTCCGAGTCTTTTCTCCCCTATGTAAAACAAAAATGGTATAATTAGCACACAGATATTTGATGGCAGAACTAGAAATAGGAAACATTGCTTGGAAGTGGGGTACAATTGTCAATTTTAGCCGAGTTCCAAGATGTATATTTTTTTTATTGCCCTTTGTCAAGCTGCAATACTTTACCTGTTTGGTACAAGCTTCACAGATGGAGACCCCCCTATAGTATACACTGGAGCACCTGTGTGCCCCCCCTAATAAAAATGGTGTTCTGGGGTCCCACACTAGTGCTCCAGTGTCCAGATGTGAAAACAGCTGCTCTGTGTCCTCTCCTTACACAGAATCTAGTTGTCATTTCATTCTAGTAACAAACCCATCTACACAAACAAATATTTGGCATCCAAGTAGGCCCCAAAAAATGTGTGAAAATGCATATGGCCTAAACAATGGTGTTCTAGAGGCCGAAATAAAAATGTTTGATACGAACGAATAATGGGCCCATGAACATTAAAGTTGCCCTTTTAAACGTTACAATTAATAAAAGCATATGGAGCAGAACGAACGTAATAAAGACAGAAAGAATAGGAACACAGCACAACTACTTACTTTTTTGCAGCACTCTCCGGATCTTTCGGTACTGCTCTGGCTCTCTCAACTTCAGGTCCGACCACCGCTTCCTGAGCTGATCTTTAGATCTTCGTACCCCGAAATTCCTCTCCAGACTCTGGACCACTTTACCAATGATTTTGGCCTTTCGGATGTTGGGGTGGGGGTAAGGCCCATATTTTCCGTCATAGTCGGACTTCCTCATGATGTCTACCATCTCCAACATCTCCCCAAACGACATATTTGTGGCCTTAAAACGTCTCCTTCTGGATCGGGACGTGCCTGGATCCGGGCTTTCCTCCTCCTCCTCCTCGTTGCTAGAATTAGCATGCACCTGCTGTAACTCTGCCATCATGCTCTTCACCCACTGCGCCGAACGAAAAGGGGCGGGGAATAGACTAGAAAGAACGTCAGGGGCGGGCGGAGTTACACGCATGCGCAGTGTGTATAAAGCGTAACACGCGTGCGTATTACGTACGATCTGTGAGCGGAGGAAGGAGCATTGCACGCGCCGATCGTAAAAACGAAGGAAAGAGACAAACTTGTGCCTATACTGCTTCTAGATTGAGGCCTATATTGTAACAAGATTAGGAGAGTTTTGTCTGACATTAGGCTTTGTCTTGTGTTGTGTCTTGCAGTGAACATGGATATCTTATTAAAAGATACTGACTTCATGTCATTATTCCTCGAGATGCTAAGGGAGCTGCCCTGTCTGTGGGAGATTACCCACCCCCATTTCAAGAACCAAGCAAAGAGGAAGGCAGCACTGGAGCAATTGTGTGAAATTGTGAAGCAGGTGATCCCCACGGCAGACATCAACTATTTAAATCAATTCATTGGTGGCCTGAGGAGCACATATCTGAGGGAGAGCAAGAAAGTCCTGGATTCGCAGAGATCCTCAGCAGCAGATGACATCTATGTCCCCAGGATGTTGTACTATGACAGGCTGCACTTTCTGGCAGGCCAGACTGAACCCAGGCCATCCCTCTCAAGTCTTCCTTCCACGCTTCCTTCCCGTCCGGCTGAGGCTTCTGATGCCCAACCTGGGCCTTCCAGGTGATATGTGGAGGAGCCCAGATTGAGCCAGGTATAGCATTCCTCTAAATATTTCTGCTTGTCCAATCAATGATGTTAACTAGATGTTAGTTGGGAGTACTAATTTATGATTGTGATTGATGATGCAAAAACTAAAACCATGTCTCTTTTTCATACACAGGGAAGTCTCAGCCAGGAGGTGGCCGGGCCGAGCCGGCTGGCTGATATCAAGGTCCCTCCACCCCCCCTGAAAACAGAAAGTGGCAGTAGGAGGAGTACCCTAGAGGAGGCGGCTATCAGATTCTTTTGGAGGGCTACAGAGGTCCTGGGAGCACCCCACACCATGCAGGAGAACATTGCTGCCTTCATTGCATATAAAATGCAGAGGATGGAGAAGGGCCAAAAAGTAATGTGTCAGGCCCTCATATCGGAGGCTCTGGAGAAAGGTATGAGGGGCCAAATTACACCTCAAACACACCTTTGCGATGGTCCTCCTCCTCCTCCTCCTCCTCCAGGTCCTCCCAGTCCTCCTCCTCCTCCAGGTCCTACTCCTCCTCCTGCAGGTCCTCCTCCTCGTCCTCCCTCTCCTCCAGGTCCTTCCAGTCCTCCTCCAGGTCCTACTCCTCCTCCTGCCACATCTCCAACTGCACAGCCACAGCCGGGAAGGAAGCGTGAAAGGAAGACCAGAAAGTGAGGACCCTGGATCCAGTCTGGTCGGCCAAAAAATGCAGCCTCTTGTGGTACCACATCCTGGGGACACAGATGTCATCTGCTGCTATCCGGATCTCTGTGAATTCTGGACCAGACTGCCCTCCCTTACATATGGACTCCTCAGGCCACCAATTTTGATGTTCAAGAATTGATGTCTGCCGTGGGGGTCCCAGGCTTCACTAATTTCTCATGTTTCTCCAGTGTTGCCTTCCTCTTTGTTTGGTTCTGATCCCTTAATAAAGGATTTTTGTTTTGAATTATACTCTCCTATGTGTTTTCCTTCAAAAATTACAGTTTGTTTGTGAGGATTCAGGTACATTTCAAATATACAATGTGAAATGAACAAGGGACACCAACAACAAAAAATCTCCTGGAGATTAAATAATAAAAGATAATAATGGTGTTGGGGTAACTTGACACACAAAACACACACAAAAATATTCTGGAGTAAAAATAAAAATAACATTGAACAAAGATCAGCCTTGGAAAAAATCCAAACATTAAAGAAAAAAAAAAGGCTTAAAATACAAAAAAAAAAAACATAAAAAAATATAAAACTGTCAGATGTGACAACTAATAACAATATATTGAGGGAATTCCACTAAAAAAACACAAAGAAAAGTTTGTGAGAAGTGTGTGTGAATATGAGCATCAAAACTACTTAATTCTTGTCACATTATAAAGAAGAAGAGAGTGCGCTGTATTAAACCATTTTGAACATTGCAGCGTGACGAAAGTGCTGTATCCATTGCGAACGCTAAGTTTACCAGAACGAGCTGTCCCGTGTCGGAATTTCTTCTGAGCATGCGTGGCACTTTGTGCGTCGGAACAGGCCACACACGGTCGGAATTGACGCGATCGGATTTTGTTGTCGGAAAATTTTATCTCCTGCTGTCCAACTTTGTGTGTCGGAAAATCCGATGGAAAATGTCCGATGGCACCCACACACGGTCGGAATTTCCGACAACACGCTCCGATCGGACATTGTCCATCGGAAAATCCGACCGTGTGTACGGGGCATTAGTGTTAATCAGTTGTGTAAATTTTAATCTTGGTGTTTTTCCCCTCCAAATAAATTTTATTAACATCGAGTGTAGTCTTCTAAGATATGCGTGTGGCAATGTTATTGGTAGCAGTTGCATTTTATAAGTTATTTTAGGTAGTAAAACCATTTTATAGATATTGATTCTTCCCACCCAGGATAATTGACCCAGGTGTATTCTATTTAATTCGGACTTTACCTCGTTTAACAACGCGATAAAGTTCGCTTGGTATAGCGTTTCCATTGATGTAGTAATTTTTACCCCCAGGTAATTCAGTTCTTTTTTTCCCCATACAAAGGGGAAATATTTTTGATAAGAGTGGTCCCTTTCCTTACTGTGGTTAATTTCTAATACTTCCGATTTAGTTAGGTTTACTTTAAAATTCGATAGCTTCCCGTATTCTACTAGAGTGGCCATAACATTCGGGAGGGTGATCCTTGGATGGGTTATATACAACAAGATGTCGTCTGCAAAGGCGGCAGGTTTATATTCCGTGTTACCTATTACTACTCCACTGATATCCCTATTCTGTCTTATCTTCGAAAGGAGGGGTTCCAGTGACAGTAAGAAAAGCATGGGGGAGATTGGGCACCCCTGCCTTGTACCGTTATACATGACGATAGGCTCAGAGAGGGTCCCATTTATTTTCACTCTTGCCGACGGCCTTGAGTATAAGGCCCTAATCCATTTACAAATCCTCTCCCCACAGCCTACTACCTCAAGAGTGCTCATCATGAAGTCCCAGTCCACTCTATCAAATGCTTTTTCTACATCTATAGATAGCAGTAGACCTGGGACTCCACTCTTTTTGATTTCCTGTACTAACAGTAGGGTTTTAATGCTGTTGTCTGGTCCCTGCCTTCCTGAAATAAACCCAACCTGGTCCGGGTGGATGATCCTCTTTATTGCCTGCTTCATTCTATCCGCAATCACTTTTGCGAATAGTTTAGTATCCACATTTAATAAGGAGATAGGCCTGTAACTTGAGCATAATGTAGCGTCCTTGTCTTCCTTATGAATAATCGTTATATTAGCTGCTAGTGCTTCCCTGCTCATTTCCCCCTTATCTCTTATGGCGTTCATATAGGAACATAATTTAGGGATTAAGTAGTCTTGATATTTTTTATAATAGAGCACTGTCAACCCATCCGGGCCTGGGCTCTTACCTACTTGTAACTCCCTAATTGCCTTTCTCACTTCGATCTCTGTGATAGGGGTCTCCAGTGTGGTGCGCTCGTTTTCCGTTATTTTGGCCATTCCCACCTCATTTAAGTAGTTTTTAATTTTCTCCTGTTTTTGTTCCCTCTCCTTAGTTGTTTCATTTCTATTTATGGCGTATAACTCCCCGTAAAATTCTTGGAACGTCCTTGCAATATCGGAATCCTTGTAGCTGATCTCATTTGCTCTAGACCTTATCTTGTCAATATATTTGTTATTTTTCTTTTTATTTAATATCTTCGCCAGAAGTCTACCAAGTCTATTACTGCCTATGTATCTTTCTTTTTTTATGAGATTATACTTCTTCCTATTTTCTTGTTCAATTAACTGCCGTAGAGCCTCCCTACCCCTGTATAGTCTTACCAATGTTTCTCCATCTCCCGATATCTTATGATGTTGCTCTAATTTAATGACTTCCTCCTGTAACACTCGAAGGGTCTCTCCCTGTTCTCTCTTTTTCTCTACTCCCACCTTAATTATGATCCCTCTGATGTAGGCTTTGTGAGCCTCCCAAACTATTGTGTCTGATGTTTCCTCGGCGGTATTGATTTTAAAGTAAAATTCTAGTTCTTCTCTAATGAGCTTATCTATTTTTTCATCATGTAGGAGGTCCTCATTTAGTATCCAGTTGTTGCTCCGTGGTTTATTCTTACTCAGTTTTATTTGTAAACTCACCGGGGCATGGTCAGAAAACGTCATTGGTTCTATGTTTGTACCCTCTATCTCTTCCATATACCGATGCTCCACAAAAAAGAGATCCAGCCTCAAGTACGTCTCATGGACGGGGGAATAGAAGGTATAATCTCTTATGTTCTGGTGTTGCATCCTCCATATATCTACCAGTTGCTGTTGACGCAGTTTTTTCTTAAGTTTATTCATCCATATACCTCCAGGCCCCCGAGCATGTGACGTACTATCTTTACCTGGTTCTAGACAGATATTGAAATCTCCTGCGATAATGGCCCTCCCCTTCCTAAAGACTTCAAACTTTGCAAGGATTCCCAATAAGAACCTTCCTTGGTTGGTGTTTGGGCAGTACACATTCGCTAATGAGCACTCTGTCCCATTCAGATTACCTCTTATGAACAGGAAGCGACCCTCAGGATCAATTACTCTCTCCTCTGTTATGAACCTAACTCCCTTTGCAAAACCAATCACCACTCCTTTTGCTCCCCTTACCGGGGAGTCTCCATAGATCCAATAGGGGAAATCACTTGTAGCTATTCTTTTGCTTTTACCAAGGAATAGGTGAGTCTCCTGTAAGAAGACCACCTCTGCTTTCAGGGATCTCAATTCTCCCATTATGTTCGCACATTTTATGGGAGAATTGAGGCCCCTCACGTTGTATGTAACTATATTTATTCTGGCCATCTTGTTGTTTTTACCACAATTACCCCCTTGCATAGCTCCTCAGGCCTAAATGGTCGGGTCTGCTGATGGGTGGACCGGTCTCGCCCTACCCTTAACCCCCCTTCCCCCCCTCCCTCACCCTCCCTCCCCCAACCCCCTCCCCCCAGCTTTCCACCCTCCCTTCCCCCCATTTGGGGTTATCTGACCACTTCTAGGCCCTTTCAACCGTGGCCCCACCTACTCCACTTGGCCCTGCGGTTAACCCCCTAGAGGTTGAGCTCAGTGGGGCAGTCCTTGTATCCAGCCACCACTCCCGGGCCTCAGGCACCCCCCCCACTACCCGCCGCCCATCCCCCAAAGGACCCCCGCCCAACTCAACCCCCCCACATCCCCCACCCATGGTGATTCAAAACCTGAAGTCAGTGATTGCTATAAGTACCAATCTAGATAGTTTTGGCTTTAGTTTACATGCCCCTCTTTTTAAAGACTGGTTTCCAGGCTTGTGGTGTTTCTGACATATCCTGATTTACTGTTTTTCCCACCATCCCGGGATTTCAAGCAGTGGCACATCTAAGCGCTGACAAAATTTCTGGGTCTCCTCTGGAAATCTCAGTGTTGCTGAGCGGCCATCCTTGCGTCCAATTAGGCAGGCTGGGAAGCCCCACGTGTATTGGACGTCATGGGTTGTCAGTTGTGCCAGTAGTGGTTTCAGTACTCTTCTTCTGGATAGGGTCTCAGCAGCTAGGTCTGGGTAGATCTGTAGGCTTGTCTCTCTGTATTTCACTGGCTGGTTCTTTTTCACACTTGACTTGATCGTCTCCTTGTCTTGGTAGTTATGGAATCTCACAATTACATCCCTTGGGGCTTCTTCACTTATTTCGGGTGGTTTTCTTATCCTGTGAGCTCTATCTAGTTTGATTTTATGCCTATTCTCAGATGGATCTAATAGGCTACCAAAGATTTGGTCAATTTTCTCCTGTAAGTTCTCCTTTTCACCCTGGACCTCTGGGAGCCCTCTGATCCTAAGATTTTTCCTCCTACTTCGGTTCTCTTGATCTTCCAACCTATAACGCAGGTTTCTCTGTTCTCGCTGGATTTCCTCCATCTGGCTTTTAAGGTTTTTTTTCTCTAGCCCTTGTCTTTCTACCGTTGTTTCAGCTTCTTCTACTCTTCTTACAATAGGCCCATTTCATCCCGTACTGTTTCAATTTCCACTGTAATCGATGTTTCCAGTCACGCAAACATTTCTGCTATCTCGTTCTTCGTTGGTAGTTGTCTATCCTGTTGGTATTCTATTAAAGTTGTTTCTGTTGTTCCAGGGTTTGTATTGTGGGCTTCCATTTCTGCCAGCTGTCTTCTTGTACTGATTTTAGGTGGACAGTCCGTAGTTTTACCTTTAGACCCAGTAGCTTTTCCTGGACTTTCGTTAGTTTTATCTTGGATCATATATTTCTTAATGATACCTGGACTGGCACTAATTCTAGCCGTGTTCACTGTAGCCCCCTTCCCTGTCTTTCCCTTCATTCTCTCCCAACACCCAAGGGACAACAGGACCACTGAACTAACTCCAGGCTACCCCAATGGTCTTGACTCCATCGGCTGTTGTATATTTGAGGGATTTTTAGTAAGCTGTGCAAAGCATCTCTACAAAGTCCTAATTTATTCCCCCCTATACTGTCAATACCCTTAGTCCTTAATCCAGGGTATGGGTAATGTCCCCCGGTACTACTCGGCAAAAAAAAAAAAGGAAGGCCCACTATCAGTCTATTCTAGTGTCTGTGCATGACATACACATCCACTTTAGATACATAATAACCATAGTGCTTTAATCCCTGTGATAGGGGGTGTACCGTGGTGTAGGAGATCCTATCGACACTTTTTGTATATAGTAGAAGTAGGCAGGAGATACTTTTGTACCATTATTGACCTATGGACTTACATACATTCGCGTCTCGCTATCCAAAGCTCCCACCACTAGTCAATCAGGTTACAAGCATCCAACTTACGACAAAAGTAAAGAGCACCTAACTGCTCCAAATGGACTACTAATAGTTAGCTCTGGAACTTTGAGTATATATTCGTCCAATTTGAAAATATCGGTGAGTTTTTAATCCCTTTAGCCCAGTGTGTGTAGCTGCGGGTATCTAGCAGGGAGGACAATTTCATAGACACTTATTATACAGAGCAAGGGAGGACTAAGAACCTTTTCAAACCTCCATTAGCCTGTGGGATTCATGCCCCATAGTCCATACTTCCCACCATAAGGAGATCCAGTTCACCTCCAGTCCCCCCTCTAGCCACAGTTATCACAGTTCTTCATACAGCACTTTGTATTGCAGTTCAAGTTAAGAACAGAGAACTAAGACGTTGATCAGCAGTTTACCTGTACAGCTAAGGAGGTATCTTCATACATGCATTCAGTATGGATCATGTAACACTTACCCCAGCCGCCACATTCGTTTTATAATTTTACACTTATCTGTGTGGTTGGAGGATTGCTCCTCTTCCGAATGTATCTATCCCTTATTCCGAGTGTATCTGTCCCTTATACGGCTATTGGCTAAATTAGATGACCGAGCCACGATCTCCACATCCTCGTCCTGCACTGGCTATTACCACCTCCTCCGTCTGTTCTGTCGGCTCTATGCTGTAGAAGGAGCGTCGTGCAGGCGTGCACACCCGCACTCACTTCACAGAGCTATGCTTAGATGTGCTCCCGTAGGCTGTGTCCACTCGAGAGCTACCTCTCGATCTCCATGGGGGTTGTATGGGCGCGGGTCGGGATCGTTAGCCGGGGGGGCGGGGGATCCATCAAACCTTCAGCGGCGGGCGGCCAGCGTCTATCCTACTACCGCAGCCAGCCTCGTGGAGGGAGCGGTGTCCATCGCCCCGGGACCAGCAACAGGACTAGTCAGACGTCCACATCCTGCTCCTGACAAAATACATTGTTAAGTGACTAGGCTAGGTGTATATGGGCCAAGGATAGCATGCTGGGGAGGTTAGTGAAGGCAAATATACATGTAGGCCAAAAAGGAGCATTAAAAGATTACAGCATGCATGAGGAAAAAGAGGACATTCACAGCATATTACAATCATGGTAATTATGGAATGATGAAAGAAATACACTACATTAGCATACATGAAATACATAGAATGTGATGTTAAAGGAGAAAACTTACCTTAATATAGTCCTTCTGCAAGACCTGAATAATAGCAGAACAGGTCTCTGGGATAATGATCCCCAGAGCCTAGGGGGAGATGACTGTCGCCAAGTACCGCAACGTGGTGAATAGCCTCTGCTCCAGAGTGATGGCTTGCCTCATGCAGGTATCCTGTCTGCTAATATAAGGGGTCAGCAAAGCCAACAGATGGTGAAAAATGGGGTCTGTCATCCTGAGAAAGTTCCTGAAATCATCAGGATTATTCTCCTGGATCTCACGAAAGAAAAGGCAAATGAGAGAATTGGTCACGCTGGAGCAACCAATTTTTGGTCCATGAACTCCTCCCCACCCTGTTCAAGGACTGGGCTTGGGTCCAAGTATGAACCCCAACACCAAGCCCCCACATAGCACAAACTCTACGACGAGTACGTACCCGCAACATGGCTTCAAAACGGTCGGCTGGTCAGAACGAACTAACAGAAAGCACTAAAGAACAGCAAGGCCTATGAAGAGCGAGCTGAAAATCAGAAATGAGCGGACAAAAACACACTGAAAAACAGATACAAACTGACTACATGCGCTGAAAAGCAGATACAAACCCATAAGCACAAACTGAAGAGCAGTGATGGACTGAAAAGCACGAAAGCTAAAAAGCGCAAATTGTCTCTCACCAAACTTCTACTAGCAGGAGATAAACATGAGATTAGCAGAAGGAGCCCAAAGGGTGGCGCACTGGCTATTGAACTTCCTTTTTCTAGTCCCGTCGCATGTGTTGTACGTCCCCGCGTTCTTGACGGTCGGACTTTGGTGTGATCGTGTGTATGCGAGACAGCTTGAGCGGAATTCTGTAGGAGAAACCTTCAGAGATTATTCCGACGGCAAAACTGCTTGTGTGTACGCGGCATAAGACGCGTTTTTTAGTTTGCTTGTGAAAATTTTTTTCTTGGCATTTCTGATACCTTCCTTGTAATTTTTTTAATTAGTCATATAATTTCATTTTGATAATTCATTTGGACATTTTCTCCAGGCTCTTTAAGCAGCCTTGCATTGCCATTTTAATTCTCTTGTCTCCTGAGAGAACCAGAGCTGATTTTCCTCAGGTTTCCTTATTATAGAGATTTTTTTAAAAAGAGCTAGGAAATCAAGGGTTTTTATAATAGCAGCGTTGAAAAAATCAATTTTTTCAGCAACCGACTCAGATTTAGCAAAACTTAGATTATCTATATTTTTCACAAAATGTCTGCCAAAATCATCTGCAGACACTTTGGATAAAATCTGTGTCATTTTTATAGGGATGTTTCTAGTAGGAATGTAAGGTTCCTTTTTATTCATTTTTACATTATGGGTAAACCAGATTAAATGATGGTCGCTCCAGATCATCTCACGGGATGGAAAGAACTTAAGTAGGAGCCCACCATATAGAACCCAAACTAGGGTGTGGCCTGCCGTATGAGTGGGATCACTAACACCCTGGATATTCCCCACGCTCGCAGCAAAATTTATCAGCTGCTGGGCAACTAGACGTTCAACATCATCCGCCCAACAGTTGAAATCTCCAAGCACAATGTTTTTATTATAACGCAAGGACTGGTTAATTAGTACTTGGCATATCACCTCTAGGAAATCAGCTGTTTTATTAGGGGGATGGTAAATAATTATTAACCCCATGGTTTCTTCAGGTCCTAGTTTGCATTGAAAAGAGGCAAATTCAAATGAAGAAACCATTTCCACAGTATAAATTTTGGTGAACATCAGCTTAGAGCAAAATATAAGAGCCACTCCTCCCCCCTCCCTGTTAGTCTATCATGATTTATGATGCCATAGCCATTAGAGACTAGTTCATCCATTCTAGGGGGAGCGGCTGAGGAAAACCACGTTTCTGTGACTGCTAAATAATCCAGTTTGTGTAGACAGATGGTATCATGAATAGCAGTGGCATTCTTTATAGCTGAGAGAGCGTTACTTAATCCCCCCACTAACCTAAGTATTTTGTTTTTATTTTTATACTTGTCTGTGCCACTTTCAACTACTTTTAGAGCATTTTTAAAGGATTTTAAACATGTAGGCTGAAAGGATATAGATAGAGTATATTTCTGTAATTTATCAGCTACCCTCTGTGAAATCTGACCAGTTGTATCGATCATCTTTAGCTGACTTGATGAGTAAACAATCATGATTATGAAAACTGCACTCAAAATAGGTTACCCACAGTAAAGTACAAAATACAATGTTCTTTAAGAGGGCTTGTTAAGAGCTATGCCCGTGTAAGCTTATTCATGTTAATCACAAAGACCTACCCTGTTTGCAGAGTCAATCACTAAGAAAAACATCTAGAGGGTGTTTGCCTGCCCCGCCACATCCTGTCACGGACGGGCACAGATGGGCTTCCCTTTGGCGTGCCTCCGGTGCACTGCCGGTGCACCACCTGCACCCACTGTGCTCCGCGCAGCAGTGTCAGGAGAATATTGTGGCCAGACTCTGCCCAGAGAAGGGTTGAGGAGTCAGCTCCACCCATAGTGGGGAGTCCAACTCAGTGCGCATGTGCGGTGACCGGGACCAAGCGTCCTGACTCTGAGTGTGGCTTCCTGCTGGGTTGCACTTGTCCAGGGGGACTCTGAAAGTTCTGAGGTAGATACAGAGGTATTGCTCATGTAGATAAAAAACAGCATGAGAGGATCAGAAACTGTAGACTGTCCTGTGAAAGTGCGTCTTCCTTACAGGTGGGCAAACATTCTTCTAGCCTCGCGCAGCAGCGTCAGGAGGATATTGCGGCCAGACTCTGCCCAGAGAAGGGTTGAGGAGTCAGCTCCACCCACAGTGGTGAGTCCAACTCAGTGCACATGTGCGGCGACCAGGACAGGGCGTCCTGACCCTGAGTGTGGCTTCCTACTGGGTTGCACTTGTCCAGGGGGGACTCTGAAAGTTCTGAGGTGGATACAGAGGTATTGCTAATGTAAATAAAAAACAGCACGAGGGGATCAGAAACTGTAGACTGTTATGTGCAGGTGCGTCTTCCTTTCAGGTGGTCAAACATCCATATGTGACAGGTTGGAGGAGTCTAGGGCTGGGTCTACAATTTGGTTAAAGTCACCACAGAGTGTCAGGGTGTTTTGTCGGAAGGGTTCCAATTTTCCCATTACAGTTTTAAAAAACTGACCTTGGTGGGTGTTTGGGTGTAAATATTGAATAGTCATAGTGTGATTATTGATGGAAGCATGTAGGATGACATATCTACCATAGGGATTGCTTTCAAGGTGGAGTAGTTGGAACGCTACTGTGGAGCATACAGCAATGAGGACACCAGCTTTTTTCTTAGGCAAGTTAGCAAAAAAAAGTGTGGAAACTGTTTATGTGAGCAAAGTGGAGGCTTGTGGGAGGAGAAATTAGTTTCCTGCACACATTAGGTCAGAGTTGAGTCTGAGAGCTTCTTTCCACATTACATGGTGTTTAAAGGAGGAGTTTAGGTTCTTGCCATTCAGGGAGGTGATGTTAATAGCCATAGTGATTGATCGTTATAGGTGGACCTAGTAAGGAAGGGGGGACACCTGCTAAGTTCGCACACCAAATACCTGAAAATGAGTTACAAGACACAAACAGTAGCACCTATAAACAGTAAGTGCAGTAATATAGGTAACGGAAAATGCAGCAAAAAAAATTATGGTTAACGTAATACACACTTTTAATCTCAAGACAGAGTGCTTAGCACTCTGTGAATGCAGGAGGGATAAACAGAAAAGAGAACAAGAATGAAAAAAATGATGAAACAGTAAACAGGATAATACTCATCTGGGACAAGTTTGTTGCAGCAAGGGAGAGTAACATTTGAGTCGCTTTATGTGAAAAAAGGCCAACTGATGGTAGAGCTGAGACATCAGTGTCGATGTTAGTTAGCGGGGTGAAGTGCAGTTGGAGTTGTTGCGACCAAGATTGTGGTATTGCGGATGGTGAGGTTCAGGGTCTGGCGGAGGTGAGGGGATAAGGCCCCAGTTTAGCAGCCATTTGACGCCTTCCTTGGGAGTGTATATATATTTATCGCTTGGTTTTGGAAGTTCACCATTAGTTTGGCTGGGAAGCCCCACTTGTATGCGATATTGCGATCTCCTGAGAAATGCGGTGACTTGGTCGAACTCTCTCCTTTTCTGAGCGGTAGCAGTGGAGATGTCAGTGTAGAAAGAAACAGAAGAGTAGGGATCTGTCAGCTTAGCAGTGGAGCGAGCGGCGGCCATGACCTTCTTTTTGACTTGAAAAAAGTTAATGCGCACCAGCACATCTTGCGTCACTGATTCTGGCAGATAGTTAGGTTTAGCGATCCTGTTGGCTCTATCAGATTGCAATTGGGGGATGAGTTAAAAAACAGTTGTTGTATATAGTGAGTTAGATCTGGAGGTTTGACAGCTTCAGGGATTCCCCTGAACTTGATGTTATTTCTTCTGGAGCGATCCTCCAAATCTGCCTTTAGCTTGTAAAAAGTGAATTTCTTCAGTATGTTTGTGATAAGCCTCAGATGCCTCATGGTGAGCTGAGGCATGTTCTGTAATTTGCCTCTCAAGGATATCTATGCATTCCTCTACCTGTTCTATTCTGGAGTGCAGGGAGGATAGGTATGAGCCAAGTTCATTGCGTAAATCTTTCTGTAAAGAAAGCAGCATAAGCTTGAGGGTCTGTTCTGAGGCAGGCTGGTCACTTGCTGGATGGACAGCTAAGGATTCCTGTTGTTCCTCGTCCTGAGGAGCTCTGTCAGAAGTGTCCCAATGCTTTTTTTATACAGCGGGGTTTTGGTAAGAGAAAGCACTGGGGGTTGTGTTGCCCTCTTACCTCTATCAGCAGGTGAGCTTTGGTGGGGGCTGAATTGGGTTCAGTGCTATCCATATCCTCCAGGCTGAGAGCACAGTCCTGCTGGTCACTGTCTGCTGGCTGAGGTGGAGAGGGAGACACCGCTCCAGTGCCATCTTGGCAGAGCTGCATGGCTGAGGCAGTGAAGAAGTCCATGAGGCAGCGTGATTTGTAATGCTGGTGCTTCTTCTTGGAAATATCGCTTGGTCACCCTGTGTGTCAGCTCCCTCTGGCATGGTAGAGAGGGGAGAAAAGTCACTGTGTGAGGTGGGAAGTTGCTGTCTGTCCCGAGCCTGAGTGGAGCTCAAGGGTTAAGCAGCCATCTTTCTCCGCTGCCAGCCACGCCCCCATTCTCTTTTTTTTTTTCATACACTTTTAGTGATTATAATATCCACTAGATAACTTTATTACCATGATTATATTCTCTACTGAATAATAGTGATATATTTCATATATTACTGCAGCTGCCACCAGCCACCTACTAGCTGTTATTTCTGGTTGTCTTACATTTTTATAATCTTTACTTACACTTAACTAAACTAATTTTTAGTTTTACTATCTATTTAGTTATTATTTGCTTTAATCACTATATTACCATATTATTATAATGGGAGTCACACTCCCACTTTAAAAAGCCATATAAAACAGACCATCTGCATCAAGTGGCACTCCACTTCATTCATGATTTCTATATCAAATAAAGAGATGTCACTTCTATAAATGAAAATTTCTTTTTCACCTTTATTAAAGTAATGCTAATCATAGGCATACACAGGGGGTTTGCCAGATGTTCCTGGGCACACTCTAATCACTCAATGCACATTAGCATTATCGCTCTGTTTGCTGAAAGATGTGTGTGTGTGTGTGTGTGTGTGTGTGTGTGTGTGTGTGTGTGTGTATATATATATATATATATATATATATATATATATATATATACCATATATACTCGAGTATAATCCGACTTTTTCAGCACTTTTTTTTATGCTGAAAAAGGCCCCTCAGCTTATACTCAAGTGACGGTCTCCCGCTGTGTCATGCAATCTTAACTGTTTAGCAGCCGTTCCTTGTAACAAAGCCCCGCCTCCTCCTCATCTGTGATAGACGGAACACTGATACAATGCTGGGAAACTGAATCTGTTTTCCTTCTATCATGGACAAGGAGGAGGCGGGTCTTTGTTACAGTGTACGGCCGCTGAACAGTTAAGACCGCATGACACAGTGGGAGACACCCGCTGTTTTGGTTATCAATGGTACAAGTGGCCACAGTGAGGCTGCAAATGGGCACAGTGAGGTTGCAGATGGGCACAGTGAGGCTGCAGATGGACACTGATGATACAGGTGGCCACAGTGAGGCTTTTAAATATAGTGCCTGGGGGTCCCCTTAGTCTGCCTGTAAAGTGGTGCATCTATACCATGTATAAAACCTGCTGCAGCAAAACTGACATTTCTAAAGAAAAAAATGGCATTTAAAAACACAGAAATGTTAAAAAAATGGCGTGGGGTGGGAGGGTGGGGAAGTCCTCCAGGGAGGACAGGTTGGGGGGGGAAGGGGTGGGGAGGGGCTCCTCCGGCACAGAGGGGGTGGGTGGGGGTGTGCTGGAGGTAGGGGCAGGGGCAGGAGGGGCAGGGGCAGGTGGGGCGGGAGTGGACTTACCTTTGGCCTTTCGAGGTTCTTTTGGTTTTTCTGGCAGCTTTCTCCCGGATGGCTTACCCTGGCTTACTGCTCCAGCGTAGGTCCGGGTTCTCTGGGGGCAGTGTCTGAAGACATGTTCTGCCAGTCCGCAAAGGTTGCAGGCTTTGGACCTCGGACAGTCCTTGGTCTCGTGGCCTGTCACCCTACAGAACTTGCAAGCAAGTTCTGTACAATCCTTCCCTATGTGTCCCGGCTGCCCACACTTGTTACAGTTGTAGGGTATGCCGGGGTAGAAGAGGATTCCTGCGGAGGATCCCAGGGAGAAGAAAGGCTGCAGGTGCTGGATGTCCCCCGAAGGGTCTTTCCTCAGTTTGCAGAGCACAGACCACTTACCTATCCAGAAGCCGTTTGCATCGAAGATTTGGATCGGGTCCTTCACCACGGTGCAGAACCTCTGGAGGTAGGTGGCTATGTCCTTTCCACTGGCATGGGGGTTCCTCATGGCCACTGTCACCCGCTTTTCATCCCGTGTTATGGGGCAGTTCGCAGTGAACTTCCGGAAAGGGGATTCAGGGCCACTGGTCTTCACCATCTCCCAGTATCTTCTGCAGACCTGGAACGACACAAAAGTTATAAAGAATATACCTCTTGTGAAGGCCTGCACAGAAAGCGTCTCCGCTTTGCTGAACCCCTGTTCCAGGATCATCTTCTTTCCAAAGATCTCCGGGGTCATGTCGGGGACTCTTCCGTCCACCTCCTTCAGCTGCAGCACGACCGTCTGCTTCATCCATGGCTCCAAAGCTGGGAGCCCGTCTGCAGGCTGGTCTGGCTTGGCTGGTCCCGGTCGGCTGGTGCCGGCTGGGGTAGGGGCGGGGGTTGAGGCAGCGGCATTCCCGGGCTTGGAGGAAGTGGCTGGAACGGGGTTCTTCTTCTCTTTTCCGGTCTTCTTTTCGCTCTTCCCCATCGTCAAGGATTTGGATGTCGCTTCAGATGTTTCTTAGGCGGCTTCCTTCTGGTTCCTCGACGTCTTCGCTCTTTTTCCTAGCCTTTAAAAAGGCTCTAGCATCTACTGCCCGGAGGTAGTAATGCGGAGTGGGGGAGGAGGGAAGACCGCAATCTCGTTCCCTGTGGGGGCTAAGCCTCTAACCCAATAGCAGCAAGTAGGTGAAGCTGAATTTAATCAACGATCCTACCAGGCCGAGCAGAGGGTACCCCACAAGGACCAATTAGCTTGGATAGATACAAGTGGTTCTCAACGTCCTAGCTGTGAAGCAGAGACACCCCTAAGGGCTAAAGTCGATACTACACTTGATCTTAGCCAAAAGGCCGAGAAGCTATTGGCTACTGCCCTGTTTATAGTCCCGATGTACGTGTTTTACGTCACCACATTCAGAACAATTGGATTTTCCGACAACTTTGTGTGACTGTGTGTATGCAAGACAAGTTCAAGCCAACATCTGTTGAAAAAAAAACATGGATTTTGTTGTCGGAATGTCTGATCAATGTCCGACCGTGTGTACAGGGCATAAGTCTTTTTTGTTTTTAAACAGTTACAAATCATTGGTGTTAATAAATTGAAAAACTTGCTAGCCTTGTGTAAGCTACAGCAACAATATAGTTAACAAAGGCTGGATTCTCCTGCTCCTGGCAGCCAAATGGATTAGTTGGTTGTGTTGAAAATATTAGAATGTATTGCATGGACAAAGTACAGGTTTGTCAAGGTAAACACTGGAAAAATTACTTAAAAAGTGTTAATTTCTTTCTTTTATGAATCAATCAAGAAAAGTCTAGATAGTTTTTGAACACACTCACCTATTTATCACATGCTGACTGAATTCTTGTGGCTTTTGAGTTGGGGTCTCAGCAAGAAATGCAAAGTCATTGTGGCATGATCAAAATGTTAAAATGTTTAGGGAACTTGGCACATCATAAAGTGAACACAAGTGCACATGTGTGTTGAGCAGATTGTCTGAATACATTGATTATTTGGCTTGGAATTTGGATGGAGTTGTGTGGGTGTCAGGAAGGTATGCCAAGTGCTTTTTTTAAATATAAATATAAATATATATATATATATATATATATATATATATATATATATATATATATGAAGTAAAAATGAAACTGTTTCTGACTCTTCTTCATAATTTCAAAACAGAGATCAAGTGGATCAGTTTTCAGTTTCCCCTTAAGCTAAAATCTATTTTCAAGATTTTCTAAAATACAATCCTCTATACTGTATAAATGCTCATTTTTGCAATGTGATTAAAAATGAACACTGTGCAAGGGTTATAATTGAAATGAAGCTTAGCTTTTGTTTAGCAGCTGCTTGTACTTGCAAATAATGAGACTTTGCAAGCCTTAGCTGTGTCTGGCATTGTGATGAATAAGTAATAATGCTTCTAGATTATACTTGCAGGTGTTGTTTTGAATCTTTTTTTAGAACAATCACAACAATGGTTATTTTATATTGTTCATGTCTTTTTATTAACTGCAGCAACAATCTATCCATTTAAATAGCTTGCAGATTTTAAAAATCATTGAGAACTTTTTTAAAAATATATTGTTTTAAAATAGAATTTCATCACTCTAAAAAAACAAAACTTTAATACTAAGTTTTTTCAAATGTAATGTTAATTGCACTTTTTCATTATTTCGTAGATTATATGCATTATTGGGGATATAACACACAATTTTGAAGGAGACACAATACCAAACCCCAGGAACCTGTTTATTATATAGTCCTGGCCAAGGATATTGAACACTTTTGCCCTAAAATGGAAAAACTCTTTAGAACAATATTAAAGTAAAATAGAAACTATGGAAAAACTGTTTACTCCTGTAAAAGTGTAAAAATTCCTTCCATAGCAGGAACTGCCCTCTGGTTATGATGAAGACAAGTCAATGGCAAGGAAGATGAACATGCTTTGCTTTACGGCACCAAAACTAGTAAAAGGATGAAGACTATAAGCACGGCCGAAGTCATAAATTAGATTTAGAGGTAGATTTTGTTTTTTTAGTATATTGCTTGGGCTTTCTGATTCTCTCAGTCAGTACACAGGGCATGTTAGTAAAGTAGCAGTCAGAAGGTGGAGTTAAGTGACTGCAATGGCAGCCATAGCTTTTCATGAGTGATCATCTTGGTGTCATCACCTACCATGCTGGTAAGCATTTCTAATAGTCTTTTACAGATGTTTGTGGTTTAAATTTTTTGGCTGACAACAAGGTCACTTTAAGGGATTTGTTTTTTTCAAAATACACATGGGAGAAGAGTTTGACATTACGATGAGTGCAATAAGTTAGCAAAACTTGTAAGTCTGAAAGAGACCAAAAACTATCATTCATGTCACTTAGTATCAGTGTGTGTATATATTACCTTGCAGATTGCAAAGAGCTAGCAAAGATAAATAATTTAAATATTGTTGGTATTACTATGACATGCCAAAGGATAGTTTACTATGTAAGGGTGTAGGTAAGTCCCAATACCAAAGCTTCACAGATGGACTGGAAACTCTTCAAAAAGGACCATCCAGTACTTAACCAAATCTCCCAATATCTATTATAGCTTGTTGTCCCATACTAAAGTGTATCAATACCCAAAAATGCTTTAATGCTTTATGTTGGGCATAGGTGTGCCTATTGCATTATGGTGTGCACCCCAAAGCGCAAAAATACATGTGTGTGTGTGTGTATATATATATATATATATATATATATATATATATATATATATATATATATATATATCCCGTCACATTGATCTCCCTGCCGGTACAATGAAATAAAAGTGTGTAAGCACTTCTCTTATGGCAGAGCAGATAAGAGGGAAATCTTTCCTATCTTCCCGCTGGCACACAGAGTGATAATGCTAATGCACGTGGTCTATTTTGGGTGTGCCCAGGCACATCTGGCACACCCTGTGTGCATGCCTATGATGTTGGGATAGAATGAGAAAAGGTTAGAATCTGTTAGGTGTTACTGCACTTCGGGGCTCCATTAGATATATTTACAGTATCTTCACTTTTTGTTTTGGGGGCAACCTTTTACCAAACAGATTTGAGTGAAAATACACAGCAGGGAAACAGACAACATTAAAAAGCTGACATTTTTATATTTGTTCTAACTGCTGTTAGAGAGATCTCCCCTCAATTCTTGTCCTGGGTACAACCCTTTAACCAGACAGGATGTGAAGTTATTTATCCAATGGAGCATTGTAAAAAGGTTGTAAAACCTGACAGAAGGTAACTCAATAATCCCACAACAGTTTAAACATTAAACCAAAAAGTAATGTGACCTCCAGAAAGGAGGAAAAGAGGCCCCTATGGGGCCAACCTTCAGTGCATCATTTCATGTTATGAGCATCTAGTCATTGCATTGTTAGAGTTGCTGTAGAATTTGTGAAAGGAACAATCAGATTCATTCCAACTGAGCTTTGGTACTCTGAGTTTTTTGGGGGACTAGGTCGGGTAATGAGTGCAAAACTCATAGTGTTATGTTATTATAGTTGGGAGTCTGTGGAATTTGCCTCACAGTCCAGATTCCTTGCTCAAGTTTGAGTCAAAACATGAATTAGATATCCAGGATATGCCATAGTAACTGTCTAACAGCTTGCAGTAATTAATCGATCAATCTGGAGGGGGGATCCGATTCATAAGGGTGATGGGTAGAGATGTAGTGGCATATATCAGTGTTAATATTAAGACTTCTCTAAACTTTATAGTTTATAATCCTCTATAGAAATATAATAGGGAGATTAACTGGTTGTAATTCTTTTTTTTTCCAATAGCAAACGAGATGGAGGTGTTTCTTTGGGGCCTCCCTCCACCCATCCTGGGAAGTGTAGGCATTGGATCTTACTGGAGTGGTAGTCAAGTGGGGTGTACCATGGCAGGTGGACTAGTAGGCCCCGAGCTCAGTAATGGTTGTTATGATCAGTATCCAATGAGGTTTTCTCTAGCCATAGAGTTGAGATAGTTGGTGTCATTCTTAGTTGAGTTTGATACTGAGAGATAGACTCAGGTTTGGAGTGGGTTGTGCACATTGCAAAGAAGAATCTTGAGCATCTGCTCATTGGGAATATCTGCAAATTTTCCTTATTCCAATCAACCGCAAAGCAGTGAGGAACCCAGTAAAAAGCCATTCCCTGCAGGTATGGGATACTCTCAAATTCAAATATAAACTGCAATCCCCTCATAACCCCCTTCTGTCCTACCTATGTAACCCTGCCTTTTACCTTGCGTAGTCCTCACCTTCCTCTTTTCGTAATTGGTCTATCACCGGTCTCATTCCTGCCCACTCATTCACCACTCCTGATGCTTTCAAGATGTTATCTCTGTTATGCGAGTCGTCCTGTCTTTTTGGTTCTAAAATATTCTGCTTTCTTCAGCTTCAAACACTTCTTTACCCCATGTTTGAGTATGGACCCATCTCTGCCTGACTTGCTTTGAGTATACTTGCAAAAATGATCTCCATGCACAAGGATTGATTTCCCTTATCTATGCCTGTCTACTAGACCACCCCGCTCATGCTTCCCTTCACTATATCACTAAATGGGAAGCAGATTTGGACCTCCACTTAGAGGCCAAGGACTAGTCAGATATATGGCTAGCTACCAAGTCCACTTCCCAGAATGTAGTGGGCTCAGAAAGGAATTATAATTGTACTATTGCACTGGTACTTGGTCCCTGCTCAGATTTCTAAATACTTTCCATCTTACCCACCTACATGCTTTCAAGGCTGCACGGAAAAAGGTACCCACCTTCACATCTGGTGGAGCTGTCCAATAGCTCAAGTGGACCAAAATCTTTCGAACCATCTCTACCCTAGCAGGCACCACTCTGGAGCCCTCTCCTTCTATTGCCCTACTTAAAAAAAAGCCTCAGGAGGTATCCCGTCTTCAATTCAAATTGCTCCTACAGGTTACTACAGCTGCAAAGCAAATGATCGCAAAGGCCTGAAAATCCCCTAGCTTACATATCCTTGAAGTCAAACATAGAATCACCAGGGCAATGATTCAAGCCAAGGTTGAAGCTGTGGTCCTTGATAAGGTCTCCAAATATGAGCGTCTTTGGGAACCCTGGATGGACCATTTTCTTCCACTGGATTTTGACAGTACCCTCCTCCTCCCCTAACTCACCTCCTTTTAAGCCCCGATTGTCTGTTGGCACAGGACCCCACCTTTTTCCTCTCCCCCTGCTCTCCCCTTCCCCTCCTGGAGACCCTTCCTTTTTCTCCCACTCTCTCCCCTTTTACCTCTTCTCTCATTTCTTTTTAATTCTTCTTGTCTTTTCCTTTCCTCCTATTTTTCTTATAATACGTTTGCACCTTCTCTCATCTATGGGATTTGCCCCCTAGATCAGTCCATTTAAATTTTCTCAAAATTTTCTCCCACAGTGCAATG
This sequence comes from Aquarana catesbeiana, assembly GCF_042186555.1. NCBI lineage: Eukaryota > Metazoa > Chordata > Amphibia > Anura > Ranidae > Aquarana > Aquarana catesbeiana. The sequence continues at coordinate 619,623,997 of NC_133325.1, read as the reverse complement.
CTGCCTGCTTGTCCATCCTGTCTTCCATGCCTGTCTTATCCCATCCACTACTGTTGTTTTTATGTTTAAACCTGATCCTGTTGGGAGCTGACTGTGGGTACTCATAAGTTCTTTGTTCAGACTTATAGCACTTTTGAAATATGTTCTAATCATACCCCGTATTGTTATATTACTGTCATATTGTTGTTTTTCAAAATCTGTACTGATTACATCCTCCATTTCCTGTCATTTTTGTTGACCTATTACTTGTAACCCCATTTTTATTGCTCCATGGGGCTATTCCTCTCTATTTTATTTTGTTTTTTCTCTTATGTCATTTGAACTTTGTTTCATTTCTGTATTTTCTTGTCAAAATATTTTATTATATATTGTAGTATAGAAATAACATTGTACAATTGACATATAGTAGTTATAATACAGTCTCATAGAAGATGATTAAGTATAAGTTCATAGTTTATATTGTAAAGCGCTGCGTAAACTGTTGGCGCTATATAAATCCTGAATAATAATAATAATAATAGGTAATCAAATATTGCTTCCATGGAAACAATATATTAACATCAAGAACAAATTAAAATGTTAATGATAATACATAAGCCTTGTTCAAGATATTATATATTATTGTAATAGTAATAAACTTTTATTACAATCTTAACAATTTTAAAGAGACTGTTGATTGGAAAATATGAAAATAACAAATATATAAATAAGACAGTAAAGGTATTATAAAGTCAAAAAATATACCATAAAATAAAAAAAATAAAAAATAACTTAAAAGAAAGAAGAAAGGAGTTAGAGAAGAGAAGGTAGAGTGGAGAGGTCCGCGAGGTGAGACCATAAGCTATTACTACTATTTAAAAAAGCATAAATTTTAAAAATTCTTTGTTCAAGTTACCACGGCAATAGTACTTGATTATCAAAGGTTTGTGGTATAGTATAGTTTATCCAGGGTTGCCACGTTCTTTCAAACTTAGGGATCGTGTCCATGTCAATAGCTATTATTTTAGCATGGGTCATAGTATTGTTCATTTTAATTAATGCTTCTTTTACGATTAGATTAGAAGATTTCCATGCTCTTGCTAGCATTTGTTTCGCCGCTGTAAATAGTTGCATTAGCAATTTGAATTGGGCATGTGTTATATTTTCAGGTTTCAGATTAATTAGTGCTATTGCTGGATCAAAGGGAATTATCTTATCAAATAATTTAGATGCTATATTAAAAATTTCTTTCCAATATATTTGAGCTTTTGGACACAACCACCAAATGTGAAACAACGTTCCCAATTCAGCGCATCCCCTAAAACATTGTGCTGAATAGTTTGGTACATATTTTGCCACTCTGGCTGGTACTAAGTACCATCTTGTTAACACTTTATAGCTTGCTTCAAGCGCCAATATATTAAGTGAAGCTGATTTAGTTGAGGACCATATTTGATTCCATTCAGATCTATCCAGTTTTCTATTCAAGTCTTTTTCCCATTTCTGTATATATTGTGGTTCATTATGATTAGTATGAGCCAGTGCGTGTGAATATAGTACAGAAATAGTACCTCTAGAATGTGGGTTATTCTTACAAATAGCTTCAAAAGTGGACAAGTGGGTTAGAGAAGTTACAGTATTTAATAATGGTGCAAAAAAAATTTTTGATTTGGAGATATCTGAACAACTCCGATTGCGGTATATTATACATTTCACATAAATTCGGTCATTTCTGTATTTTCAATAAAATATTTGAACAAGAAAAAAAAACACTAAGTTAGCCCAATTTTTTGTATAATGTAAAAGATGATGTTATGCTGAGTAACTAGATGCCTAACATGTCATGCTTCAAATTGCGCACACTCGTGGAATGGCACCAAACTTAGGTACCTAAAAATCTCCATAATTTATTTTACAGGTTACCTGTTTAGAGTTACAGAGGAGGTCTAGTACTAGAATTATTGTTCTTGCTGTAACGATTGCGGCAATATCTCACATATGTCGTTTAAACGCCATTTACATATGCGGGAGTGACCTACGTATGCTTTCGTTTCTGTATGTGAGTATGAGGGGATGTGGCTCTTTAAAAAAAAAATGTTTTTAATCTTTATTTATTTTAATTTTTTTCGTCAATCAGACGGTATACCTCCTGAAGTACCAATAGTTAACCGTAGAACTAAAGTGTGTGGACAAAGGGATGTCTGCAATATACAAGCTTTACGGCAGGTTTGGTATATTTGAGTAGCAAGAGTTGGGAGTGACACAAAGCTAATTACTATCCCGGCCTTCCCCATTAGTAGTAGGCTTGTGGGCAGTAAGGATTGAATAGCCATGGAGGGCACGACTACCTATTATAAACCGTCATACTACTCTATCAGTCAGTAACGGGATATCTTATGTGATCTTTTTCAACATTAAGTGTCCATTGCTTATCCCCCTTTCTGAGGGTGGTATTTGGAATGTGGAGTACACGAGGGGTTATTTGAGCTTAGTGGTTTTAATTGACATTCGTGTCTCATATGTTACAGTTGTAATTTGTATTTTTAAACTGATACATTGTAAGAGCATGGTACACTAGAGGGGGGTCTTTTTTGTACCGCCTCTAGTGAACCTAATGCCTTTAATTCATCAATAAAGTCTTATATCATTTGCTAAAAGACTGTAGCTGATCCTCCTATTTTTACCTTTCTGGTGACATCCCTTTGTCCCCACAATTTAGTCCTACAAATTTATATATGGCCAAGTGGGAAGAAGAAGAGATCTTGCATAGCCCACCTGATCAATTAAAAATGTACAATAGATTTATTGATGGCCTGATTATTTTCTGGGACGGAGGTGAGCAGGAGTTTAATGAATTCATGGCAGGGATGAAACAGAATAATAAAAGCAATACATTGACTTGGAAATTCAGCCATATGAAAATATACTTTTTAGACCTGGAAATCATTAATGAAAATAATAAATTGTAAATAAATAGTTACCAAAACTCATTTTAAAGCAACAGATAGGAATTCATATATTCCACATAACAGCTGCCATCATAAGCCATAGTTGGTCAACATACCGAGGGGACAGTTTCTGAGGATTAAAAGAAACTGTACCTCCAGAAGTGACTATGAGGAACAGTCATTACAGCTGGCAAGTAAATTTACTATGGAGGGGTATGACCATGACTTTATTGATAAGAAAAGACAGGAGGTGGGAAATATAGAAAGAGACACCTTGTTAGTTAATAAACCAGCACACAATAGGCAGGGATTACCCCGTGCTTTAGTAATGGATTTTAATCTTCAGAATAAACAGTTTGAAAGAATTATCAGTAAATATTGGAATGTATTTAAACCTGATGACATTCTAAAACCACTCATCCTGGATAAGCCAAGATTTATATATAAAAGAGACACCAACCTAAGAGACAAACTGGTCAAGAATATAGTGGATCCCCTAGTAACCAAGACTATGACATTATTTAATAGAAAAGGTTTTTTCTCCTGTGGCAGATGTTATAGCTGGAGGGCGGCCACGAGCAATATCAAGAAAAGAGATACGTTTACTAATAGCCATATTGGAAAGGAATATACACTGAGAGACTTTGTGTCATGCAATACAGAGGGGGTAGTGTATGTCCTACAATGCCCATGTGGCATGATATATGTAGGTAGAACAAAACGAGCAATGCATGTAAGAATTAAGAGAACATGTTTATCAAATAGTAAAAGGAAAAAAGGAAGACTACTTTTACCATCACTTCAGGACGCTACACAAGAGACAAGTGTCAGGAGTGACATTTTTGGGGCCTAGAAAAATATAAAAAACATAGGAGGGGCAGTCACTGTGTCAGAACACTCAGCCAAATAGAATCCCGGTGGGTATATGAACTGGGCACGTTGGACTGAACAAGGAATTTGACCTTAATTGTTTCCTGGTTAATTTTTAATTCTCAATTCTTATTATTATTCTTTATTATTTTTAACAATTTTTGTTTGTAATGTTACCCCAGAGGGTTTAGGTTGACTTCAGCAGGATTAGAGCGATGCTGGATATTTGCCTTTTTATTATATACCCTATTATCTTGTTAGAATACTTATGTATATTTTATTATTTTATTTATTAATTTTTATTTTTTTTAAATTGTCATATATATAACCGATTATGAATGATGGTCGGGCTTTTGCCTTATATGTTAAGGCTGGGCTGCAATTTTATATATTTTATATAGCTTACATAATTTCTGATATTGCTGTTAGTATAGTATTGATAAGTGTAGCTATTGAGCAGTCACCTATAGATATGGGATGGTTGTAATGATACCAATATTAGGTTCCCCAGCAATATTAGTTAGTAGCTTAAGATGGATTTACATCCTTGTAGATTTTTATGAATTAGCACTAGGTGTCACCCTTTTGCATTGTGTTTTATGTGTGAGCATGGTGATCCAAAACACACGGATCTCATGCTTACATGTACATTATTTAATAGGGATTTTGCCATGGTCTATTTAAATTGAGGGGTACTAGATTTCGAACAGTGCACTAACTGTTGTGATATTATAGCAGGGGGGTCACCAGACCGCCACCGTTCTCTAACTAACAATGAAGGGCTACAAGAAAATGGCGGCGATCAGTGACTTAATCTATCTGAAACAGTAAGCTACAAGAAAATGGCGGCGATCACTGCTATAGTAAGTATATATAGCAATACATAAAGAAGTTTGCACTGTAGTTTACATATATCGGGAGATATGAGACACTATACAGGGTACAGATTATGATGCCAATGCAGGAGAGTCAGCAGATCACCACCATGTGCCGATTTTAATAAAGGGCTATGAGAAAATGGCGGCAATCTGTGACTGCATTCAGTTTATCACAGTGAGCTGGCGGTGGTCACCGCTATATATAGTATGGAAAAAAACATCAGCCAATCAGTATTCCCAGAGGAAGTCACAAGACTGTGACTAAACTGGTAGGAAGAGCTTGATCGGCTGATGAGAGAGCTACCAGGAAGTGTTGCAGAGCTGGCATAGGACAGGGGGAACGCCGTGAAAACCGGAGCTGCATAACTGGACCACAGGTGACTCTATCACCCCTCAGCACTATAGCATGTTAAAAGGCGTTTTTTTTTTTTTTTTATTTGAAATGTGAGTTGTATACATGTGGAATTCCGTTTGCAATTAAAAAATTTTTAAACATCATCGCGCTATTGCATGCCTCTATCATTTCCCGCATGTGATGTATATGAGGAGAGTTTCTGAACATTCCAGGAGAAAAAAGTGGCCTCTGTGCTGAGTTATTATCGGAAGGAGCAGGTGGCCTATGCTCCATATAAGTGTCCCATAAACCTGCATAGGATAAAGGAAGTAAAGGAGGATCTCTGCAGACTATTTCTATCAATTAAAGGCTTATTTTCCAAGCCCCTAAGGTGAGGGTACGTCCGGTGGGGGTTGCGTCTGCACATCGCATGAAGACACAATAATCACATGGTTGATGTTAATATGGACTTCTGCTGTTTAGTTTAAACACCTCATCAAGGATTAATTGAAATTCACGGAGCACAAGCACTTTTATTTGTATTTTTATATGGACTGTTGCCGTTTAGTCTAAATACCTCATTGAGGACTGAGTGCAATATCACGGAGCAGGAGCACTTTATTTATATTCCTTTTATATATTTTTATGCTTTAGACATTTATGCTATATATAGTGTTTATTGGATTCATATATTTATATTAGTACTGTTTTCATACATATTAGTACTGCACAGTGTGTTCACACGATCGAACTTCCATCTGACTTTTCCATGGATTTTGGCCGTGAACGTTGGCCATGAACTTGTTCTGCATACACACGGCAGAACTTTTTCAGCCAAAATTCCCAAAATCACATGGTTTTTCAGCTCTTTACTGGATGAGCCGAACAACCCCCAGTTCGGTTCGCAGCAGAATATGCGAACAGGCAAAAAATTTGTTCGAACACGCGAACACCATTAAAGTGTATGGGACACGAACGTGAAAAATCAAAAATGCTAATTTTAAGAGTTAGTTTGCAAGTTATTTTCATAAAAAGCGTTTGGGGACCTGGGTCCTGCCTGAGGGGACATCTATCAATGCAAAAAAAGTTTTAAAAACTGATGTTTTTTCGGGAGCAGTGATTTTAATCATGCTTAAAGTGAAACAATAAAAGTGAAATATTCCTTTAAATTTTGTACCTGGAGGGTGTCTATAGTATGCCTGTAAAGTGGCACATTTCTAAAGGAAAAAAAGTCATTTAAAAGTAATAGCGGCTATAGTGAATTGTCTATGGGAGAAATCAGTGCTCATTTTAAGGGATAATATTCAAGTTATTGTCAAAAAAAGTGTTTGGGGACCCGGGTCCTGCTCCAGGGGACATGTATCAATGCAAAAAAAAGTTTTAAAAACCGCCTTTTTTTCATATTTTAAGGGGAACCCCATGCCAAAATTTTAAAAAATGACGTGGGGGTCCCCCCAAAAATCCATACTAGACACTTATCTGAGCATGCAACCTGGTAGGCCTTAGGAAAAGAGGGGGATGAGAGAGTGCCCCCCCTCCTGAACTATACCAGGCCACATGCCCTCAACATGGGGAGGGTGCTTTGGGGTAGCCCCCCAAAGCACCCTGTCCCCATGTTGATGGGGACAAGGGCCTCATCCCCACAACCCTTGCCCGGTGGTTGTGGGTGTCTGTGGGTGGGGGGCTTATCAGAAGCAAGGGAACCCCCAGATCCCGACCCCTCATGTGAAATAGTAACAGGGTACAAATGTACCCCTACCATTTCACAAAAAAGTGTCAAAATGTTAAAAAAGACAAGACACAGTCCTTTATTAAAAAATAAAAATGTCCCATGAAGTCCATTCATCTTCTTCTCTCGTTCCACTGACGGACATAAAAATAAAAACAAAGCTGTGACCCTCCTCCATGGGAGGCACCCGCCATATGATGCGTCTTCGCTTTGACAGTTCTTATATAACTGAGGGCGGGGCCACATGGTGACCTTCCCAGGTGACCCCATCCACTTCTGATGCATGGGGACTTCCCCATGGCTTTCCATCAGAGGGGGCGGCGCCACCCATTTACATAACTGAGTGGCCCCGCTTCGTGGAACATTTTTATTTTTGTATTTTTTAATAAAGGACTTGTCCCAAGCTGTGTCTTGTCTTTTGTACCATTTTGACACTTTTTTTGTGAAATGATAGGGATACAGTTTTACCCCGTTACCATTTCACACAGGGGGGAGGCTGGGGTCTGGGGGTCCCCTTGTTAAAGGGGGCTTCCAGATTCTGATAAGCCCCCCCACCTGCAGACCCCCACAACCACTGGGCAAGGGTTGTGGGGATAAGGCCCTTGTCCCAATCAATATGGGGACAAGGTTGCATGTTGAGGGCATGTGGCCTGGTATGGTTCGGGGGGGTGCTCTCTTGTCCCACCCTCTTTTCCTGTGGCCTGCCAGGTTGCATGCTTAGATAAGGGTCTGGTATGGATTTTTGGGGGGACCCCCATGCAATTTTTTTTTTAATTTTGGTGCGGTGTTCCCCTTATTATTCATACCAGACCCAAAGGGCCTGGTAATGGACTGGGAGGATCCCATGCCATTTTTTTCAATGACTTTTATAGACGTGCACACTAAAATATTTTGTTTCGGAATTTCGTTTTCGTCCGAAAAATAAATTTAGTTACTCACGAAATTCGTTTTTATTTATTTAGTTTTTCGTTAAAAATTGCATTTGTCGGAAAATCCAAATTAATTGAGGTCGAATCTGTCATTGAAGGCTTGTGGTGTCTGTCGAATGTTCAAAGAAGATTCAATGGAGCAGCTAAACTGTACGATGCCGTATAGTTTAGCTGCTCCGTCAAATCTTCTTAGAACTTTCAACAGACACCATAAGCCAAAGATTCGACGTTGGTATGTTTTTCGCTGCTTTGTCGAATCTTCGTCGTTGGTGTTGAATGTATATAGTTCAAACAGAAAATGGACTGGTGATAGTGATCACTGGTCAGACAGGTAACAAGATAGGATTTATAGAATGTCAACCTATAATATAGAATCTATAATAATAAATCCCCCCCACAACATGGGCAGCCTCTGAGGCCATCACAACACTAGCAACACTAGTATCACTATCAAGTTCACAACACTAACACCATAGCAGCAGATTATTATGAAAAAGTTAAGTTGAACTGTAGCTTGCTTCACTATTGCTCTGCTGCTGTGCTTAGGCTTAATTGCGAAATAATTCAGGTTCTCTGACAAACGGACCAGCTAAGATTGACTGTCTTCTGAAATGATTCAGTGTGTGTGTCTCTCTCTGCTAGCCGATCGTAAGTGAAAGTAAGTTGGCTGTACGTGTGTACTTAGTTCTAGCTATTTTACTGCTCCTCCTCTTTGGTTACAATCAGCCAATAACATTCATCATCATCATTATTTTTATTTTACTTCCCCCACACAATTCCAGCAGCAATCTTTTATCCCCTATGTTGAATCTTTTCTCTCTATGTAGAATATTCTTGGACTAATAGAGCTAAGGTTAGGCACATTCGACCACAGGTTTGATGGATGCAGATTGTTATTGTCAGCATCATGTCGAATCACCTATCTATATCGAACTGTTGTAGCAACAAAAATGAAAATAAAGCATTTGTTTATGTCGGATCTTTCGTTTTTCAGATCCTGCACTTTCATTATCGTTTGAAAAAAAACCCCTGAAATTCGGATGAAAATGCATTCGGACGAAAATGAATGCACATGTCTAGACTTTTATCTGTATTGCAGAGACCCGACAATTTACTATAGCCACTATTACTTTTAAACTACTTTTTTTCCTTTAGAAATGTCATTTTGTGCAGGGACTGTTCTAAACACTGAAAAAATGCGCCACTTTACAGGCATACTATAGACACCCCCAGGTACGAAATTTAAAAGAATATTTCACCTTTATAGTTTCACTTTAAGCATTAATAAAATCACTGCTCTTGAAAAAAATGGCTGTTTTTAAAACTTTTTTTGCATTGATACATGTCCCCTGGGGCAGGACCAGGGTCCCCAAACACTCCTTATGACAATAACTTGCATATTAACCCTTAAAATTAGCACCTTTTGATTTCTCCCATAGACAATTCATTATAGCTGTGAGTAGTTTAAATGACTTTTTTTCCTTTAGAAATGTCATTTTGTGCAGGGACTGTTCTAAACACAGAAAAAATTTGCCACTTTACAGACATACTATAGACACCCCCCCCAGGTATGAAATTTAAAGGAATATTTCACTTTTATTGTTTCACTTTAAGCATTATTAAAATCACTGCTCCCGAAAAAACAGCTGTTTTTAAAACTTTTTTTTGCATTCATACATGTCCCCTGGGGCAGGACCCAGGTCCCCAAAAACTTTTTATGACAATAACTTGCATATTAACCTTTAAAATTAGCACTTTTGATTTCTCCCATAGACTTTTAAAGGGTGTTCCGTGGCTTTCGAATTTGCTGTGAACACCCCAAATTGTTCGCTGTTCGGCGAACAGGCGAACACTTACTTTCGACTTGAACATCGGGCTCATCCATAACTGCCACCCTTTGGGCAACTTCTGCTATTGTTGTCTGATCTTTAGCATTGGTTCTGAGCATGCGTGTTTGTACTTCGGACTTTAGTCCTATGGACTTTTGTACACATGATCGAATAATCCTCCATTTGTTGATGGAAAGTTTGAGAGCATGCACAGCGAACATTTGTCCGTTGAAAAACCAAAAACAATTGTCCGATGCAGCATACATATGGTCGGAATGTCCGATAAAACAGGGCCGTCGGACCGTTGTTGTCAAAAAGTCCAATCATGTGTATGGGCCTTTATATATATTTCTGCGGTATGCAGAATGAATGCAGTATGCGGTAGCTGTGATTCCTAAAGTCATGGGTGTCATAGACTGTAGTCATGTGCCTTTTTTTGCCCCCCCTCTGATAAAGAGCACATTGTAAAAATGTAGTAGGGTGTAAAAACCTTCTCTTCTCAGACACGTGTTATGTCAACAGTGTCTTAGGCGTTTTGTTCAAAAGTTCAGTAGCCAGACTGTCTTAAAACAAAGTGTGAGTTTATTTGGTCACACTTGGCAACAACTTGAAAATATATACAAAGTTAAATTCTTCTTACAGCTTGATGTAGTAAAACAAAAGATAATAGGAACAAAAACTTGTATCAAAAAGGTTCAAGAGATGTTTTCAGCTCCGTTGGTGCTTTTCTATGTCAGAGAGATGTCCGCTCTAGCAGCTGTTTGTGAGGTAGGCTGTATTTAGGCCTAATGTAAACAAAATGTCTTCTTCAGTGTAAGGATGCGTGTGTCCTTCTTTGTATATGTGAAAAAGTAGTGAAGTCCTTCTGTGTGTGAGTAAAGGACATGTGTTGTGTGTGTGTGGTGTGTCGTGTGTGTGTTGTGCGTGCTGAAGTGAAGTGTCACTCTGTTTTTATACTATTTCAAATCTACTAGTCAGCAGACTATAGCCATAGCCATATACGGCTAGAACTAAAAATGAAATGATCATATTCGTGATTATTCTAAATATTCTCTTTGCCAACAGCTGACACTTCTCTTAAGCTTCTTTGATTGTCAGTAACACACAACAGATTCTTATAAAAAACTCAAGGTGAATGACCTTTCCAAATGGCCGAATTCTTGTAATGGATATACTTTAAGCTACAGAAATGCAATTCTGTACCAAACCTTACAAATGCATATTAAACTATAATTGGATACATATAAACATATATTACTTCACACAAACTCAATCTAGCTAACTAATTAAATAACTATATCAAATAACTAACTATATTATAGATAATATATGTTTTTACTTTTAAAAAGATCTTTACAATAAAGTCTATGACAGACACTCTGAGTATATTCTTTTCTGTGAAACCACTGACCTACTGACCTTTAGTCATTAACCCTGTACATGGGGAACAACTGGCACAAAAATGACAAGCACACAACCTAGCTATTTCAAGATTCGTCTTATGCTGAGCTGAGTGAGCTTTTTCAATGTCAAAGCATAAAAGGGAACTCAGACTGCATACTTACAGATCTTGATTATAAAGCCGAATTAATATAATTATTCTACACACATCTACCATAGAAAGGGGTACCACTCCCTGAACATCCAGGTTGTCTGCGATGCAAATATGTTCATCAGAAATGTGGTCTCTGGCTTCCCAGAACCTATCCATATTGCACACATATTAGGTTAATTACAACTGACATAAATAGAATAACCAGAGGCTGGATTCTTGGTAACATACTTTTTATTATCAAATATGTCTCAATGCATGCCACATACATCAAGTATGGAAGCATATGTTTATATGTTGCACTCCTGTTATCGCTCCTCACACCTTGCAGGCAAAGTATACATATCAGATTGTTTGACTTGGCTCATCTAAGAGGTAGTAATGGTTGTTAAAGAAATAACTACAGCAGATCCTCATCCTGGTCTAACCATTTCCACCTAAGCCACTGTACATATGGCCTAAGGATTTTACATGACAATTATGTTTAGCCATTAAATACAAAATGTAGGGAAGAAATGCTTCTGTTATTACACACTCGTTATATTATACTATTGTTGTTCAAAACATGGCATTTTGAAACTGTATTACTCTGTAAATCTTTCCATTTTGTTTACTCAGTTTTTTTTGTGAAAAGGCCATGGTTGTTACAATGGAACACAGGAAGTGTCTCCATATCAGGCTGTCTGTAACCCTCTAACTTCAACACAAGCTGTTCTTTTCAGCAGCTTATGTTGAAGCTCTGAGCCCTTGGTTGGGCATATGTCACATGTACTGGCAATACATTCATTTTACTCAAAGATGTTTGGCCATATCTTAGACGATAATTAACAGCACACAAAAGCATTCTTGCATGTTTGCTTACCAAAACCTTCATTAAAAGAAATAAATAAAAATATAAAACCGATATGTCGTCCAGCAATATTACTATTAGGTCATGCAACAAGTGTTATACCAGAACTGTGCAAATCCACTGTATTTACAAGTCTAGAGGTATATGCTAAAGGAACTTAGGTTCCCATCCCACTTTAATACAAACCACTAAACATCTCCTCATCTGAATGATGAGGAGATGTTTAGGCTCAAAGAACTAGGCTCAACATTGTCTAGAATAACAATGTTGGAGATGTTCTAAAACTGGAGTATATACAATCTGGCGTATCTGGGCCTAGTAACCAATCAACTACTAGGTGTTATTGTCCAAGCTTCTTAGGATAAACTAAATTTAGAATCTGATTGGTTAGTAAGTCCAGCTGCACCTGAATCTCTGGGATCCAATTTTAGTAAATATCACCCAATGCCTATGCTCCATATTCAAAAAGTACACATCTGCCAAGATATAGCAATTACTTTGCCAAATAGAATACTAAAAGGACTTAAAAGTGTAACTAAGGGCAAAACTGTTATTGTATTCATTTTAGATACATTAATGGAGTGTTAGAACCCCTGTAAGTCTGTTTTCACCATCTGTGTTTGTTCCATTTGTGAGATTCACCCTGTTTTGTTGTTTGGATGGCAAGACAAAATGTGTGTTTTTCACTCTCACTGAGAACAAACAGCAAAAATAGAGAAAGTGTGTGGGGGGGGCGTGGTCGGCTGCAAAGCAAAATTGATGCTCACTGACTCGGCTCTGCACAGCGAGGACAGACCGGGGCTTATAGCGTGAGCAAGGATCCTTTGTGACTGGCAATCCTGCTTCATCCAGCTTGAAATACACAAGGGGACATGTCCAAGAAGGGGAAAAAATGGAGGAAGCCTAGAAAAATTACAGAATTCTTCCCAGTGTCTGCAGCAGCATGTCTCGGCACAGAAGGGGGAGAGTACAGAGATGGCTGCAACAGATCTTCACACAGGTTTCCCTCTGAGGATATCTCCTCTCGCAACTCCTTTCCCAGCCAAATCCAAGCCCAGAATGTCACCTCAAGAAACTGCTTCTACTGTGGTAAGTCCTGTCTCATGTATATCTGGGGAATTTATTAACACACAATCCTCCATAACTGCCTTTCCTACACTTAATCAACCTGTCATGGACACACAGCATTGAACGGAAATGCTTGTGTCCTTCAATAAAAGTTCAATACAAACAAATCTTTCATTTCTGATCCATCAATTTAAAGGGAAATGCAGAAGATGGGCACCAGAGTCAGCCACGTAGAAAATCACATGGAGGAATTATGCTGCCACGTTAAACAATTTAGTTGACGCTCACACTGAAAGGGAGAAAGATGTGGAATGGCTCAAGGTTAAAGTTGCTGGCCTGGAGGGTTGCTCCAGGCACAATAATGTGAAAATTTGTGGCATCCCAGAAATGGTTCCATCAAATGAATTATGGGCCTATTTCACTACGATGCTATTGACCTTTCTTTCAGAAATCATCTACGAGACACCCTACCTAGGGATACAGTGGTGAGAATTTTCTTCTACCTCATTAAAGATTAATTTCTCAGAGCCACATGGAACATGGAGAAGATTCCTCAACAATACGCCCACCTGGCGTTTTATACTGACCTCTTGCAGTATAATCTCCTAAGGTCACAAAATCTCTAGGCAACCACGGCATAACCTACAAATGTGGTCACCCATTGAAATTGGCTATCTCCAAAGATAAGAGAGATTTCATGCTCAGAACCTGGAAGAGGGCCTGGCTCTCTTAAGGAAATGGAGGCTTCTAGAACCCTAAGATAAAGAGAGTGATCTCTTTTTTTCACTCAGCACCTGGATTCTGAATGGCACACTGTAGGAGGCATTGATGAAATGATAACCTGATGTTGCCTCACAGAGCTTTCCAAGGGTACACTTCAGAAGCCTTGGATCTACACCCATAGTGCAAATCTCTGATTGTTAACCCCAGTTGATTCAGAGGTGGTAATATACCCTCCTACTTTCTTTTTAACTCAGCCCAGATTTTCTTTTTTTTCTGGGTTTTTGTTTTCTTTTTTAAGCTTTCTTTGCAATGTCTTGCTATACTTGCTAATTTTTTTTGGACATTTATTTCCTTTTTCTCCTATTTCATCCTCAGCCATCATCCAGATGTCATTATTTTCAGCCAGTGATTCCCTACAATGTAAAAGCCATCCAAGCAGCTTATTAGCCACTGGATTGCTTCTACAGGCAGCGGGGGGGACCTCCCCCCCTCCTGCCGCCCATGAGCGCCTATCCAAGCTCTTCCGGGCACTCCCATCTTACATGTCATGCCTTATTTATATCACAAGGGTGTTTACATTTCTTGTGAAAGGAATAAAAGTAATACAAAAAATGAAAGATACAGTGTAAAAAAAATGTAAAGCGCCCCATCTCCTCATTCTAGCATGCAGAAGTGAATGCATATGTAGGTCGTACCCACATATGTAAATGGTGCTGGCACCACACATGTGAGATTGTCTACACGCAAGGTGAGATTCTATATTCCCCACTGGTCCTTGATTATGCCATGCAATTTAAGGTCTCCTCTTTAAATGTGAAGGGCCTTAACAGCCCTCAAAAAAAAATATTTCTTATAGAAAGAAGCCTGCACTCTTCAGAGTGACATTATTTGCTTCCAAGAGACCCACTTCAGCAAGCCAAAAACACCAAGCTTCCCCCACAAGTGATTCTCACACATATACATGTCTAATATAACCCAAAAAATTACCATTGTTAATGTGTATTTGCCCAATTACAAGCAAATTTCCTGCTTACCTAAAATTTGGGAAAAAGTTAAATCCGTTCACAAGGTATTCTTACTTCGCTGCAGAGATTTCAACGCAGTCCCCAATGTTGAACTACACATCTCAACTATCTTGGCTAATTCTACCAGGTGCCCAGTGATCGGCAAATGTATGCTCTAAGCTGATCTTTACTGTGCTTGGTGGTTACCATTCCATGGAAAGGGACTACACCTTTTTTCCAAACCACATATTACTTATGCCCCGTACACATGGTTGGATTTTCCGATGGAAAATGTCCGATCGGAGCGTGTTGTTCGACATTCCGACCGTATGTGGGCTCCATCGAACATTTTCCATCGGATTTTCCGACACACAAAGTTTGAGAGCAGGCTATAAAATTTTCCAACAACAAAATCCGATCGCGTCAATTCCGACCATGTGTGGCCTGTTCCGACGCACAAAGTGCCATGCATGCTCAGAAGAAATTCCGAGACGGAACAGCTCGGTCTGGTAAACTTAGCGTTCGCAATGGATACAACACTTTCGTCACGGTGCAATGTTAAAAATGGTTTAATATAGCGCACTCTCTTCTTCTTTATAACGTGAGAAGAATGAAGTAGTTTTGCTGCTCATATTCACACAGACTTCTCACAAACATATTTCTTTATTATTTATCGGGATTCCCTTAATATATTTTTATTTGTCACATCTGACAAAAATATTTTTATTTTTTTTTTTAAAGGCAGTTTTTTTTTTTATTTAAGGTTTGTATTTTTTCCAAGGCTGATCTTTGTTTTATTTTATTTTTAGTTTTACTCCAGAATATATTTGTGTGTGTTTTGTGCGTCAAGTTACCACAACACCATTATTATCTTGTATTATTTAATCTCAAGGAGATTGTTTGGTGTTGGTGTCCTTTGTAGGGATGAGCTTCGTGTTCGAGTCAAACCCGTGTTCGAATCGAACATCGTCTGTTTCGCCGAATTGCGAACGATATGGGCCGTTCGCGCCAAATTCGTGTGGCGCGTCATGATCCATAATTCACTGCGGCATCGCAGTGCATTGCTGGCTGATGATTGGCCAAGCATGCACTATGACCCGCATGCTTGGCCAATCACAGCGCCGTCTGAACAGAGAGCCGTAATTGGCCAAAGCCAAGGAGGCTTTGGCCAATTATGGCTCAGGGGATTTAGCACACGCTCCACACTATATAAGGCCGCCTGCATGGTGGCCCTGTGTAGTGTGTGTTCTGGCGTTCATAAATAGAGAGAGAGAGAGACAGACAGTGTCATTTGATTTGAGTTAGATAGATTAGGCAGAACAGTCAGTCAGTTAGCTGCACTTACAGTGTATTGTGTATATATATGCATCCCAGGTGTTGCATATATATATATATATATATATATACACTGTATTCAGTTTAGCTAGATCCGTTCCTGTTATCTTCTTACTGACAGGCAGGCTTGTCTTGTTACAGTATTTACAGCTAACTGAAGAAAATTGCTGGTGTTCTTTTGATCCTATTAGTACCACAGTCAGGCAGCTAGACTATTTACAGTTAGTGCAGTGCATCCTGCTCACAGTGTTCAGCTAAAACTACAAGTTAGTGGGGTACGTCCAGCTCACAGTGTTCAGCTAAACCTAGAAGTTAGTGCGATGCGTCCTGCTCACAGTGTTCAGCTAAAACTACAAGTTACTGCTGTGCGTCCTGCTCACAGTGTTCAGCTAAACTTACAAGTTAGTGTAGTGAGACCTCTGCACAGTGTTCATCTAAAGCTACAAGTTACTGCAGTGCGTCCTGCTCACAGTGTTCAGCTAGATCCGTTCCTGTTATCTTCTTACTGACAGGCAGGCTTGTCTTGTTACAGTATTTACAGCTACCTGAAGAAAATTGCTGGTGTTCTTTTGATCCTATTAGTACCACAGTCAGGCAGCTAGACTATTTACAGTTAGTGCAGTGCGTCCTGCTCACAGTGTTCAGCTAAAACTACAAGTTAGTGTGGTGCGTCCACCTCACAGTGTTCAGCTAAACCTACAAGTTAGTGTGGTGCGTCCTGCTCACAGTGTTCAGCTAGATCTTTTCCTGTTATCTTCTTACTGACAGGCAGGCTTGTCTTGTTACAGTATTTACAGCTAGTAAACCTACAAGTTAGTGCGGTGCCTGCTGCTCACAGTGTACAGCTAAAACTACAAGTTAGTGCTGTGCGTCCTGCTCACAGTGTTCAGCTAAAACTACAAGTTAGTGTGGTGCGTCCACCTCACAGTGTTCAGCTAAAACTACAAGTTAGTGCAGTGCGTCCACCTCACAGTGTTCAGCTAAACCTACAAGCTAGTGCGGTGCGTCCTGCTCAAAGTGTTCAGCTAAAACTACAATTTAGTGTGGTGCGTCCTCCTCACAGTGTCCAGCTAAAACTACAAGTTAGTGTGGTGCGTCCTCCTCACAGTGTCCAGCTAAACCTACAAAGTTATTTTTTTGCGAACTCTGCACAGTGTTCAGCTAAAGCTACCTGTAGAAGGTTGGTGGTGTTTTCCTGATCCTATCACTACCGCAGGCAGCTAAAAAAGTTACAAGTTAGTTTTTTGCGAGC
Organism: Aquarana catesbeiana; assembly: GCF_042186555.1. Classification (NCBI taxonomy): domain Eukaryota; kingdom Metazoa; phylum Chordata; class Amphibia; order Anura; family Ranidae; genus Aquarana; species Aquarana catesbeiana. The sequence continues at coordinate 619,606,717 of NC_133325.1, read as the reverse complement.
TCTGCACAGTGTTCAGCTAAAGCTACCTGTAGAAGGTTGGTGGTGTTCTCATACTACAGGCAGGCAGTTGATTTTGCTAGCTGCAGTATCAGTACACATATATATATATATATATATATATATATATATATATATATATATATATATATATATCCCAGCTTAGTGCAGCTACAGGCCATTAGTATGTCTGAAGGCCAAGAAGGAGAGGCAGACAGTCACAAGCCAATAAGAGAGGGCAAGCAGGCTCTGTGTCTAGTGCTGGTCATGGAGACGGTGCATCCTCATCAGCACGTGGCCGTGGGACACGCTTGGCCTTTTTTTCGGCAGCTGGCCGTGTTGAGCCGCAACATGCTGAAGACTTGGTCGAGTGGATGACCAAGCCGTCCTCATCCTCCTCATCCTCTCTCACCCATGCCCAGGGTACTTTGTCTGGCAAAGCAGCGGCCTCTTCCCTTGGCTCAATGTCATCAGTGACTCCTTCCCTAGCCCCACCATGTCCTCCTGAGGAGTCCCTCGAACTGTTTGACCACAGTGTTGGGTACATGGTCCAGGCGGATGCCCAGCGTTTGGAAGGCTCTGATGATGATACTGAGCTCGATGAAGGCAGTAACGTGAGCACGGACAGAGGGGGTGCCCAAGAAGGACAGCAATCTGGCAGTCATGCTCCCCCTGCTGCAGCATACTGCCAGGTTTGCTCCAGTGATGAGGAGGGAGGGGATGATGAGGTCACTGACTCAACGTGGGTGCCTGATAGGACAGAGGAGGAGGAGGAGGCGGCACATCACCAATGAGGCAGGATGCCCTCCAGGGGCAAGCCTAAGGGCAGCACCTTGACTGCATCACACCCCAAAGCTCCACATGTGCAGGGCGCTGCAGTCTCTGCACGTTATTCAAAAAGTTCTTTGGTGTGGGCCTTTTTTGAGACGAGTGCATCAGATTGCACCGCTGCTATGTGCAACATATGTCTCAAGCGTATCTCGTGTGGCCAAAACATCTCCCGCTTGGGTACCACATGCTTGACCAGACATATGTTGACCTGCCATGCAGTTCGTTGGCAAGCGTGTCTAAAAGTCCCACACCAAAGAACAAAGAGGACCTCTCCTTGCTCCTCATCAGCTGAGATCTCCAACCCCACTATACCTTCAGTCCTCTCTGAGACCTGCGCTGAGAGGAATGAATGTGTAGAATTAGGTGTGTCACAGCCAAGTACTTGTGGGCAATCTGCTTTTGGTGCACCGACGTCAGATTGTACCAGGCAAATTTCCCTGCCCCAGCTGCTGCACCGCCGAAAGAAGTTTGCTCCCAGCCATCCACATGCCCAGCGGTTGAATGCTAGCTTGGCAAAATTGCTAGCACTTCAACTGCTGCCTTTTCAGTTGGTAGACTCTGCCCCCTTCCATGAGTTTGTGGAATGTGCGGTTCCTCAGTGGCAGGTACCCAAACGCCACTTTTTCTCATGGAAGGCGATTCCGGCTCTCTACCGGCATGTGGAAGGCAATGTCCATGCCTCACTGGACAGGGCGGTCAGCGGTAAGGTGCATATTACCGCTGACTCATGGTCCAGCAGGCATGGACAGGGACGTTACCTAAGTTTCACGGCGCATTGGGTGACTCTGCTGGCAGCTGGGAAGGATGTAGGACAAGGTGCAGTAGTGTTGGAGGTTGTTCCGCCACCACGCCTCCAAAATTCTAATGATTGTGACACACCTCTCTCCTCCACCCCCTCTTCTTCTTCTTCCTCCATGGCCTCTTCCTGTGCTTTGTCCTCGGAACCAGCAGTGCTCCATAGCCGTTCAAGGGGCTACGCAAGTACGCAGGCCAAAAGATACCATGCGGTGCTTGAGCTGGTGTGCTTGGGGGACAGGAGCCACACTGGGGCAGAGGTTCTGTCAGCTCTGCAGGGGCAGGTTCAGAGGTGGTTGACACCACGCCAACTTAAGGCAGGAATGGTGGTTTGTGACAATGGCACCAACCTCCTCTCTGCCCTCCGACAGGGACAAATGACCCATGTGCCCTGTTTGGCTCACGTCCTTAACTTGGTGGTGCAGCAGTTCTTGGGCAGTTACCCAGGCTTACAGGATGTCCTGAGGCAGGCCAGGAAAGTCTGTGTGCATTTCCGCCGGTCATATAATGCCAGTGCTCGGCTGACGGACCTCCAAAAAGGAGTTTAACCTGCCCAAGAACCGCCTAATCTGTGACATGCCCACCAGGTGGAACTCAACGTTGGCCATGCTGCAGCAGCTGCACACGCAGCAGAGGGCCATCAATGAGTACCTGTGCGACTATGGCACCAGGACAGGGTCAGGGGAGCTTGTTTTTTTTTCCCCACGCCAGTGGGCCATGATCAGGGATGTATGCACTGTCCTGTCACCATTTGAGGAGGCCACGAGGATGGTGAGCAGTGACAGTGCATGCATCAGTGACACTGTCCCCCTTGTCCACCTGTTGGAGCACACGCTGCGTGGAATAATGGACAGGGCACTTGAGGCAGAACAGAGGCAGGAAGAGGAGGACTTCCTTAGCTCTCAAGGCCCCCTTTATCCAGACAGTGTTCCTGCGTGCCCGCCGATCACACAGGAAGAGGAGGAGGAGGAGGAGGAGGAAGATTGTGTCAGTATGGAGGTGGAGCCTGGCACTCAGCATCAGCAGCAGTCTTTAAGGGATCAGTCCCAAGAAACACATGGACTTGTACGTGGCTGGGAGGAGGTGGCTGCGGGCCATGTCGTCCTTAGTGACCCAGAGGACTCTGGACCGAATGCCTCAGCAAACCTACGCTGCATGGCCTCCCTGATCCTGCAAAGCCTGCGTAAGGATCCTCGTATTCGTGGTATCAAGGAGAAGGACCAATACTGGCTGGTAACCCTCCTTGATCCACGTTACAAGGGTAAGGTTGCGGACCTTATCTTGCCATGGCAGAGGGAGCAGAGGATGAAACATCTTCGGGAGGCCTTGCAGAAAGGTCTGTGCAACGCGTTCCCAGAGACTGGGAGGTTACAAACTCCTGTTTCTGGACAACGTGTTGCTGAGGCTTCGGTCAGTCAAAGAAGGAGCGGTGGAGAAGGTGGCCGTCTGACCGATGCGTTCAGACAATTTTTTGGTCCGCAGCCCCAAGGTATGATCGGTTCCAGCAACCATCGCCAGCGTCTGTTTTACATGGTGCAGGAATACCTAGGGGCAAGATCTGACTTGGACACCTTTCCCACCGAAAATCCTCTGGGTTACTGGGTCTTGAGGATGGATCACTGGCCAGAGCTTGCACAGTATGCAATTGAGCTACTGGCCTGTCCTGCATCCAGCGTTCTTTCGGAACGCACATTCAGTGCTGCTGGAGGCTTTGTAACCGATCACAGGGTGCGTCTGTCCACCGACTCGGTCGATCGACTGACCTTCATAAAAATTAATCAGTCTTGGATCACCACCAGCTACCAAGCACCTGATGCTGATGTAACCGAATAATTTTTTTTGAAATCTCAGATCCCTTCAAAGACTGCCTATGCTAATGCTGAATGACTATCCCTGAGTAATTATCCTCTTCCTCCTCAATCATCACGCTGATAGCTTGTAAGAACATTTTTGGTTCTGGGCGCCACCACCAGTGCCTAAGGCCCAATTTTTGAGCCCCTGTTTAACAGGGGCGTGTAATTACAATTTTTGATGCAATACTTTGCAGCAGGGCTCATTTCTGCGTTCCAACTAGAGTATCTGTGAGAGGTTGCAGTGTTGTGGCACCAGCACCAGTGCCTAAGGCCCAATTTTTCAGTCCCTGTTTAACAGGGGCCTGTAATTACAATTTTTGATGCAATACTTTGCAGCAGGGCTCATTTCTGCGTTCCATCTAGAGTATCTGTGAGGGGTTGCAGTGTTGTGGCACCAGCGCAAGTGCCTAAGGCCCAATTTTTCGGCCCCTGTTTAACAGGGGCGTGTTATTACAATTTTTGATGCAATACTTTGCAGCAGGGCTCATTTCTGCATTCCAACTAGAGTATCCGTGAGGGGTTGCAGTGTTGTGGCACCAGCACCAGTGCCTAAGGCCTAATTTTTCAGTCCCTGTTCAACAGGGGCATGTAATTACAATTCTTGATCTAATATTTCACAGCAGGGCCCATTTCTGCACCCACCAAGAGCGAGTGAGGACTTACAGTGTTGTAGCACCACCACCACCAAAGGCCCAATTTTTCTGCCCTTGTTCAACAGGGGCATGTAATTACAATTCTTGATCTAATATTTCACAGCAGGGCCCTGTGAGGGCTTACAGTGTTGTGGCCACAACAACACCTAAGGCCCAAATTTCTGCTGAGTATATAGGGCAGGCCCCTACTTTCAAACATCTAACTTACAAACGACTCCTACTTGCAAACGGAAGGAGACAACAGGACGTGAGATGAAATCTACCCCTAGGAAGGGAAATTCTCTCCTGTAAGAGTTAATATGGGAAAAACATTTCTCCTTTCCACTGATGCTTTCCAATCCTTGTTCCACAAAAAAACCCAAATTTTCAAAAAACATTTGTCATTGGGACAAAAAGTGAGGTGAAATCTTCTGAAGAGGAGGAAAGACAGCAAAACAAATGTCACAGGGGTGATAACCCTTCCCTATGTTTTCCAAAAAGCTTAAAAAAGATTTTTTGCTTGGAGCTAAACACGTTAAAAATGTACCCGTTAAAAATTACAAACAGATTCTACTGAACAACAAACCTACAGTCCCTGTCTTGTTTGCACCGCCTGTATACTGCTGTTCAGAGTATATAGGGCCTGGTGGCCCCACACCTTTCCTTATTTTAATTTGGGTGTGGGGTTCCCCTTAATATCCATACAAGACCCAAAGGGCCTGGTAATGGTCTGGGGGGTACCCATTCGAGTCCCATAGAAGTCAATGGGGTTCTAACGTTCGTGCAAATTTTTGGTCCGTTCGCAGGTTCTGGTGCGAACCGAACCGGGGGGTGTTCGGCTCATCCCTAGTCCCTTGTTAATTTCACATTGTATTTTTGAAATGTACCTGAATCCTCACAAACAAACTGTCCTTTCTGAAGGAAAACACACATAGGCAAGTATAATAGAAACCAAAAATCCTTTATTAAGGGCTCAGAACCAAACAAAGAGGGAGGCAACGCTGGATAAACAGCAGAAATTAGCGAAGCCTTGGACCCCCAGGGCAGACATCAATTCTTGAACATCAAAATTGGTGGCCTGAGGAGTCCATATGTAAGGGAGTGCAGTCTGGTCCAGAAGTCCCAGAGATCCGGAAAGCAGCAGATGACATCTGTGTCCCCAGGCTGTGGTACCACAAGAGGCTGCATCTTTTGCCAGACCAGACTGGATCCAGGGTCATCACTTTCTGGTCTTCCTTCCATGCTTCCTTCCTGGCTGTGGCTCTGCTGTTGGAGATGTGGCAGGAGGAGGAGTAGGACCTGGAGGAGGAGGAGGAGGACTAGTAGGACCTGGAGGAGGAGGAGGAACATGTGTGAGGTCACAAATGTGGGTATCAGATGTTATTTGGGCCCTCAACCCCTTATTGAGAGCTTCCAACATTAATGACTCACACATGAGTTGTTGGCCCTCCTCCATCCGCTGCATTTTACAGGCAATTATGGCAGCAAAGTCCTCCTCCACAGTGTGTGGTGCTCCCAGGGCCTCTGTAGCCTTCCAAAAGAGGCCTATGGCAGCCTCCTCTAGGGTACTCCTCTTCCTGCCACTTTCTCTTTGCAGGTGTAGGGGAGGGACCTGCATATCAGGCAGCCTGCTCGGCCCGGCCACCTCCTGGCTGAGACTTCCCTGTGTATGAAAAAGGGACATGGTTTTAGTTTTTGCATCATCAATCACAATCATAAATTAGTACTCCAAACTAACATTTAGTTAACATCATTGATTGGACAAGCAGAAATATTTAGAGGAATACTATACCTGGCTCAAGCTGGGCTCCTCCACATGTTGCTGTCTGGAAGGCCCAGATTGGGCATCAGAAGCCTCAGCTGGGGGGGAAGGAAGGGTGGAAGGAAGACTGGAGAGTGATGACCTGGGTTCAGTCTGACCTGCCAGAAAATGCAGCCTGTCCTAGTACCACATCCTGGGGACATAGATGTCACCTGCTGCTCTGGATCTCTGCAAATCCTGGACTTTCTTGCGCTCCCTTACATATGTGCTCCTCAGGCCACCAATTAGATTCTTCAAATAGGTGATGTCTGCCGTGGCGATCACCTGCTTCACAATTTCCAACAATTGATCCAGCGCTGCCTTCCTCTTTGTTTGGTTCTTATAATGTGGGTGGTTGATCTCCCACAGACAAGGCAGCTCCCTGAACATGTCAATGAATATTGCCATGAAGTCGGTATCGTTCAAGATATCCATTTTCACTGCAAGACACAACACAAGACAAACCCTAATGTCAGGCAAAACTCTCCTAATCTAGTTACAATATAGGCCTCAATCTAGAAGCAGTATAGGCCCAAGTTTGTCTCTTACCTTCGTTCTTACAATTGGCGCCTCCGATGCTCCTTCCTCCGCTCACAGATTGTACGTAATACACACGCGTGTTACGCTTTATACATACTGCGCATGCGTGTAACTCCGCCCGCCCCTTTCTAGTCTATTCCCTGCCCCTTTTCGTTCTGCGCAGTGGGGGAAGAGCACGTGGCGGATACACAGCAGGTGCGTGCTAATTACAGGAACGAGGAGGAGGAGGAGGAAAGCCCGGATCCGGACACCTCCCGATCCAGAAGGAGATTTAAGGCCTCAAATATGTCCTTTGGGGAGATGTTGGAGATGGTGGACATCCTGAAGAAGGCCGACTATGATGGAAAGTATGGACCTTACCCCAACCCCAATGTCAGAAAGGCCAAGATCATGGCGAAAGTGGTCAGGACTCTGCACCGGAATTTCAGGGTACGACGATCAAAAGATCAGCTCAGGAAACGGTGGTTGGACCTGAAATTACGAGAACATGAGCAGTACAGAAAGATCCGGAGAGTGCTGCAAAAAAGTAAGTAGTTGTGCTGTGTTCCTATTCTTTATGTTTATTACGTTCGTGCTGCTCCATGTGCTTTTCTTAAAAGTGTTGTACATTTTAAAAAGGCAACTTTCATGTTCATGGGCACATTATTCATTCGTATCAAACATTTTTCTTTCGGCCTATAAAACACCATTGTTTTATGCCATATGCATTTGGCCACATTTTTTACGCCCTACTTGTATGAAACTAATTTGGTTGTGTAGATGGCTTTGTTACTAGAATGAAATGCAAACTAGATTCTGTGTAAGGAGAGGACACTGAGCAGCTGTTTTCACATCTGGACACTGGAGCACTAGTGTGGAACCCCAGAACACCATTTTTATTAGGGGGGCCACACAGGTGCTCCAGTTTATACTATAGGGGTAACTCCATCTTTGAAGTTTGTACCAAACAGGTAAAGTATTGCGGCTTGACAAAGGACACTGAAAATGCTACATTTTGGAACTCTGCCAAAATAGACAATTGTACCCCACTTCCAAGCAATGTTTCCTATTTATAGTTCTGCCATCAAATATCTGTGTGCTAAGTATACCATTTTGTTTTACATAGGGGAGAAAATACTTGGAGGACACCCCTCATCCGAGGAGACCACAGACCCCCCACCTCTGGAAGAAGGGGAAATCCCCCCAACCCAAGAAGAGCAGGAGGAGGAAGAAGATGTGGTGGAAATTGTCACCACAACAGGTGAGTGTCTGCGACCACAGGCTCAGGTAAGAGATGGATGCCGGCATATTTTTGATACCTGTTTTTGTTTGGTTTCTTTCTTTTTAGGTGATCGTGATGTTGTGGATCCAGATCCTTTCACATCAGAAAGTGCCCAGATCCTGATCGGGGAGATCATGGGGTGTAATTTAGAATTGGAAAACCTCAAGAAAAAAAATCAATGATGTTATTCAAAAAAATAAAAACATCATTGATGTTTTGGGGCGAGTTTAAAATCCCTCCAAATCCCTTTGTTTTTTTGTGTGCTACAATGTTAACAATGTTTTAGTGATTTTTAGAAAAGCCAAATTTGGAGGATGCACACAGTGTGCCAACATGTGCTATCTGCCATCATGGGAGATCAATGTAGGCATTTTGGGGGTGCAACCACTTCCTCAATAATAAAGTAGCTGAGAGGAGGGGGTTGCTCCCCCAAAACACGTCCCTTGATCCCCCATGATGGCAGCTAGCACATGTTGACATTGGCAAATTTGTGTGCATCTTCCAAATTTGGCTTTTCCTGGGGTGACTTCAACCCATCTTAACGCAATATCAAACACAGTTCCTAAATACTCATGTCTGATATTGCCTTCAAGTTCTACCAAATGTGAACTTTGTAAGTTCAAGATTTGTGTCTTTCTTGTTGGTTTTACACATGCCTGTTTTATCTTAAATGGACATTTCTATTTTTTATAATGCCACCCCAAAAATTGTTATACAACAAACATGTTGGTTTGTTTTAAAAACCTTTTCTAAATGCACATGTGATTGTGCAGGTATTAAAAAGATTGTTAATCAAGAATGTGTGGATTATTGTCTCAACGCTACAACACTTTTGTGGTAATGTAATTGCTGCTTTCTGTGAAAATGGGGGTTATTTCCTAAGGGCAAATCCTCTTTGCACTACAAGTGCAGTTTCAGTGCATTTTCAAGTGCACGTGTAGTGCAAAGTGTCTTTGCCTTTAATAAATAACACCCAACAGTGCTTTGTATAAGGTTACACAATCAAGCCATTTTCAGGACTCCCCACATTTCTGTCAGGATCAGCTAAAACAAACACAAGCAGTAAATGTCACCAAAGATTTGTTTTTTTTGTTTTTATTTGATAAAGGCTTCACAAATTGTCTGGCATATTGATGGCCCCCCTACCCACAAAGAACTCAAGGTATCTTAACCAGACATCATGGGCACTCAGGGAGGGCAAGCCAGGACGGCCACTTTCAAGCGCCGTCAGGGTTGTTTCATTTAGAATTCCGGCCCCAGGCCCAACTGAGCCAGCATAGTTGGCAGAATGTTGGCGTAAAAAGTTATGTAGAACACAGCACGCCAGGATTATATGATTAAGTTTATACTCCGCCATATGAATAGGTGTCAGAAATAGGCGGAACCGGCTGGCCGTGATTCCAAATTTGTTCTCCACCACTCTTCTGGCTCTGGCCAGCTGGTAATTAAAAACCCTCTGTTCCGGGGTGAGGGTCCTCATCGGGAATGGCCGCATAAGATGGTCCCCCAGCACAAATGCTTCATCCGCAATGAAGACGAATGGGAGTCCTTCCACATTCTCTTCTGGAGGTGGCAAGTCCAAGCTGCCATTCTGGAGACGCCTGTAAAACTCCGTCTGGGCGATGACTCCACCATCGGACATCCGGCCATTCTTCCCCACGTCCACATACAAGAAGTCGTAATTAGCCGACACCACCGCCAACATCACAATACTATTGAACCCCTTGTAATTATAATAGTACGACCCCGAGTTGGGTGGTAGGATGATGTGGATGTGTTTCCCATCAATTGCCCCTCCGCAGTTAGGAAAGTCCCACCGCTGGGCAAAGTGGGAGGCCACAGTCTGCCATTCCTGTGGCGTGGGAGGAAACTGTTGAGGAAAACAAAAAAACTTAGTATTTTTGCACATAAACATGGAAAGCAGATTAGACACAAACATTGTTGGCCAACATCCAGATAACATTTATTAAGGGGAATTTTACAACACCAAAGTATAAGGTACACCTATCATATTCCCCCTCCCCCCTCTCATGGGCCATTTCTAACATTATAGGGGGGGAATCTTGGATAGGTAACCCTCTTCACTTCATTGAGAGATGAATGCCTAAATGTAGGGTATTACTTGGAACAGCCCCTCCTTAGTTACACTATTGGCAGCCCACTGGACAGGTAAGAAGAGTCAGAATACAAAGATATAAATACACACTGTACACATTTGAGCACATCTGGACATTCTGCTATTACCTATCAAGATAATAATAGGATACAAAAACTTTAAACAGTACCATTTGAAAGTATACAGGCAGGCCCTTGCACTACATGCTTTGGGGAATTCATCCATACATCTGACCACAAAAGAGGTGGGTATAGTGTGTATGGGTTTGGCAAAGTCAGCAGATAGATGATTGAGGATAGATAGAGAATTGGTATCAGCTGACTTAGCAGTTGGGGGGAGGGAGGGTTAATAAAAATGATTTGGGGACACTACAAAAAAAGCCTCTGGCACTCTGCCTGAATTTAAAGCACAAATCAGATTTCTAAACATTTTAGGGGGTGTTTGGGGTAAAGCACTACAATGGAGCTGATAAAATACATTGTTAAGTGACTACATGGGGTGAATATAGGGCCAGGAGAACATGCTGGGGAGGTAAGTGAAGGCAAATATGTATGAAGGACTAAAAAAATAATTACATAAATATCAAGCATGCATGAGAACAAAGGGGACATTCACAGCATATTACAATCATGGTAATTAGGGAATGAGGAAAGAAATACAATATATTAGCAAACATTCAATACAATAAAATGTGATATTAAAGGATAAAAACCTTACATTCATATACTCCTTCTGCAGGACCTGGATGATGGCAGAACAGGTCTCTGGGATAATGATCCCCAGAGCCTGGGGGGAGATGCCTGTCGAGAACTTCAAGTCCTGCAGGCTTCTCCCTGTCGCCAAGTACCGCAGGGTAGCGATGAGCCTCTGCTCCGGAGTGATGGCTTGCCTCATGCAGGTATCCTGCCTGCTGATATAGGGGGTCAGCGAAGCCAACAAACAGTGAAATACGGGGTCCGTCATCCTGAGAAAGTTCCTGAAATCATCAGGATTATTCTCACGGATCTCACGGAGCAAAGACATATGAGAGAACTGGTCAAGCTGAAGCAACTAATTCTTGGTCCATGAACTCCTCCCCACCCTGTTCATGGACTGGACTTGAGTCAAGGTCAGGACCCCAACACCAAGCCCCTGCACAGCACGAACTCTACGAGGAGTACGTATACGAAACATGGCTAGAAAACAGTCGGCTGCTCAGAACGAAGTAACAGAACGCACTGAAGAACAGCAAGGCCTGTGAAGAGTGACCTGAAAAACAGCAACGAGCGGGCAAGATCGCACAGAAAACTCCGATACGAACTGACTGCACGCACTGAAGAGCAGATACAAACCCACAAGCACAAACTGAACCGCAGAAAACGATCTGAAAGCCACGAGTCTGAAAAAGCGCGAATCGTCTCTCACCAAACTTTTACTAACACGAGATTAGCAAAAGGAGCCCAAAGGGTGCCTCGCTTGGTTCTGAACTGGCCTTTTCTAGTCTCGTCGTACGTGATGTACGTGACCGCGTTGTTGGCGATCAGAAATTCCGACAAGTTTGAACCAACATCCGTCGGAAAAAATCCTAGGATTTTGTTGTTGGAATGTCCGATCAATGTCCGACCGTTTGTGCGGGGCATTACTGTGTTTTCAAATTAACTTATTCTTTTCAAACAAATAGCTTTATATAACAAAGAGGGAGATGCATAACATAACCTGTTCTGACCATATGCCAATCTTCATTCTAATTGGGGAAGTGAGCCACAAAAGGTGCCTAACTTTATAGATAAACAATGTTTATTTGCCCATGAACCCATCTCATTCCCCCCAACTCCATGACCAGATGACAGAATTCTTTAAGAAAAATGCGTTTTCTGTTGCCAATCCTTTTTAGTCTGAAATTCGCATAAAGCCTAATGCATGGTGTATTCATGAAATTAATCTCTACTGTAAAACGCCAGAGGAAGCAGCAGTTAGAAAAAAATTCTAAAAACAGTTAGAGATTTAGGGGGTCATTTACTATAGCGCTGATAAATGATCCTGTAGTCCCAGAAAATAGCGCCCAATTAAGGCCAATTAAGACTTCAACTCTCAGAAACTGGGCGCAAATGCAAATGGTAAGCAGCGCTATTGCCGGGAAACATGCCTGTCAGATCACATATGCGGGAATAGTGGAAGTTAATGGGGCTCAAACCTGCAAAATCCAAAGTTCTTACTGAAAGATTATATGCAAGTTCTTTGCCATAAAAAGTGTATGGGGACCTGGGTCCTGCCCCAGAGGACATGTATCAATTGGAAAAAATGTTTTTAAAATGGACGTTTTTCAGGAGCAGTGATTTTAATAATGCTTAAGGTGAAAAAATAAAAATTAAAAATATTGTGCCTGGGGGGTGTCCTTAGTATGCCTGTAAAGTAGCACATCTTTCCCGTGTTTATTACTGTACCTCAACAAAATGACATTTCTAAAGGAAAAAATGTAATTTAAAATTGCTTGCGGCTGTAATGATTTGCCAGTTCCCAGCAATATAGAGTAAAAATCTAAGAAAAAAAAATGTAGGTTCCCCCACCAGTCCATACCAGATCCTTCAAGTTTGGTATGGATATTAAGGGGAACTCCATGCCAAAATTAAAAATAAAATGGTGTAGGGGCCCCCACAAATCCCATACCAGACCCTTAACCGAGCACGCAACCTGGCAGGTCAGGTAAGGGGGGACAAGCGAGTGCCCCCCTCCTGAACCATACCAGACCACATGCCCTCAACATGGGGAGGGTGCTTTGGGGTCCCCCCAAAACACCTTGTCCCCATGTTGATGGGGACAAGGGCCTCATCCCCACAACCCTTGCCTGGTGATTGTGGGGGTCTGCAGGCAGGGGGCTTATCGGAATCTGGAAGCCCCCTTTAACAAGGGGGCCCCCAGATCCCGCCCCCTATGTGAATGGGTAGGGGTACATTGTACCCCTACCCATTCACCTAAAAATGCAGTGAAATGTGACAAAAGACAATAGCCGGTTTTTGACAATTCCTTTATTAAAAATGTCTTCTTCTTTCCCCGCTTCTTCCTCCATCTTCCTCCGTTCTTCCTTCATTTTTTTTTCTTCTTCCTCCAGCTGCTTCTTCCCCCTTCTTCCCCCCTTCTTCCTCCATCTTCCTCCGCTTCTTCCTCCGGTCTTCTCTATCTTCCTCTGGCTACTTTTTCCCCCGTTTCACCCAACCTGGCAGGCCACAGCAAAAGAGGGGGGATGAGAGAGCGCCCCCCTCCTTAAACGTGCCAGCAGAAGATGGCAACAGAAGATGGTGGCAAGAGAGACAGAACCAGGAGAAGATGACGGTGGAAGACATGGCTCGGGGGAGAAGACCACTCAGAGCTATTTTACAATGACGGAATTGTCAAAAACTGGCTAATGTTTTTTGTCACATTTCACTGCTTTTTTTGGTGAATGGGTAGGGTTACAATGTACCCGATACCCATTCACATAGGGGGTGGGATATGGGGCCCCCTTGTTAAAGGGGGCTTCCAGATTCTGATAAGCCCCCCGCCCACAGACCCCCAAACCACCGGGCAAGGTTTATGGGGATGAGGCCACTGTCCCCATCAACATTGGGGCAAGGTGTTTTGGGGGGGGCCACTTTTGACGTGGGGGGTCTCCTCCGGGTCCATATTAGACCCAAAGAGCCTGGTATAGACCTGGGGGGGCATGCCTTTTTTTGAGATTTTTTTGGCTGCCATTTTTTTTTTTACTTTCAGTGGGGAAGCCACTGACGATGACTCATTGCTTGTTAAAAATGCGGCAGCAGGCTTCCCGGCCCCCCAGTTAGCAACCAGCTATACACAGTGTTAAAATAAGAACCGCAAAGCACATCAAAATTTGAATCACAAACGCAACAGTTGCGTTTTTGGTGCAGTTCCATTGAAATCCATTACCCTCAAATCGCGTGAAAAATAACCAGATGATTTCCAAAATTGCACTGGCACAAAACACATAAATGTGAAACTAGTACCATAGGAAACCATGTTAAATGGACTGTAGAGTGTTTCTGCAAACTGCACTAAAAAATGCATGGGTGTGAACCTAGGGTCAGAGCTAGTTCACACTGGAGTGATGTGGGGACCCTGCAAATCCAGTGCAGGTTCCAGCATTGCATACAACTCGCAGGCCATTTACACTGCCATATGCGAACTGATGGGAGTGTCCACACCACACCCCCAAATCAGTTTGCATATCGCAGAGCAAACTGCAAATTCACATAACACCCATACAACCCTATTCTGCTGCAGACCAAAAAAGGTGTCCTGTGTGAGTTTGGTCCGAATGAGATGCAAATTCAACCGTATAATCTTTATGGCTGAGTTTGCATCACACAGACATCGCATGTGATTTGCAGTGCGGGACAAATCACATCCGATGTCGGACAGCACAGCAGTGTGAACCAACCCTAAGGCCCCTTTCACACTTGTGTGACTTATCCTGTGACTCCTGCATCCATAGACCTCAAGATTACACTGACATTGCTTCAAATCACATCAAATTTTCGGCTTAAAGCGCTGCAAAATTGCGGGACTTTAAGGTCGCACAAGTGTGAAAGGGGCCTTATGGATCTCAAGTTGTATGAAAAGTCAGCCAAGTGTGAAAGGAACCTAATGATATTCATTGATAACACCTTTGAATTAGGCCCCATTTGCACTTGTATGACCAATGCCTGTGTAATCTTGCGGTATATGGGCCTCAAGTCACATCAAAGTCAAACCAAAGTAGTGCAGGGACGAATTTGACCCACTTGCAGGATGCACAAGTGAGAATAGTGCCTAATTCAAAGGTACTATCCATGAATCTCATTTACGCTGCTGCGACCTGAAAGTCACACTATTTTGCTGCCACTTTGCTGCTGCAACTTGGCCCCAACTTCGGGGAATGGCTAATGTAATATTGCACCCTATGTACCTCAAGTCACATGAAAGTCACACCAAAGTAGTACAGGGACTATTTTTAAGTTGTTGCAACTTGAAGTAGCACAGATATGAATGGTTATCATTGAGAATCATGGGGTACAACTTGTCATACAACTCAGAGGTCCAAATTTGCTGGAAAAGTCACCCAACTGTGACACAAGTCATATATATTTTAATAGAAAGGAGCTCTAATTTATATTTGCATAGTCCTTACTAATTTACATCAGCAGAACAAATGTAGGAAGTGATGTGTGCACATGGGCCAGAAGCAAATGTGGGGTGATGCCAAACAAATCAATGAACCCCACCCACACCAATTCTAATTACCACATCCACCCCCACATTGAGTAAGCACAAGTACATATCTCAACTTACCCAGCAAATGAGCAACACCACCTCTTTGCTAAAGAGGGACCTTGTCATGTCCACCTAGATGGAGATCCTGACCAGCACAGGAACTTCTGGGTGGTTACAATAACTAATTTCCAGGTCAGAAGGTGAAACCACGCTCTTTTGATCGCAGCTGCGAACATTTGATTGCAACTACAATTAGAATTTTTTATTTTAGTTTATTTGCAGATATGCAAATCTGTATTTCTACATATGATATTTGAAGGTAAACTTAAGGGAGTTCGATAAGAAATGGTGTCCCTGGAATAGCAGCAGGTGAATTACAAAGACAAAGGCCCAGTTTGAGCCCTCGTTCACACAAAGCAGGAGGAAATCCTGCGAGTTCAGCTGAACTCACACAATTTAATTCCCACATGTCAGTTCTGACTGATTTCAGGGGGGATTTCAGAGACTTCTGTGCAGGTTTCTGCACTAATGTAAAAAAACAATCACACCCCGAAGTCAGCAAAAAAAGAGTACAGAAACTACTTTTGGAAATTGCTGCGCCGCACCAATTAGAACGGTGCAATTGCCGCCAATTTGACATGTCAGATCGCACCAATGTGAACCAGGGCTGACACATACAACACTGCCTATCCCGCAGCTGAATTCATTACCTGCAATTCTCCACAGCTGTTATATATATATAAGGATTCTACATTTATCATTTACTTGCAGGTGTGCTGAAGAGATTTGTTTTTTTTTGGTACACAAATACCTATAGAAATTATAAAGATATAAAAGAAAGATATTACACTTCCCCAAAACTAATTAAAAATAATAAAGAAAAGAGAAAAAAACCACAACAAGCTCAATAATGTACTTTATTTTGCCAGCAGAAACAAAATTATGTACATTAATTTACTAGCTTTAAAAAAAAATTACAGGATACACGGTGCTACATTTAGCAAAACAGTTAGCAATTGGGCTTTAAGGGCCCTGCTCATAGGAGCTTACAATATAAAATGTGTTTAAACTTTAGAGTAGACACAGCTTTACTTTCAATGTATAACGGGAACATTTCATACTACAACTCATCACCCACCAGCCCACATCATTTTTATCTGCAAGATTATAGAAACATACTTAACAGTCATTCTTACAAAGCATTTGAACATAATATTAAAAAAGGCATATATTCAAAATACAACACCCAACACCAGCCAACAATCCAAACACATACATAGGTGACCATATTCTGCTGGAAGCTGCATTTCTGTGTACATGATTAAGCAATGAGATCAAAGAGTAGAAGGTCAGCACATGCTCCCAAACCATGTTTGCATGGTCAGACAGGAACAATACACAAACAACATTGACAGTAGGGATTAGACGAACACCCCCTGCGAGCGGAAAGAAAATTCACACAAACGTTAGAACCACATTGACGTCTATGGGACTCGAATGTTCAAAAACAAAAGTGCTAATTGTAAAGGCTAATTTGCGTGGTATTGTCCTAAAAAGGGTTCGGGGACCCGGGTCCTGCCCCAGGGGACATGTATCAATGCAAAAAAAAAGTTTTAAAAACGTCCGTTTTTTCGGGAGCAGTGATTTTAATGATGCTTAAAGTGAAAAAAAAAGTTAAATATTCCTTTAAATATCATACCTGGGGGGTGTCTATAGTATGCCTGTAAAGTGGCGTATGTTTCCCATGCTTAGAACAGTCCCTGCACAAAATGACATTTTTAAAGGAATAAAAGTCATTTAAAACTGCTTGCGGCTTGGGTTGGGTCCTGGCAATATGGATGAAAATCAGTGAGACAAATGGCATGGGTACCCCCCAGTCCATTACCAGGCCCTTTGGGTCATGTATGGATATTAAGGGGAACCCCATACCCAAATAAAAAAAAGGAAAGGCATGGGGCCACTAAGCCCTATATACTCTGAACAGCAGTATACAGGCGGTGCAAACAAGACAGAGACTGTAGGTTTGTTGTTAAGTAGAATCTGTTTGTAATTTTGAACTGGTACATTTTTAACGTTTTTAGCTCCAGCCAAAAAATCTATTTTAAGCTTTTTGGAAAACATAGGGAAGGGTTATCACCCCTGTGACATTTGTTTTGCTGTCTGTGCTCCTCTTTGGAAGATTTCACCTCACTTTCTGTCCCAATGACAAATGTTTTTAGAAAATTTGGGGTTTTTAGTGAAACAAGGACTTGTGATAAAGCATCAGTGGAAAGGAGAAACGTTTTTCCCATATTAACTCTTACAGGAGAGAATTTCCCTTCCTAGGGGTAGATTTCATCTCACTTCCTGTTGTCTCCTTCCATTGGCAAGTAGGAGTCGTTTGTGTTGGATGTTTGAAAGTAGGGGCCTGCCCTATATACTCTGCAGAAATTTGGGCCTTAGGTGCTGGTGTTGCCACAACACTGTAAGCCCTCACAGGGCCCTGCTGTGAAATATTAGATCAAGAATTGTAATTACATGCCCCTGTTGAACAGGGGCAGAAAAATTGGGCCTTTAGTGATGGTGGTGGTGCTGGTACCACAACACTGTAAGTCCTCACAATTACTCTTGGTGGGCGCTGGAACGGGCCCTGCTGTGAAATATTAGATCAAGAATTGTAATTACATGCACCTGTTGAACAGGGGCAGAAAAATTAGGCCTTTGGTGGTGGTAGTGCTGGTGCCACAACACTGTAAGTCCTCACAGTTACCCTTGGTGGGCGCAGAAACGGGCCCTGCTGTGAAATATTAGATTAAGAATTGTAATTACATGTCCCTGTTGAACAGGGGCAGAAAAATTGGGCCTTAGGCACTGGTGCTGGTGTCACAACACTGCAACCCCTCACAGATACACTAGTTGGAGCGCAGGAACAAGCCCTGCTGCAAAGTATTGCATCAAAAATTGTAATTACACGCCCCTGTTAAACAGGGGCTGACAAATTGGGCCTCAGCCACTGGTGGAGGCACCCAGAACCAAAAATTTTCTTACAAGCTAACAGCATGATCATTGAGGAGGAAGAGGATAATCGCTCACCCTAAAAGGATAGTCACTCAGCATCAGCATAGGCAGTCTTGAAGGGATCTGACATTTCAAAAAAAAATTATTCGGTTACATTAGCATCAGGTGCTTGGTAGCTGGTGGTGATCCAAGACTGATTCATTTTTATGAAGGTCAGTCGATCAACCGAGTCGGTGGACAGACGCACCCTGTGATCGGTTACAAAACCTCCAGCAGCACTGAATGTGCATTCCGAAAGAATGCTGGATGCATGACAGGCCAGTAGCTCAATTGCATACTGTGCAAGCTCTGGCCAGTGATCCATCCTCAAGACCCAGTAACCCAGAGGATTTTCGGTGGGAAAGGTGTCCAAGTCAGATCTTGCCCCTAGGTATTCCTGCACCATGTAAAACAGACGCTGGCGATGGTTGCTAGATACCTTGGGGCTGCGGACTAAAAAATTGTCTGAACGCATTGGTTAGATGCCCACCTTCTCCACCGCTCCTTCTTTGACTGACCGAAGCCTCAGCAACACGTTGTCCAGGAACAGGAGTTTGTAACCTCCCAGTCTCTGGGAACGCATTGCACAGACCTTTCTGCAAGGCCTCCCGAAGATGTTTCATCCTCTGCTCCCACTGCGACGGCAAGATAAGGTCCACAACTTTACCCTTGTAACGTGGATCAAGGAGGGTTGCCAGCCAGTATTGATCCCTCTCCTTGATACCACGAATACAAGGATTAGGGATGAGCCGAACACCCCCCTGTTCGGTTCGCACCAGAACATGCGAACAGGAAAAAAGTTCGTTCGAACACGCAAACACCGTTAAAGTCTATGGGACACGAACATGAATAATCAAAAGTGCTAATTTTAAAGGCTAATATGCAAGTTATTGTCATAAAAAGTGTTTGGAGACCTGGGTCCTGCCCCAGGGGACATGGATCAATGCAAAAAAAAGTTTTAAAAACGGCCGTTTTTTCAGGAGCAGTGATTTTAATAATGCTTAAAGTCAAACAATAAAAGTGTAATATCCCTTTAAATTTTGTACCTGGGGGGTGTCTATAGTATGCCTGTAAAGGGGCGCATGTTTCCTGTGTTTAGAACAGTCTGACAGCAAAATGACATTTTGAAGGAAAAAACTCATTTAAAACTACCCGCGGCTATTGCATTGCCGACAATACACATAGAAGTTCATTGATAAAAACGGCATGGGAATTCCCCAAAGAGGAACCCTGAACCAAAATTAAAAAAAAAAAATGACGTAGGAGTCCCCCTAAATTCCATACCAGGCCCTTCAGGTCTGGTATGGATATTAAGCCAGAATTAAAAAAAAAAATGACGTGGGGTTCCCCCTAAATTCCATACCAGACCCTTCAGGTCTGGTATGGATTTTAGGGGAACCCCGCACCAAAAAAAAAAAACAAAAACGGCGTGGGGTCCCCCCAAAAATCCATACCAGACCCTTATCCGAGCACACAACCTGGCAGGCCGCAGGAAAAGAGGGGGACGAGAGTGCGCCCCCCCCTCCTGAACCGTACCAGTCCACATGCCCTCAACATTGGGAGGGTGCTTTGGGGTAGCCCCCCAAAACACCTTGTCCCCATGTTGATGAGGACAAGGGCCTCATCCCCACAACCCTGGCCGGTGGTTGTGGGGGTCTGCGGGCGGGGGGCTTATCGGAATCTGGAAGCCCCCTTTAACAAGGGGACCCCCAGATCCCGGCCCCCCCCTGTGTGAAATGGTAAGGGGGTACAAAAGTACCCCTACCATTTCACTAAAAAACTGTCAAAAATGTTAAAAATGACAAGAGACAGTTTTTGACAATTCCTTTATTTAAATACTTCTTCTTTCTTCTATCTTCCTTCATCTTCTGGTTCTTCTGGTTCTTCAGGCTCTTCTGGTTCTTCCTCCGGCGTTCTCGTCCAGCATCTCCTCCGCCGCGTCTTCTATCTTCTTCTCCTCGGGCCGCTCCGCACCCATGGCATGGGGGGGAGGCTCCCGCTCTTCTCTTCATCTTCTTCATCTTCTTCTCTTCTTCTTTTCTTCTCTTCTTCTCTTCTTCTCTTCTTCTCTTCTTCTCTTCTTCATTTTCTTCTCCGGGCCGCTCCGCACCCATGCTGGCATGGAGGGAGGCTCCCGCTGTGTGACAGCGCTCCTCGTCTGACAGTTCTTAAATAACGGGGGGCGGGGCCACCCGGTGACCCCGCCCCCTCTGACGCACGGGACATGACGGGACTTCCCTGTGGCATTCCCCGTGACGTCACAGGGAAGTCCCGTCAAGTCACCGTGCGTCAGAGGGGGGCGGGGTCACCGGGTGGCCCCGCCCCCGTTATTTAAGAACTGTCAGACGAGGAGCGCCGTCACACAGCGGGAACCTCCCTCCATGCCAGCATGGGTGCGGAGCGGCCCGGAGAAGAAAATGAAGAAGAGAAGAAAAGAAGAAGAGAAGAAGAGAAGAAGATGAAGAAGAAGAGAAGAGCGGGAGCCTCCCCCCATGCCGTGGGTGCGGAGCGGCCCGAGGAGAAGAAGATAGAAGACGCCGCGGAGGAGATGCTGGACGAGAACGCCGGAGGAAGAACCAGAAGAGCCAGAAGAACCAGAAGAACCAGAAGATGAAGGAAGATAGAAGAAAGAAGAAGTATTTAAATAAAGGAATTGTCAAAAACTGTCTCTTGTCATTTTTAACATTTTTGACAGTTTTTAAGTGAAATGGTAGGGATAATTTGTACCCCCTTACCATTTCACACAGGGGGGGGGCCAGGATCTGGGGGTCCCCTTGTTAAAGGGGGCTTCCAGATTCCGATAAGCCCCCCGCCCGCAGACCCCCACAACCACCGGCCAGGGTT
Organism: Aquarana catesbeiana; assembly: GCF_042186555.1. Classification (NCBI taxonomy): domain Eukaryota; kingdom Metazoa; phylum Chordata; class Amphibia; order Anura; family Ranidae; genus Aquarana; species Aquarana catesbeiana. The sequence goes on along the minus strand of NC_133325.1, from coordinate 619,585,785 downwards.
GTGGGGATGAGGCCCTTGTCCTCATCAACATGGGGACAAGGTGTTTTGGGGGGCTACCCCAAAGCACCCTCCCAATGTTGAGGGCATGTGGCCTGGTACGGTTCAGGAGGGGGGGCCGCACTCTCGTCCCCCCCTCTTTTCCTGCGGCCTGCCAGGTTGCGTGCTCGGATAAGGGTCTGGTATGGATTCTTGGGGGGACCCCACGCCGTTTTTTTTTTTTTTTTGGCGCGGGGTTCCCCTTAAAATCCATACCAGACCTGAAGGGTCTGGTATGGAATTTAGGGGGAACCCCACGTCATTTTTTTTTTAATTTTGGCCGGGGTTCCCCTTAATATCCATATCAGACCTGAAGAGCCTGGTATGGAATTTAGGGGGACTCCCACGTCATTTTTTTTTTTAATTTTGGTTCGGGGTTCCCCTTTGGGGAATTCCCATGCCGTTTTTATCAATGAACTTCTATGTGTATTGTCGGCAATGCAATAGCCGCGGGTAGTTTTAAATGAGTTTTTTCCTTCAAAATGTCATTTTGCTGTCAGACTGTTCTAAACACAGGAAACATGCGCCCCTTTACAGGCATACTATAGACACCCCCCAGGTACAAAATTTAAAGGGATATTACACTTTTATTGTTTGACTTTAAGCATTATTAAAATCACTGCTCCTGAAAAAACGGCTGTTTTTAAAACTTTTTTTTGCATTGATCCATGTCCCCTGGGGCAGGACCTGGGTCCCCAAACACTTTTTATGACAATAACTTGCATATTAGCCTTTAAAATTAGCACTTTTGATTTCTCCCATAGACTTTTAAAGGGTGTTCCGCTGCATTCGAATTTGCCGCGAACACACCAAATTGTTCACTGTTCGGTGAACTTGCGAACAGCCAATGTTCGAGTCAAACATGAGTTCGACTCGAAGCTCATCCCTAACAAGGATCCTTCCGCAGGCTTTGCAGGATCAGGGAGGCCATGCAGCGTAGGTTTGCTAAGGCATTCGGTCCGGAGTCCTCTGGGTCACTAAGGATGACATGATCCACAGCCACCTCCTCCTAGCCACGTACAAGTCCATGGATTTCTTGGGACTGTAAATGATCCCTTAAAGACTGCTGCTGATGCTGAGTGCCAGGCTCCATCACCATGCTGACACAATTCTCCTCCTCCTCCTCCTCCTTGTCCTCTTCCTGTGTGATCGGCGGGCATGCAGGAACACTGTCTGGATAAAGGGGGCCTTGAGAGCTAAAGCAGTCCACTTCTTCCTGCCTCTGTTTTGCCTCAAGTGCCCTGTCCATTATTCCACGCAGCGTGTGCTCCAACAGGTGGACAAGGGGGACAGTGTCACTGATGCATGCACTGTCACTGCTCACCATCCTCGTGGCCTCCTCAAATGGTGACAGGACAGTGCATGCATCCCTGATCATGGCCCACTGGCGTGGGAAAAAAAACAAGCTACCCTGACCCTGTCCTGGTGCCATAGTCACACAGGTACTCATTGATGGCCCTCTGCTGTGTGTGCAGCCGCTGCAGCATGGCCAACGTTGAGTTCCACCTGGTGGGCATGTCACAGATTAGGCGGTTCTTTGGCAGGTTAAATTCCTTTTGGAGGTCTGCCAGATGAGCACTGGCATTATATGACCGGCGGAAATGCACACAGACTTTCCTGGCCTGCCTCAGGACATCCTGTAAGCCCAGGTACCTGCCCAAGAACCGCTGCACCACCAAGTTAAGGACATGAGCCAAACAGGGCATATGGGTCAGTTGTCCCTGTCAGAGGGCGGAGGGGAGGTTGTTGCCATTGTTGCAAACCACCATTCCTGCCTTAAGTTGGCATGGCGTCAACCACCTCTGAACCTGCCCTTGCAGAGCTGACAGAATCTCTGCCCCAGTGTGGCTCCTGTCCCCCAAGCACACCAGCTCAAACACCACATGGCATCTTTGGCCTGCGTACTTGCATAGCCCCTTGAACGCCTACGGAGCACTACTGGTCACCAAAAGGTCATGGAGGAAGAAGAAGAGGAGGGGGGTGGAGGAGAGAGGTGTGTCAGAATCACCAGTACTGGTATTTTGGAGGTGTGGTGGAGGAACAACCTCCAACACTACTGCATGTTGTCCTGCATCCCTTCCCAGCTGCCAGCAGAGTCACCCAATGCGCCATGAAACTTAGGTAATGTCCCTGTCCATACCTGCTGGACCATGAGTCAGCGGTAATATGCACCTTACTGCTGACCGCCCTGTCCAGCGAGGCCAAGACATTGCCTTCCACATGCCGGTAGAGAGCCGGAATCGCCTTCTGTGAGAAAAAAGTGGCGTTTGGAAACCTGCCACTGAAGAACCGCACATTCCACAACCTCACAGAAGGGGCAGAGTCTACCAACTGAAAAAGTAGCAGTTGAAGTGCTAGCAATTTTTGCCAGGCTAGCATTAAACCGCTGGGCATGTGGATGGCTGGGAGCGAACTTCTTTCTGTGGTGCAGCAGCTGGGGCAGGGAAATTTGCCTGGTACAATCTGATGTCGGTGTACCAATAGTAGATTGCCCGCAAGTACTTGGCTGTGGACACACCTAATTCTACACCTTCATTCCTCTCAGTGCAGGTCTCAGAGAGGACTGAATGTATAGTGGGGTTGGAGATCCCAGCTGATGAGGAGCAAGGAGAGGTCCTCTTTGTTCTTTGGGTGTGGGTCTTTTAGGTACGCTTGCCAACGAACTGCATGGCAGGTCAACATATGTCTGGTCAAGCATGTGGTGCCCAAGCGGGAGATGTTTTGGCCACGCGAGATACGCTTGAGACATATGTTGCAAATAGCAGCGGTGGGATCTGATGCACTCGTCTCAAAAAAGGCCCACAGCAAAGAACTTTTGGAATAACGCGCAGAGACAGCAGCACCCTGCACATGCGGAGCTCTGCGGTGTGATGCAGTCAGTGTGCTGCCCTTAGGCTGGCCCCTGGAGGGCATTCTGCCTCGTTGGTGATGTGCCTCCTCCTCTCTCCTATCAGGCACCCATGTGGAGTCAGTGACCTCATCATCCCCTCCTCCTCATCACTGGAGCAAACCTTGCAGTATGCTGCAGCAGGGGGAACATGACTGCCAGATTGCTGTCTTTCTTGGGCACCCCCTCTGTCTGGGCTCACGTTACTGCCTTCCTCCAGCTGAGTACCATCATCAGAGCCTTCAAAACACTGGGCATCCTCCTGGAGCATGTACCCAACACTGTGGTCAAACAGTTCGTGGGACTCCTGAGGAGAACATGGTGGGGCTAGGGAATGAGTCACTGATGCCATTGAGCCAAGGGAAGAGGCCACGTTGGCAATTGCTTTGCCAGACAAAGTACCCTGAGTTTGGGTGAGAGAGGATGAGGACAATGAGGAGCTAGCTTGGTCATCCACTCGACCAAGTCTTCCGCATGTTGCGGCTCAACACGGCCAGCTGCCAAAAAAAGGCAAAGCGTGTCCCACGGCACGTGCTGATGAGGATTCACCATGTCCACGACCAGCACTGTTGCCTCTAGACATAGAGCTTGCTTGCCCTCTTTTATTGACTTGTGACTGTCTGCCTCTCCTTGTTGGCCTTCCAGACATACTATTGGCCTGCAGTGAGCTGCACAAAACTGGGTTGTATATATATATATATATATATATATATATATATATATATATATATACCGATTATACAGCAGCTAGCAGAATCAAACTGCCTGCCTGTAGTATTATTAGTATGATAAACACCTGCACTTGTCTTCAGGTAGCTATACTGTAAGTGCAACTGTGCAGGGTACACAGTACAGTAACTGGAAATACTTCAAGAGCCTACACAAGCACCTGGCTGCGGGTAGCTATACTGTAGGTGCAACTGTGCAGGGTACACAGTACAGTAACTGGAAATACTTCAAAGAGCCTACACAAGCACCTGGCTGCAGGGTAGCTATACTGTAAGTGTAGCTGTGTGGGGTACACAGTACAGTAACTGGAAAAACTTCAAGAGCCTACACAAGCACCTGGTTGCAGGTAGCTATACTGTAGGTGCAAACTGTGCAGGGTATACAGTACAGTAACTGGAAATACTGTAAAAACACCTGCCTGCCTGTCAATATATTAGGAAGAGAAGAACAGGATCTAGCTAAACCTGAATACAGTATATATATATACATATATATATATATATATATATATATATATATATATATATATATAATATATATATATATATATATATAATTTATTTATTTATTTATATATATATATATATATATATAATATATATATATATACATATATATATATATATACAACACCTGGGTTGCATATATATATACACAATACACTGTAAGTGCAGCTAACTGACTCGACCTGTCTACTCTATCTAACTTAAATCAAATGACACTGTCTCTCTCTCTCTGTCTATCTCTCTCTCTCTCAAGTTGGGACACACTACACAGGGTCGACGTGCAGGCGGCCTTATATAGTGTGGGGCGTGTACTAAACCCCCTGAACCATATATGGCCAAAGCCTCCTTGGCTTTGGCCAATTACGGCTCTCTGAACACACAACGCTGTGATTGGCCAAGCATGCGGGTCATAGTGCATGCTTGGCCAATCATCAGTCAGCAATGCACTGCGATGCCGCAGTGAATTATGGGCCATGACGCACCACTCGAATTTGGTGCAAACGGCCCATATCGTTCGTAATTCAGTGAATGACCAAACACACGATGTTCGAGTGGAACATGGGTTCATGTCCAACGCGAAGCTCCTCCCTAATTGACAGTATGGCGACATAAATCCACTTTTTGATGGAAAAAATGCACAAGAATTTCGGCAAACAGCCCTAGTTGGGCATTTGTCAATATGCACAATATCATTCCTTCTTCCCCACAAATCATGGCAAAAAACATTGCCTTCTAAGTCCAAACAACTCCCCTCCACATCAGCCTTTTATATAAGATAGGTTGTATTGTTAGCACGCTGACACATGCCCAATAGAAGTACACGCCCACCAGTATCTTTCAATCTGTCTCTTCATGTATTTCTAAAGTAATTGCACCTGATGAGCAGGAACACTAATAATACTATTTGCAACTGTGTTAGCCCTTGGTTATGTGCATCAAATCTCCAACTACAGGTCAAAGATCATCCATTTGCATGCACATAAACAAAGTAACAGTTTTCTAAGCATATGTACAAAGGGTTGCCACCTCATCCCTTTAAACCCAAACACATATGAATTACACAGGTTCTGAGGTTAATTAAATGCAGATAAGGCAACAAGTGAGTTTAATTACGACCTTAATCAGCCACAGAACCTGTGTAATTCATTTGTGTTCGGGTTTAAAGATATGAGGTGGCAACTCTAATATGTACCCATGCAGTGTAAACCCTACAATTTTAAATGTCCAAGTCCCTGAGCATGATTAGTGCTAACAAACATTAACATCAGTCCCTGGCTGCAATGAGCCCCCAATCTAAAGTCCAAAACTAACATTCTTACATTAGAGACTATTTCGACAGGAGACAAATAAAGTACCAGCATGTCTTTGGATTGTGGTGAGAAACCCACACAGGGAGTACATATAAACTTCAACACAAGCATTAGGATGTTGGGGAATTGAACCAGCAACTCCAGTGCTGTTAGATGGCATTGCTACCCATTTAGCCAGCGGGCAGCCTCACACATGTTGTCTGCATCTCTGTGGTGTGAACCAGTCCTACGACCATAGCCATGCTTAGTTTCACAAGCAATATACAATATATTGTCTGAAGTATTGGGACGCCTGCCTTTATATGCACATGAACTGTAATGGCATCCCAGTCTTAGTCCGTAGGGTTCAAAATGAATTTGGCCCACCCTTTGCAGCTATAACAGCTTCAACTCTTCTGGGAATGCTGTCCACGAGGTTTGGGAGTGTGTCTATTGCAATGTTTGACCATTCTTCCATAAGTGCATATGTGAGGTCAGGCACTGATGTTGGACAAGAAGGCCTGGCTTACAGTCTCTGCTCTCTGCTCCAAGGTGTTGTGTTGAGGTCAGGTCTCTGTGCAGGCCAGTCAAGTTCCTCCACCCCAAACTCACTCATCCATGTCTTTATGGACCTTGCTTTGTGCACTGGTCCAAATCATTTGGTGAAGGGGGGATTATGATGTGGGGTTGTTTTTCAGGGGTTGGGTTTGCCTTCTTAGTTCCAGTGAAGGGAACTCTTAAGGCATCAGCATACCAAGGCATTTTGGACAATTTCATGCTCATAACTTTGTGGGAACAGTTTGGGGGTGGCCCCTTCCTGTTCCAACATGACTGCATACCAGTGCACAAAGCAAGATACATAAAGACATGGATGAGTACGTTTGGGGTGGAGGAACTTGACTGGCCTGCACAGAGTCCTGACCCCAGCCTGATAGAACACATTTTGGCTGAATTAGAGCAGAGACTGTGAGCCAGGCCTTCTCATCTAACATCAGTGCCTGGCCTCACAAATGCACTTCTGGAACAATGGTCAAACATTCCCATAGACACACTAAACCCTGTGGACAGCCTTCCTAGAAGCTGTTCTAGCTGCAAAGAGTGGGCCAAATCAATTTTTAACCCTACGGACTAAGACTGGGCTGCCATTAAAGTTCATGTGTGTGTAAAGGGAGGTGTCCCAATACTTTTGGCTAGATAGTGTATCTGGCAAGATTTACAATGGTGGTGGAACCCTCCCACACATAAATACTACATTTAGACATAGTTTTAGGACCTAGGAGATGATACAACTTCTCTACATGAAGTGGCATGTTTGGGATTCAAACCCAAACACTCAGTGATGCTAAGCTGAAGTTCTAACCTCTAAGACACAGAGCTGCCACAAGAGAAAGCCTCTTACACATAAATACACATAAATACTGCATTTTTTTGGACAAACAGGTGATGGAATTACATTACTCAAGAGTTATTATTCTTGATTTATTCTGTGATATTTGGTGGTTCTTTGTGGGTCAGTGTAGAATAGTGATGTTACCTTTAAATTTTTGGGAATTACATTTTGATTTCTGATGTTGGTACACATATGACTTTTTTGGGCTCAAATTATGATTATTTGGAAATAATAAAAAGCACTAAAAATTGTGACTCGGCGTGGCCTGGACGGTGACCAAGACGGCAGCATAAGGCAAGAGCTCCTGCGATCCGGGGACTGAAACGTGCCTTTTAGGGGAGCCTACACCCCACAAACACCATGAGCAGATCCACCCGGAGCTCCTCTACATCCCGAGCAATTAATGATTCAGGTACGCAGCTCAGCAGAAATATACCAGAGCTGTTTCAAACCCAGCGCATGGCTGCACACGCGGCCTCCCAGGCCCCAACCCAGACCTCGCCTAGCATGGAATCCGACACACCAATTCCAGGGGGTTCAGGTATTACTGCGGGACGAACTCATCCCCTAGCCTGTTTGACTTAGAGACAGTCGCAGCTGACATTAAAAATACTGTTACACTGTTACTGGCGATCGACGACCTTAAAACTGAAATCCATGCGGTGGCACATCGGCTTGATGGAGTGGAACAAACCTCTCAAACTCACGCTGCCGCCATCAGACAGGTTCAAACCACTTTTGACTCCCACCTCTCCCAACTCCTGGATATCCACAGACATGTCGAAGACCTCGACAACCGCGGCCAGAGTCACAACAATAGAGTGAGGGGGCTCCCTGAGAACATTGAACCGGGATTGTTGCATCAAACCATCCGCACAATCTTTAATGACCTGATTGACCACCCGGCAGACTCCCCCATAGGCATGGAAAGAGCCCACCGTGCCCTGCACCCGCTGCCCCATGAAAATGAACCACCGAGGGATGTATTATGTTGTGTGGTAAACTTCCCACTCAAAGAGGAAATTCTCCATAAAGCCGGAGAAAAAGGCCACATCCTCCATAATGGCGGAGAAATCAAGTTATTTCAGGATCTATCCCAAATAACGCTACAGAATAGGCGAGCTCTCCGCTCCCTGCTGGAAGTCCTATGTGCCAGAAATATACAGTATCGATGGAAATTCCCGTTTGGTCTCTCTGCATCCACTAGAGGTCGCTCCGCACTACTCCACACACCCGAAGACCTGTTGGGATTTTGCGAACAACTCGATCTTCCACACGTCGAGCTTCCGGAATGGTATGCTCCATACTTTCCCTCTGAACCCTGGCGTCCGGTCTCTCTCCACCCATCACCAAAGACCCAGCGACACAGATCCCGCAGATATAGAGCCAAACAGCCCTCCCCGGGAAATCCGATTTCTTGCTGTGATCAACACCAACGGAGACCGGATTCCCCGTCTACACCATCCAGGAGGAGAGACCGCATGGACAGCTAATTCCTACCCCCTACTTGCCAAGTACCGCCACATGTGAGTAACTATTCATATTCACTTATCCTTCCCTCCCCACTCATCTATGCTCATACTTCCCCTTTAGGAACCCTGCCCCTCTTGGTTCCTCCAATAGCCTTTCAAGCTTCACGAAAATGCTGGTCACTACCACATTACAGATGCAATGTTTCACCAGCTAAGCGAACACCATATAGAACCAATGGTGCTGAACCAATCACCCCTTCTGGAGGCCTCTACCATCTCCCACACTGTTCCTCACAGAACTGTCAACGCAGCACTTGATATGCACTGATGCTGACACCTGCGTCTTTGGTAGAGAACCAGTTTTGCTACACATCAACATTTAAGAAGCCCCTTGATCCTTGGCTGGGAGAACTATCTCCCTACTTAAGGAACTGATTCTCCCCCCTTGTACCCCCTTGCCGGACTTTCTCCGTGACGTTATGTATTTTACTCCCCCCCCCCTTTTTTTTTCTTTTTTTTTTTCTACGCAACACACGGAATGAAGCTCTTTTCCATCCCCCTGCCTCTGGGTACAGAAATACATTCACGTAGATGACAGAATCTCTGGTAGAGTTTTGTTAAACAGTGGTTAATCTTTACCCCGCTACCATGTGAGTATTGTGTTTTTATATGTCTTACTATGTTTTTCTTTGTCAGCCTGGGATGTTAGTCGGAACCATACCCGAGGGGCAAGCAGAAGTCTCTCCTAACTCTCCGAGATTGATGAGGTGGCCTTTACACATACCCCTACCATTCTCTCAGGTAGGGAATGCCTACACCGCATGCCTCATTAAATCTCTCTTGACATTCCGGGCTCTCAAACAAACACATAAAGTTGATGCCCTACTTGGCCTCCCCTGATTGCATTTATTTTCTTTCTGCAATGAGGAGATGCATTCAGTGGTTGCACTTGGCAGGATTTCCTGTATTGTTTCATCTGTTTAAATTGAGGTTTCAGGAGTTCCAAGATACCCTGTTTTTTTTTTTTTACTGCACACTGGTTATTAAAATGTCTTTACCGCACTATTGATAGGCTTCCCATTGTACTCACCCTGTCCTAAACACGGTTAAATTCTTTCTCCCCGGAATGCAACCTTCCTGAGGTTGCAGTCCCCTCTCACATTCCCACACAGCGGTCCAAACCATGTCTTCCCTGACGTTGAAATGCCTCTCTAAACGTGAAGGGCCTCAATCTACCAGAAAAAAGATTGCAAGTCTTATCTTCCCTCACCAAACACAAGGCCCACTTCATCTTCCTGCAGGAGACACACTTCCGCTCAGACGCTGTCCCCAAACTGTCCAACCACATTTACCGAACGGCGATCCACTCCACTAACCCTGACTCTAAGACAAAAGGTGTTTCATTCTTATATAAAAAAATGCTAACTTTCATGTTTCTGATTCACTTGTCGACCCAGAAGGTAGGTACCTCTTCCTTAAGAGCTCCTATGCTTCAAAGCCGATCACATTGGCTAATATTTACTGCCCAAACAACCGCCAAGTCACTTTCTTTAAGAAAATATGTGACCTACTGGCTACTTTCCAATCAGGCATAGTACTACTAGGAGGGGACTTTAATGTTCCCCTAAATCCCTTACTGGATTCCTCCACAGGAACTTCTACCTTAACCTACAAAGCGTTACGCCAGATTAACCTACAACTTCAATCTCTAACCTTGCATGACACCTGGCGCACTTTGTTCTCCTCAGATAAGGATTATACTTTTTTCGGCCCCACACCAAAAATACTCCAGGATTGATTACTTTTTTCTCTCCCAGTCAGATCTCCCGCTCCTCCTGCAGTCTACTGTAGAACCGATGTTTCTGTCGGATCACCACCCAATTACAGTGACCTTATCTTTCCCTGAATCCAACTCCAAAACAAAGACTTGGCATTTGAATTCTTCCCTTTTCAAAGATCCTTTAGTATCAGATCACATCCGCATGAGGATTCAGCAATACTTTGCTACAAACTCAAACCCAGAGATCTCTCCAATCTCCCTCTTTTCCTGTGCCCTGTGGAATGCACGTTCTGTCTGCAACAAACTCACCGCCCTTCACGACCTCTTTATCACAAATTCCTTTAACCTACTTGCCATTACTGAAACCTGGCTTCATGAATCAGATACTATTTCTCCTGCTTCCCTCTCCCATGGAGGCCTTCTCTGGACCCACTCCCCCAGACCAAGTGGACGGAAGGGAGGTGGAGTGGGACTCCTTCTAGCCCCATGCAGCATCAGGTACTTCACCCACCTCCCTCTCTGACACTCTCCTCTTTTGAGGCACACTGCATTCGTCTATTCTCTCCCATTTCTCTAAGAATTGCTGTCATCTACCGGCCCCCTGGACCAGTATCAGCCTTTTTTGATGACTTCTCTGCCTGGCTACCCTACTTTCTCTCTTCTGAAATCCCCACACTTGGGGACTTCAACATCCCTGTTAACACTAACACTACTATTACTTCTAAACTTCTCAGTCTAACCTCATCGCTTGACCTGAAGCAATGGATACAGGCTCCTACCCACTCCAACGGCAACACCCTTGACCTTGTCTTCTCCTATCTGTGCAACCTTTCCAACAATCCACTCCCACTCTCTGATCACCATCTTATTAGTTTTGCTCTCTCCCTGTCTTCCACCTCTTCTCCCTCCAACCGCCTAACAGTTACGCATAGAAACCTTCGCCACCTCAACCCTTCTCTTCTCTACTCTGCTACTGATCACCTCTATGACAAAACCTCACCTCTGTCCTGCCCCAACCTAGCTACTTTCATCTACAACAGCTCACTGTCTTCCTCCCTAGACAAGCTTGCCCCCTCACTACACGCAGAATTAGGCCCGACTGCTACAACTCTGGCAAACAGATGACACCAGAAGTCTCAGAAAACGTAGCCGCGCTCTTGAGCGCCTGTGGCATAAGACTAAGACCCAGGAAGACTTCACACAATATAAATCTGCCCTCCTAAAATACTACTCCTGCCTTCACACTGCCAAACAGACCTACTTTATCACACTCATTAACACCTTCTCATCCAGTCCATGTCAACTCTTCTCTACCTTCAACACTCTACTCTGTCCTCCACTGCCTCCACCCACCAACTCAATCACTGCCCAGGAGATTGCCAATCACTTCAAAACTAAGATTGATACAATTCATGAGGAGATCACCAATGCGCAAAAACCTCCCCCATGCAACACCCCATGTCCACAGATACAATCATTACCTCAGTCAACCCTGATACTATTACTGAGGTTGCTAAACTTTTATCTAACACTCATCTAACCACCTGCCCCCTGGATCCTGTTCCCTCGCAAATGCTACGCTCACCCTCTGCCTCGACACTCTCTAACTCACATTTTCAACCTCTCCCTCTCTTGTGGCATCTTCCCAAACTCTCTAAAACATGCGCTAGTCACCCCCAATATTAAAAAGCCCTCACTGGACCTCACCAATCTCAACAACTTACGTCCCATCTCCTTACTCTCCTTCTCCTCCAAACTTCTTGAAAGACTGGTCTACAACCGACTAAGCGACCATCTGACCATGAATAAACGTCTTGATCCCCTTCAGTCCGGTTTTCGCCCTCAACACTCCACGGAAACTGATCTCCTTAAACTCTCAAATGACCTACTAATGGCTAAAGCCAATGGACACTATTTTGTACTACTTCTCCTGGATCTCTCTGCTGCCTTTGACACAGTGGACCACCCCCTCCTCCTCAAAAAACTCCACTCCTTTGGTCTCCGTGACTGTACTCTTCGCTGGTTCTCATCCTACCTATCCCACCGCTCCTTCAGTGTCACTTACAACTCTACTTCCTCCTCTCCTCTTCCTTTCTCCGCTGGGGTCCCCCAAGGTTCTGTTCTTGGACCTCTCCTTTTCTCAATCTACACCACCTCTCTGGGTCAGTTGATTGCCTCCCACGGCTTTAAATATCATCTCTACACTGATGACACCCAAATCTATCTCTCCACCCCCCAGCTCTCTCCATCTGTCTCCTCACGCATTACCAACTTACTAGCAGATATATCAGCCTGGATGTCACATCACTTCCTCAAACTCAACCTATCCAAAAACCGAGCTCATGATATTTCCTCCCTCAGGTGCCACTTCCCCTGATTTCCCTGTCAATATCAACGGCTCAACTGTCAACCCATCTCCCCACGCCAAGGTCCTAGGTGTAATCCTGGACTCTGAACTAACCTTTCAACCCCACATTCTATCACTATCCAAAACTTGCCGCCTCAATCTCCGCAACATCTCTAAGATACGCCACTTCCTAACCAATGTCACCACAAAGCTTCTAATCCACTCCCTGGTCATCTCCCGCCTCGACTATTGCAACTCCCTCCTCATTGGTTTACCTCTAAATAGGCTATCCCCACTTCAGTCCGTCATGAACGCTGCTGCCAGGCTCATCCACCTCACAAACCGCTCAGCGTCTGCTACACCCCTCTGCCAATCCCTCCATTGGCTGCCACTCAGTCACCGAATTAAATTCAAGATACTAACTATAACTTACAAAGCCATCCACAACCTGGCCCCCAGCTACATCTCTAACCTAGTCACAAAATACCAACCTAATCGTTCTCTTCGCTCCTCCCAAGACCTCCTGCTCACAAACTCCCTTGTCACCTCATCCCATGCTCGCCTTCAGGACTTCTCCAGAGCCTCCCCCATCCTCTGGAATGCTCTACCCCAATCCGTCCGATTTTCTCCTACTTTATCCACTTTCAGACGATCCCTGAAAACTCATCTCTTTAGAGAAGCCTATCTGGCCCCCACCTAACAACTGTACATTTATCTTCTCAATCAGCACATCACCCACAGTTATTACCTCTTGTATCTCTTGACCTTCCCCCTTAGATTGTAAGCTCTAAGGAGCAGGGCCCTCTGATTCCTACTGTATCAAAGTGTATTGTATTTGTACTGTCTACCCTCAAGTTGTAAAGCGCTATGTAAACTGTTGGCGCTATATAAATCCTGTATAATAATAATAATAATATGGAGGGGTAACCTGTCTGTGTCCGATTGGGATACATTGCAACTTACATGTTGAACACGTTCGAGATACTGAACCTTCTCCTCCCCCTACTTTAAGCGAGGGGGGGGGGGGGGACAATAGAAATTATGATTCTCCTCCCACTTACGCATAATCACAACTTTGATTGTGTTCGTTTAATGCCAGCTAGGAGTTTTATGTTGTATCGTGATATAGATACCCTCCATGTTATTTTGTCAACTGATGTTTTGTGACAATACTCTTGTCCTGTATGTTTTGTTTTATATTTACGAAATAAAAAACTTTTGTGGAAAAAAAAAAATTGTGACTCATTTTAAATTTGCATCAGCAATGGTATTGTTTGTGGTTTGTAAAGACACCTGTGTGAGTTTAGGTAAAGATTGTTGTGAGATTGAGAGTAACAAGTGAAAGTGACAGAGAAAAATATATTTTACCGAAACATCAAAACTTTCCACATTCTAACATTCTCAAAAACAAAATAGTTGAAGTAGAAGCAACAATGTTGCAAAGGAAAATTTATTTCAGAGAAAGATACATTTCATCTCAACATTAAAATGATTTATTTGGGGAAGTTACAATTGTACCATTTAAATCAATGGCTAAAGCTTGCATTGGACTATAATAGCGCTGATCTTTACTCCCAGAAATACAGCACTCATTCTGGTATTTACTATAGCGCCCTGTAAAAAAGACATTGGAGCTAAAATGAGAGCTATTTGCAGGTCTGAGCATGCTCAGTTATGTTTGCACCAGGTTGTACATAAAACATAAATCTATCTCTTTTCAGACTTTTAAAGACATTTTAGTGTAGAAATCACTTTTTTGCACAGTTTAAAAGCAGATTATCTTTAAATAATATACTGCATATTTCAGCACCATTTAGGCAATTATGTCATGCTCTAAACATTATTTCCATGTGCACTACTCCAGGTTTTAGCAGAGTAAGGGTTTGGGCACTATTTGTTTTCAGGGAACTATAGTAAATTCTATTTTGGGAGTATTTTTTACCAGCGCTATAGTGAATACCGTTTTAGTGCTAATAATGTGATTAGCACTAATTCACAGTAATTAGCGCTAATTAGCGCTGCAGCGCTATAGTAAATGACCTCCATAGAGGATGTAAATAAATGAAGCCCCTCAGTCACTATTAGTAATAAACTATTTCACGTGAGATACGAATTGCGGACCTTGTTCACAGCTCAACATGCACGCAACTTCAGAAATGTAAAAGCCACATTTTATGCCAATGGGAACAAGGCGGGCAAACTGTTAGCAATTATATAATCAAAGGGGTGAACAGTGCTGATCAGCAGACATAAATAGTACCCTCAGAGGCAAAGTAAAAACTTTTTATTATTGTTAAAAAAAATAATAAAATGTTCACCAAGGCATACAGTAGTCAATTGATGGTCATGCAGAGACTTGGATTAAAAAACTAACAGTACCTGGAGGCTGGAGCCGCATGGATGACACGCGGCTTAGGGAAACCCAGCTGCATGGATGACACGCGACAGGGGCTTAGGGAAACCCAGCACAAAGCCATTGGACAAAGAACACAGAAGCACCACTGGTGGGGGGCCTGTCCAGGACTGTATGGCTAGGGGTCCGATGAAGGGGGAACCAAACTGCAGGCACAGGACTGTTGGGGCCAGTATACAGCAGCCACTCGCACCTTGTACGAGGCCCAGAAGTGATGTCACAGCCTGGCAGAAGTCAGCCAAAGGAATCCGAAGAGTATGGGCAAACCCTGCTGCTGGAGCCAATTAGGAACTGCCGATGTCAAGGGAGCAAAGAGTGTCACACATCGCCGACTGGAGACACTACATGTTTCGGGGTCACTCCCCTTCTTCAGGTTATCCTGAAGAGAAAGATAACCTGAAGAAGGGGAGTGTCCCCGAAACATGTAGTGTCTCCAGTCGGCGATGTGTGACTCTTTTTGCTCCCTTGGCATCAGCAGTTCCTAATTGGCTCCAGCAGCAGGGTTTGCCCATACTCTTCGTATTCCTTTGACTGACTTCCTCCAGGCTGTGACATCACTTCCGGGCTTCGTACACAGTGCGAGCGGCCGCTGTATACTGGCCCCAACAGTTGCTGTGCCTGCAGTTTGGTTCCCCCTTCATCATACCCCTGGCCTTACGATCCTGGATGGGCCCCCCACCAGCGGTGTTCCTGTGTTCTTTGTCCAACGGCTTTGTGCTGGGTTTCCCTAAGCCCCTGGGTCATCCATGCGGCTCCAGCCTCCAGATACTGTCAGTTTTTTAATCCAAGTCTCTGCATGACCATACCACCACTGCTGTATGCCTTGTTGAATGATTTATTATTTTTTTAACAATAATAAAAAGTTTTTACTTTGCCTCTGAGGGTCCTATTTATGT
The DNA here is from genome assembly GCF_042186555.1 of Aquarana catesbeiana. NCBI lineage: Eukaryota > Metazoa > Chordata > Amphibia > Anura > Ranidae > Aquarana > Aquarana catesbeiana. The sequence goes on along the minus strand of NC_133325.1, from coordinate 619,570,040 downwards.
CTGCTGATCAGCGCTGTTCACCCCTTTTATTATATCTTCTGTCCTCATTTGTCTATGAGTTTTGGACAGCATCGGCCACAGCTACATTTAATTTTTCTTTTTGACTTTTTACTTGGTCTCTGGTCTGTGCACCTGGATTTTTATTTTTAGAAAACTGTTAGCAATGCAGGTGAAGCAACGCACATTTAAACAAAAAAATCCCCTATTTGGTTCATCTTGAGAATGGAGCTAAAATCTCCAAGACATTGCAGTTTATTCAGTAGATATTATGAATCACTATATAATCTTCATGATGATCCCGCTATTAATCAAACTATGTTGGAGGGTATCATCAATTTTTTGGCCTCCATTAACTTACCTCTATTAGCAGAATCTCACCTGCAATCCCTTAACTGCCAATTTTTGGAAAAAAAAATTCTGGCTGCGTTTCAATTCCTTTTTAATAAAAAAGTGCTGGGACCGGTTGGCATCTCAGGGGAATACTACAAACATATTTCCTCCTTATTGGTACCACATTTGATAAAGGTTTTCAATACCGCTGCATCCTCTGGCATCTTCCCCCAAGAAATGCTTCAAGCTACTATTATTACCCTGCTAAAACCAGGGAAAGAGCCAGTGCTTTCCCAGAATTTAAGACCCATGTCTCTTTTAAACACAGACTTGAAGTTGTATGTCAAAATCATTGCTACTCGGCTTTCAAAACATATGCCTTTATTAACCAGGCCTGATCAAGTGGGCTTCACTGTAGGCCGTCAAGGCCCATATGCTACCCATCGTATTATTAATTTAATGTACAAAGCCAAAACGGATTCTATTCCCTCTGTGTTCCTGGCCTTGGATGCCTAAAACACTTTCAACATAATCAATTGGGGTTATCTTTGGCCGTATTGATGACATTTTGGCTTCAAGGTTGTTTACTCTCAGCCAATTTAGCCGGTGGTGGAGGTATTTATAGAAGGAATGGTATTGTGCAGTTTTAAAATCACTAATGGCATCTAACAAGGCTGCCCTCTTTCACCATTGATATTCACAGTATTGATGGAACCACTAGCACAAAAACTTCAGTCTCAGGGTTCTGTTCGGGGGGTTCGGGTCCAAGATCACGACCACAAGATAACGTTGTTCGCAGACAATATAATTTTGACACTTACAGATCCGGCTCATTCTCTGATTGAGCGCATGCTCCATTACAAGAGTAGTGTTGGGCGAACAGGGGAACACCCAAATTTGCAGGGTGTTTGGCGGGTGTGCCATCAAGGATTCAGTCGCAATTACTTTGGATTGATTGATACAGAACCTCAATGATAGACATATTATTCTTATCTGCACTTTTTATTATGCACAATTAACAGCAATATATATTATATTAAATTGTTATGCCCCAAATATTTTACAAATTCAATTTCTTCATACTAAAATGGTGACTTGTATGAGGAATGCAGTGGGGGACAGGGTGGATCACGTTGAGACCAAAATGGGGGAATATGCCACTATGATTAATGACCTAACTGATACTTTTGATGCCACTGAGGAAGAGTAGCTCTGGTTAAAAGCTGGCAGACCTAGAAGATAGGTCTAGAAGAAATCATGTCAAAATAAGAGAAATTTCAGAGCTACTTCAACTAGAAGAACTTCACTCCTTTGATACAGCAATGTTTTCTATTCTAATGTCTGATCTATCTCATCTGGAAATGACTATGCAGTAGTTAGAATCCACCACATTGCAAAACCTGCACATATTCCAGATCATGTCCCAAAAGACATTCTACTTCATATACTATTTCACTATATCAAAAACCATTTAATGCTGCTGACTCGCAAATGGAAGTATCATTTTACTACCTACTCAGACCTCCAGTCTGAATAAGATCACAGAAGTTTTGAGGAATCACAATATAGTTTACAAGTAGGGGTACCCAACAAAGCTGCTAATTACCAAGAATGGATCTACACATGTGATCAACTCTCCAAACAAAGGCCTCTGCCTCCTGAAGGCCTGGAACATCCTTTCTAAGTGATCTGCCAGAGTCTCCACCTGCTAGCAGTCTAAGGAGGATCCTGCTGGAATGGCAACAAGTGTCCCACACATGAAGGATCTTTGTCCATTGTTACTGGATGTCATGTCGCCTGTGCATTTAGCCCTTATACCTTGGGTCCCAGCCTTAGGAGCTCAAACTGCATAGTGCCAGTCCTACTTACTTGAACAGAAATGTCCTGCACCTGGGTTTTTCATACCCTCCTTTTATATACATGTTGCAATGTTACTTACTTACTTTGTTTCATTAAACTTTTGTTTTTTTCATGCATTACTGGAAGTTCCCTATGATGTGCATACACCCCCTCCTCCTCTGAGGGCAACTATCCTTTGGACTTTCTATAAGTACAATCACAGCAAAACATCCAGAACTCTCCATGACAGTTAAGATTCTATCTATTGATGCACATAGGCTAAACTATCGGGCTAAATGGGCATCCTTGTGGAGGGAAGTGGATTCACTTCATTGTGATGTTTTGTGCTTTCAAAAGACACATTTCCATAGTGATGCATCGCCTAGATGTACTCACAAAAACCTCCAACATTATTTTACTTCAAGTATGCCCGCAAAGAAAAGAGGAGTTATGATAGCCATCAAAGACTCTTTCTTTTCAGCTATACTTGGAAAGGAAAGACCCGGCAGGTCAATACCTTATTCTAGTTTGTGACATTAATGCTACTCAATATACGCTGGTGAATGTCCCAAACAAACACCAAGTTTGCTTTTCGAATGGCTTGATGTCCAATATCAAAACAGTACAGCAAGGATTTCTGTTATTGTGCGGTGATTTTAACATCACACCTGACCTACAAATAGACTCTACATCACTTACTTTAGGAGAACTCCATCTTTATTATCTTTATTACATTCTTATGACTTATATGATGCCTGGTGTTGCACCCATGCTAACTAAAAGGAATTTACCTTCTTCTCTCATAGGCATTGTACCTACACCAAGATAGCTCTATTTTTGACTACTTCAAAAAATCATTCAAACAAAAATAAACAATACTACGTGGATGGATTGTACATCTGTCCTTCTCACAGTTGGTGACACATTTTCTAAAACTACTACTGCTGTGTGGTTCTCTAATTCACAGCTTATGCAAAACCCTTCTACTAAAAGAATTTTGGAGAGCCACCAGTCTGAATATTTTACCCTTAACTCCTCCTCCTCTGACAATCCTTTTGTATTAGGGAACTCCCATAAGGCATACATTTGTGGCATTTTTATCCAATTGGTTTTGAGAACAAGGAGGCAAAGGCAGCAACAAATCAACACTCTGGCTGTTATCCGAACATTAGAGAACCAATATAAAGCAAAACCTACCACTATAAGTACAAAGCTCTCTAAACTGATGATCTTAGGGTAACTTTGTTTAACACATTTGAAAAACAAGCAAGAAGGCTGAAAATGACCTTCTACTCTACTGGCAATAAAGCAGGGAAAGCTTTGGGATTGTCAGGAAATACCTTTTGGAAGAAACAACACCACTGGCCGAGCTGGTGCACGTCTGTGTGTGTCGGTGCGCGTGCGCATGATTCTCGGCACCAAATGGGCTATTTAAACAAGAAGTGCAAACAGGACAAGTGCTGTTTGATATGCATCTTCCTGTGACCCCTGCTCCCTGTAATCTGCTTCTGTGATTGATTCCTGTGTTACCCCACTTGCCTTTGGACTCTCCCTACCTTCTGCCTGCACCTGACCCCGTCTTGTCTTTGACCTTGATTTTGCCTGCTCCTTTAAGTACTACGCTGCCTGCCAGTTAATTACCTGGCCTGTGACCCAACCTGTCTTGTCTGCTACACCTAATCCAGTATCTCCTGCCTGTGTATGACCCAGTCTGCGTGCACTTGGGCTGATCCACTGTCTGCCAGTCCCAGCATCCTCGTGTGTGGTTTCTGGATATTGGTTGATCCAGTTTCCAGCCTGTCCACTGTCCAAATATTTTACCTTGCTGGTATTCATCCCTGCAGCATCAGGAACCCCGGAGCTGCTCTTCTGACAGCTGACCCGACAGGCACATACCATTCTGCACTCCCAAGCCGCCTGTTTGCTCTATCAGGGGCCGCGAGTCAGATAGATAAGCGAGGCCTCCCTCTGCAATATTAGGCTCATCTATCAGGTACAAGGAAATGTGACAGTATCAGACAGCCATGTCTGAGCCCGAGCAAGGAACCTCCCGCATGAATGAACTATGCCAACATCTGGCGGGTCCAACGCAAGCTGCCAAGAACCCGGCTGGAAGAACGGGTCCAAGCCTTGTCCTCCCCTACCAATCGGCCGCACTTGCAGTGGTGATGCTAACCCCAGAACCAAGGGTACCTATGCCTGAAAGGTTTTCTGGGGAACGCTGCAAATATAGAGCGTTCCACAATGCCTATGAACTCTATTTTGCCTTATAGCCACGTACCTTCTCAGTGGAAGCAACCAAGGTGGGCTTTGTCATTTCACTGTTAGTAGATGAGCCTCAAGCCTGGGCACACCGCCTCTTGGAACAGAAAGCCAAATCCTTAATGAACCTCACCACTTTCTTTGACTCCATGTCTCAACACTATGAGGACCCCAGCAAACTGCCGCTGCTGAGGCAGCATTACATTCTCTTCAGCAAGGCCACAGAGTGGCTGAAGATTATGTGGTCAAATTCAGGCATTGGAGTTCTGACACCAATTGGAACAATGCGGCCCTCTGTTACCAATTCCAAATGGGCCTATTGGATCCTCTAAAGGATAAACTGGCACAGGTAGGAATACCCCAATCTTTGGATGCCCTTATCAACCTGTTGATACAGATCGACCGACATTTAGGAGAATGTCGATCTGAGAGATCTTTGGGACAATATCGTCCACCTTGGATGCTACCCAAAGTTTCCAGCTTCCCCAGTCAGGCTCCTCCAGCTCCATTGGTTCCTGCTCCCTAAACATCTGAGCCCATGCAATTGGGCTTGCTTCGTCCTTCTCTCACCACGGAAGAACGCCAGCACCGGCGATTGAACAATCTGTCCATGTATTGTGGAGAACCTGGGCATTACATGAGATCTTGTCCAGCAAAAATGCGTAAGTGCCTATCAATATCTTCTACTCATGTTCCTGTTTTACCCAACCAATCTTCTCATCTTGCTCCTATCCTGTTACATCTCCCAGGAAGGAGTTTCTAGGTGTCCGCCATAATTGACTCCAGAGCCTGTAGATGCTTCATGGACTTGTCTTTTGCAGCAAGACACCTTATTCCACTTCAAACATAGACCCAGGGACTATCTGTCCATCTGGCCGATGGGTCCACCATTAAATCAGGTCCGGTCACAAAAGAGACTGTTCCCTTGTTGGCTACCATTGCCTCCCATCACCAAGAACTACTTCACCTGGATGCCATTTCTTCACCTTTATTCCCCATCATCCTAGGCATGCCCTGGCTGCAGGCCCACAACCCTCACATCAACTGGACCACCGGGGAAATTAAATTCCCCTCAACTCACTGCCAGCAACACTGTCTACAAGAAGCCACAGGCAACCACTCACCCTTACTCTGTCTGGACTCTGAGTTACGCCAATCAGTTCCAGTGATGTATCACAATTAGCTGAATGTATTCAGTAAGAAGGGTGCAGAGACCCTTCCTCCCCACAGACCCTATGATTGCCTGATTGAACTTCTTCCAGGAGCCAAGGTCCCCTTCAGGAGGATCTTCCCTGAACTGAACTTGAACTGGGCATGCTGAAAGAATATGTTGATGACAATCTGAGAAAGGGGTTTATTCACCCATCCACCTCTCCAGCAGGTGCAGGCATTTTCTTTGTTAAAAAGAAAGATCACTCTCTAAGCCCCTGCATAGATTACCGGGAATTAAACAATTGCTATGAAGAATCACTACCCACTATCCCTGATGCCCAAACAGTTTCAAAGGATGGGAGCTGCAATCATCTTCACTAAGCTGGACCTCTGGGGAACATACAACTTGATTCGCATCAGAGAGGGAGGTGAGTGGAAAACAGCTTTTCGTACCCAATTTGGGCATTTTGAGTACCTGGTCATGCCATTTGGTCTATGCAATGCCCACCAGTCACTTTTCAGCACTTTGTCAATGACATATTTTGAGAGTATCTGTACCTGTTCATCATTGTATACCTAGATGATATTCTGATTTTCTCTCCCTCAAGGGACGACCACTGCAGGCATGTCAGAAGTGTGTTAAGCCGGCTCAGGCAGCATGGTCTTTACGCCAAACCAGAAAAATGTGAATTTGAACTATAGAACATTAAATTTCTGGGGTTGATTATTTTAGTTGATGGCATTAAGATGGACCCCCAGAAAGTCACTGCTATCCTAGACTGGCCAGTGCCTGCAGACAAAAAAGGAGTCCAATGTTTCATCAGAGTTGCCAATTTCTACCTGAAATTCATTAGGGGGTTTTCTGCCATCATTGCCCCATCACAGAATTAACCAGGCAGGGCATCCGATTTCTCTGGTCTTCTGAAGCTCAGACTGCCTTTTAAACCCTTAAAAATGAGTTCACTTCAGCATCCATCTTAAAGCATCCTGACTAGGGATGAGCTGAACACCTCCCTGTTCGGTTCGCACCAGAACATGCGAACAGGCAAAAAATTTGTTCGAACACGCGAACACCGTTAAAGTCTATGGGACACAAACATGAATAATCAAATTATTTTTAAACATAATTTTAAAGGCTTATATGCAAGTTATTGTCTTAAAAAGTGTTTGGGGACCTGGGTCCTGCCCCAGGGGACATGGATCAATGCAAAAAAAAGTTTTAAAAACGGACGTTTTTTCAGGACCATTTTTTAAAATTTTGGGGCGGGGTTCCCCTTAAAATCCATACCAGACCTGAAGGGTCTGGTATAGATTTTGAGGGGGACCCCATGCCATTTTAAAAAAAAAATTTGGCCGGGGGGCCTGGTATGGAATTTAGGGGGACCCCCCAAGTCATTTTTTTTTTAATTTTGGTTCAGGGTTCCCCAGTGGGGAATTCCCATGCCGTTTTTATCAATTAACTTTTATGTGTATTGTCGGACCGGCAATTCATTAATAGCCGCCAGTAGTTTTAAATGACTTTTTTTCCTTTGAAATGTAATTTTGCTGTCAGACTGTTCTAAACACGGGAAACATGCGCCCCTTTACAGGCATACTATAGACACCCCCAGGTACAGAATTTAAAGGGATATTATACTTTTATTATTTCACTTTAAGCTTTATTAAAATCACTGCTCCTGAAAAAACGTCCGTTTTTAAAACTTTTTTTTGCATTGATCCATGTCCCCTGGGGCAGGACCCAGGTCCCCAAACACTTTTTATGACAATAACTTGCATATAAGCCTTTAAAATGAGCACTTTTGATTCCTCCCATAGACTTTTAAAGGGTGTTCCGCGGCTTTCGAATTTGCTGCGACCACCCCAAATTGTTCGCTATTCAGCGAACTGGCGAACAGCCGATGTTTGAGTCGAACATGAGTTCGACTTGAACTTGAAGCTCATCCCTAATCCTGACCATGCTCTGCCATTTGTTCTTGAAGTAGATGCATCTGAAATAGCAGTCGGAGCAGTACTTTCTCAACGGCAAGATTCTAAACTTCTACTCTTTCCAGTCACGTTCTTTTCCAGCAAATTGTCAACAGCAGAAAGGAATCATGATTTAGGGGACCGTGAGCTCCTGGCTATCAAGGCTGCACTGGAAGAGTGGCAATACTTGCTGGAAGGTGCAGCACACCCAATTCTGGTCTATAAGTACCATAAAAATTTGGAATATTTGAGGACGGCGAAGAGATTAAAACCACGGCAGGCCAGGTGGGTACGTTTTTTCTCTCGATTTTCATTCCACATAACTTATAGGCCTGGGTCGAAGAACACAAAGCCTGACGCATTATCCCGCATGTTCAATGACTCTGAAAAGATCACACCTCCAGACACTATCTTGCCCTCAGGAAACTTTCTTGTGTTACAAGAAAATTTACTATCACGGATCAAACAAGCCTTTATCGAAACTGCCTCTTCCCCAGAAACCAGCTTACAGACAAAGGATGGCCTACTATGGCATGAAGACAAAATCTTTGTACCTAGGGACTTAAAGGTTGTGGTATTGGAACTCTGCCATGATCACAAGCTGGCCGGACATTTTGGCACCTTGAAAACTGCCGAACTTGTGCAACACATGTTCTGGTTGCCCCAGGAAGTAGGTGACTGTAAAAAGTATGTGGAATCCTGCACCATCTGTACTCAAAGTAAGAATAATAAAGTCAAGGCTTGAGGTTTGCTGAAGCCATTGCCCATTTCAGAGAGACCTTGGAGGTTTAATCTCTCTCTGATGGAGAGGCTCTTTATGCCTCTCCATCAGCCCAGGTATATACTTCTGGTGTGCTATCCAAACCCTTCCGGATAGCCAATGGCATGCCCCAGGGCTATCCTTTATCACATTTGATATTTAACCTTCTGATGAAACCCTTGGCTACAAGCATCCTGATATTTCCGTTTTTTTATTAATGGCCGCAAACATGCCATAAGCCTTTTTGCAGATGATGTTATTTTAATGCTTTCAAATCCGGTGTCCTCCCAGGAGTCTGTCTCCCAAATATTACAACAGTATGATATCATATTACAAGGTAAACAATACTAAATCTTATATTCTAGACCTAGGAGTATTTTCGCAAGATAGACAAGCCTTACAAATCAAAATCCTGTATGCCTGGAACAAGTCCGGAATCTCTTACCTGGATATTACTTTCACTCCCTACCCTGAGCATCTTTTCAAAGCTAATTATCTCCCTTTGGAGACGAAATTTTGAGAGGGTCTACACCACATAAGTAAGCATACTTTATCTTGGTTTGGAAGGTTGGCGACCTTCAAGATGCAACTATTACCCCAACTTCTTTATGTATTCAGATTACCTATTCCTGTAAGTAAAACATTTTTTCACATACTACAGTCCATGTTAACTAGATTCTTGGGGTACGGTAAAAAAGCCTGCTGTTCTTTTGTCCAATTAATCAAAATAAAGAATGCAGTGGGTTTCAGGTTGACAGTTTTTTTCACCTATTCCTCTGTGGGGGAAAAAATAACAATCCTTAATACTGGGTGGAAGCTTGTACAACTATATGCTAGCATTTCCCTATCTCACTTCCATCCAAAAAGATCTGCCTCTACCAACTCAAGCGACACTGGGAGCGTGGAAAATCTTAGCCTCATCAAATATAAGCTCCTCTCCTACTATTAACCTATGTATACTCATCTCTATTTCTAGAGTGTTGATCCCTAATTTAGCAATAGATCATTGGGTATCCCAAGGAATTAAAAACAGTATGTATCTGATCTATAAATAGGCCCTTCTATAAAAACCTTTGCTTCACTACAAGCGGATTATAACTTACCTAGCTCAGAATACTTTATGCATCTTGGGTTATATCCTACATCAAACAACACATCTTCCCTGCTACAAGCTGTTTTGGCAAATTGAACAAAATTACACATCTGAAACTCACCACAAGGGAGGTATATCCATGTTCTATAATGTTCTTAAAGAAGAATCCCTATTTATGAAAATGTCTTCTGTATTGCCATGGGAAAGAGGCCCTAATACTTCCTACTCTGATATACAATGATGCAAAGCTCTATAATATACTTATTCGTCTACTAAAAGTACTAAGCTCTCGGAACTTTACCATGAGGTCACTGAGATGGTATTTGACTGTGTATAGGCTTGCTAAATTTAATTCCTCTCTGTCCTCATTGTGTTGGGGGAATTATATACAAGCTGGCACAATTTTTCACATTTTATAGTCCTGCAGCAAACTTTTGGCTAAAATATTTGTAGTACTTAATCAGGTCACAGGCCTATTCATACTTTTATCCCCTTCTTTAGCTAGTCTGAACTTGGGGATAGATGATATACCCCCCTCTTTTAGACAATTTACAACTCAACTTTTCTTAGCAGTAAAATTGACTGTACTACACCTGTGGGGATCTCTCTCTATCCCAGATATAAATGAAACAATCCGTACACTCCATACCCACTATGAGAGCATGCTAGTTACTGCTGTGGGAAAATACTTTAGTTTTAGCAAACACTGGCAATTATGGACGGATTGGTACTCATCCTATACAGCTTTCTAGAAAACTCTCCCTACCCTTTGCCTCCTCCATTCATTCATTCCTTCAAAAGTAGGTTAGTTCAGAGCCCCAGAGTTTTTGAGTTCTTTGAAATTATGGTTTATTGTATATTTACAATCTCTTGTTCTGTTAAACTTTATCTATTGCACAGATAATGTTGTGAACATGAATAGTCAAAAGTGCTAATTTTAAAGGCTTATATGCAAGTTATTGTCATAAAAAGTGTTTGGGGACCTGGGTCCTGCCCCAGGGGACATGGATCGATTCAAAAAAAAGTTTTAAAAACAGCCATTTTCAGGAGCAGTGATTTTAATAATGCTTAAAGTGAAACAATAAAAGTGTAATATTCCTTTAAATTTTGTACCTGGGGGTGTCTATAGTATGCCTGTAAAGGGGTGCATGTTTCCCGTGTTTAGAACAGTCTGACAGCAAAATGACATTTCAAAGGAAAAAAAGTCATTTAAAACTATCCGTGGCTATTAACCACTTCAGCCCCGGACCATTTGGCTGCCTAAAGGCCAGAGGACTTTTTCCAGTTTGGCACTGCGTCGCTTTAACTGCTAATTGCGCGGTCATGCAATGCTGTACCCAAACAAAATTTGCGTCCTTTTCTTCCCACAAATAGAGCTTTCTTTTGATGGTATTTGATCACCTCTGCAGTTTTTTTTTTTTGCGCTATAAATGGAAAAAAAATGAAAATTTTGAAAAAAATTGATATTTTTTACTTTTTGTTATAAAAAAAATCCAATAAACTCAATTTTAGTCATACATTTAGGACAAAATGTATTCGGCCACATGTCTTTGGTAAAAAAAATGTCAATAAGCGTATATTTATTGGTTTGCACAAAAGTTATAGCATCTACAAGCTAGGGTACATTTTCTGGAATTTACACAGCTTTTAGTTTATGACTGCCTATGTCATTTCTTGAGGTGCTAAAATGGCAGGGCAGTACAAACCCCCCCAAATTACCCCATTTTGGAAAGTAGACACCCCAAGGAAATTGCTGAGAGGCATGTTGAGCCCATTGAATATTAATTTTTTTGTCCCAAGTGATTGAATAATAACAAAAAAAAAATACAAAAAGTTGTCACTAAATGATATATTGCTCACACAGGCCATGGGCATATGTGGAATTGCACCCCAAAATACATTCAGCTGCTTCTCCTGAGTACAGGGATACCACATGTGTGGGACTTTTTGGGAGCCTAGCCGCGTACGGGGCCCCGAAAACCAATCACCGCCTTCAAGATTTCTAAGGGCGTAGATTTTTGATTTCACTCCTCACTACCTATCACAGTTTTGAAGGCCATAAAATGCCCAGATGGCACAACCCCCCCCCAAAATGGCCCTATTTTGGAAAGTAGACACCCCAAGCTATTTACTGAGAGGCATGTTGAGTCCATGGAATATTTTATATTTTGACACAAGTTGCGGGAAAGTGACAAGTTTTTTTTTTTTGCACAAAGTTATCACTAAATGATATATTGCTCACACAGGCCATTGGCATATGTGGAATTGCACCCCAAAATACATTTAGCTGCTTCTCCTGAGTATGGGGATACCACATCTGTGGGACTTTTTGGGAGCCTAGCTGCGTACGGGGCCCCGAAAACCAATTACCGCCTTCAGGATTTCTAAGGGTGTAAATTTTTGATTTCACTCTTCACTGCCTATCACAGTTTCGGAGGCCATGGAATGCCCAGGTGGCACAACCCCCCCAAATGACCCCATTTTGGAAAGTAGACACCCCAAGCTATTTGCTGAGAGGCATGGTGAGTATTTTGCAGCTCTCATTTGTTTTTGAAAATGAAGAAAGACAAGAAAAAACATTTTTTTTTCTTTTTTCAATTTTCAAAACTTTGTGACAAAAAGTGAGGTCTGCAAAATACTCACTATACCTCTCAGCAAATAGCTTGGGGTGTCTACTTTCCAAAATGGGGTCATTTGGGGGGGGGTTGTGCCACCTGGGCATTCCATGGCCTCCGAAACTGTGACAGGCAGTGAAGAGTGAAATCAAAAATTTACACCCTTAGAAAGCCTGAAGGCAGTGCTTGGTTTTCGGGGTCCCGTACGCGGCTAGGCTCCCAAAAAGTCTCACACATGTGGTATTCCCGTACTCAGGAGAAGCTACAGAATGTATTTTGGGGTGTAATTTCACATATTCCCATGGCATGTTTGAGCAATATATCATTTAGTGACAACTTTGTGCAAAAAAAAAAAAAAAAATTTGTCTCATCCCGCAACTTGTGTCACAATATAAAATATTCCATGGACTCGACATGACTCTCAGCAAATAGCTTGGGGTGTCTACTTTCCAAAATGGGGTTTGAACTGTCCTGGCATTTTATGCACAACATTTAGAAGCTTATGTCACACATCACCCACTCTTCTAACCACTTGAATACAAAACCCTTTCTGACACTTTTTGTTTACATGAAAAAATTATTTTTTTTTTAAGAAAATTACTTTGAACCCCCAAACATTATATATTTTTTTAAAGCAAATGCCCTACAGATTAAAATGGTGGGGTTTCATTTTTGTTTTTCACACAGTATTTGCGCAGCGATTCTTCAAATGCATTTTTTGGGGAAAAAACACACTTTTTAAAATTTTAATGCACTAAAACACACTATATTGCCCAAAGGTTTGATGAAATAAAAAAGATGATCTTAGGCCGAATACATGGATACCAAACATGACATGCTTTAAAATTGCGCACAAACGTGCAGCGGCGACAAACTAAATACATTTTTAAAAGCCTTTAAAAGCCTTTACAGATTATCACTTTAGATTTACAGAGGAGGTCTACTGCTAAAATTACTGCCCTCGATCTGATGTTCGCGATGACACCTCACATGCATGGTGCAATTGCTGTTTACATTTGACGCCAGACCGACGCTTCGTTCACCTTTGCGCGAGAGCAGGGGGGGACAGGGGTGCTTTTTTTTTTTTTTTTTTTTTGCTTTTTTATCTTATTTTTAAACTGTTCCTTTCATTTTTTTTTAATCATTTTTATTGTTATCTCAGGGAATGTAAATATCCCCTATGATAGCAATAGGTATTGACAGGTACTCTTTTTTGAAAAAATTGGGGTCTCTCCTCTGCCCTTAAAGCATCTGACCACCCCAAGATCTGTGTGATAAAATGCTTTCCCAATTTCCCAATGGCGCTGGTTACATCCGGCGAAATCTAAGTCATAAAATGCTCGTAGCTTCCAGTTTCTTAGGCCATAGAGATGTTTGGAGCCACTCTGGTCTCTGATCAGCTCTATGGTCAGCTGGCTGAATCACCGGCTGCATTCTCAGGTTCCCTGTTGAGACAGGAGAGCCAGAGAAAAACATGGAAGACGGTGGGGGGGTCATTCCCTCCCACTGCTTGTAAAAGCAGTCTAGAGGCTAATTAGCCACTAGGATTGCTTTTACATGAAAGCCGACCGCTGGCTGAAAAGAATGATACCAAGATGATACCTAAACCTGCAGGCATCATTCTGGTATAACCACTCAAAGTCGTGAATGGCGTACCTGAAGACAAAAAAATGGTTAACAATAAAACATAGTAAACGGTAAAGTATAAAAAATTGCATACCTGAAAAGCAAACATGATAAAACATAATAACAATAAAACATTGCAGATTAGAATACAGTAAAAAAGACCAGAACAATAGAGAGAGAATATAGAGAGAGAGAACAATAAAACGACAACTATTTTATTTTTTATATATATATATATATATATATATATATTTTTTTTTTAAACTTTTTTTTAACTAACTTTTATAACTGTAACCGGTTCCAGGTTCGGGTCTCTCAAAATGCGATAGCATCTTGGGAGACCCTGTGAAAGTGTGCCTAGTCTGTGCAATGCTGTACCCTACGCTAATACTCAACTAGTGAATGGTAGCGTTCAAAACATTCACCAATGCAAAGACCAGGATTGTCAGGAAAGGAGGGACAATAGTAGCGGGTGTCACGCCTATATCCGCGCTTGCTGCAGACACAACGTCTTTTTGGGGGGGTTCCTTGGGTAGGGGTACTCGGGAGGACTTAAAGAAAATGCCTCTCATGTAGCCGACTGCATTCGGTTGGGGATGTGAATGGGGGAAGTACGGGCGCTGCAGAAGTGGTGGGTTCCCAATTAGAATTGGCGAATGCAGCAGGAAGGGCATTATGGGCACGACAGGTCTGTTTGTCTTCTTCTTGGTGGAAGCGGGACACTACTTGTGCTTGCCACCTCACCAGCTTGAACTGCACTTATGGGACTTGCCACGTCACCAAGTGTTACTGCAGTGCTGGTTTGACTACGACTGGGGTGTACTAGGCCACTGGTGCTTGCCAGTTCACCAAAACGCTACCAAAAAAACTGTTAGCGATCGCAGGGATCAGGCCTGACTCTGTGAATGCTGCAGTTATGCGTTTAGTGTTTTGTAAGTGACAGTGATCAATCGATACTGCACTTGGGTGGGCTGGGCGGAGGGGCAAAACGCAGGTGCTAGCAGGTATCTGGGCTGATCCCGCTAACACTGGGTTTTTGGGAATCCTAAACTGCTGGGGACGCTAGTATAGATCTGATCGGATCAGATATTGATCCGTTTAGATACTATACCACTAAGGGAGGCGTATGCTGCGTGTGTGGGTGTTAGCGGTACTGGCGCTAATCTGACGCTGCCTGGGGCGACGCATATCACCACTGGGCGATCAGGGGCAAACCTTTATTCGGTAATAAACGGCAGGTGCCCTGACACTATAAAAAATAAACAAACTAACCAGCATCACCCGTAACAGTTATACGGTGATCACTGGTGAAAGGGTTAACTAGGGGGCAATCAAGGGGTTAAAACATTTATTAGATAGTATATGGGGGTCCCTGATGGCGAACTTAAATATTTACTTCCCTAACTAGCGTCACCAGCGACACTAATACAGCGATCAGAAAAATGATCGCTTAGCGACACTGGTGACGGGGGGTGATCAAGGGGATAAAACTTTATAAGGGGGGGTTAGGGGGGTATCCTAGACCTAAAGGGGGCTAACCCTAACTGCCCTACCACACTAACTGTCACAAACTGACACCATGCAGTAATCAGAAAAAAAAAACAAACTGCTTGGTGTCAGTGTGACAGGGGGGAGGGGTGATCATGGGGATCGGGGGGTAAAGGGGGTGTAATGTGTGCCTGGCATGTTCTACTGTGTGTGTGTGTTTGTGTAACTCACATTGCAGTCTTCTCTCCTCGGCGCCGGAACGGAAAATACCGAGCCGAGGAGAGATTACATAATTTCCTCTGCCTCTGTGTACTACACAGAGGCAGGGGAAGTTTCTCATTGGCTCGGAGCAATCGTGAGGGGGGGCCACAAATGGATGGCCTCCCCCTCATCTCTGATCGCTGCCAGACCGAAGACAACCACCTCGGGCACCGGGGGGGTCCGATCAGACCCCCCGCCCGCGGGAAGGCAATCACGTACCAGGTACGTGATTTTGCCTGCCCGTGCCATTCTGACGCAGTATATCTGCGTGAGGCGGTCGTCAAGTGGTTAATGAATTGTTGGTCCGACAATACACATAAAAGTTAATTGATAAAAACGGCATGGGAATTCCCCACAGGGGAACCTCGAGCCAAATTTTTTTTTAAAAATGGCGTGGGGAGTAACCCTAAATTCCATACCAGGCCCTTCAGGTCTGATATGGATATTAAGGGGAACCCCAACCAAAATTAAAAAAAAATGGCGTGGGGGTCCCCCTCAAAATCTATACCATACCTTTCAGGTCTGGTATGGATTTTAAGGGGAACCCCGCAACAAAATTTAAAAAAAGGGCATGGGGTCCCTCCAAAAATCCATACCAGACCCTTATCCGAGCACGCAACCTGGCAGGCCACAGGAAAAGAGGGGGGGACGAGAGAGCGCCCCCCCTCCTGAACCATACCAGGCCACATGCCCTCAACATTGGGAGGGTGCTTTGGGGTAGCACCCCAAAGCACCTTGTTGATGGGGACAAGGGCCTCATCCCCACAACCCTTGTCCGGTGGTTGTGGGGGTCTGTGGGCGGGGGGCCTGCCCCCCTGACGTCACGGGCAATGCCACAGGGAAGTCCTTGTCAAGTCCCCGTGCGTCAGAGGGGGCGGGGTCACCAGGTGGCCCCGCCCTCCATTATTTAAGAACCGTCAGAAGACGAAAAGTGTCATACAGCGGGAGCCTCCCATCATGGATGCAGAGCGGCCCAAGAAGAAGAAGGGAAGAAGGCGCCGCGGAGGAAGATGCCGGACGAGAACACCAGAGGAAGAACCAGAAGAACCAGAAGAGCCAGAGGAAGAAGAAGATGGAGGAAGAAACCAAAGGAAGATAGAAGAAAGGAGATAGAAGAAAGAAGATAGAAGAAAGAAGATGGAAAAAAGAAGACTTAAAATAAAGGAATTGTCAAAAACTGTCTCTTGTCATTTTTAACATTTTTGACAGTTTTTTTGTGAAATGGTAGGGGTACTTTTGTACCCCCTTACCATTTCACACAGGGGGTGGGATCTGGGGGTCCCCTTGTTAAAGGGGGCTTCCAGATTCCGATAAGGCCCCCGCCCGCAGACCCCCACAACCACCGGGCAAGTGTTGTGGGGATGAGGTCCTTGTCCCCATCAACATGGGGACAAGGTGTTTTGGGGGCTACCCCAAAGAACCCTCCCAATGTTGAGGGCATGTGGCCTGGTACGGTTGAGGAGGGGGGCCGCTCTCTCATCCCCCCTCTTTTCCTGTGGCCTTCCAGGTGGCATGCTCGGATAAGGGTCTGGTATGGATTTTTGGGGGGACCTCACGCCATTTTTTTTTAAATTTTGGTGCGTGGTTCCCCTTAAAATCCATACCAGACCTTAAAGGTCTGGTATAGATTTTGAGGGGGGCCCCCACGCCATTTAAAAAAAAAAAATTGGCCAGGGTTCCCCTTAATATCCATACCAGACCTGAAGGGCCAGGTATGGAATTTAGGGGAACCCCCACACCATTTTTTTTTTTAATTTTGGTTCAGGGTTCCCCTGTGGGGAATTCCCATGCCGTTTTTATCAATGAACCTTTATGTGTATTGTCGGACCAACAATTCATTAATAGCCGCGAGTAGTTTTAAATGACTTTTTTTCCTTTGAAATGTCATTTTGCTGTCAGACTGTTCTAAACACGGGAAACATGCGCCCCTTTACAGGCATACTATATACACCCCCAAGGTACGAAATTTAAAGGAATATTACATTTTTATTGTTTCACTTTAAGCATTATTAAAATCACTGCTCCTGAAAAAACGGCCGTTTTTAAAACTTTTTTTGCAGTGATCCATGTCCCCTGGGGCAGGACCCAGGTCCCCAAACACTTAAGTAAAGAGACAACTCTTCCTCAGAACTGCAAGCCTTTACTGAACACAGACCCGAAAATATACGTTAGGACCATAGATATTAAGCTCCTAGATATTATCTTACAACTTAGTCAACCTGATCAAGCGGGTTTTGTTAAAGGAAGACAAGAACCTGATGGTACTCACAGAATGTTAAACCTAGATCAATTTCCCTAAAACGATGATTGTTAATCCCTGTTGTTGTCATTAGGTGCTAAAAAAGCTTTCCATAGATTACTCTGGGGTTATATAAGTTAAGTTCTTCAAAATTCCCTTACTTTAGTTTTCTTTCTCTGACCCTCCAAGGCAGCTGATCAAACATAGATCATGTATGATCAGTTGCCTCCCAGGGCGCATGCGTGGTAGCAGCTGATGGCGGATGCGTAAATAGAGAGCTCTACTGCCACTCTGCTTCCTTATCCTTCTGCCGTGCTTCTAACTGGTGCTAACTGCACAAAAGGACTCTGGTTAAGTATCCACTTATATAAGGAATCGGGGCAGCCATCAAAAAAATTGGGGCCCCTTGCACAGCTTTAGGCCTGCCTCCCCCCCCAGGCCTGACCGCCAACATCCTACTAAATCCTCCCCACTGGCCCTCCCATCAAGTCCTTCCATGCACCCACTTTTATCTTAACACCATTACAACTTAATATATCCTCCGTCCTATGACCTCCTCCTCCTCTGGTGCCATCTCCTCCTCCTCCAGTCTCATCTCCTCCATCCCATATCCCTTCATCCCATATCCTCCGCCTCCTCCTCCAGTCTCATCTCCTCCATCCCACATCCTCCTCCTCCTCCAGTCCCATCTCCCTCATCCCACATCCTCCTCCTCCTACACTCCCATCCTATGTTTTCCTCCTGAAGTTCCAATCTCCTCCAATCTATGTCTTCCTCCTCCAGTCCGATCTCCTCCATCCCATGTCCTCCTCCTCCTTTTCCAGTCCAATCTCCTCCGTCCCATGTCCTCCTCCTCCTCCATCCCACACCCTCCTCCTCCAGCCCCATCTCCTCCATCCCATATCATCTTCCTCCTCCAGTCCCACACCCTCCTTCCCATGACTTTTTCCTCCTCCAGTCTCATCCCTATAACATTTCCTCCTCCTTCCAGTTTTATCACCCCCCTCCTACATCCTCCTTTTCCCAGGCCTCCCCCATCACTGGTCACCCTCCATTCCACCTCATGTCCTTCTCCTCCCCATGTCCTTCTCCTCCAGTCTCATCTCCCTGCTATGTCAGTCTTCTCCTGCAGTGTCCTCCTCCTGTAACCCTTCTATTCCTCCTGCACCCTCAGTACAGCCCTGATCCAGGTGATATACCTTAGTGTACAGTCCCTCCTTGGTTCCACTGCTCACCTTGCTCTCCCTGGACACACAGCCCCAAACACATTTCCATATTCAAACTTCCCACTGCAAATCTCTCACCCCGCTGGAGCCTATTGGCCTGACTCATCAAAGGGGGCGGGTACAGATGGCACACCGCACGCCTGTGATTGGATAGACTGCTGTGGGGGCAGAGAAATGTGGTGATGGGAAGATGTTGGAGAAGGCCAGGAGAGAGAGAGGTGGGGAAAGGTTCAGCAGTTAGAAGAGAGAGCAAACAGGTCTGCTGCTGTACATGCAGCTCTTATTTACATGACTCAGCATGGGGCACAGCCATCTCAGGATAGCTTAATGAAAATCATCACAACTATGCAGACAGCGCAAATTCAAGGGGCAGCTGCCTCTTTTGCCCTGCTTTAAAGATGGCCCTGGTTGGGGCCCAGGCCCCTCAGGATGCCCGGGCCCCTTGCATGTGTATTGGCTGTCCCCCATGATGGCAGCCCTGAAAGAAAGCCTGTATGGGGAAAATCAGTATGCAAAAGCCAACTGCCTCTCCCCTTCAAACCAGGGATGACTCAATTTCTGCAGCGGCCACCCACCCCGCCTTCCTCCACACAGAATACTGTTATTTAGCCTTCAGAAGCACTCAAAAGCTTAGGAAAAGACACCATTGTCACTGTCCCTTCTCAAACTCCGTCTTCTGCACCATATTTAACCACCTCTATATTGGATGATAGGCTACAGGTTTTGCTACAAAATATCACTTTCAGCATATCCATGGATGTGGGCAAGATTGCCCAGAAATTGAGGGGTGAAATAACATTGTTGGACCATCCAGAGACCAAATTCGATGATCTGGTGCAATACGTTCATGTTCTGGAAAAATAAAACTTCTCTATAAAACAAGCACAACTCCAGCAAGAAGATATGGAAAACAGAGAAAGACCTAAGCTTCTGGAAACACTTGCGATGCAGAGTTACATTCATATTTAGTAAGCTTATTTGCCACCTAGGCCCCATTTATTCCAGATATAGATTGGTGCATAGACTGCACACACAATTTCTCTACCCAAAATCCCCTATTGGTGCTCGTCCAAGTGACAAACAAATCTACAATCGATTATAGGGGTGAGGAAATCTAGATCTTCAGAGATCTTTCTCTAATTACCCTTGCTAAACCTTGCACTATATGGTTGATTACCTGACAACTTCAAGCACATTGAGTACAATACCACTGGGGCTTTCCTTTTAAACTGATTGTCAACAACAATTGCTCGCAACACAGTCTGTGGGAAATCTAGGAGGGTGAAAATTCTTGAAGTCACTGGGACTGATATACCTTCCTGAAGAAGTGTTAACCATTCCTCTTTCTAGATCTCAATTAACTGCAACACTGAGCAAAAAATGGACGCTGGCTGAGACCAAAAACAGATGGCAGTCAATGGCTCCTCATTCGCACTCCACTGCCTCGACCACCACCTTGATCATGTGTGGTGCAATCTATGCCTTTCATCTTTACTACTGTTACTTGGGACAATCTGCCCTTATTTCCTGATCCCTTAGAGCAGGGATATGCAATTAGCGGACCTCCAGCTGTTGCCAAACTACAAGTCCCATCAGGCATAGCAAGATTCTGACAGCCACAAGCATGACACCCAGAGGCAGAGGCATGATGGGACTTGTAGTTTTGCAACAGCTGGAGGTCTGCTAATTGCATATCCCTGCCTTAGGGGATACCTATACATCCTTATGAGGAAAATAATTATTTCATTCTGATAATACTTTAATAATAGCAATGTATATAGGAAGCAGATAGAGGCACCCGCCTCAGTGTTATTTCCTCCATGCACCCTCATTCATACCATTAGTTGGCCCATGGTATCCTGTGTTCTATACCTACTTTTGGCTCCCACTGACCATTAATTATAGTTCAAGTTCTAATTACTTAGGTTCCAAAACCTTGTTTGTATAGTTTTCTTCCTATTCCATCTTTATTTCTACACACCAGAACACGGCTTCCAGGATATTTGTCTTGCATAGATGCAATGTAATTTTTTATTGCAATATCTTTAAAACTAATGTCTTGTTATATGAACGGATTGAATTCTGTCAGAAAGCACTGGGTGGCTCTGAAAGAACTTAAAGCTTCTAAACTTGAAGTGATTTTTATAATAGAGATCAATTTCTATAAAGGGGGCTCGCTTAAGTTTGCATCAAAATTTTTACAGATCATTTTCAGGCTTAGAACAGTTGTTTCTCTGGCTGTAATGGCCAGGGAATGACAGCTCTGACATAGAAAGTGATGAATTCCTAGTTGCTTCAGATTTCATTCGTCACAGAGGAGATGAGGGAACAGATGTTTCTCTTCTGATGATTTTCTCTGTGAGCAACCATCCTGATGGCTTACCCCAGTCCTAGCCTTGCCAGTGAAACAGGAGAGCCAAGGAATGGCAGTTGAAGCAGGGGAGGGAGCTTCCAACCATGCGAAAAGTGACCAGGCAGCTGTAAAGTCACCCAGTGATCATGAATTTAGAAAATGTCAGTTACAGCCATGATCCTGGTATAACCTATTGCTGCCGAGGATTTTTATATATGTATGCTGGGTAGTAAGCAGTCAAATAAAGTAGATTCTCACAATGTGTGTTTATCAAATAAATAACTTTCTCACATTGTCAGTGTGTTTATTTACTTTTTGACTTTTTTTTGTTTATAAATGAGTAACCTGGGTTACTGTTTAACCCTTACTCATTCACATGTGAGGGACCAGAATCTAGGCCCCTCCTTATTTTAAAAGGGGTTTCCAGATTCTGATCATCCCTGGAAGAATTCCACAGCCACAACTGGACAGGATTGAAGGGAAGAGGTCCTTGTCCTAATCAACATGGAGACATGATTCTTGGCCAGGGGATCTTCTCTGACAAGGTACCATCCCCATGTTTAAGGCAGTGATACAGGGTTGAAACTGCTTTGGGGGGGGGCTTTTTTTGCATCATAACAATCAATGACCATGCAACCACTGACATACTAGCAACCAATAATGTCATCAGTTGCTAGGATGTGGGAAGTCACCCCACACAGAACCCTTGGTTGGTAGGATGCATGCTGCTTTTTTATGCGGGGTCTCCTTATAAATCTCAACAGACCTTCATCTAGGATGAGGATCTGGTATGGATGAAGGGAATCCCCTTTGTTTACAATAGAGGGAAGCTGGGCAGGTAATGTCACGTACTGGCCAGCAATTTAAAAGGTATTTATTTCTTTGTAAATATTAATTTTAAATTTTATACATCTTGCAAATTTTGCAAACACATTTAAGGCATCACCCAGGCATGTTAATTGAATTACATTTTTAATGGTTCACAATAAGCATTTTTGAAAGAGCTGCTCCCCACTGATTAGTATTTTATTTATTTATATATTTATTTTTTGCATTGGTACATATGCCCCACTGTGTCCAACTCCCTATATCCAACACCCCATGTCCTTTGTTTCATAGTCTATTGCCCTAAAAATTAAGAGAATTTAGTTCCCAATTACTATAATGGATTCACATTAATTAATTCACATTAATTCACATTAATTAATTCACATTAATTAATAATTGCTTTAATAGTACAATTGCTTTAATGTTCAATTCCTGCATATTTTGATTATTTCGTTGATCGCCCCATGAATTGAACAAATGTAAATTTAAAACATCGTTGATTACTATAAAGTTAATGAATCAAAATCCTAGATCTTGAATAAAGATGTCTAGGGAAGTTAGCGTTCTTTACAGGTATCCATTCCCTACTCTTGGAGTTCCTTTAACAATAGATATTTGGGCATAGAATTCACAAGCTCTTTAAACTACTCTTCAAATATAACTATAAGACAAAGATTCCTAAGATTAATGCAGAACTCATACACAGGAGTAAAATATTTTTTATCATGGCACTCAAGGTTAATGCCTTAAAAGATGGTAATCCTCCCAAAGTTTTATAACTCTTTTGTACCCAAGCAAATTTTATACCTCTTTTGTACAAATAAAGAGGAAGGAATGAGACACCATTCTTGTCAATAAAACATGATACACTCCACCATATTAAACGTTATATTGCACGTATAGGACTAACTAAAGTACAGTAAGTATTCCAAAAAATATACAGGAACATCTTTTGAATCCCACAACTTATAAAGGCATCATCTCAGTAATTTGCAATTCCCTCTAAATGTATTGGTAGTCACAAAGCCCCCCCCCCCCCAATACCTTTCCAAATGAGCAATGAAATTGGAAGTTAATATTATGGAGTCTCAAAAGAAAAATTTTAAAGCTAACAATCTATACTCAAATTGCACCTGTCTTTGAGATTTATCATAAAAAAGTTACTATGATAGGGTAAGTATAGAATAAAGATTGAGTACATTTTCTAAATTATGAATGTGATAAATATGTGACTAGACAAGGGCATTATATAATGAACAATGGACTTGTCCAATATTGCAAGGCCTCTGGAATGCAGTTTTCTAGTTAACATCATTAGTTATAGGGTGGATCAAAAACTATCTCCAGAACTAGCTTTATTAAACATGTCAACAGGTCTACAAGGATTCCTCTTACAATATTAAACTCTAATAGCTCATGTTTTCAACCACTTTAGCCCCCGAAGGATTTACCCCCTTCCTGACCAGAGCACTTTTTACAATTTGGCACTGTGTTGCTTTAACTGCTTATTGCACGGTCATGCAATGCTGTACCCAAACGAAAATTGCGTCCTTTTGTTCCCACAAATAGAGCTTTCATTTGATGGTATTTGATCACCTCTGTGGTTTTTATTTTTTGCGCTATAAACGGAAAAAGACCGAAAATTTTGAAAAAAAAAAGATATTTTCTACATTTTGTTATAAAAAAATACAATAAACTCAATTTTAGTCATACATTTAGTCCAAAATGTATTTAGCCACATGTCTTTGGTATTAGGTAGTATATGAGGGTCCCTGACGCTATAAAAAGCTGACGGTGAACCTATATATTTACCTCCCTAACTAGCGTCACCAGTGACACTAATACAGCGATCAGAAAAACGATTGCTTAGTGACACTGGTGACGGGGGGTAATCGGGGTTAACCATTATTAGGGGGGGTTAGGGGGGTATCCTAGACCTAAAGGGGGTTAACACTAACTGCCCTACCACTTCTAACTGTCACAAACTGACACCAATGCAGTAATCAGAAAAAAAAAAACTGCTTGGTGTCACTGTGACGGGGGGGTGCTTAGGGGGTGATCGGGGGGGTGATGGGGGGTGAAATGTGTGCCTGGTCTGTTTTACTGTGTGTGTTGTGTTGGTGCACTTACTCAGATGTCTTCTCTCCTCGGCGCCGGAACGGAAAATACCGAGCCGAGGATCGATGACATCACTTCCTCTGCTGCTGTTTACTGTACAGCAGCAGAGGAAGATTCTCATTCGTTGGGAGCGATCACGAGGGGGTGGCCACAAATGAGTGGTCTCTCCCTCAGCCTGGATCGCTCCCCTAATGAAGCCGACCGTGTGAGGCTGATCACTTACCAGGTACGTGACTTTGCCTGCCCGTGCCATTCTGCCGCAGTATATCTGCGTTAGGCGGTCGGCAAATGGTTAAAGTGGAATATATATATATATATATATATATATATATATATGTGTGTGTGTGTGTGTGTGTGTGTGTGTGTGTGTGTGTGTGTGTGTGTGTACATTGGTATTGTGGAGATTAAACTCAAGCAGCAAGTGCTTTTTTTAGTGAATTGGACCAGTCAAAATTGTATTTAAGGGCATGGCAGCCCACTTGTATTAAATATTATGGAATTATGGAAAGTTTACATAGACATAAATTGCCCACACAGGGATTCTTTCACATTAATATGAACAAATGAAAATACTGAGCCACCTGACTCTCTTGTCGACAGCACTGCTGCTCTTCTTATCAACATCTCTGACTGTATTGTCCAGCTCTGCTAGTTTCCTTGGCTCTCTTAGCCTAGCAGCATCCTGTTGCATAACCCAATCCTGGCTTCTTGATAGGGGTTCACCTGCCACCCCAATAGCAGCTGACCTGACTCCTGGAATGAGACCTCCAGGCTCCTGGCTGGGGCACCTCTGACCCCTGAATGAGACCTACTGTGTCCCGGCTGCTGGCTGGGGCTCCTCTGATCCCTGGATGAGTCCTCATGTTTCTTGGTTCCTAGCTGAGGCTCCTCTGACTCCTGGATGAGACCTTCTTTCTCACACACTGGGAGCTGTCTCCAAATTGGGAGCTCTGAGCTATCCTCAGACCTAAGTATATACCACCTCTCCACATCTGTGTATAGGTTGCAGGCACCTGGTAAAGCCTTGACACAGGATTGAAAGTTCTGATCCAGAAATACAGAGTCCGGAGAAAACCAAAAACACAGATTTCTCTGCTTAGAAACAATCATTCTCACTCTGTCACATTATGCCCCTTTTTTTTTTCCAACTGGAGGGCTGAAGACACAAACTCCCCTTTATGGCATCTCTGTGCCAGTGACCACCTAACTCAGTCACTTTCTGCCTTTCTCTACCTTCCCTCTTACCTTTAAAGGGGAACTCTGCTCTACAGGACTTAATTAGACCTTCTTAACTCTTCTTTCTGGTGTTAACAAGCACTTTTTCTGAGAATTCACCGGGACCCTACTCATCCTTCTACCAACCCTCTTATCTTTCAGTCTTGGGGTCCTAGGGGTACTTTTAATTTCTGGCATTCCTACTACCATTCCCCAACTTCTTGTTCTGAAGTTGGAAGGAACCTCCTGTACTTAACCCAGAGCCACTTTCCCTCTCATTTGTACCAACTTCAACTTCATTAACCCTTTTGTGGTTACCCTTGGCAACCAAAACTTCATTTACAGTACCATAAAGGAGAGAAAAGAAGGGAGAGACTATATATATGCCTTTAAGAACCACATTCAAACTATTCAGTATAAAAATATCACAATTTATTATGTAGTACAATAAAACAACAATTAAATCTTATAGTGGGGTAAAGACAAACAACCTCCAGAATGCAGAGCTTATACATTTTTGTAAGGTATTGTTCCATATACAGTTAGTCTGTAGATTAGTACAGCATTGGTCTACGCATCTCGCAGGAACTTACTCTTTCTCACGACTGCATGTATATTGTAAGTTATTCTGTAAACATGGCTCTTACTCTAATAGAAAGAACAAACAAAATGAATGCATGTAGACAATATACGGTACATAACAAAAAACATACAAACTATCTCCAATTAGGTCAAAAAAGGAAGAAGGGGAGAGGAAAAATAAATCCTCTGATGAATATATACTGGCCCATGGGAACAAACCGCATCTGCAATCCAGAATATATGGTCAACACTTAAATTAGGAGAAGAAAATGAGGAGAAAAGAAGATAATGTATTTAAACAATATACCACAGACACGTATCTACAGACCTTACCGCCTATGTGATCCATAGTCATAGATAGCTTTGATGTCCAAACCAGTTACACCATATTGGATCCCCCTTCTGTCTTATTTGGTAAGAGTGGACATATATGTGGTATATAGTTTACATATCTGATTTTCTCCTCCTTTTGCTTGTTTTGTTAGAATATGTTTCCTTTTGCTGGCATGGGACCCTTGTTTAGTTGTGATTCCGACTATTTTAGTCAATATAATTTAAGTGTGGACCAAATATTCTGGATTGCAAATGCAGCAAAGTTCCCATGGGTGGGTAGGTGCAAATTCTGGAGACATTTTTTTTCTTTTTGCTTTTATGGGTCTAATCAAAAATTGCTTTAAATATACATTTTTAACATTTTTAGAGTTTCAGTATTCCAGTTCCAGTGTTTATATCAAGCAATAATTTTATAACACAAAATAATCAGCGCTACCCCTAGTGGACCAATAATTAAGTGATCAAACAAATAGTGAAAAAGGCTGTGAAAAAACGATAGTGAATTAAACACAAAAAAATATATATACTAAGGTATGTATAAAAACGAATTAAATAGTGCTTCCTTTTCTTTCTAAACGAAGTGGAAGGAAGAAAACAGTGAACCACTAAAAACATTAAATTTATGTGACACATAGACCAATAGTGCTGCAACCCAAAAAAACCTGGAATATTCAGTTTTGACAAATGGTAAAAAACACTCAGGTGCGCTACTAATGTCAGAGAAAAATGTTGTAAACCCCCTTAACTTGGGTGTGCATATTTATAAACAAAATGAAACAATGAAACAATAAAGTGCTACACATGAGAAACAATGTATATAAAGTGAAGTGCAGTCTGCTTGGAAGGAAAAAAGTCCTACAGGCTTAATAAGCAATCCCGGGTTTTTCAGAATTCAAACTGACATCTTCACTGCTTGGAGCTTATAAACTTCTATAGAAAAAGGAGTAAAAAGGGGCCGCTTACCAGACATAGATGACCCCTATTACGGAGGTCTTGCAAGCTCAGATAAACAGATCCCGACAGGACCAGCTGATCAGAAAAGGTTTGGCAGAAAATCAATACACGTTAACAACCAGCTCCGCTGCGATCACACCAGCCAGCTGATGTGTGGTGACATCAGGTCCGTTAGCTCTGCCCTACGCTGCGTTTCTCCACACGAGGCTTCGACTGGGAAAGGAGACTCTAAAGGAGACTGGGGCCGGATGTCACACACCACACTTTTAAAGCATCTCAGCAGGCATGGTGACACCGGAAGCATGATTGGGGTAATTCCCCAATCAGTTCGCTGTGTGACTAAATTTAAAACAGAAAAAAACAATCAAACTTCATTGTCATAGTCTCCTTTCCCAGTCGAAGCCTCGCATGGAGAAACGCAGTATAGGGCGGAGCTAGCGGACCTGACGTCACCACACATCAGCTGGGTGGTCTGATCGCAGAGGAGCTGGTTGTTAACGTGTATTGATTTTCTGCCAAACCTTCTGATGTCAGCCATTCATTGTTTTATTAAAGTGTTGTTTTAATATACTACACTATGGAGGACCTTCTATTTTTTACTATCTCTCCTGTAAACCTGTGAGCGATCCCACGGAGACAAATCATACCATCCAGATTCCACAGTGCCTGTGAGAAGCGCAGCGAGCACCGGAGCCAGTGTTTTAACAGATCAGCTGTTCAAGCCTTCGGAAGCACGCTGCAGGGTCATCTCAAGCGGCAGCAGAAACCCCAGTGTAGATGGATATCTGACCATCAGGACCTGATGAGCTGGTCCTGCCAGGATCTGTTTATCTGAGCTTGCAAGACCTCCGTAATAGGGGTCATCTATGTCTGGTAAGCGGCCCCTTTTTACTCCTTTTTCTATAGAAGTTTATAAGCTCCAAGCAGTGAAGATGTCAGTTTGAATTCCGAAAAACCCGGGATTGCTTATTAAGCCTGTAGGACTTTTTTCTTCCAAGTGGACTGCACTTCACTTTATATACATTGTTTCTCATGTGTAGCACTTTATTGTTTCATTGTTTCATTGTGTTTATAAATATGCACACCCAAGTTAAGGGGGTTTACAACATTTTTCTCTGACATTAGTAGCACACCTGAGTGTTTTTTACCAAGCAATAATTTTAGTTAAACAAAAGAAATACACATATCTGATGCCAGAATACAGTGTAACTGCTGTCCAAATTATACTGTTCTATGACACCACATACATCTTAAAGGCATCTCTCATTGTCATTGAAAGGAGTATTTTTTTTACTCTTTCCACCCTCAAGTTCCAACTGAAAAATGTTTTAAAAATTTAAATTTAATTTCTGGCACATTTTTGGCACATGTTTAACACCCTTGCTTATTAGCAATAAATAAACAAAAATAAAGTTCAAATCCCCCCCCCCCATTGACTTTAAAGATGTTTGTAATTTCTTGATTTTACGCAAGAGTTGAACAGCCCATTATTTCAAACCCAGACTGATTAACTCTTTTCTACTCATGTAGTTTATTGACTCAGTGAAGTATAGAATGGATTAACAACCTTTTATGACTACCATGGTACGATAGTGACTATTCTCATCTTCACCAGGATGTAGTAGATGAAGCCTTTGTTCTTTCATATTAAAACATGCTTTTGGTTATGAAAAGAAACATAATTATCCAATAAAAACATGCAATCATCACACAACACTTAAATGGGTATTAAAATGCTTTCTAAATCTATGCTGAGATATACATTATATATTTCTAAGCATGAATATTTCTGCATGCACAGAACTTTCTTCTCCCTTGACCTTATTCACGGAGGCTACAGAGATAGCAAACCACTGCAGAAAAATATAGTATATCAAAAGTTGTCTTTACTTGACTGCAAATGATCATTTAAATGAGACAATTTGACAAAACTATCAATTTAAATGATTTGAAAAACATTCTAACGCACAATGTAATGTTAAATATAGACATGACTGAATCACTTATAACTTGAAATGTGCCAACTTGGCAAATTTATTTTTCTAAATATAATATTAGGGTCTGGAATTCATTCACTTAAATTATACTACTCAACTCCTTCTGGAAGCTGCATACAGTATTCTATTATTATTATTATTATTGTTATTCGCATCATTATTATCAACTAAAGGAGATGACACATTTATATCTTTCCAAAATAAATAAATGTACATACAGGCTCATGCACACACTATATCACTAAGGGCTAGTTTACACTTGCTTCAAAACGTGGCTTCGGACACTCTTTGTTAAAGCTCTCTGAATGCCAGTCAAAGCTCCTGTTACTAAATAAAATGGTTAGCTTACAGTCCTGTATACACCTTGCTTTTGCTTGGTGCTTTGATGAGGCTTCAATGAGGCTTCAGTGGGGCTTTGGTGGAGCTTCGATGGGGCTTCAAGCAAGCTTTGCCATAGACTTCTATGGAGGCTTTAAAGACGCTTTGAAGCACCACTAAATCTACATGGGGTATAATTTTTGTAGCGAAGCTGAAGCAAAGCAAAAGCAAGGTGTCAACAAGCTAACCATTTTATTTAGTGTCAGGGGCTTTGACTAGCATTCAGAGAGCTTTAACAAAGCCTGTCCAAAGCTCTAACATATAGTGAACAACAAGTACATTTAAAATGTAGAATTATTAGAAAAAATTTAGCGCATAGTGAACAAACCAAAATAAAAAAAAATGGTAATAAAATGTAATAAAGTCCAAAACAACACAAGTCTTTCAACCAAATGTAGTGGACTAAACTGATGACAAATAAAAGTCAATTAGCCATAAGACAAATATATGAAAGATAAGTCTCCAACTGTGTGTAAGCATGGAAATAGTCACTGGAGATGGTGGTTATTCCAAATGCTGGCAGGAAACTTGGTTAATCCGTAAATGAAGACCACATCAAACCAAAAACGGCATCAAATAAGGGAATGGTAGGTATAAACTCTTATCAGATCCAAAGGACTCCCCTGTCAGTGACATGGAGTCATAAAGACAGTGTGCCACCCAGGGTGTATAGAAAGGTATCCAGACCGTCAGAACTTCTGAGTTGGACTCAACGGGAACTCCGGGGGTCGTCAGGTAGGTGCTCGCGGTGAGTGCACAGATAGGAATCTGGCAGATGAGATGTACCGCATATGGTAGAAGCTGAGCATTCACTTCCTAATTTCCTGGCTGGAGGACTTGTCTCTGGCCTGGCCCACCCCTTCTGTTCATTGGATTTCAGTTCCTTCAATCATAGAGGTGCAGTGATGCTTTTAATGATTTTAATAATGCTTAAAATGTGAAAAAATAAAAATGAAATATTCTTTTAAATATTGTGCCAGGGGTTTGTCTATAGCAGTGGTCATCAACCCTGTCCTCAGGGCCCACTAACAGGCCAGGTTTGCAAGATAACTGAAATACATCACAGGTGATATCATTTGATGCTCAGTGATTGCAGTATTCTAGTCTGCATCTCCCCAAGGTAATACATAAAACCTGGCCTGTTAGTGGGCCCTGAGGACAGGGTTGATGACCACTGGTTTATAGTATGCCTGTAAATTGAACAGTTTTCACGTGTTTAGAACAGTACTACAGCAAAATGACATTTCTAAAAGGAAAAAAGTCATATAAAACTGATCACGGCTGTAATGAATTGTCGGGTCTCTGCAATATACATAAAACATTGAAAAAGAACAGCATGGGTTCCCCCAGTCCATTACCAGGCACTTTGGGTCTGGTATGGATATTAAGCGGAACCCAGAACCAAAAATTTCAAAAACAATTGTATGTTGGTCTCCCCAAAATCCATACCAGGCCCTTCAGGTCAGGTACGGAAATTAAGGGGAACCCTGTGCCAAATTTTTAAAAAAATGGCGTAGGGTCCCCCCCAAATCCATACCAGACCCTTATCCGAGCACGCAACCTGGCAGGCCGCAGGAAAAGAAGGGGGTCAAGAGAGCGCACCCTGTACCATACCAGGCCACATGCCCTCAACATGGGGAGGGTGCTTTGGAGTAGCTCCCCAAAGCACCTTGTCCCCATGTTGATGGGGATAAGGGCCTCATCCCCACAACCCTTGCCCGGTGGTTGTGGGGGTCTGTGGGTGGGGGGCTTATCGGAATCTGGAAGCCCCCTTTAACAAGGTCCAGATCCCGGCCTCCCCCCATGTGAATTGGTAAAGGGTACATTGTATCCCTACCATTTCACAAAAAAAGTGTCAAAAATAGTAAAAAAGACAAGAGACACTTTGGGACAAATCCTTTATTTAAAAATAAAAAAATAAAAATGTTCCACAATGTAAATCCATCTCATGCCACCCGATGGACTGAAAAAAAAATCTGCAACAGCTCCGCCTCCATGGGAGGCTCCCACCGAGTGATGCTTCTTCTCAGTGACAGCTGTTATATAGCTGAGGACGGGGCCACTCGGTGACGTAAATGGGCGACCCCGTCTTCCTCTGATGTCACGTTGTGACAGAAGGGGGGCGGGGTCACCTGTTTACATCACCGGGTGGCCCCGCCCTCAGCTATATAACAGCTGTCACTGAATTTAAGTCTGCTCTAAAGACTACCCTTCCCTTTCCTTGGGCTTAAGGTTCTCTTAAATATTTGAGAGCTAATATGACCTCACCACTTGCAAATTTGTATGAAGCAAACTTTGTACCTCTTATAAGTAAAATACATTTAAAATTGGGTAGAATGAGAGGATACTACTTTTCCTGGACAAGTAGGCTTGCTGCATTTAAAATGGTCCTACTACCTCAAATTCTCTATTACTTTAAAACCCATATGCATTTCTGAGATGTTTTACTGCTCAATACAGTCAGAAATCTCTAAATATGTGTGGTTATATAAGAAGGCTAGATGTTCACCATCCATACTCACATGCCATAGGAAAGCTGGCAGTATGTGAGTTTCCAGTTAAAATCTTGGTTTTCCTATCCCTATGCTAAACCTTGGTGCAACTTAGAACAAGCAGCAGTGCCACTTTATAGCTTAAGCTCCCTAATATTGGTAGCAATGTCTCATCACACTGTGCATTATTGGGAATATCTAATTATTGAACTTCAGTCACTTCAGCATTGGCATATTACCTTCAGACCAGTGATAAGGCATCCCCATTTTCTGTTATCTCAGTGTCTACGAGATACTTCAGTTATACTTCTGAACATTTCTCTCAAGTAATGGGTAGCTCTTGGGATATTTACCATAGATGATACACTATATTACCAAAAGTATTGGGACACCTACCTTTACACGCACATGAATTATAATGGTATCCCAGTCTTATGCCCCGTACACAAGGTCGGACTTTGTTCGGACATTCTGACAACAAAATCCTAGGATTTTTTCTGACGGATGTTGGCTCAAACTTGTTTTGCCTACACACGGTCGCACAAAGTTGTCGGAATTTCCGATCACCAACAACGCGGTGACGTACACCACGTACGACGAGACTAGAAAAGGCCGGTTCAGAACCAAGCGCGGCACCCTTTGGGCTCCTTTTGCTAATCTCGTGTTAGTAAAAGTTTGGTGAGAGACGATTCGCGCTTTTTCAGACTCGTGGCTTTCAGATCGTTTTCTGCCGTTCAGTTTGTGCTTGTGGGTTTGTATCTGCTCTTCAGTGCGTGCAGTCAGTTCGTATCGGAGTTTTCTGTGCGATCTTGCCCGCTCGTTGCTGTTTTTCAGGTCGCTCTTCACAGGCCTTGCTGTTCTTCAGTGCGTTCTATTACTACGTTCTGAGCAGCCGACCGTTTTCTAGCCATGTTTCGTATGCGTACTCCTCGTAGAGTTCGTGCTGTGCGGGGGCTTGGTGTTGGGGTCCTGACCTTGACACAAGTCCAGTCCATGAACAGGGTGGGGAGGAGTTCATGGACCAAGAATTGGTTGCTTCAGCGTGACCAGTTCTCTCATATGCCTTTGCTCCGTGAGATCCGTGAGAATAATCCTGATGATTTCAGGAACTTTCTCCGGATGACGGACCCCGTGTTTCACCGTTTGTTGGCTTCGCTGACCCCTTATATTAGCAGGCAGGATACCTGCATGAGGCAAGCCATCACTCCGGAGCAGAGGTTGGTCGCTACCCTGTGGTATTTGGCCACAGGGAGAAGCCTGCAGGACCTCAAGTTCTCGACAGGCATCTCCCCCCAGGCTCTTCTTTGTGGACATTTACTGCTTGTGTTTGTTTGAGCTGACCCTGACAGAAATGTGTGGAGTCCAGAGAATGTTGTGATTGTGTAACCTTATACAAAGCACTGTTGGCTGTTATTTACTAAATGCAAAGACACTTTTCACTACAAGTGCACTTGCAACTGCACTGAAACTGCACTTGTAGTGCAAAGAGGATTTGCCCTTAGGAAATTACCCCCATTTTCTCATAAAACAACAATTACATCACCCCAAAAGTGTTGTAGCGTTGAGACAATAATCCACACATTCTTGATGAGCAATCTTTTTAATACCTGCACAATCACATGTGCATTTACCAAAGGTTTTTCTGACAAACCAACATGTTTGTTGTATATCAATTTTTGTGGTGTCATTATCCAAAATCAAAATGTGCATTTTATAGAAAACAGGCATGTGTAAAACCCACAAGAAAGACACAAATCTTGATCTTACAAAGTTCACATTTGGTAGAACTTGAAGACAATATCAGACATGAGTATTTAGGAACTGGGTTTGATATTGCGTTCAGATGGGGGGAAATCACCCCTGGAAAAGCCAAATTTGGAAGATGCACACAAATTTCACAATGTCAACATGTGCTATCTGCCATCACGGGGGATCAAGGGACGTGTTTTGGGGGAGAAAGCCCTTCCTTACCACTACTTTATTATTGAGGAAGGGGTTGCACCCCCAAAACGCGTCCATTGATCTCCCGTGATGGCAGATAGCACATGTTGGCACACTGTGTGCATCCTCCAAATTTGGCTTTTGGAAAAATCACAAAAACATTTCGCACATTGTAGCACACAAAAGAAGAAAGTGATTTGGAGGGGCTTTAAACTCGCCCCAAAACATCAATGATGTTTTTATATTTTGGAATAACATCATTGATGTTTTGCTTGATGATTTCCAATTGTAAATTACACCCCATGATCTCCCCGATCACGATCTGGGCACTTTCTGATGTGAAAGGATCTTCATCCACAACCTCACGATCACCTAAAAAGAGAGGAACCCAAAATAAATTAGGTCTAAAAAAAATGCCGCCATCCATCTCTTATCTGAGCCTGTGGTCGCAGACACTCACCTGTTGTGGTGACTAGTTCCACCACGTCTTCTTCCTCCTGCTCATCTTGTGTTGGGGGGATTTCCCCTTCTTCCAGGGGGGGGGTCTCTGGTCTCCTCGGATGAGGGGTGTCCTCCGAGTCTTTTCTCCCCTATGTAAAACAAAAATGGTATAATTAGCACATATTTGATGGCAGAACTATAAAGATGAAACATTGCTTGGAAGTGGGGTACAATGATCTATTTTAGCAGAGTTCCAAGATGTAGCATTTTTAGTGTCCTTTGTCAAGCTGCAATACTTTACCTGTTTGGTACAAGCTTCACAGATGGAGACCCCCCTATAGTATACACTGGAGCACCTGTGTGGCCCCCCTAATAAAAATGGTGTTCTGGGGTCCCACACTAGTGCTCCAGTGTCCAGATGTGAAAACAGCTGCTCAGTGTCCTCTCCTTACACAGAATCTAGTTTGCATTTCATTCTAGTAACCAAGCCATCTACACAACCCAATTCTTTGAAGACAAGTATAGGGCCTCAAAATGGTGGCCAAATGCATATGGCCTAAACAATGGTATTTTATAGTCCGAAATAAAAATGTGTTATCCGAACGAATAATGTGCCCATGAACATGAAAGTTGCCATTTTAAACCGTACAACAGTTCCTAAAAGCACATGGAGCAGCACGAACGTAATAAACACAAAAAGAATAGGAACACAGCACAACTACTTACTTTTTTGCAGCACTCTCCGGATCTTTCTGTACTGCTCATGTTCTCGTAATTTCAGGTCCGACCACCGCTTCCTGAGCTGATCTTTCGATCGTCGTACCCTGAATTTCCGGTGCAGACTCCTGACCACTTTCGCCATGATCTTGGCCTTTCGGACATTGGGGTTGGGGTAAGGCCCATACTTTCCATCATAGTCGGCCTTCTTCAGGATGTCCACCATCTACAACATCTCCCCAAAGGACATATTTGAGTCCTTTAATCTCCTTCTGGATTGGGACGTTTCAGGCTCTGGCCTTTCCTCCTCCTCCTCCTCGTTGCTGTACTTAGCACGATCCTGCTGTCTATCCACCATGTGCTCTTCCTCCACTGTGCTGAATGAACAGGGGCGGGGAATAGAATAGAAAGAACGTCAGGGGCGGGCGGAGTTATACGCATGCGCAGTGTGTATAAATAGTAACGCGCGCGTCTTACGTACGATCTGTGAGCGGAGGAAGGAGCATCGGAGACGCCGATCGTGCTAACGAAGGTAGGATCTAAACTTGGGCCTATACTGCTTCGAAATTGAAGCCTATATTGTAACAAGATTAGGGGAGTTTGGCCTGACATTAGGGTTTGTCTTGTGTTGTGTCTTGCAGAGAAAATGGATGGGTTCAACGACCACAATTTCCTGCCCCTGTTCATAGACAAGTACAGGGAGCTGTATAATTCTTCTTCTATGGTGTTGGAATGAACCGTTTACTATGAGTAAGTTGTATTTTTTTTATTTGATGAGAAGAATACAATGGGTCAGTGGTGCAGTGACTGGACTATGGATAGGCCAATTGTTCACTGTCTGTTATTCTCTTTGAGAGAACTGTTTGTATATTGATACCTGAGGCCTGGTGGTTGTGAGCAATCAATCTCAATGTCATAATATGACAGAGAACTGGTAATGCATGCAGATTGCAATTACATTACACAATCATGAACAATGCATTTCTTTTGGCTGGCACAGTTAACAAATGAGTAATCCAAATCATTCCTAAAAATTATCTTTTGATGGTGATAAACAAATATATCTCTACAAACTTTGGCCTCAGTGCAAAAATTACAAGCTCATAGCAAATCTGATCTGAGTGTAGAAGAGCAGCAGATTCCAAAAAACATGTTGATAACAACTGACAGAAGATTTCAGTTTGAAATTGTTGGTATATGTAAACATTCTTTTGGTCACCAATGTTACCAGATCTGTGTTGGCTGCCAGAAGTGACCCAATTTAAAAAATGAAAAATGGATGCGCTAAGTGTCAAAAATAAACAATCAAACTAATGAATGAAACAACTGAATGGTGATAGCAGCACTCACTATATACCCACATACATATCATTATTTAAAAATACAAATGTGTTGCACAATCAAATAAAGTGCTAGTGCATCAATAGTAGAAGGGTAAAAATCAATTAAGTGAAACCGTAAGTATAGTGCTTAAATAAATATGATTAACACCAACATGTGAAGATGATAATAAATAAAACCTCTGTGCTACCTCTGTGCAAAAAATCGAAAGTGTAAACAATATAGCTTCAGTACTAATAAGTGTTCAAAAAAAGCCAGATGTGGTTGCTGCAAACACCACACTGTGTTCCCATCAGCAATGACATTGTATATATAGATAAGTGTTGTGCACACCAATGGTGAATAAATATCTAAACTGATAAGCTCAAATGATCTGTCATAAAGACATATATCAAAACATCAGAAACATATAATGAAAAAAATGCATAACAGTAATTGGTGAGTAGTCAAATACGCTTTTGATTACATAAAGAAATCCTCCTCCATCGATGTTAGCCCAATTGTTGTCCTTTTCAGGTGGTTTGGATATTCTGCTCCCCCCGTAAAAAATCTGAATAAATTTGATAAAGTAAGAAAAGTTGCACTACATTAAATATTTCTTATGTAAGAAATAGCGTGAACCAATAAGAGTGGCAGAACACATTGCACTTATTAAAGGGGGGGACATTAAACACACTGTCCCTCGCCACTATAAGTTACAACATAATCGGGTGATTGATGGCACACAATTTGTGGTCATCGACAGATATGTCCCTCCGTGGAGGGGTGGGGCCATGACCAGGGGTGTGTCTCGTTTGGAGACTTACTGGATCCATGAGCTCCGTACACTCCACCCATTGGGCATGAATGTTGAAGTTGATGTCAACACTTTCATTAACAAAGCCTGAGGTTGTCACCCTAATTTCTACTCTGCCCCCTCCATAGATGTTCTCTTTCCTGATCAAAAATAATTTTTCCTTGTCAAAAGAAGTTTATTGAGTATACAATGTTATAAAGATACATAAAGTAAGTTTACAAGGATCTATAAAGTAAGCTCATTGTTTTACAGGAGGGTTTATATAGGTAAATATCATGAAATTTCAAATATTAAACATTGGGTTCACGTAAACCTAAATTAAAGATATATATCATTTCCTTAGTTACTTTTGTAGGTATTTAAATGATTTATACCTACTATACATATTGTTTACAAGTAGAGTGTATATAGGTCAAATAAATTCTGATAATGAGCTTTAATCGTAAGGTGGAGAAAAGGAAAGAGAAAGAAGAAAAAGGGTTGAAAGGTAGCGGTATGGTCCACAAGGTTGTCCCGCTCGTCAGTTTATTATTCTTTTTAGTTCTCTTTGAAGCCTTAGAATGGGTGTCTCTGTAAGTCATTTAATCTGTTACCATGGCAACAGGACAGAGTCATTGAAGTTTGACAGGAACTGTTGTTTTATCCAAGGATGCCAAAGTTTTTCAAATTTTGGAATTTGATTTTGATCGATGGCTACCATCTTAGCATGGGACATTGTATTATTCATTCTGTGAATTGTTTCTGCTAGTACCAATGTAGGAGATTTCCATGCCTTGGCCACTGTTTGTTTTGCAGCCGTTATTAGTTGGATCATAAGTTTGAATTGAGAGAGTGTTAACCATTCCGGTTTTAGATTAAGTAAAGTTAAATATGGATCTGGTTGTATTATTTTTTAAAATATTTTAGATGCAATCACGAAGACTTCCTTCCAGAAGGTTTGGATTACTGGGCACGTCCACCATATGTGTAAATATGTGCCTATTTCTGGGCATCCTCGAAAACAAAGAGCTGAGGTATTAGGTGAATATTTTGCCACTCTAGCGGGTACAAGGTACCAGCGAGTTAGGACTTTATAATTTGTCTCCAGTGCTAAGATGTTGGGTGAAGATGACTTAGATGTGAGCCATATGTTAGACCAGTCCGTGTCTTCTAAAGTTCGTCTCAGGTTCTCCTCCCACCTCTGAACGTAAGAGGGTCTATTAAGATTTGGTACTCCATATAATTGATTATAAAGTGATGAAATTGTACCTTTAGCAAATGGATCTTTTGTACAGATTGATTCAAAAATGGATAATTGGGATAATGGTGTATCCCCCTTTAGGAATGGTGTATAGAAATTTTTGATTTGGAGATATCTAAATATCTCAGAGTTTGGTAGATCATATTTTTCTCTAAGCGATGGGAATGAAAGGAATGATTTAGATGCTATGAAGTCATTTAGTGTCTGAATGCCTGATGTTGTCCAAGCTTTAAAAGAATTTGGGTAGATCCATGCTGGATAAAAGGCCGGATTTCTGATAAAAGAAAGGAGAGGATTGTGTGGAGATTGTAACTGATATTTGGTTTTTAGTTTATCCCAGAGAGATAAGAAGTGTTTAGTTATGGGATTATGAATTTTAAAGCGGTCTTTAGGATCAAGCCATAATAAATTTGATATTAATAGAGGGTCATTTTCTGAAGCCTCTATAAATACCCATAATGGGATTTCCTGTTTTGCATGGTATTTGGACAGACTGGCCAAATGTGCCGCTCTGTAGTAGTTAGTAAAATTAGGGTATCCCAGGCCTCCTTTATTTTTGGGAAGATGTAGTGTGTGTATAGGTATACGTGGTTTAGAAGAGCCCCATATAAACGAAGTTGCTCTTTTTTGTACTATTCTCAAAAAATAGGAAGGAATTGGAATAGGGAGGACTCTGAATAGATAAAGCAATTTGGGTAGAATAGTCATTTTGATTGCATTAATCTTCCCCATCCAGGATAAAGGAAGTTGCGACCACTGTTTTATTAGATTTGTGATCTGTCTTAATACAGGAGGATAATTGGTTGAGAATAAGTCAGAATGAGATGCTGTTAAATGAATTCCAAGATATGGGATTGATTTTTCTGCCCATGTGAATGGGAGTGCAGCCCTAGCCGGGATCAATTCCATGTTTGTGAGTGAAATATTAAGCACTAGGCATTTCTTAGGATTAATCATAAGGCCGGATAGGGCTGCAAATCCATCAAGAGCTGGTATTAAGTTAGGACCAGAGACCTGTGGTGATGATAGAAAAAGTAATATATCGTCTGCAAATATACATAATTTGTGTGTAATACCTCCTACTTCAATGCCAGTTATAGTTTGGTTTGTTCTGATATATTGGGCCATGGGTTTGAGTATAAGGGCAAATAATAAGGGAGATAATGGGCAACCCTGTCGGGTACCTCTTTCGATATTAAAGGCTTCAGATTTCTATCCAGCATATTTTATATAGGCTTTGGGTTTATTATATAATGCTTTGATCCATGTTAAAAAGTGGGGTCCAAAACCCCATTTTTGTAATGAATATTGCATATATTGCCAGGATACTGTGTCAAATGCCCTCTTAATATCGAGAGATAGAAAACATAAAGGGATTTTCCGTTTTTTAGCAATATGTGCCAATAACACTGCCCTGCGTATATTATCGCCTGCCTGTCTATTTGGCATGAAGCCTACTTGATCTCTATGTATTAATTTTCCTATAATGCTATTGAGGCGTTTTGCTATTATTTTTGCTAATAATTTAATATCGAGGTTTAACAGAGAGATAGGCCGATAATTCACACAGGAAGTATCATCAGAAAGGGGTTTTGGGATCATACAAACAATTGCCATTAGTGTTTCTTGCCGAAAAGAATGTCCATCTAGAAGTTTGTTAAAAGTTTCAGTGAGAATGGGAGAGAGTATTTCTGAGAATGTTTTATAGTATAAAGCTGAGTAGCCGTCTGGGTCTGGTCTTTTGTTAAGTTTTAGGTCTTTTATGGCGTTAGCAACTTCATCTATAGTTATAGGCTCATCCAAACTGCTTTTTTGATTCTGAGATAACTCAGGTAAGGTTATTTTTGAGAAGAAGGATTCAGCCTCTGTAGGATTAAATTCATTGTTTGTCTTGTATAAAGTTGCGAGATGTGAGTGAAATTTATGGACTATTTTAACTGGATTACAAGTGTAAACATTTTTTGATAATTTCAAACGTATTGGTTTGAAAGATTTGTTAGTTGAATTTAATGCCCGAGCCAAATATGTACCTGGTTTGTTTGTATTCATGTAGAAATTGTGTTTGGAGCGTTTGAGGGATTTATCAACTGACTCAGTGAGAAATAGATCGTATTCCAATCTAGATTTTTCCAGATGAGATTTTGTACTCTGAGATGGATTATCTTGAAATGATATGTAGGCTGCATTAAAATTGAGTTCTAGTTTTTTTGCTAGATTTTTGCGTTCCCGTTTAAATAGTGCCATTTGTCTTTGTATTGTACCACGCAAGACAGGCTTATGAGCTTCCCACAGTGTTATTGGGGAGATGTCTGTTGTATTATTAATTGATATGTATTCCTTTAAAGCTTGTTCAATGGCCATCTGATGTAGTGGGTGTTTGAGCATTATGTCCGGTAAGTACCACGTTGGGTCATGCGCTTTTGGTATGGCTGAGGCTATAGTAGTGTATACTGCATTATGGTCAGACCACGGAATCGGAATTATATCTGATGCAATAATTTCTGGTATCATTCCTATTGTTAGAAAAATATGATCTATTCTGGTGAAGGTTTGATGAGGGTGCGAGAAATAAGTGAATTTCTTTTTCATTGGGTTACTTTCTCTCCATGAATCTACCAGATTGTATTTGGAAAGAAGTTGAGAAAAAGGTCATCTAGAGGTTATTTTGGATGGTGTAAAAGGTGATTTATCTAGAAATGGGAGTAGGACCTGGTTCGAATCCCCACACATTATCACTGTTCCTATTTTGTGTGTATTAATCACTTGTAATATATGTGAGAGGAATGGTGTAGGTTGTTTGTTAGGAGCGTAGTAGGAAATCACCGTGATTGCTGTATCCATTATATAACCCATGAGTATCAGGTATCTACCTTCTGGGTCTTTAATTTCTGATAATAAGGTGAATGGTGTGGATCGGTGAAATGCAATTAGAGTTCCCCTTTGCTTGGTACAGGCAGAAGCCGTGTAAATTTGTTGATAAAAAGGAGAAATATATTTTGGAGTAGAATCTTTGGTGAAGTGTGTTTCTTGGAGGCATACTATGTGAGCCTTCTTGTTATGGAAAGTACGGAAGGCTTTGGTCCTTTTTTGAGGGACATTTATTCCCTGAACATTCAGGGAAAGTATATTCAGTGGTGCCATGGCAACAGATCAAATAGTTTTGACTTACTTTTTGTTATGCAGAGCTGACTGCGCAGATCAACCTGTGTGGACTGAAGAGATGAATAGATAGAAAAGAAACCAGTGAATTCTGGAGTAAAGAGTAAACAAAAAACATGTGAGATTAGATGATACATTGTATAAATTATTTTTTGCAAGTAATCACAATTTACCCGTGAAAGAGAATAAATATCTCTCTCAGGGGAATAAGTGCCTTCGTCACACTCCCACATAATATGGTTGGGAGAATGAGGAGGGCTAATGGGGGTACACGGATCTTCCGCTTACAGGAGAGAAGTGCTATGTCAAAAGACATCAAATTGATGTTTCATTAGTTGGAGTGCAGAATATAGTTTTTGTTGAAATTATTTATTCCAGGGTGGTTGTATATGGTTAGTCTTGCCCTAGGCTAAATAATTCAGTTAGAAAGGTACTGTTAATAACTTTGGTATTGATGAAGATAGTTTGAATTATTTTGGGGTTTTAACCCTTTTAGAGTAAACAATTACATATTTTATTCATATGTAACTGTTTAGATATGTTAATTCATAAAATTGAGGTTGTATTGCTTCAGATTAGAATAAACAAAAACATAATTCTAGGAACTAGAGTTAGGTAATAATATATTTGTTTTAAGAAAAAGAAAAAAAAAAAAAAAAAAAAAAAGCTTCCATTACTTCTGGATTATTGAACATATTTGTCCTAAAAAGTAATAAATCTATTGTTATTACCTGATAATATATAACTGAACAAGAATTTCCTTATTTCACTTATATATTCTAAGGCTATATGAATCAGAAGTAATAAGAAATATAACTGGAATGTAACATGATCCCACACAGTGTGTGACTATCAGAATGCAGTTACATTCAGTTATAAATATAGGTTTTTTATAGAGAACCATCTCTTAGTATAATAAATGAAGAGATATCAGGAATTAGGATGTCAGTCCATTGAATCTTCTTGGTCCATGGATGATGTGGCATAACGGCCTCTTTTGTGAGAATGATGATTCCCATTTTGTTCTGGAATTTTCTGGGTGCTGCCTGAAGGTGAAGATGATGCCATTCTTCTGTGTGTGGGAGAGTTGCTGCTTGTGGGTTCTGTCAGATTTAATTTTAAAAGGGTTTGTTGTAGTTCATCTGCTGAACTGCTTCTGTAAATTATACCTTGGTAGTTAAATCTGACTGAAAAGGGGAAGCCCCATTGATACATAATGTTGTGGCGTTGCAGATCCATTAGTTGGGGTTTCATGGATCGTCTTTTAGTAATAGTAAGTTGGGATAAGTCAGCAAAAATTTGATAATTGTGTCCTTGAAAATTAAGTTCCTTTTTTTCTCTTGCAGCAATTAGTATTTGTTCTTTCGTTCTGTAATAATGAAATTTTGTGATTATATCACGTGGGGGTCCATCTTTCTTTTTGGCTGTGAGGGCTCTGTGTACTCTGTCCAGTTCTAAACGTTCAATAGGGATATCTGGCTTTAGTTCTTGTAATAGAGCAGTAATAGTAGATTGCAGGTCTGTCACAGTTTCAGGTATTCCCCTTATGCGCAAGTTTGAACATCTGGCTCTATTTTCGTAATCTTCGAGCTTAGTTTGAAGTATTAAATTCTCTTTTTTTAATTGTTCCAATTCTGTTATATTTTCTTGGGTTGTAATTTCAATTTCATCCATTTTCATTTCTAAGGCTGCGGTGCGGTTTCCCAGCTCTCTTATTTCTTTGGTTAGGCTTTTTGTTATTTGGTCTGAGGTTTGTTTTAAAGCCTTATGAAGCATCTTTTCAAATTGTAATAATATTACTGGGGATACTGAGGAGGCTTGTGGAGAAGTTTGTGAGAGGATTTGTTCTGTATCTGACTCAAATGGAGAGTCTTGCTGTGACATTTTCTGTCTGTGAGAGCGCCCTGATGCTGTATCTTGTGAGGTGACTGGAGCTGCTTCAGCTGCAGTGAGTGCCTGTGAGCTCTTTGTGAGGTGATTTTTATTTCTGCCACGGTTTCCCCCCAGTACCATATTTCCTGCCCAAACTTTCACAGTTTGTTCCCTGGGGCAAAAAGGTTCAAATGGATACCTTTTGAGCCTGCAGGCTCCGCTTTGTCCTTCTCTTCTCTCCTCAGCGGTGTGGAGCTCTAACAATGCATGTCTGCTCTGCTAGGCTCCGCCTCCTGCCCCCCCCCAAAAATAATTTTTTATACCTTTTCATATATATCCTTGTTTATATTGTACTCCCCCCTTCCTTTTTTGTTCATGCGATTCCAGCTACAATTATATAGCTTTGTGTATATGAATGTTCATCCTAATTCATTTATAATAATACAATTCAGGCTTGTGTATGTGTCAACTATACACATAGATGATGTCTTTCATATATGGAAGACTATCACTGTATTTATTTGTGATAGCTATATGTTATTTTTACATGGAAACCAGCTCCACGAGTGTGCATTTTTATTGGCGGTTACAACATTCTATCCCCCCTTGCAAATTAGTCCCTTGAGTTTGCAACTTTTCCCTATGAGATTCCTTGTCTCTTCATATTATATAACATTTTATTTCATACTATTATTGATACAACATTCTTTGTCTTGTACACCTGTCTTCATTGCTTACACATTGTTTTTCTAGGTAACACTGGTTGAGCAATTAAGACACTTATTTGTCATGTGTCTAACACATTGGTATTTATATGTCACGCTATCTCCCTTTAGGTATGGCCTGTCACTATAGCATCTAGATGTTTTTATATCGTCTGCCTCTGCCGGAGGATCGTATTATTTCTTGCACGGCTCTTACATTTTGGTTGTCTTTTCGTTGTTTCTTGGGGCCTTGGCTTGTTACCATGGCTACCCAGGCATTTGCATCTTGCCCGCCTCTCTGGGAGGCCCACAATATGCACGCATCCCACTTTCTCGCACGCCGTTTAGACTCCGGACGTCATTCCGTCATCCGCTTTCCCGGCACATGCGCAATACACATTATGTCCTCTCGGTGCATGCGCACACCATACACTTCGTGCCCCTTTCACTTCACTGGCATTTATTAACGCACCCACTTTTGAGACCAGGAATTGGGTCCTCCTATATTAACCATATAGGGGTTTTGCATTTTACTTTATTTATTTTATTTCACTCAGTTTTGTTTCACTTCCGGCGCCCATTACTATGAGGCGTGGAACGCACGTCGGCCGGCGTGGAACGCACGCCGTTCGGCCATCTTCCCCCAATAC
This sequence comes from Aquarana catesbeiana, assembly GCF_042186555.1. NCBI lineage: Eukaryota > Metazoa > Chordata > Amphibia > Anura > Ranidae > Aquarana > Aquarana catesbeiana. The sequence goes on along the minus strand of NC_133325.1, from coordinate 619,525,073 downwards.
CGGAAGTGACGCTTTGAACATCCGTGGAGCTGTTTTACATAATTTCATGGTTTCTTTATATATATTCTGGTGGCTACAGTGGAGGGATCCCCCCAGATGACGTCTATGCAGACAAAACGCGTCGGATAGGACCCCACTGTCGCCACTACTTTACAGCGCTGTTTTTTAGACACTTTTCATGTGAGTGTACATTTTAATTTTAATAAATTTTTATATAAACGGATTTACACTATTTGGCCCATCCTTCTCTTCCTCCATTCATTCCAACACGGATTTGAGGGATACGACCTCTGAGCCGGACCACATCTGAGGACTACAGCCACGTGGAAGTCATTCCACCATCCCTGCTCTTCTGGACCTGTTCCAGCCCAGCACCACCTAAGCCTGATTGACCCCACCTGGCGTATGCCTTGTCGGGTCCACCAAGTCTGGTAAGCCTCTTTATTATCATTGGTGGTGTGCGGGCCCCTTCCACAGAGGATTTGTACCATGGTTGAGACTTGTTCCAGAGGACTTTATATTCCATCTTCTCTCCAAGGATGTTTTTGTCAGCATTTGAAATTTGAACTGCCAGTTCTTAGGCTACATTTTTTATCCCCTTCCTTAGCGCTACACTTACTTTGTCTTCAAGTACAGGGAGCTGCCCTGTCTGTGGCAGGTGAGACACCCCCACTATAATCACAAACAAAAGAGGTAGGCAGCGCTGGAGAAACTGCTGCAGTTGGTGAAGCCGGTGGTCCCCACAGCAACCATCCCTTATTTAAAAGCTAAAATTGGTGGCCTGAGGAGCACATATCTTAGGGAGCGCAAGAAGGTCACAGATTCCCAGAGGTCTGGAGCTGCAGCAGATGACATTTATGTCCCCAGGTTGTGGTACTATGAGAGACTGCGATTTCTGTCAGACCACACTGAAGTCAGGGAATCCCTCTCCACTCTTCCTTCCACTCTTCCTTCCATCCCAGCTGAGGCTTCTGATGTCCAACCTGGGCCTTCCAGCGAGGAAGAAGTGGAGGAGCCCAGCTGGAGTCAGGAATAGCATTCTTCTACAGATTTCTGGGCAATAAAGAAATGATGTTTACTAGATGTTATTATTGATCATTAATTGCTGATTAAAAAAAGTGTTTTACATATCAATAGACAGTAGTGGGCACCCAAAATTGGGACAAGAATGAAAAATGCTGGGCTCAGAAGATAGTCTGTTATATTTGTTAACATTCAATTTGCAGCAGTCAGGAGGTGAAAATTGTGTGTGATTGATGTAAAAAAAACTAAAATTATGTCCCTTTTTCATACACAGGAAGACCTCAGCCAGGAGGAGGCTGTGGAATGTGGCAGTCAGGAGGAGGCGGGCATTAGTTTCAGCCAGGAGGAGGCGGGGATTAGTGGCAGCCAGGAAGAGGCGGGGCTAAGTGGCAGCCAAGAGAAGCCTGGGACAAGTCGCAGCCTGACTGAGCCTCAGGTTCCTCCCCTCCACCTGCCATACAAAAGGGCCAGGAAGGCCACTCCCAGTCCTGTGCAGGATTCAGCATACAGGTTGATCCAGGAGGCTTCTGCGTCCCTCAGAGCCTTCCCCAGTCCTGAAGAGGCCTTTGCCTGCATGGCTGCCACCAAATTGCAGGGCATGCAGGAGGGCCAACGCAAGATCTCTGAGGACCTGATTTATAAAGTCCTACGTAAGGGGGAGAGTGGGGAACTGACACACAAGACGGATGTCATTGAGATCGACGATCCTCCTCCTCCTCCTGCTGCCACAACTCCACCACCACAGCCAAAGGCTGGAAGGAAGCGTGGAAGGAAGACCAAAGAGTGATGACCCTGGGTTCAGTCTGGTCTGACAGAAGATGCAGTCTCTCGTATGACCTCAGCCTGGGGACACAGATGTCATCTGCTGCTTTCCGGATCTCTGGGACTTCTGGACCAGACAGCCCTCCCTTAGATATGGACTCCTCAGGCCACCAATTTTGCTTTTAAATAATTGATGTCTGCCCTGGGGGTCCAAGGTTTCACCCACTTCTGCAGTTTCTCCAGCGTTGCCTCCTTCTTTGTTTATAGTTGTGACCCCTAATAAAATATTTTTAGGTAAATTCTACTCTCCTGTGTGTGTTTTCATCCAAAAAGGACAGTTTGTTGGTGATGATTCAGGTACATTTCTAACATAAAATGTGAAATTAACAAGGGACAACAACACCAAACAATCTCCTACAGATTAAATAGAACAACATATCAATGGTGTTGTGGGAACTTGTCACAAAAAACACACAAACATTTTCAGGAGTACAAATCAAAATCACCAAAAAAAATTAAAAAAGAGAAACACAAAAAAAGATTCTACATTAAAGTCAAAAAAATAAAAAAAATATGTTGTCAGATGTGAGAAATCAAAATATATTGAGGGAATCCCGATAAATAGTAACGAAAGAAGTTTGTGAGAAGTGTGTGTGAATATGAGCATCAAAACTACTTAATTCTTGTCACATTATAAAGAAGAAGAGAGTGCGCTGTATTAAACCATTTTGAACATTGCAGCGTGACGAAAGTGCTGTATCCATTACAAGTGCTAAGTTTACCAGAAAAAGCTGTCCCGTGTCGGAATTTCTCCTGAGCATGCGTGGCACTTTGTGCGTCGGAACAGGCCACACACGGTCGGAATTGACGCGATCGGATTTTGTTGTCGGAAAATTTTATCTCCTGCTGTCCAACTTTGTATGTCGGAAAATCCGATGGAAAATGTCCGATGGAGCCCACACACGGTCGGAATTTCCGACAACACGCTCCGATCGGACAATGTCCATTGGAAAATCCGACCGTGTGTACGGGGCATTAGTCTGCAGGGTTCAATATTGAGTTGGCCCAATCTTTGCAGCTATAATAGCTTAAACTCTTCTGGGAAGGCAGTCCACAAGGTTTAGGATTGTGTCTATGAGAATGTTTGACCATTCTTCCAAAAGCAGGCACTGATGTGAACTGATGTGAGGTCAGGCACTGATGTGAACAAGAAGACCTGGCTCACAATCTCTGCTCTAATTCATCCTAAAAGTGTTCTATCAGGTTGGGGTCGGGACTCTGTGCAGGCAAGTCAAGTTCCTCCACCCCAAACTCACTCATCCATGTCTTTATGGACTTTGCTTTGTGCACTGGTCCAAATCATTTGGTGGAGGGGGGATTATGATGTGGGGTTGTTTTTCAGGGGGTTGGCTTGGCCCCTTAGTTCCAGTGAAAGGAACTCTTAAGGCATCAGCAGATCAAGACATTTTGGTCAATTTCATGCTCCCAACTTTGTGGGAACAGTTTGGGGATGGCCCCTTCCTGTTCAAACATGACTGCGCAACAGTGCATGATCATATTTATAAACATTATAAATATTTTTATAAATATACTTTCAAAGACACTAAATAATGAAACAGAATAACCCCCTATTGGGGCACCTACAGATTTGATATTTTTTCCCCAAAAAATATGATAGAAATCAACAACATAATGAGGGCTAAGCCCCCCCCCCCCTTTTCAGAAGGAGATGGACCCAGAACCTAGCAAGAAAAGACAACAATATGTGTATAAATATACTACATTTCTTTAAAAAATTTTGTGAGGTTGATGGTAGGATGGTAGATTGATTGGTGGGAGATATTAAATAATTGCCGTAGAGTACGTTTTTAAACAATGTCACTGTTTGAATAAACATTTGTCCCTTCAAAATCTGAGGAAGACTTAGTTACTAAACCCCTTAGAAAAGGGAGGGAGAATGTAGTCATTCTGAGTACTGATCAATACACGCCAAAGAAAACTGGACAATAAGTCCTGGTCTTCAAGGGTATCACCCAATATCATAAAGACATTTCAAAGGCAGTTTTTGGAATTGTTGCTCAGATTATTACCAAAAAACTTAGATTTCTTAAAAATAATGCATCCCGCTCCCCTCTCAAAAAGAAACAAAAAACTAAAATATTTCAGAGCCATCTGATCGGCCGATCATCTTAAAGATCTCAAGGGTTGTTTGACCCAGAATTCTAGTAGGATGGTAGATGACTATCCTATTTTAGATTACATGTCCCCCATCTTCTGACCATTATAGATAAGTTGTATATATACCCTTATACAATTTGCTATTAGTAGATGTGGATACTTTGTTTTCAAACCTTCTACATAATTTTCAAATAAAAGTAATGTCCTGTTCTTATACAAGCTAAGTGTAGAGTTGAATGAATACAATGCCTTCATCTTACAATTTTGACAACTTATATTGACTCATAGGGATGAGCTTTCTGTTCGGGTCTAAGATGAATTTGACTCGAACATTGGCTGTTCGCCCGTTCATCGAGAACCAAACATTATGGGCTGTTCGCGCCAAATTTGAGCGGCGTGTAATGGCCTATAATGCACCGTGGGAGCGCAGTGCATTGCTGTATGATGATTGGCCAAAGCATGCACCATGACCTGCATGCTTTGGCCAATCCCAGCGCCCTCAGCTAAGAGAGCCATAATTGGCAAAAGGCAGGGTGCCTTTTGCCAATCATGGCTCAAGGGGACTAAGTCCATGCCCCACAAACATATAAGGCTGCACGCACGTTGGCCCCGTGTAGTGTGTTTAAGGCGTGGATGGAGAGAGTGTCACTTAGACTGAGCAGGCAGGTTATTCAGTTAGCTGCAGTTTATTTATTATATATATACAGACAGTCTTGTGTATATATATATATATATATATATATATATATATATATATATATATACAGTGGGGATGGAAAGTATTCAGACCCCCTTAAATGTTTCACTCTTTGTTATATTGCAGCCATTTGCTAAAATCATTTAAGTTCATTTTTTTCCTCATTAATGTACACACAGCACCCCATATTGACAGAAAAACACAGAATTGTTGACATTTTTGCAGATTTATTAAAAAAGAAAAACTGAAATATTACATGGTCCTAAGTATTCAGACCCTTTGCTCAGTATTTAGTAGAAGCACCCTTTTGATCTAATACAGCCATGAGTCTTTTTGGGAAAGATGCAACAAGTTTTTCACACCTGGATTTGGGGATCCTCTGCCATTCCTCCTTGCAGATCCTCTCCAGTTCTGTCAGGTTGGATGGTAAATGTTGTTGGACTGCCATTTTTAGGTCTTTCCAGAGATGCTCAATTGGGTTTAAGTCAGGGCTCTGGCTGGGCCATTCAAGAACAGTCATGGAGTTGTTATGAAGCCACTCCTTCGTTATTTTAGCTGTGTGGTTAGGGTCATTGTCTTGTTGGAAGGTAAACCTGAGCACTCTGGAGAAGGTTTTTCATCCAGGATATCCCTGTACTTGGCCGCATTCATCTTTCCCTCGATTGTAACCAGTCGTCCTGTTCCTGCAGCTGAAAAATACCCCCACAGCATGATGCTGCCACCACCATGCTTCACTGTTGGGACTGTATTGGACAGGTTATGAGCAGTGCCTGGTTTTCTCCACACATACCGCTTAGAATTAAGGCCAAAAAGTTCTATCTTGGTCTCATCAGACCATAGAATCTTATTTCTCACCATCTTAGAGTCCTTCAGGTGTTCTTTAGCAAACTCCATGCGGGCTTTCATGTGTCTTTCACTGAGGAGAGGCTTCCGTCAGGCCACTCTGCCATAAAGCCCCGACTAGTGGAGGGCTGCAGTGATGGTTGACTTTCTACAACTTTCTACAACACAGTACTGTGCATCCCTAGTGCAGTTGCTACTACTTTCCTGGTGGTGTACACAATATATACATTGCACCCATAGTTGTTATTACACTTCTGTTGGTGTACACAGTACCGTGCACCCCTAGTGCACTTGCTACTACTTTTCTGATGGTGTACACAGTACACAATACATACAGTGCACCCATAGTTGTTATTACACTTCTGTTGGTGTACACAGTACCGTGCACCCCTAGTGCACTTGCTACTACTTTTCTGGTGGTGTACACAGTACACAATACATACAGTGCACCCATAGTTGTTATAACACTTCTGTTGGTGTACACAATACCGTGCACCCCTAGTGCACTTGCTACTACTTTTCTGGTGGTGTACACAGTACACAATACAGTGTAGTGTGGGTTTGCTAAACAAAATTTACAGCATGTCCGGAAGGCCACCGAAGAGAGGCAGATGCTCACAGGCCACTAAAAGAGGGCAAGCAGGCTCTGTGTCTGAGTCGACAGTGCTGGTCATGGACACGGTGCATCCTCAGCACATGGCCATTGGGCACACTTGTCCTTTTTTTCTGCAGCTGGCCATGTTATTAAGCCACAATATGCAGAAGAGTTGGTGGAATGGATAACAAAGCCGTCCTCATCCTCCTCATCCTCTGTCACCCAGGCTCAGAGTAGTTTGCCTGCCAATGCAGCTGCCAAAGTGGCCTATTCCATCGGCTTCATGTCAACAGTCACTCCTTCCCTGGCCCCACCATCATGCACGTAAAGAAGTCCCCCGAACTGTTCGACCACAGTATCGGGTACATGCTGCAGGAGGATGTGCAGCAATTGGAAGGCTCCGATGATGGTACCCAGGTTGAGGAAGGGAGTAACGTAAGCCTAGAGAGAGGGGGTGCCCAAGAAGGTCAAGAAACTGGCAGTCATGTTCCCCCAGCTGCAGCATACTGCCAGGTTTGCTCCAGTGACGAGGAGGGATGGGATGATGAGGTCACTGACTCTACTTGGGTGCCTGATAGAAGAGAGGAGGAGGAGGCACATCTCCAACAAGGCAGGATGCCTACCAAGGGCTAGCTTAAGGGCAACCACCTTATTACATCACACTGCAGAGCTAAGCAGGTGGAGGGCACTGCTGACTCCCCACATATTTTGAAAAGTTCTTTGGTGTGGGCCTTTTTTGACACATGTGCAGCAGATTGCACCATTGCTGTCTGAAGTGTATCAAGCATAGCCAAAACAGCAGCCACTTGGGCACCACATGCTTGACCAGGCATATGACGACCTCCCGTGCAGTCCATTGGCAACAGCACTTAAAAGACCCACATCAAAGAACAAGGTGGACCTCTCCTTGCTCCTCATCAGCTGGGATCTCCAACCCCACTATACCTCCAGTCCTCTCAGAAACATGCACTGAGAGGAATGAAGGTATAGAAATAGTTGTCCCAAGTACTTGCGGCCAATCTGCTAGCGGTACACCAACATCGGATTTTAGCAGGCAAATTTCCCTACCCCAGTTGCTAAACCGTCAAAAGAAATTCAGTCCCAGCCATCCACATGCTCAGCGTCTGAATGCTAGCTTGGCCAAATTGCTAGCACTGCAACTGCTGCGTTTTCAGCTGGTAGACTCTGCCACTTTTGTGAATTTGTGGAATGTACGGTACCTCAGCGGCAGGTTCCCAAAGGCCATTTCTTTTCATGGAAGGCCATTCCGGCTCTCTACCAGCATGTGGAAGGCAATGTCTTGGCCTCGTTGGACAGGGCAGTCAGCAGTAAGCTGCATATTACTGCTGACTCATGGTCCAGCAGGCATGGACAGGGATGTTACCTTTCTTTCACGGTGCACTGGGTAACTCTGCTGGCAGCTGGGAAGGATGCAGGACAGGGTTCAGTATTGTTGGAGCTTGTTCCACCACCATGCCTCCAAAATGCTAGTGGTGATTCTGCCACAGCTCTCCTCCACTCCCTCCACTTCTTCTTCCTCTATGGCCTCTTCCTCTGCAGATTTCTCCTCTGAACCAGCAGTGCTCCGTAGCTGTTCAAGGGGCTAAGCAAGCACTCAGGCAAAAAGATGCCATGCAGTGCTTGAGTTGGTCTGCTTAGGGGACAGGAGCCACACTGGGACAGAGATTCTGTCAGGAAAGGTTCCATCTGCTGGTAATATCTATCATTTGGCATGCAGTACTGAGGTCCACCAGCAGGTATCTCCTGGCAGTTTGGAACTGTCAGGAGAGCTTTCCCCTGCTGGTGTTATGTCATCTTTGGGCCACAGTACTGGTGTCCACCAGCGAATGGATCCTGGCAGTGTGGAGCAGATATTACCTTCTGCAGTCAGGCATCACCTGAGCTTGATAGCAGGTAATAGTATAAATACCCGGCAAGTGCACACACACCTTGCCCTGGTATTGTCCTTGAGCCCTGGCCTGCATCCTGTTACTTGTTATCCTGATCCTGAACCTGATCTCTGATTCCTGTATCCTGAACCTGTTGTACCTAATCCTGTCTGTTCCTGCATCCCTGGATCCTTGTCCTGCAGCCTGATCCCTTCCACCTTGTCCATGTCTGTTTACTCTTTGCCCTCCATCTGCTGACCTCCCGTTTATGACCCTGGCCTGGCTTGACTACAATTCTGGTATCCCCTTTTGCTGTATATATACTGGTTGGTTTGTTGTCACTGTTTTAGTTATTTGGTTTTCTCACTCTGTTTGTATTGGTGGTGTATTCACATGTATATGCATTTATCTTAATAAAATCACTTACTTTCATCTACTTATGTTTGGTTCACTCTGTCGCAGTCACACAGTTATGATCACATCTGGTTTATGACAAATTCTGTCAGCTCTGCAGGGGCAGGCTCAGAGGTGGTTGACGCCACGCCAGCTTCAACCAGGAATGGTTGTATGTGACAATGGCACCAACCTCCTCTCCGCCCTCCGACAGGGACACTTGATCCATGTTCCCTGTTTGGCTCACATCCTGAATTTGGTGGTGCAGTGGTTTTTTAGCAGGTACCCTGGCTTACAGGATCTCCTGAGGCGGTGGTTGAGGATCATGTGATCCTTAATGACCCAGAGGACTGATGATCGAATGCCTCTGCAAACTTACACTGCATGGCCTCCCTGATCCTGCAAAGCCTGCGAAAGGACCCTAGGATTTGTGGTATCAAGGAGAGGGATAATTACTGGCTGGCAACCCTTCTTGATCCACGTTACAAGGGTAAGGTTGCAGAACTTATCTAGCCTTCGCAGAGGGAGCAGAGGATGAAACATCTTCAGGAGGCCTTGCAGAAAGGTAAATAAATAGAAAAACATTGCGAATCTGCAATAAACACAATGAGGTATAAGTCAATGACTTTGTGTTACCACTTTTCCTAAGTTGTTTAGTTGTACATCTGTGGTAAAAGGGAAGAAAGAAAGGAGAGTAGAGAGGATAGGTAGAGACGAGAAAGCTAAGGGGCGTAAAAAAAGGCGAGGAGAAGAGATTAGAGGTAGATAAGAGGTAGAAGAAGAGAGAATGCCCACCCGGACCTGGGCCTCCGCACCCCCTGGAGGAATCCACCCTTAGTCAGCTGATCTTAGGAGCCTCCAGGCTATCCCACAACTCCCACACTCGGTTGTGTTTGTTGAGAGTGTTGTTTAGGAAGGCTGTCAAATATTCCATCCGTTTGACATCCCTAATCCTGGTATGTAATTCTGTCTGAGAGGGGGGTTCCCTCTGTTTCCATTTCTAGGCTATTAAGCAACGCCCGGCCGTTAACACCTGGGCTAGGAGTTTTTTGGAGGTTTTAGAGAATGAAGGAGGGGGAGGCCTAAAAGGAACAATTTAGGGTCAAGTGGCACCCTTGTATCAAAGATAGATTGGAGAAGAGATTGTACCATCTGCCAATAAGGGGTGATCTGTGGGCAAGACCAGAAGATATGATATAGTGTTCCCACCTCTTTGCGACAGCGCCAGCAGCGGGGATCAGCTGAGGGGTATATAGAGTGGAGCAGGTCAGGGGTTTGGTACCAGTGAAGCAAGACCTTATATTAATTTTCTTTATATAAGGTACATATCGAACTCTTAGCAGCCCGTGACCAGATAAGCTGCCATGTCTTCAAGGGTATGACCTCCCCCAAGTCCTGTTCCCATTTGCACATGTATGTATGCCGAGGACCCGTTGGTGACACATCTGTGACCAGGAGTTGGTAGGTGCGCGATATCATACCCTTGGGGAACGAGCCCTATAAGCATATTTTCTCAAACTCAGTTAAGGAGGAGAATTGTAAGTTCGATGTAAAAGACTGTACAAAGTGACGGATTTGTAGGTAGCTAAAGAAAGCCTGTCTGGGCAGATCAAAGGCATCTTTCAAATCTTGGAATGATCTTAGTGTTCTGGTTCCGGCATTTACCAACTGACCATACCGAAACAAGGCCCTATTCATCCAGTATTGAGACATCTGTGAGGTCAAACTGTCCGGGATGTTGGGAATAAACAGAAAGGAGGTGGCCAGGGAGGCTGCAGAGGTGAGCGGGTATATCGACTTAGCGCGTCGCCACAGCATTCGTACAAGCGCCATTGGTCCTAGCAGTTGCAACTAGGGATGAGCTGAACACCCCCCTGTTCGGTTCGCACCAGAACTTGCGAACAGGCAAAAAATTTCTTCGAACACACGAACACCGTTAAAATCTATGGAACACGAACATGAATAATCAAAAGTGCTAATTTTAAAGGCTTATATGCAAGTTATTGTCATAAAAAGTGTTTGGGGACCCGGGTCCTGCCCCAGGGGACATGGATCAATGCAAAAAAAAGTTTTAAAAACAGCCGTTTTTTCGGGAGCAATGACTTTAATAATGCTTAAAGTGAAACAATAAAAGTGTAATATCCCTTTAAATTTCATACCTGGGGGGTGTCTATAGTATGCCTGTAAAGGGGCGCATGTTTCCCGTATTTAGAACAGTCTGACAGCAAAATGACATTTCAAAGGAAAAAAAGTCATTTAAAACTACTCGCGGCTATTAATGCATTGCCGGTCCAACAATACACATAGAAGTTAATTGATAAAAACGGCATGGGAATTCCCCACAGGGGAACCGAACCAAAATTTAAAAAAAAATGACGTGGAGGGTCCCCCTAAATTCCATACCAGGCCCTTCAGGTCTGGTATGAATATTAAGGGGAACCCCTGCCAAAATAAAAAAAAAATGGTGTGGGGTCCCCCTCAAAATCTATACCAGACCCTTCAGGTCTGGTATGGATTTTAAGGGGAACCCCGCACCAAAATTAAAAAGAAAACGGCATGGGGTCCCCCCAAAAATCCATACCAGACCCTTATCCGAGCACGCAACCTGGCAGGCCGCAGGAAAAGAGGGTGGGAAGAGAGAGCAGCCCCCCCTCCTGAACCATACCAGGCTACATGCCCTCAACATTGGGAGGGTGCTTTGGGGTAGCCCCCAAAACACCTTGTCCCCATGTTGATGAGGACAAGGGCCTCATCCACACAACCCTGGCCAGTGGTTGTGGGGGTCTGCGGGCGGGTGGCTTATCGGAATCTGGAAGCCCCCTTTAACAAGGGGACCCCCAGATCCCGGCCCTCCCCCCTGTGTGAAATGGTAAGGGGGTACAAAATTACCCCTACAATTTCACAAAAAAACTGTCAAAAATGTTAAAAATGACAAGAGACAGTTTTTGACAATTCCTTTATTTAAATGCTTCTTCTTTCTTCTATCTTCTATCTTCCGTCGGTTTCTTCCTCCATCTTCTTCTTCTTCTGGTTCTTCTGGTTCTCCTGGTTCTTCTGGTTCTTCTGGTTCTTCCTCTGGTGTTCTCGTCCGGCATCTCCTCTGCGGTGTCGGCGTCTTCTTCCCTTCTTCTCCTCGGGCTGCTCCACATCCATGATGGCATAGAGGGAGGCTCCCGCCCTTCTCTTCATCTTCTTCTCTTCATCTTCTTGTCTTCATCTTCTTGTCTTCATCTTCTTTTCGGGCCGCTCCGCATCCATGACCATTCTCCTCTTCTGACGGTTCTTAAATAACAGGGGGGCGGGGCCACCCGGTGACCCTGCCCCCCTCTAACGAACGGTGACTTGACGGGACTTCCCTGTGGCATCACAGGGAATGCCACAGGGAAGTCCCGTCAAGTCACCGTGCATCAGAGGGGGCGGGTTCACCCGGTGGCTCCCCCCCTGGCAGTTTTTAAAACTTTTTTTTGCATTGATCCATGTCCCCTGGGGCAGTGCCCAGGTCCCCAAACACTTTCTATGACAATACCATGCATATAAGCCTTTAAAATGAGCACTTTTGATTTCTCCCATAGACTTTTAAAGGGTGTTCCGCGGCATTGGAATTTGCCGCGAACATCCCAAATTGTTCGCTGTACGGCAAACTTGCGAACGGCCGATGTTCGAGACGAACATGAGTTCGACTCAAACTCGAAGCTCATCCCTAGTTGGGACCTACCGAGATTCACATCTGTATTCCATAACATAGAGTTTGGGTGGGTAGGGGCTAGCCACAACTTTTTGATCTGAGTCCACTGATTGTAAGTGTGGAGGGTACACCAGGAGGCAATCGGCGTAGTCGGGCTGCCAAGTAGTACTTGGCTATATTGGGGAATGCGAGGCCGCCTTGGTTACAGGGGGCGTATAATACGGATCTAGCAACTCAATGCCTCTTGTAGTTCCATAAAAATTTGAGCAAGTCACTCTGGAGTGTTCTAAAGTGTGCAGCTGGGATTGGAATAAGGAGTGTCTCAAAGAGGTTTGGGTAAGATCGTCATCTTAATGGTCACCAGACAACCAAAGAGGGATAACTTTAAGGTTTTCCATTAAGTTAAGGAGGCCCTGATAGCTGCATAAATTTGAGGGAAGTTGGCCTTATATAAGGCTTCAAAGGAAGGTGTAAGGTGAATTCCGAGGTATTTTAGGGTGGACATTTTAGGACATTGTCCACAAATAGGGAAATTTTAAAGTCCCTTATACGGACTGGGATGCCATGGATATTTGGATTTTGTCTAATGTGGGCTGCAAGGGGTTCAATGCATAAGGCATAAAGGAGAGGGGAGAGTGGGCAGCCCGGTACCGTTAGTGATAGGTAGGGTAGGAGAGGAGGCAAACTGAGTCCTGACTAGGGTCAAAGGAGATGAATATAGATGGGTGATAGCTTGAAGAAAAGAGCCCTTTATACCTGCTCTCCAAAGGGTAGCAAAAAGGAAGGGCCAGCCCAGCCTATCGAAGACCTTTTCCACATCTAGGCTTAGAAGCAATGCCTCCGACCTGTTCCTGTTCGCTACCTCTACAAGGTCGATTACTCTACTGGTGTGGTCCTCCGCTTGACGAAGGGGGATAAACCCCACTTGATCCTTGTGTATCAGTAGAGGCATGAAGTTATTTAACCTGTTTGCTAGTAATTTAGTAAAAAATTTTAGGTCTGTGTTCAGGAGAGCAATCGTCCTGTAGTTAGAGCACAGTGTATGGTCCTTCCCTGGTTTGGGGATCATTGTAAGGAAGGAGGTCTGCATATCTCTCGGAATGGGTGTATTGGCCATGAAGGAGTTGAACAGTGGGGTAATTTGGGGGAGGAGAAACGGTAGGAAAGTTTTGTAGTAGAGGTATGGCAGGCCATCTGGTCATGGGGCTTTGTTATTCAGGAGGGATTTAATTGTTTCCACTATTTCCTCTTCTAAAATAGGGGAGTTAAGGCTAGCCAGGGCAGAAGGGGAGAGAGCAGGGAGGTCGCAATCTGCTAGATAAGAGTCAATGGCTCGGGCTAGTGTGGGAGAGGGGGGTTATGCGGGACACTCGGGTCATTATATAAAGTTGATTAATAGTCATGAAAAGTTGGGCAATTTTAGATGGATGAGATTGGAGGGGAGCCGTTCGCATCCTTAATATAGGTGGGTCAGGTGGCAGCTGCCCGTTCATAGAGTTAAAAGGGTGTGCGATTTATTGGCTTTGTCGTAAAAGGTTTGGCGCAGGCGGAGAAGGGCTTTCTCCGTCTTCCCCAGTTCCAAATCCCGTAGACTGGCCCTAGTGCTAACCAATGCCCTGAGCGCATGGAGAGAGGGGGAGGACAGCAAGCGGGCCTCCAATTGCCGGAGCTGGTCTAACAGCAACCGTCTCGCATTATTAGCATTACGCTTTAGGGCAGTGGAGAGCGCTATACACTGGCCTCGAAAAACTGCTTTGTGTCCCTCCCATAAGGAGGTGTGAGAGACCTTGGGGGGGCTGTTGTCAGCAAAGTAGTGCTTCAGAGTTTGCTCAAGTTCCACTTTAGAGGGCTCATGTTTAAGCAGTAATTCATTGAGATGCCAGGGACAGACTCAGGAGGATCCCGGAGAGAGTGCTAGGGAGATTTTGATCGGGGCATGGTCTGACTAAGAGATTGCTTGGATATCCGACCCCGTACAGGTTCACAAAGTTGGGGCATTGACAAAAAAATTGTCAAGATGTGAATGGGATTTATGGGGGTGAGAATAGAAAGTAAATTGCTTAGCTGATGGGTACATGGTGCGCCAGGCATCAAATAGGGCATGTTTCCTAGTTAGTTGACGAAAAAGAGTGAATTTCTTATCAGCCACTTGAGATGTTTTCCCCGGACCCATAGGAAGCCTATTCATGATCGGGGAGTAGGTCAGATTAAAATCTCCTCCTATGACCAGATACCGGTGAGGAGCTGCAAATAGGCATTTATATACTTTAGATAGAAAGGGGTTCTGGTTAACATTCGGAGTGTAGATTACATAAAGTGAGGTTGGAACCCTTCCAGGAACCCCAGAGGATGAGATAGTGGCCTAACGGATCCGCATACTGAGATTGCAATTGGAAGGGGGAGCCCTGTTTAAAAAGGATCGCTACGCCTGCTCATTTACATGGGTTGGAGGCGAGACATATTTGGGGGTAGTGTTTGAGGCCAAATGTCATAGTGCCAAATTTAGCAAGGTGAGTCTCCTGAATAAAAATAATGTCCACCGCGGACCGCTTGAACTCACGTAGGGCTAAACTCCGCTTAACATTGAAGTTAAGGCTTTTCACATTGAGCGACAGTATATCAATCATGGTGGATACAGAGGTATGAGATGCATTTGCTTACCCATCCAAGAAGTCATAGGTCAAAAAGCCAGGGCATCCATCTGCTGCCTCTCCCAGGTGGGCTCGATACGGAGGATCAGGACTAGTTGACCCTGATCTGCGTCTCGCAAGTAGGGGGCGTCCAGAAGAGTTAGAAGTAGGAGAGAGAAAAAAGAGAGGGGCTGAAAAAAGAAGGAGAGGAGAGGACAAAAAACAGTGATCAAAACAAATATCACAAGCTCATGTAACATAGATCTAAATATTGTTAATGTCTCACAGTTTAACCCACCTAAAAGAGGTGGCATGTTGGGAGTCTCCGAAGAGCCTCCCCTGATGAGGATGCTAAGAATAAGTCCATTGACAGTCGTCACACACAGCAATATTGTCAAACAGGAAGTCATTCGGAGAGCCCCTGGGGGGAGGGTGCATGACCAAGGGAGAAACGGTGGGCTCCCGGGCCTGCCTGTCTATGTTGTTGGAAATAGACCAGCAGCCAGCGTACATAACTATATTTTCAACCTTAATTATAACTGCATCTATAATTCTATTTATGGTTATAACCCAATAACTTATTAAAGAATCAACCGCTCATGAGTAAGTAAGGGGGGTTGGGGTCAGAGGGACTCAGGGTATAGCATAAGCAAGTCTCCTGGGCTGATGCCCCCCAAGAGGGGCACTGGGGAAGGGGACTTGCAACATATAAAGGGGAGGAGGAGGAATCCTCTGTAGTGAATCGACCTCTGGGAGGATAGGGACCACCAAGAGCGAGTACAAGTGAAGGTATAACTTTATCAGGACTCGTCTAGAGGCCCCGAGTTGGGACCTGTAAGGTAATCCTGACCTTGGACCATCAAGGGTATAGTGTTCACACTAAAAGTTAGAACTCAGTGCCTGTGGGAGGGTAGGGTTGTGCCAGATGAGCGAGAGCCCGAGCACTCTCTTCCAGCAACCTGGGTCCAGGGGACCGGGCGTGGTGGTGGGACTGAAAGGGGGTCCCAGCCAGGAGTAGATGGTACGGGAATGTCCAGGTCTCTGCAGAAGGACTGGAGCTCTTCCGGGAATCTGAGTGTGGTGGATCTCCCATCTTTCTTTGCTGTAAGGCTAAAAGGGAAGCCCCAATGATATCTGGAAATCATGTTCCCTTAGAAATGAGAGAAGTGGTTGTAAAGAGCATCGTTGCTGGAGTGTAATCCATGACAGATCTGGGAACAGCTGGATGGGGGCACCAACAAAGTCAATAGAGCGCATGTTGTGGGCTTTTCTCATGATTTCTTCTTTGAGGGTATAGTTGTGGACTCTGCATATCACATCTCGGGGTCTAGCCCCGATCCCCCAAGGTCAACTTTTTTGGTGTTCTGGGTGGCCTAGGACATTGTTGAAGATAGCTTGGAGGGTTACAGGCAGGTCCTCATCCTGAGTCGCCTCAGGAAGACCTTGGACCCTGATATTATTACGCCTGCCCCTATTATCCAGGTCCTCAAGGTGGCGGTGGAAGTCTCGAAGGGTGGATGCTTGTGAGGCGAGTTGAGAGTGTATTTGGGAGATCTCAAGCTTGATGTCGCCACTCTCATCCTCCAGTGACAAAACTCTGGTGGAGAGGTGATGCAGATCTGTCTGTAACATGTTAATCTCCGATCTGCATGTCTCATGCACCTCCTGAATAAGCATACGAAAATCCTGCTTTGTGGGCATGCAGTGAACATAGTCTCGCCAGGAGGTGTATGGCTCAGGGTCAGTGTCAGAGTCCATGACAGTTTGTGCTTGTATGCCCCATACAGGACCTGCTCCAATTCCATGGTCTGGGTAGTCACCTGGGGGTGATTGATTGGGATGTGGGACATGGAGTTTTGCCTTTGTGGAGGAGCCTCGTGCTTGTCTTTGATAGGGGTAAGTCTCTGGCTGCCCCATGGCTTGTGGGTGCTGAGGGTAAGCTGTGATGCGGGGTAGTTCCCTTTGGTGGGAGATAGATGAGGCTGGTCTGTTTTTGTGCCCCTGGGATCTTTGTGGCAGGGAGCATAGATCCCATTCAGGGATGAGGGAGTCCCAGGAAGTGGATGGTAGAATATGCTGAGCTGGCGTGGAAGGTACGGAGTCCACCAGACAGGGGGGAATGGCTGGGAGAGGCTGTCCAAGGGATGAACACTGTTGGAAACAAGGGCCCTCATATGAGGGTGGGAGGGGGGACCTGCGGGGTGTTCAGCCGTAGTGCTACCTTCCGTGCCACATCTGTTGTGCCCAGCTCCCGGGGGTGCATGCAGGAGAGGCGCCCGTGGAGAGCGATTTTTACTAATTTTGCAAAGTAGTGATTTTTCTTCTTACATTTTGGCCAAAATTTATATTGCTACATATCTTTGGTATATATAACCCATATCAGTGTAAATTATTTGGTCTGTGTGAAAGTTATAGTCTACAAGCTATGGTGCCGATCATTGAAAATTGATCACACCTGATGTACTGACTCATGTCTTGAGACCCTAACAAGCCAGGACAGTACAAATACCCCCCTTTTAAGAGTACAAATGACCACTTTTTAGAAAGTAGACAGCCCAAGGAATTTAGTAAGAAGCATTGTGAGTTTTTTTAAGTTGTAATTTTTTCCCACAATTCTTTGTAAAATTAAGATTTGTTTTCTTTTTTCACAAAAATGTCATATTAATGGGTTATTTCTCTCACACAGCACATGCATACCACAATTTACACCCCAAAACACATTCTGCTACTCCTCCCGAGTATGGCGATACCACATGTGTGAGACTTTTACACAGCCTGGCCACATAGAGAGGTCCAACATGCAGGGAGCACCATCAGGCGTTCTAGGGACATAAATTACACTTTTAATTCATTGACTACCTATCACACTTTTGAAAGTCCTGGAGCACCAGGACAATGGAAACGCCCAAAAAATGACCACATTTTGGAAAGTAAACACCTCAATGTGTAATCTATGAGGCATAATGAGTATTTTGAACATGTCATTTTTTTCCACAAGTTTTTTGAAAAGTGCGGAAAGAAAATAAAAACACATTTTTTTTACACAAAGTTTCCAATTTATAAGATATTTCTAACACATAGCATGTACATAGGAAAAATGACAACCCAAAATACATTCTGTTGCTCCTCCTGAGTATGGGGATACCATATGTGTGACACAGCCTGGCCACATAGAGAGGCCTAACATGCAGGGAGCACCATCAGGGACATACATTTCAAATCAAATTTGACTACCTGTTACACTTTTGTGAGGCACTGTAGTGGCACGGATGAGCACTGACGTTGCATGGATGACCATGGATGTGGCACAGATGATCATTGATGTGGCATGGATGACCACTGATGTGGTATGGATGTGGCATGGATGATCACTGATGTGGCACGGATAATCATGAATGAGCCCTGGATGGGGATGGGTGAGCATGAATGAGCCATGGATGGGGATGGATTAGCCATGAATGGGGATGGATAAGCCATGGATGGATGGAGCCATGGATGCAGCATGGATGGAGCATGGATGGCGCATGGATGGATGGATGGATAAGCCATGGATGGAGCATGGATGGATGAATAAGCCATGGATGGAGTATGGATGGAGCACGGATGGAGCATGGATGATGGATGAGCCATGGATGGAGCACGCATGTAGCATGTATGGAGCACACATGGAGCATGGATGGATGAATGAGCCATGGATGGAGCACAGATCAGGGCTGTGGGAGCTTTTATTTATACAAAAGATATTAAAAAATTAACAAGTCTGGATTATAATAGTATGCACAAATCTTCCAGACTGGCCACTTATCCAATGGATGGTGAATATAGGACTCCTGTCATACATATGTCAATTTTTATACATATATAGTGAAGAAAAAGCAAAATAACTATTTTTCTGTCAAAAAAGCACCAAGGTTAGAGGGAGGGAGGAGTATTTGCTACCCTGATAATAATAGAACTGTAAAGATATGGTGCTAAGGTGTAGCCTTAATCCCAAGAATTATAGCTCCAAGAATACCCTCTAAACCACCAGGGAGAGACTATTCTATAAGTAATTTTTCACCTGTTAACATGGCAAAATTTGTAGACAAAGACAGGGACACATTTATGTCCAATCTATATAAAGACTTTTGTCATAAAGAACTCAAAAATACGGAACTCTCCAATCTGTCTCGTAAATTTGAGAGCCTATTAGAGAAAAAGTCCTCTTTTCATTGACATGTTTTTACATTTGAAAACTGTGATGGCGTGTCCCACACTGCGCTTGAGTGCTTCCGTCAGTATATCACTTCCTAAGCTCTGGAACACGAGACCAGTGGATTTGGCTAAGTTACCCAAAGAACCAGGCAACACCAGTTTTGGAGTACACTAGAAATAGAGCTGATTATTAGAACAAGAATACAGTCTTATATACACTTGAGGGGGAGGTTCCTCCCTCCTGATCATATTACCCTAACAATACAAACTATAACCAGAAACATAAATTAACATGAGCTAATTAACGAATCATTTAATCAGTCTAGGTGACTCAGAGGTTTGACTTTTCAGGTCAGCCTTGCCATCTCCTAGCTCAGAAGACACAATCCACATTATCATAAGTATAAACACAGGACACCTTCTCACAATAGCAGGAGCCCACCAGTAGCAGACTATCCATCTCCTTCATTGTACAGAGGCCAATGCGATCAGCTCTTTTAATTAATATGTATAGTTCAGAATCAAATAAACCAGGAAGGGTCTTTGTATATTCCTGGGAGATATTGTGGATAAATATTACTGTTCCATTTGCTTGGTCACCCTGTACCCCTAATAGACACAGGATGAGTTAGACATAAGAGGGACATGGAGGGCTAAAACAAAGGTTTCCAAGTTCTCTCCAAAAGTCCCTGTCCAGGGTGAATCAGTCACAAAAACTTTATCAAAGAAGAGATTAACCCGTTAGGATTGCGTATCCAAATCTTCCCTATGCCAACCAACTTGGATGATACTTTCAAAAAAGAATGGGTACATAATTTACAATCCTGTTCCAAAACCATGATGACCCTCCTGATCACTGCATACAACAGAATCAAGATGATAGATAAAGATTTGGATTAACATTATTTCTAACTAACACAATTCATAAATCATACCAACTATGCCCAACTAAAGCAGGAACTCAATGAACATATATTTGTTAAAAAATCCTAGCTACCAAAGAGGCTAAAGTCTGTAGACCTCAAACTGCATTCCACAATAGCAAAGCATATAAATGGAATCTGGGCAGATCTGAGTTCAATTATAACAATGATAATGATACTGTTTTCTTGTCTTCCCAGGCTTCTTCTCTTTCTTCCAGTGTCTCTCAAAACTTCATCAAATTTACAGAGAGCATGAAATGTCAAAAAATTACCCTACAGCAATGGTTCACAAGAAAAATTGCATAAAAAAATGTACTGTTGAGCAACTTACACCAGATGAAATTGAGGTCCTTAGCAAGGGCCTCGGCCTCTGCCCTGACAAAAATGTTGACAAATTTGAAACAATTAAAAACGTTCAGCTTTTTGCAAGGAAATTAATTAGAGAAAATATGTTAAACAACACGATACACTTGAGACTGACCACCAAGAACAACAGGACAATCTAATTGATCTATTGACTCTTTTGGAGGATCAGGATTCTACAGATCTGATTGAGGACCTTGACATCGGTCAGAGGGCTGAGCAGACTGCTTCGCTCATCTCATGTGACAGCTCATTTAAAAACAAAAACATAAAGAAGTCAGATAAATGTCCTTCTTTAATTTCAAATGAGAATGTAGCTGCTTTCATCAAACTTATGTCTGAAGAGAAAAAAAATGAAAATGAAAACCTGGGGTGGCAGAGCCAGCAGCCAGGGAAGAGAAAGCCAGTACATCCCCTAGAGTGACAAAGGGAAGCTAACCCAATATCTCTTGTTACCACAGAGCCAGTAGACTCAGCACAGCATGGGGAAATGAAAAGTGGCAGTGGGTCCCCGCTAGTTAACAGAATTCTTCAGATTGGCCCGGGCTCCGGTGACCCAAGATGGTGCCGGCAGCAGCAAGTCCCTGTCCTCCTCAGGAAGCAGCTCACCATGAGGTTCACAATAGAGAGGCAGCTGCCAATCTTCACGAAGGGGCACACCGCTACACAGCCCTGTGAAATCCAGCTCCAGAGTGTCTCCATCACACAGATATGCAGATGAGAGGGACAAGGGGGACAGATCCTGTGACTCAATCAGAGAATTTATTGCCTGCATTGATGACTACCCTACAGCGGGTCAGCCCATATCAGACACCACTCTGAAAGATATGTTGTTGTTTCTGAGGGGATCCCTGCACAGGGTCCTGATGTCTATGGCTTCTCAAATCAGAGCTGACATGGATTTCATAGGTGAGAGGGTTGACCTTGTAGAAAATAAAATGGGAGAATATGCAAAGACATATCTACGAATTAGTAAATGTGCACAACATTGCGGAGGACAAGATAAAGGTTTTAAAAATTTACTTAGCTGACCTTGAAGACGGTTCAAGGAGGAGTAATGGTAAATTCAGGGGCGTTGATGAATCTGTTCCCCCAGCTGAGCTTCCAAAATAGATTCAACAACTGATCTCTGACCTCCTGCCTGACACACCTAAACCTGAATTGGTAGTGGAGAGAGCCCATAGGCTACCAAAACCTGCATATTTGCCACATACCACGTGATGTCATCGCAAAAATACATTTTTTCCACATCAAAGAAAATTTGATGCAGTATGCCAGGCAAAACTCTCCCTTGTCTGATCCCTATTTGATGTTGGCTCTGTACACAGATTGCAGCATACTATGCAAGCACACATGAATCTAATTTCCCTAACCAAGATGTACCAGAACAACCACCTAATGTGGGGATTTCCAGCTAAACTACTAGTCACCTGGAACAACAGATCCTACAAGGTGTCATCACTTGAGGAAGGCATGCACTTAACTAAGGAATGGGGATTGATCCCCAATGAGAAACAAGCCATCGCTACAAGACCTTCACCTTCAAAAGTGGATCACCTCTGGAATGTCACATATGACAGTTTCTCGTATATCTTGTAGTGGGTTGGTGTACAAGCTGCTTGGTTAAACTGATTGCTTAAGAGGGCAAATACCCCCCAAATAAATATGCAGTTTGATCCATTGGTTGAGAGTCATCTCTTGTTTTTTAATTGTTTCTACCTTCTCCTTTTATATCCAAAGGTTTTTTTGTTCCTACCACAAACGTTGACGTACCACCTGCCCAGAACTTCATTATACAGCAATCATAATAGAAAAAAGGAAAACAAAATATAAAGCAACAAATATAGGTAATAAAAAAGAAGTGTTCACAGTAACAAAACACAAAAATATAGTAGATCAATTCCCTATGGTGTGTTCAATAAGCGTAATATTGAAGGGAGTCTGGATCCTTGAGATCAGTTCAGGCCATATACACAGGTAGTGTAGGGCTGAATTAAGATTAGGGTGTACCTGGCGACAAGGGGGTCCCGTATTCCGAAAGATTCCACGGTTCCCATATTTCAGTAAATTTGGAGACACAATCGTGTACCGAGGCCGTCAAAAACTCCATTGACCGAATCTCAGTCACCAAATGTAGTAATCTGGACCGTGGAGGTGGATATTGGATAACCAGAATAATGGGATAAGTCTCCTGGCGGCTAGTAATATGTAGGATATTAATTTGTTTGTCTTTTTAGATATCCCTGATGGAGGTAAGCCCAGTAGATAGATCAAGGAATCCACCGGAAGGGACACCCCAGTCACCTTTTGTATAAGAAAATGTACATCACACCAAAAGGGTTGAATCAAGGAGCACTGCCAAAAAATATGGAACAGTGAACCTATATCAGTTCCACATCACCAACAACGCTGTGAGACTGATGGGTCATACTGTGTGAATTACATCGGGAGTTCTGTACCAGAACATGAGAATCTTAATGGTTGTTTCCCTCTGAGTGACACATTTGGAAGATCTAAATGTAGAGGACCAAATTCTATCCCACATCTGTATTGTGACAGGACGGCCCACTAAATGAGACCACCTGCGCATATAAAGATGCAATGTCTCTGTGATGGGAAACGACTCATGGAGGATACGGTAGATACAGGAAATTAAATGCAATTGATGAGGGCCTTGAGCACACAGATATTCAAAAGTAGTAGGCTTATCTAGAGTCAGGGATGGTGATTTAGAATGAAAGAAATGTCTAATTTGCATATAGAAGTGGAAAAGATGTGGTAGGTCAAATTTCTTACTTAAAATGTTAAAGGTATGTAGCTTCCTTGTTATGGGATGAACAAGATTCCTGAGTTGAAAGAGATGAACATTTACCCATGGGAAAATCCTGCCCAAGGACATACTATCCGGAATGAGAGGGTTAAATAATACATTTATAAGAGGGGAGCAGGGAGACATAAGGGAGAAACGTTTAAGGCAATTACGCCAAATAGTTAAAGTTAGTATCATTGGTCCAGTACACTGACGTTTATATATAGGATCCAGAACAGGGGGAGCGCCCCAAACCAAGGATCCCGGGTGGACCGGGTAAAGTACCCCCTTTTCAATAGCAGACCATTGGTTTGGTGCATGTAAGGAAGACCAAGAGGTAATGGCCCTCAAATGTGTAGCATAATAATATTTAGTGATGTCAGGAGCTCCTAAACCTCCTCTGGATCTAATGGCAAACAACACTGAGCTTACTATACAGTGCGCTCCGCCATTCCATATAAACTTTAGGAAAGTTCTGTGAAGTGCTTTTAATTGGGTGGCAGGTACAGCTACTGGGAGGGCTTCAAAATAATAAAGTAATCTAGGCAGTATAGACTTTTTCAAAACGTTAATTCTGCCTAAGAGAGATAGGGGGTATTTGGTCCAGTCCGACAGAGACTTATTAATATCTAGTATCAGGGGAGGGAAGTTGGTGTCATATAGGGAGGAATAAGAGGGGGTAAGTAATACACCTAAGTATTTAAGAGAGGTATTACACCATTTATAGGGGTAAAATTCTTTGAGTTGAGATAATAATGGCATTCTGTGTATAGGAAGGGCTTCAGTTTTAGAGGTGTTGATTTTGTACCCGGAAATAGCACTAAAAGAGTTCAATACTTTATGTAGTGAGGGAAGGGATATCAGCGGGTTAGTGATTGTGAGCAAAATGTCGTCTGCAAATAACGATAATTTATATTCCACCTGTCTCATCACCACCCCACTGATATCCGAGTGGATACGGATAAACTCAGCCAGGGGTTCTATGCACAGAATAAAAAGTAATGGCGAAAGGGGGCAACCCTGTCGAGTTCCATTTGTCATGGAGAAGCCAGGAGACAGGAAGGACGACATTTGTACTTGCGCAGAAACATTCGAATATAAGGCTTCTAAAGCTGTTAAAAAAGGGCCAACAAAACCATATATCTTTAAGGTGGCGAACATATAGGGCCAACTTAGCCTGTCAAAAGCTTTTTGTGCGTCTAGACTCAGAATCAATGCTGATCGGAAGGTTCTGTCCAGGAGATCTATCAGATCTATTGTACGCCGGGTGTTATCTCCCGCATGTCTCCCAAGGACGAAACCTACCTGATCCCTGTGTATCAGTTTGGGGATGAATACAGAAAGTCTGGTAGCAAGAATTTTAGTAAATATCTTATAGTCTGAGTTTAGGAGGGCTATGGGCCTGTAGTTATCCGGGAGGGAGGGATCTTTTCCAGGTTTAGGGATAACCGATATAAATGAATGGGAGAACTGTGAATGTGGGGGAGTACCCTTGAGAAAGGAGGTATATAAAGCTAACATGTGAGGAGATAAAATATCAATAAAAGATTTGTAGTATGAGTAAGGCAAGCAGTCTGGGCCAGGAGCTTTGTGTGATGGGAGATTTTTAAAAAGTTCTTCAGCTGTAACTGCTATATTTAAACTTTCTAAATCCGTTGTAGTTTCGGTAGCTTTATATCGGAAAAAAAAGTCTCAAAATTTTCCTGGGTAAATTCAAATTGATTCTCCGGAGTCAGGCAATTATACAGTTTATTGTAAAAGTTGCCAAAGATTTTGGACATCTCGCGAGGACAGTGAGTTCTAGATCCGTCTGGTTGTATAAGAAAGTCGGGTAAGGAGTTAAATGGATGAGGGCATAACTTATTAACTAGCATCCTGTGGGGTTTATTGGAGAATTCATAAAATTTTTGCTTTTGTTTTTCCACAACATGGACCTAGCTGTTTTGTCAAGTTTTGTTGATCTAATTTGTTCTCTGAATTGAATGACTTTACGTAGTTTCAGCACTGTGGGACCACCCAAAAGCCTCCGCTCAGCAATTACCAGAGCGGACATTAGGGACTGTAATAGGTTATTTCTATCTCTCTTCAGTCGAGAACCCTCAGCAATACATGTACCTCAGAAAACAGCGTTGTGTGCCTCCCACAGTGTAGAAACCTGAGACACCGATCCAGTGTTGAGTAAAAAATACTCTTTCAAGCTATTTGCTAGAGTAGAGCGGGAAACTTCAGACTGCAAAAGGTGATCATTGAAACGCCAATGACAGGATTTGGTGTAGGTCTGAGATAACATAAGATCTAGCATAATGGGTGTATGGTCTGACCATGTAATGGGAGAAATATCTGAATCAACTATATAGGGAATAAGTGGGGCTGAAATAAAGAAATGATCTAGACGGTAGTACATATTATGAGCTGATGAATAAAACGTAAATTGTTTAGCAGAGGGGTGTTTTATCCTCCATGAGTCGAAGAGTCTATGTGCCCTAATACATTTACGGAAGGCATTAGCTTGAGACAGTACTCTTTTAGATGGGGTAGGACTAAAAAGTGTTTGTCTGTCTCTAGTGGGTGACATGACCAGATTGAAGTCCCCACCAACTATCATAAAAGGTTGTGAGCAATATTGGGGAGTATCAAAAAGTTTGTTGAGGAAATCAATCTGGCCCGTGTTCGGGGCGTACAAATTAACCAGTGTAAAAGAGGTAGACATGTATTCACATTCTAGAACAAGAAATCTCCCGTAAGGGTCCACATGAGACCTCTGAACTTTGATAGGACATGTTTTCCTGATCAGGATTGCCACTCCTGCCCTGCCCGTAGAATCAGAGGCAAGGTAGGAGGTGGGAAAAAACCTTGAGGGAAATTTGAATGATCCTCTTGCTCGAAAATGGGTCTCCTGGATCATCATCACATCTACGCCTGAAGCCCTGAAATCTTTCAGGGCCATCCAGCACTTACTAATGGAGCCCAGACCCTTTACATTATAAGACATAATTTTCAAAGCCATGATTGTGGTCTATCTAGGAATGCTAATATGAACATCGCTAACACTATAAGCATGAGAGTACTTAAAGGAAGAAAACACATATGTTGCATTTTACGGGTATTAGTAATAGCAAGCAACCTCCCACCTCTAACTATTGAAATACAAACCCCAAGGCAGATCTCTCTCAAAATGAGGTAATAATGACCATGGAGTCTCAATCTGTGAAACACAGCATTGGGTATAATTAAAAAAAATTAAAAAGGAAAAACAAAAAATTAAAATAAAAAGCAAAAAAGCAAAAAAGAGTTCAAAACTCTGTGTACCTGAGAAACAGCAATCTCTCAGGAAGCCCTGGACGTAGACCAGGGCCTGGTAGGGACGTGAACGGACTCTCATCTGGCGACTCTGTCTGAGGGGATGAGATGGGTCTGCTGCTCACCTTGTGCATTTGTTTACTAATAGAACAAAGTAGGACAATAATCATTAAAGGAGTAAGAAAAACCTGTAAGTCCTTAAAGAGAAAGCAAGGTTAACAAATAAAACAGGTGCGTTGAACACTTAAAATTTCAAAACCTTTAGTGAATGCACCTCATGGGATGAGAAAGGATCTTCCCCCGAAAATAAACGGGGCAGAGACAAAAAAAAAAAAAAAAACTGGTAGGACCAGTACAGCAACATTGTTTCGTCAGGAAAGAATAAATAAAGAAAATTCCAGAGGAAACGGAAATGCAAAAAAATTAGAGAAAATAGAACCAAAAAAGGAAGTTCCGAGAAATGTTCAAGGGGGTTGTTTAGAGGACCGCAGACGTTGAAGAGTGGAAAAATGCTTCTTAGATTTACCCCGGACAGGGGTCCAGATGTGAGTAGGAGTAGTCGGAGGTAGACGAGCTTGTGTGGCAAGAGGGATCATGTCCTCTTCCGGGAGAGGGGAGAGACCCAAATTTTTCAGGAAGGCTTCTGCTTCTTGTAATTCACGTAGAGAGTATTGGGTACCCTCTTTGGATACAGCTAAATGGAAAAGGAATCCTGGGTAATACAGAATCTTGAGTTGTTGCAGATGTGAGGTAAGGGGACGTAAGTTCCTACGTTTAGCGAGGGTGATGGGAGAGAGGTCGCTAAAGATCTGCAATTTAGCACCCTTGAACATTATTTGGGATTTATTGCGAGTCGCCATAGTTAGTGCCTCCTTACTTTCAAAAAAGTGAAAACGTACCACAACATCTCTTGGCCTAGCTCCAGCCGGAGGCTTTGGACCCAGAGATCGATGGGCCCTATCCAAGCGCCAATCTATATCTACCACCGAGGGAGCTAGAGAGTTGAAAAGGCTCAGGAGGTAGGCTCGGAGCTCAGAATCACCCACCGTCTCGGGTATCCCTCTGAATCGTAGGTTTTGTCTTCTTTCTCTATTTTCCAAGTCCTCCTGTTGTATTTGTAGTTGAGATACGGAAATGCATAAAGTATGGTTTTCCTCCTCAATTGCTTGTACGTAATTTATCATTTCGTCGAAATTTGTTCTCTAGAGTGTCTGTGCGATCACCAATTTGGGTTATTTCCCCCCTCAATTCGGCAGCTAGTTAGCTTACCTCAGCCGAGACATTGGACGTAATCTGTTGAAGTAAAAGTTGTAGCTTGGAGTCCAGAATGTCAGGGGTAAGAGTCGCATTTGAGGGTGACAGAGTGGGTGCATGTATCTGCGAGTTGGTCAGAGAGGAGTTTGTAGCATCTTCCGAGACTAAAGAGGGATCCAGCAGGGCAAAAGGATTTGCGGAAGGATTAGAGGAGGTAGGTTGTGATCTGGTAACAAAACGTTCCATGTTTGGTTCTTCTCGTGGTGCAATCAGTGATTTGTAGTATTGTTGCTGTTGGCCGACTTTGCCCATGAGGTATGCAGAGGATTTAGTGGTCAAACTTGCAGGCTTACCTCCGACACTGTGTATAGCTATAGTTGTTGTACGGAGGTCTCGGTGAGCAGGCTAGGACCTTGAGTTTATTTAAGCTGCATCCTTTTCATAAGTAATGGCAAGCTCCATCTGGATCCTCAGATCCCTCTGCTTGCACCTCCCCTCCTCCCCACCATCAGACTGAGAAAGAGGAGACAATATCCACAGTCCCCAGCACTCTGTGAGAGCCTGTGCAGCCTAAGGAGTGAAATGAGTGACGCTGGGTGTAGATTGGAGTCCCAATATGGCCGCGGGCTTCCAGGGGTAGGCCGAAGCCGCGGACTATCCTAAGGGACGGCAGCCGGGGAAGTGTACACGGCCGCCCCCGGTCTCCAGAACTCCCCCGGGGAGGTGGGAATAGAGGGTCAGGTAGGCCTTTGTCTCCTGGGGACTCGGTTGTGGGAGATATTGCGTAATGTCCTACTCACAGTGTCCCAGGAGAGCGCCCGTAATCCAGGCCGCAGGCCGCGTCTAATTGGTAGGCCGCAATATGCTCAAGTCGGCCACCGGATGGAGCCCCGCGATCCCTCTGTGTTGGCAGTGAGATCCGCTTGTCTCTTAGAGTCTATGTGATCTTCTAGGCCAAGCGATCAATCTGTCCACCCCTCAATCCGCATGGTCAGAGGTACAGAGCGGCAAGCCTGCCTGTAGGCCCCAAGATGGCGGCGGAGGGTCCCGATGGCAGAGGGGAATCTTTAATTATGGAGAGGATCTGGCTGAAAGGAGGCAGAAATATACTCCCAGAACCGATTAACAGTAGTCTGGGAACAGAGCGTGCAGAGACAAAGGATGGCTCCAGATTATTGCGGGCTATGAGGAGCTTAGCTCACACACGTCTCTCCAGCTGCACGTCCGGACATGCCCCCCCTGCCAAGAACTTCAATCGACCATTGAACTTTCACCTAAACAACTTACTCATGGACTCTCGCTTACCATGCCACAGCCAGGTAATCTGTAGCCTCTTGAGTTTGAATAATATTGGCTTTGATTTTGTTTCCTGCTAATCTATACATGTAAGGTAGCTCAAAGTCTAACATTACCAATTAGTCTTGTCTCCCTTAATATTCATGGCTTGAATAGCCCTTTCAAAAGAAAGGCGCTATGGAATGAAGCACAGAATCTTAAAGGAGATGTCATTTGTGTTCAGAAGTCACACTTTATGTCTAGGAAACCTCCAATGTGCACCCATAAGTCATTTCCCTATACATTGCTGCAGATACTGAAGTTAAAAAGACAGGAATGTTGATTGCCATAAAGAAAATCTGCGTCTTTTAATCTCCATAACTCCAAGATCTCTTGTACCATTCTATGGCCTTTTTTTCATAGGGAGGGCTTATATGATGTATGGCGGTGTTTGACCCGTCCCGTACTCAGCACCGCATGGGTCCTATACCCGTATTGTTATTTGTATCTGACTTTCAGTTGCACATGCAAGTTGCAGCAGCACAGATCCTTCTAATTACGTGGTTGGATCATGCACAGATTTCAATTTCTGTTAAAGAAAAACACACAGTTGAACCAGCATCTATGTGGCGTAATAATGTTCCTATTTTCTCTGCACGCTGGTTCAGAGAAGAATTAAAGCAGATTATTATTGACTTTTTTCATAGGAATCCCACTCCAGATATTGATATGTTTACTGTTTACTGTTTTACTTTTACAAATGACTGCTAGAGAAAAGTGACATAAGATGCAGGTTTTTACTGCTCTCCTAACCAAAATAAAGACCTTGAGTCTCAGCATAAGTCTACATTGTCCACAACTTTACTTCAGGAATTACAATATTGGAGGCAATCCCTTAAATTACTCCTCATTTCTGACTATGAAACTTCTCTGCGCAGGTTTAAACCCAACATTACACCCATGGTAATAAAGCAGGGATGTTTCTGGCTAACTATTTAAAACACAGACAAACCAGAATCAAACTATCTTTTACGAAAGACCCATAAAAGCAGTCTCCAGTGTACCACCCTAATTATATTGTGAATGCTTTTCAAAAATACTATGGTAATCTATACAATCTTCAACAAGACCGCCCAAACTCCTCAACCTAGTGAATCATTATTAGGTGATTTTTTTTTTTAAATCTGTGTCCCTTCTAGGGATGAACCGAACACCCCCCCCCATGGTTCGGTTTGCACCAGAACATCCAAACATGCAAAAAAGTTTGTTCGAACACGCGAACACCGTTAAAGGTTAAAGTCTATGGGACACGAATGTTAAAAATTAAAAGTGCTAATTTTAAAGGCTTATATGCAAGTTTTTGCCCTAAAAAGTGTTTGGGGACCCGGGTCCTTCCCCAGGGGACATGTATCAATGCAAAAAAAAGTTTTAAAAATGGCCGTTTTTTGGGGAGCAGTGATTTTAAGAATGCTTAAAGTGAAACAATACAAATGAAATATTCCTTTAAATATCGTGCCTGGGGGGTGTCTATAGTATGCCTGTAAAGAGGCACAGTTTTCCTGTGTTTAGAACAATACCACAGCAAAATGACATTTCTAAAGGAAAAAAAAGTAACTTAAAACTACTTGCGGCTGAAATGTATTGTTGGGTCCCAGCAATATAGATGAAAATCATTGAGAAAAACGGCATGGGTCAATCCCCCTCCCCCAGCTCATTACAAGGCTCTTTGGGTCTGGTATGGATATTAAGGGGAACCCCGCACCCAAATTAAAAAAAAAATGGTGTGGGGGGGCCCCAGGCACTATATACTCTGAACAGAAGTATATACGGTCTGCCCTATATACTCTGCAGAAAATTGGGCCTTAGGTGTTGGTGGTGCCAGAACACTGTAACCCCTCACAGTTACTCTTGTTGGGCGCATGAACAGCGCCTGCTGTTAAATATTATTTCAAAAATTGTAATTACATGTCCGTGTTAAACAGGGGCAGAAAAATTTGGCCTTGGGTGGTGTTGTCACAACAATGTAACCCCTCCCAGTTACTCTTGGTGGGCGCAGGAATGGGCCTTGCAGTGAAATATTAGATCAAGAATTGTAATTCCATGCCCCTGTTAAACAGGGGCAGAAAAATTGGGCCTTTGGTGGTGCCACAACACTGTAAGCCCTCACAGTTACTTTTGGTGGGTGCAGGAACGGGCCCTGCTGTTAAATATTATATCAAAAATTGTAATTACATGCCCCTGTTAAACAGGGGCAGAAAAATTGGGCCTTGGGTGGTGGTGGTGGTGCCACAACACTGTAACCCCTTACAGATACTCTTGTTGGGCGCAGGAACGGGCCCTGCTTTTAAATATTATATCATAAATTGTAATTACATGCCCCTGTTAAATAGGGGCAGAAAAATTGGGCCTTGGGTGGTGGTGGTGCCACAACGCTGTAACCCCTCACAGTTACTCTTGGTGGGCACAGGAATGGGCCCTGCTGTTAAATATTATATCAAAAATTATAATTACTTGCCCCTGTTAAATAGGGGCAGAAAAATTGGGCCTTGGGTGGTGGTGCCACAAGACTGTAACCCCTTACAGATACTCTTGTTGGGGGCAGGAACGGGCCCTGCTTTTAAATATTATATCATAAATTGTAATTACATGCCCCTGTTAAACAGGGACAGAAAAATTGGGCCTTGGGTGGTGGTGCCACAACACTGTAACCCCTCACAAATACTCTTGTTGGGCACAGCAACAACATTTATTGGTGAGTAGTTGAAAGTCTATCTAATACGCAACCATCTATCTATAGTGTACACCAAAGAAGAAAATATTAGGTTACAATAAGAGAATTACATGAAGGAATACAGGAGTATATTCCTTAAAACATTAAACTACAAACATATTTAGTTAAAGTACAATTCAGACCTTTCCCATAATTACACTTTGCACAAAGGTTCCATTCTGATGGCTGCTCTCCTTTAAAAGTGTGTGTTTCCCTCCCATGTAGTCTGTGTATATCATGACAGGCTAATGCCTTATTGGTTGGCATAGCGTGGCTCTGATTGGAGAGCTTCCCTATTCCTGGTTAAGGACTGGCTACATCTCCAATCCCTATACTTTGCATAAGTCAGCCCCCTTTAATGCAAATCCTTGTGATCATTCTGAGCAGGAGATGAACTTGAATTTTCCCGGGAAGTTAAGTATTGATTACGGGTTGGCCTCCCTTTATTGCATATCCCAGCATAGGATCCTTTGACATGAGTATGTATAAAACAATGAGGTTTGGATCCCATTGTTTGTATACACAAGCCTAGGCACCGACTTGTCAGTTCTACCAAAGATTTCTGTGAAGATAATATGTTCCGCCCTACACAGATACAAGCCAAATGAAATATATTCATAATTACAATATTTTACAGCTATTAATGGAGATTTCATGTAAACTCATAAGGGAACAAGTCTGTTGGCAACAGCACTTGAAAGACCCACATCAAAGAAAAAGGTGGCAATAAATAAATAACATAAACTATCAACCTAGAGGAGTATCGGACCATTCTCCGCTCACAATTTCGATAAACCCAGGTCATAAGAAAACCTATAGAACATGGAAGTTGAATCCAGCTTGGTTGGAAGTAATAGAGAATCAGGAAGGGGTAATAGCAGAATTGAAAGAATTCATAAAGTTCAATTCGGGCACCACGTCGAGGGGGGTGCTGTGGGACGCACTGAAGGCATATCTAAGGGGCTCACTTATACAGAAGGTGTCAAAAATTAAAAAAACATCCCGGGATTGGGAGGAGCGGTTCAAGAGGGAATTAATTGCTGCTGAAAGAGAGTACACAAACGAACCTTCCCCTGAAAAACAGAGAGTGTGGGAAAATAAACAACAAAGGTATAAAGATATAATAATTAGGAAAGTAGAAAATAAAAGGGCATTCCAGAAACAAGTTATGTACGGGGAAGGGGAAAAAGTTGGAAAGATACTGGCCCATATAGTCAGGTCCGGCTCCCCCCCATCCGTGGTCCCGGTCATTAAGACCTCGGAAGGCGAGACAACATCTCAATTAGAAATGATTACTGAGACGTTTAAAGAATACTATAAGAGGTTATATAAATCTAGTGGGACCATGGATGAGGGGGAAATGGACAAATTTTTTCAAAATATCGACACACCAACATTGGAGGAGATGGATGTTGATGAATTGGAAAGACCAATTACTATAGAAGAGATTAAAACGGCAGTATCAGAAATGGCCAATCATAAATCACCAGGTCCCGACGGTCTCCCAGTCGAGATATATAAACAGTATGGGGAGGTACTATTCCAGGAACTCTTGGATGTATTTAATTGGGCAAAAGAGCAAGGGAGGTTACCCACTTCAATGACAGAAGCCACAATAATAGTAGTGCATAAAGAGGGGAAAGACCCCCTGGACCCTGGGTCATATAGACCCATATCATTACTCTGCGCAGATGTAAAGATCTTAGCAAAAATTTTAGCTACCAGAGTAAAGAAAGTGATCCATAAAATAGTTCACCCGGACCAGACGGGATTTATACCCCATCGAACAACCAGTATGAACATCAGGAGAGTTCTTTTGAACTTGCAGATCCCCACGGAAAACAGGGGCTCGAGGGCAATTCTGCTGTTGGATGTGGTAAAAGCATTCGACAGTGTAGAATGGGAATATGTCTGGAGGGTATTAAAGGAGTATGGTTTCGGTCCCTCATTTATCAACTGGGTTAAAGTATTGTACAATGAACCAAATGCAAAAGTAAAAGTCAATAATGATTATTCGACTGGGTTTAAATTAGAGAGGGGATCAAGGCAGGGATGCCCTTTGCCTCCCATGATCTTTGCCCTAGCCATGGAGCCATTAGCTACAACAGTAAGGCAAGATAGGGAAATAGTGGGTTTCCAGAGGGAGGATGGTGAGGAGCGGATCGCATTATATGCGGACAATGTCCTCATTTTCATGGGAGACACTGAGGGATCCCTGAGACAAGTAATGGATATATTCTCAAGGTTTGGGAAAATCTCGGGATTGTCCATAAACTGGGGAAAATCAGTTTTATTGCCATTAGACCCCGATAGTGTAGATACCCCCTCAAATAATAACAGGTTAGAAATAAATGCGTTAACAAAATATCTAGGTATTAAGATAACTAAGGACCCAGAGAGTTACCTAGATAATAATTTAACCCCCCTGTTAAAGAAATTTAAAAGTAAGATAGAAATATGGAAGGGCCTCCCGTTATCAACAGCGGGGAGGTTGTAATTTAATTAAAATGCTATGGCTCCCCCAATTACTGTATATAATGCAGAACTCGCCAATATGGATAAGCAGGAAATGGTTTGATAAAATAGAAACAATATTTAGAGACCTTATATGGAAAGGGGGATCTCCTAGGATAAGATTGCAGACCCTACAACTCCCTTCACGGGAAGGGGGGATGGCAGTACCGCACCCACGTAGTTATTTCTTGGCAGCCCAGCTGCAGCACTTGGGGAAAAATAGCAATGAGAGATTGACGATCACGGGAGCCCCCCATAGAACCGTGATAGAGACTTTGGAGGCGGACTCCTTTATACATAAAACCCCTACGGTCAAATTAATAAAAAAAGTTTGGAGATCCATCAAAGCGCTGTTGGGAATGAATGGTTGGATCAAACACACTCCTTTGTGGAATAATAAGAATTTACAAGAACTACAAGAAATAGGAACAATTAAAATATGGGAAAAAAGAGGAATAGAGAAATTAGCTCAGCTATATAATCAGTCTTCACTAAAACCCTTCTCCGCATTAAAAGAAGAATTCGACATACCAGATAGTTCATTATATAACTACATACAAGTTAAACATGCTCTAAAGACACAGTTTGGGGACCAGGGTCCCTCCTGGAATGAGTCCAGCGTGCTTCAGAAGCTGGGTGACCAAGAGGGACACTGTGGGTCTATAGCTGAAATATACCCACATATCTGTAAAAACAACATAGAGGCCCCGGGAAAACTTAAAAGTAGAGGTAAATGGGAGAGAGAGTTGGGCGTGTTTTCAGACGGGCAGTGGAGGGAGATACTAGTGGGGGGACATCGGGTGTCGGTTTCCCCCGCCCAAAAGATTTCACATCTAATGGTACTCCATAGGACGTATTACACCCCTAAAAGGTTATTCAAATTTGGGAGGAGAATGGATGCCAACTGCCCTAGATGTCAAGATGAGGGGGACTTGTTACATATGCTATGGAAATGTCCGAAATTATTCCGGTATTGGTCAGAGATTGTAGAAACCCTCAATAAGGTCTTCTCCCTAGAACTTAAAATGGACCCGAAATTATGTATCTTGGGAGTAGGGGAGAGAATGGATATAGGAATCTGCAAAACTACAATAGTTCAGAGATGTCTCTTTCAGGCAAGAAAGTTAATTGCTCAAAGATGGCAGACAAGAAGCCCCCCACGGAAAGATGAGTGGATTAAAACGGTGACTGAAACAATGTGGAAGGAAAAGGCAGTATATATAAAAAGGAGGAACCTAAAAGCATTTAAAAAACTTTGGAAACCCTGGCTGGAGGAAGTGGGATACCCGCTGTAGTGAAATATAGAGATAATGCCCTTACGAATGGGAATGTTAATACGTGTTAGAATGATATGAATGGGGTGGGGTGGGGCGGGAGG
The DNA here is from genome assembly GCF_042186555.1 of Aquarana catesbeiana. Lineage (NCBI taxonomy): Eukaryota > Metazoa > Chordata > Amphibia > Anura > Ranidae > Aquarana > Aquarana catesbeiana. The sequence continues at coordinate 619,489,598 of NC_133325.1, read as the reverse complement.
AGGGGGGGAGGGAGGGGGGGCTGAGGGGAGGGGTAAGGGAAAGGGATAAGGTTATAAAAAATAATAGAGCACTTTTGTCATCGGGTTTTTATGTACATCCAGGTGTGGTGTTTTGTTTCACTAGTAATATGATACTGTAAGAATACTGTATATTGGGATGTATTTTGTATGAATATAAATAAAGATGATTACATTTAAAAAAAGAAAAAGGTGGAATTTCTCCTTGCTCCTCATCTGGGATCTCCAACCCTACTATACCTCCAGTCCTCTCAAAAACCTGCACTGAGAGGAATGAAGGTATAGCAATAGGTGCCCCAAGTACCTGCAGCCAATCTGCTAGCAGTACACCACCATCTGATTTTAGCAGGCAAATTTCCCTACCCCAGTTGCTAAACCGTAAAAAGTAATTTGGTCCCAGCCATCCCCATGCTCAGCGTCTGAATGCTAGCTTGTCCAAATTGCTAGCACTGCAACTGCTGCCTTTTCAGCTGCCCCCTTTCTTAAATTTGTGGAATGTGCTGTACCTCAGTTGCAGGTTCCAAAACACCATTTCTTTTCAGGAAAGGCCATTCCAGCTCTCTACCGGCATGTGGAAGGCAATGTTTTTGTCTCGTTGGACAGGGCGGTCAGCAGTAAGGTGTATATTACCACTGACTCATGGTCAGGCAGGCATGGGCAGGGATGTTACATTTCTTTCAGGGTGCACTGGGTAACTCTGCTGGCAGCTGGGAAGGATGCAGGACAGGGTTCAGTATTGTTGGAGTTTGATCCGCCACTATGCCTCCAAAATGCTAGTGGTGACTCTGCCACAGCTCTCTCATCCCCCCCTCCTCTTCTTCTTCCTCTATAGCCTCTTCTGCAGATTTGTCCTCTGAACCAGCAGTGCTCCGTAAGCGTTAAAGAGGCTTAGAAAGCACTCAAGCAAAAAGATGTCATGCGGTACATGAGTTGGTCTGCTTAGGGGCCACACTGGGGCAGAGATTCTGTCAGCTCTGCAGGGGCAGGCTCAGAGGTGGTTGATGCCACGCCAGCTTCAGCCAGGAATGGTTGTATGTGACAATGGCACCAACCTTCTCTCCGCCCTTCGACAGGGACACTTGACCCATGTTCCAAGTTTTGCACACGTCCTGAATTTGGTGGTGCAGCAGTTCTTGAGCAGGTACCCAGGCTTACAAGATTAGAAAAGTCTGTGGTAATTTCCGCCGGTCATATAATGCCAGTGCTCGGCTGGCTGACATTCAAAGGGAATGCAACCTGCCCACCAGCCACCTCATTTGTGACATGTCCACCAGGTGGAACTCAATGTTGGCAATGCTGCAGCAGCTGCACATGCAGCAGAGGGCCATCAATGAGTACCTGTGTAAGTATGGCACCAGGACAGGGTCAGGGGAGCTTGGCTTCTTTTCGCCACGCCAGTGGCTACTGATCAAGGATGCATGCACTGTCCTGTCACCATTTGAGGAGGCCACGAGGATGGTGATCAGCGTCAATGCATGCATCAGTGATACTGTCCCTCTTGTTTTCCTGTTGGAGCACACGTTTCATAATGGACAGGGCACTTGAGGCAGAACAGCGGGAGGAAGAGGAGGACTTCCTTACCTCTCAAGGCCCCCTTTATTCAGATAGCATTCCTGCGGGCCCGGAAAACACACAGGAGTTAGGGGAGGAGGAGGATTGTGTCAACATGGTAGTGGAGGATAACACTCAGCAGCAGTCTTCAAGGGATGGTTTGCAGTCCCCATAAACCCAAGGAGTTGTACGTGGCTGGGAGGAGGTTGTTATGGATCATGTGATCCTTAGTGACCGAGAAGACTCAGAATCGAATGCCTTTGCAGAATCAGGGAGGGCATGCAGTGTAAGGACCCTAGGATTCGTGGTATCAAAGAGAGGGATCCTTCCTGACTGGCAACCCTTCTTGATCTACGTTACAAGGGTAAGGTTGCAGAACTCATCCTGCCTTTGCAGAGGGAGCAGAGGATGAAACATCTTCAGAAGGCATGAAGAAAAGTTTGTGCAATGCATTTCCAGACCCTGGGAGGTTACAATTTCCTGGTGCTGGACAACATGTTGCTGAGGCTTCGTTCAGTCAGAGGAAGAGCGGTGGAGAAGGTGACCGGCTGACCGATGCCTTTAGACAATTTTTCAGTCCTCAGCGCCAAGGTCTGATCAGTTCAAGCAACCATCACCAGCGCCTTCATTACATGGTGTAGGAATATCTAGGGGTGAGAGCAGACTTGGACAAAAAAAAGGACAAGCGTGCCCCACGGCCACCTGCAGAGGATGCACCATGTCCACGACCAGCACTGTTGACTGTAGACACAGAGCCTGCTTGCCCACTTTTAGTGGCCTGTGAGCATCGGCCTCTCCTTGGTGGCCTTCCGGACATGATGGGGATTTTGTTTTGCAACACCACACTACACTGTATTGTGTACTGTGTACACCACCAGAAAAGTAGTAGCAACTGTACTATGGCTGCACTGTATTGTGTACTGTGTATACCACCAGAAAAGTAGTAGAAACAGTACACCACGGAATGCACTGTAGATATAGGCTACACTGGATGCTGCAGAGTATATAAATACATATATATATATATATATATATATATATATATATATTAGACTGTCTGTATATATACCGGTATATATATATATATATATATATATATATCAAATACACTGAATGAAGTAGATTAGAAATAGTACACCATGGGATGACCTGTAGAATGTAGATCTAGGCTACACTGACTGGATGCTGCAGAGTATATATATATATATATATATATATATATATATATATATATATTTATAAAATACACTGCACTAACTAAATAACCTGCCTGCTTAATTTAAATCAAGCTATCTCTCCGTCCACTTAGTCCCCCTGAGCCATGATTGGCCAAAGGCACCCTGCCTTTGGCCAATTATGGCTCTCTTAGCAGAGGGCGCTGGGATTGGCCAAACCATGCAGGTCAGGTGCATGTTTTGGCCAATCATCATACAGCACTCGAATTTCCTGCAAACTCCCCATAATGTTTGTTCTTCGGCAAATGGGCGAACACCCGATGTTCGAGTCGAACCCATGTTCAACCCGAACATCAAGCTCATCCCTAGTCCCTTCCTTCACTTTCTGAGGAGGCTTTGAAGGACCTAAACTCCCCCATTACTTCTGCTGAGATTCAAATGGCCATTAAATCCCTACCTAACAACAAATTGCCAGGGGCAGATGGCTTCATGGCCGAGTATTACAAAACATATCTGGCTGTTCTCACACCATACTTGATCCATCTGTTTAACCCGGCTGCATCTTCCACATCTTTTCCTCAAGAAATGCTTCAAGTGGTTATTGTAACACTGCCTAAACCAGGGAAGTCTCCAGATTGTCCTCAATCTTTTTGTTTTATTTCATTACTAAACACTGATCTTAAAATATACTCTAAAATACTGGCAAATAGAATTGCTAAATACTCACCTACCCTCATCAAAGCTGATCAAGTAGGCTTCATGAAGGGCAGAGAGGCAGCGGATGGTACCCGCCGTATGTTCAACCTACTAAGATTTGTTAAACTTAAAAACATCCCTACAGTATTTCTCACCCTAGATTCTGAAACGGCATTTGATCTGGTACATTGGGAAAATCACTATGCTACCTTAACCAAATTCAGTTTCCAAGGCTTGGCCTTTTTGGCTATATCCACCCTGTATTCCAATCCCTCAGCAAAAATCTTCACCTCCAATGTGTTCTCCGATGACTTTAACATAACGAACGAGACAGGGGTGTCCACTTTCCCCTTTAATCTTTATGCTAGTCATGAAACCTCTTGCAGGAGCTATTAGAGCTTCTACCACTGTCACAGGCATCACAGTAGCACATTATCAGTGTAAGATAGGCCTCTTTGCTGACGACGTGGTTTTGACGTGAACACATCCAGAGACTTCCCTGTGAGCAGTAGAAAAGATCACCTACAGGTTCACCTACAGGATTTAATCTTTTTATGGATTAAACATCTCTAAATCCACCATCTTACAGATATGTACACAAAGATCAACAATACTGTCCTTAACCACTTGCCGACCGCCGCACGCCGATGCACATTCCTTTTTTGGGACGGATATCATTGTAATGGCAGCATCTAGCTGCCATAACCCTGGTATCCCCGTTTCCCCCGGCTACAATATAAAAGTGGTCTCTGCGGTGGATTCGCCACAAGATAACTTTTATCGGTTAGCGGGACGGGGCCCTCCCTCCCGCCGCGATCAGGTGCCCGCCGGCGCTTATCGGAGGCAATCACGTCTGTTGCCTAGCTGTGCATGGAGATGAATGAGGGGAAGATGACGCCCACTCGTCTCCATGACACTGCAGGGCGGAAGCAACGTCAAAATGTCACTCCTGCCCATACGTCTTAAAGTCACATTTTTTTCAATGCCATTTTTTAAAATTACTTTTTCTTTTTTTATTGCATTTTAGTGTAAATATGAAATCTGAGGTCTTTTTGACCCCAGATCTCATATTTAAGAGGACCTGTCATGCTTTTTTCTATTACAAGGGATGTTTACATTTCTTGTAATAGAAATAAAAGTGACAATTTAAAAAAAAAAAAAAAAAAAAAACAGTGTAAAAATAAATAAAATCATGTAAAATAAATAAGAAAAATAAATTTTTTTTTTTTTAAATGCCCTGTCCTGACGAGCTCGCGCGCAGAAGCGAACGCATACGTGAGTAGCGCTCACATATGAAAACAGTGGTCAAACCACATATGTGTGGTATCACCACGATCGTTAGAGTGAGAGCAATAATTTTAGCCCTAGACCTCCTCTGTAACGCAAAACATGCAACCTTTAAACATCGCCTATGGAGATTTTTGAGGGTAAAAGTTTGATGCCATTCCACGAGCGGGCACAATTTTGAAGTGTGACATTTTGGGTATCAATTTACTCTGCATAACATTATCTTTCACAATATAAAAAAATGGGGCTAACTGTTGTCTTATTTTTTTATTCAAAAAATTTAATTTTTTCCACAAAAAGCAGGCTTGTAAGACCGCTGCGCAAATACGGTGTGAAAAACAGTATTGAAATGACCACCATTTTATTATCTAGGGTGTTAGAAAAAAACAATATATAATGTTTGGGGGTTCTAAGTAATTTTCTAGCAAAAAAAAAACTGTTTTAAACATGTAAACACCTACATTCCAAAACGAGGCTGGTCCTTAAGTGGTTAAAATCGCAATTCCCATATACAAGGGTTTCTAAGAAGTTATCATACTTAGGAATAACGTTGACTGCCCTCACTTCATATATGTATGAAGCCAATTTTCTACCCCCTCAAGACAATCAAGCAAGATTTACAAAATATAGAACGGAGTGAATTATCCTGGATAGGGTGTTCTGCTGCTTTTAAGATGCTGGTACTCCCAAAAATACTATAGAACTACTGTATACCTATCCTACTTATTTAGAACCTAGTTATTTAGAACTATACCTATCCTACTCCCTAATGGCTTCTTCCAAAAGGTTAACTCTTTGATGAAATGCTTTTTATGGCGTGGAAATGCACTAAGATACTCTACTAACAAAGCACAAAGTAAGGGAGGTATTCATTTCCCAGTACTGAAACACTATTAAACTGCGGTTCACATTGATAAACTGCATGCTTGGTTCAATAATCCATCAGACCGTCACTGGGTTGCCTTGGAAAAAACCATGGTGATGGGTAGGGATCTTCCCTCCCATCTTTTGGCCATGTTAACAGGATCACCAGTGGAACTACCTGCTGTTCCAGCAATCCAGGCTTCTGTGCAAGTGTGGCTTACTTGCTATTACAGCTGCCAGAAGGCAAGCTCTTCCCACGCAATCGGACATAGCGGCTCTCATCTGTAGAGTAGAAGAGGCCCACCGTAAGGAATTACAGGTCATTCACTCATGCTGCTCTGGCTAATATGGAACTGGATAGGGTCCATAGAGCACTGGGCCCTAAATCCACAGATCCCAACCGCCCACCAGATGTGATCTGCCGCTTCTATTATTATTTACAGACGGAGACTATACTTAAAAAGGCGTGGGAGATAGGCATAGTAGAGTTGGAGGGCGCATGGGTTAAAATACTAACTGACTTGTCAAAAGCTACTTTACAATGTAGAACCCTACTTCGTCCAATTTTAGATCCGACAAAACAGTCCAGTTGTACATACCGCTGGAGGTTTGCATTTTCAATCACAATACGAAAAAACTCATCCTCTTTTATGATCAGATCACAGGCAGATCTTCCAAAACTTTTCTTTTTTTTGGAGATAGAACCTTTCCCCGTACTGGATTGGCGGCAGATACTCCTGCAGACAGGAGGTGGAAGGGGAGCAGAGCCCATGTAGGTCTAAAACTGTATAGGGATATAGAGCGGTCTTTCTAGATAGACCGACATACCTTACGAGTAAAGGTATACAAGAAAAGATTTGAAGGCTATAAGGAATCTGAAGACTCCGCTTTGAAGCATTAAGGATTGGGGGATGCTCCTCCGCAAGCATAATCTATAATCTACCATGGTTTTCAAAAAAAATAAATTCTCTTGGGACATTTCTGGAGATTAGGGCATGGATTCTAGATGGTGATAGGGACTGATTCAATGCTTGAATGATATTTCTAGTAATATAAAATGTCCCTCACTCGGGATAAGTGGACTATTGGGGAGGGAAACCAAAGGGGAGGAGGGAGAAGTTTCCTTAAGGGATTGAATCAGGGTGAAGTATCTTATAATTATGGGTTGAAGAGTCAGGCCTTGGAGACAATCACCATCAGGTATGGGTGGGGGGAGGGAGGGGGCAAAGTCACCCCCTTTTTTTTCTTTACACCCTACAAGATAAATTTTAACACACTACTAATACACATCGCATGGACACATGGATAAGGAGGGTAATAGGAGGACGAGAAAAGGAGAGCTGACACACAACACAATTCAACTAAATATGGACACCTAGAATGTTATTCCACAAACTTAGAGGGGGGTACAATTACACTAACAAATACACAAAGTTGTTACTTCTATTTATATAAATGTATTTTTCTTTTTAATTTATATATATATATATATATATATATATGTAGCGGCCATATTTTTGTTCAATAATATAATGTTATGTTATAGCTTAGTATTTGGCGCCATCTAGCGGCCAAAATTGTGAATGGACTTCATTTTATTTTTCTTTCTGAAGAATGTAAGAAGATAATAGGAAGTAACTGATTGTTTACATTTCACATTAACTTGACCTACCCACAATGCCTAGTGACCTCCCATGAGCATCAAGAGACCGAACTGCATTCTGGGAAGGCTATAAAAGAACTCGGCGTGGCCATCTTAAGAACTTGGCGCAGCCATCTTAGGTCTCTTGGGAACGAATGTCCTGCCTGTGAGGATCTGTGTGGAGGTCTCCAGCAGAGCGCGGCCTACACCCGTTGTGGAGCGATCCGATCAGCGACCCTGCGGCATACCAGTGAGCTGGGCTGATGGCGAGGCAAGACTGGGAAGGATCCAGAGAAGCCTGTCGGAGTCATCTGAGGTTCCCAGGGCAACTCACTGAACGGATTGGTGTAGCAGTGTCGGCCAGCTGGAAACAGAATCGTGTACACCAGAGCAGAACTGTCATACCCTACAGACCTGGTCGGGTGAGAGGGCTGCTGCCCAAAGTTTTATTGACGCACTTTCACACACCTGCACCTATAACACAGTGTTGCTGGGACCTGTAGTCCCACGGAGGAAATTCAAGGAATTAAGACTGAGTTCAATACAGGCCTCAAGCCTGTACTTCATTACAATTCTGACACTGTGTTACTTGCACTGAGATAGTTGCAGTGTTGTTGTACCACAACACTAATTCAACATTTAGTTTGCTTTGACCCGGGAGTTGTTAACCACTGGATTACAATTAAACCTACACATAGCTAGCAAAAGAAAGAAGAAAAGAAAGACTGTCTCATAAAATGCAAGGCTTTGCATTTTATTATCTCTCAGTTAGGGATGAGCCGAACACCCCCCGGTTCGGTTCGCACCAGAACCTGCGAACGGACCGAAAATTTGCACGAACGTTAAAACCCCATTGACGTCTATGGGACTTGAACGTTCGAAATCAAAAGTGCTCATTTTAAAGGCTAATTTGCATGGTATTGTCCTAAAAAGGGTTTGGGGACCCGGGTCCTACCCCAGGGGACTTGTATCGATGCAAAAAAAACTTTTAAAAACGGCCGTTTTTTCGGGAGCAGTGATTTTAATGATGCTTAAAGTGAAATATTCCTTTAAATATCGTACCTGGTGTATGTCTATAGTATGCCTGTAAAGTGGCGCGTGTTTCCCGTGTTTAGAACAGTCCCTGCACAAAATGTCATTTTTAAAGGAAAAAATCTCATTTAAAACTGCTTGCGGGTTTAATGTAATGTCGGGTCCTGGCAATATGGATGAAAATCAGTGAGACAAACGGCATGGGTACCCCCCAGACCATTACCAAGCCCTTTGGGTCTTGTATGGATATTAAGGGGAACCCCGCACCCAAATTAAAATAAGGAAAGGTGTGGGGCCACCAGGCCCTATATACTCTGAACAGCAGTATACAGGCTGTGCAAACAAGACAGGGACTGTAGGTTTGTTGTTAAGTAGAATCTGTTTGTAATTTTTAACGGGTACATTTTTAATGTGTTTAGCTCCAGCCAAAAAATCTTTTTTAAGCTTTTTGGAAAACATAGGGAAGGGTTATCACCCCTGTGACATTTGTTTTGCTGTCTTTCCTCCTCTTCAGAAGATTTCACCTCACTTTTTGTCCCAATGACAAATGTTTTTTGAAAATTTGGGTTTTTTTGTGGAACAAGGATTGGAAAGCATCAGTGGAAAGGAGAAATGTTTTTCCCATATTAACTCTTACAGGAGAGAATTTCCCTTCCTAGGGGTAGATTTCATCTCACGTCCTGTTGTCTCCTTCCGTTTGCAAGTAGGAGTCGTTTATAAGTTAGATGTTTGAAAGTAGGGGCCTGCCCTATATACTCAGCAGAAATTTGGGCCTTAGGTGTTGTTGTGGCCACAACACTGTAAGCCCTCACAGGGCCCTGCTGTGAAATATTAGATCAAGAATTGTAATTACATGCCCCTGTTGAACAGGGGCTGAAAAATTAGGCCTTAGGCACTGGTGCTGGTGCCACAACACTGCAACCCCTCACAGATACTCTAGTTGGAATGCAGAAATGAGCCCTGCTGCAAAGTATTGCATCAAACATTGTAATAACACGCCCCTGTTAAACAGGGGCTGAAAAATTGGGCCTTAGGCACTGGTGCTGGTGCCACAACACTGCAACCTCTCACAGATACTCTAGTTGGAAGGCAGAAATGAGCCCTGCTGCAAAGTATTGCATCAAAAATTGTAATTACATGCCCCTGTTAAACAGGGGCTGAAAAATTGGGCCTTAGGCACTGGTGCTGGTGCCACAACACTGCAACCCCTCACAGATACTCTAGTTGTAACGCAGAAACGAGCCTTGCTGCAAAGTATTGCATCAAAAATTGTAATTACACACCCCTGTTAAACAGGGGCTGAAAAATTGGGCCTTAGGCACTGGTGGTGGCGCCCAGAACCAAAAATGTTCTTACAAGCTATCAGCGTGATGATTGAGGAGGAAGAGGATAATTACTCAGGGATAGTCACTCAGAATCAGCATAGGCAGTCTTTGAAGGGATCTGAGATTTCAAAAAAAATTATTCGGTTACATCAGCATCAGGTGCTTGGTAGCTGGTGGTGATCCAAGACTGATTCATTTTTATGAAGGTCAGTCGATCAAAAGCGAGTCGGTGGACAGACGCACCCTGTGATCGGTTACAAAGCCTCCAGCAGCACTGAATGTGCGTTCCGAAAGAACGCTGGATGCAGGACAGGCCAGTAGCTCAATTGCATACTGTGCAAGCTCTGGCCAGTGATCCATCCTCAAGACCCAGTAACCCAGAGGATTTTCGGTGGGAAAGGTGTCCAAGTCAGATCTTGCCCCTAGGTATTCCTGCACCATGTAAAACAGACGCTGGCACCGATCATACCTTGGGGCTGCAGACCAAAAAATTGTCTGAACGCATCGGTCAGACGGCCACCTTCTCCACCGCTCCTTCTTTGACTGACCGAACCCTCAGCAACACGTTGTCCAGAAACAGGAGTTTGTAACCTCCCAGTCTCTGGGAACGCGTTGCACAGACCTTTCTGCAAGGCCTCCCGAAGATGTTTCATCCTCTGCTATCTCTGCGATGGCAAGATAAGGTCCGCAACCTTACCCTTGTAACGTGGGACAAGGAGGGTTGTCAGCCAGTATTGGTCCTTCTCCTTGATACCACGAATAAGAGGATCCTTACGCAGGCTTTGCAGGATCAGGGAGGCCATGCAGCGTAGGTTTGCTGAGGCATTCGGTCTGGAGTCCTCTGGGTCACTAAGGAAGACATGGTCCGCAGCCACCTCCTCCCAGCCTCGTACAAGTCCATGTGTTTCTTGGGACTGATCCCTTAAAGACTGCTGCTGATGCTGAGTGCCAGGCTCCACCTCCATACTGACACAATCTTACTCCTCCTCCTCCTCCTCTTCCTGTGTGATCGTCGGGCATGCAGGAACACTGTCTGGATAAAGGGGGCCTTGAGAGCTAAGGAAGTCCTCCTCTTGCTGCCTCTGTTCTGCCTCAAGTGCCCTGTCCATTATTCCACGCAGCGTGTGCTCCAACAGGTGGACAAGGGGGACAGTGTCACTGATGCATGCACTGTCACTGCTCACCATCCTCGTGGCCTCCTCAAATGGTGACAGGACAGTGCATGCATCCCTGATAATGGCCCACTGGCGTGGGGAAAAAAAAACAAGCTCCCCTGACCCTGTCCTGGTGCCATAGTCGCACAGGTACTCATTGATGGCCCTCTGCTGCGTGTGCAGCCGCTGCAGCATGGCCAACGTTGAGTTCCACCTGGTGGACATGTCACAGATTAGGCGGTTCTTGGGCAGGTTAAACTCCTTTTGGAGGTCCGTCAGCCGAGCACTGGCATTATATGACTGGCGGAAATGCACACAGACTTTCCTGGCCTGCCTCAGGACATCCTGTAAGCCCAGGTACCTGCCCAAGAACCGCTGCACCACCAAGTTAAGGACGTGAGCCAAACAGGGTACATGGGTCATTTGTCCCTGTCGGAGGGCAGAGAGGAGGTTGGTGCCATTGTCACAAACCACCATTCCTGCCTTAAGTTGGCATGGCTTCAACCACCTCTGAACCTGCCCCTGCAGAGCTGACAGAACCTCTGCCCCAGTGTGGCTCCTGTCCCCCAAGCACACCAGCTCAAGCACCGCATGGCATCTTTTGGCCTGCGTACTTGCGTAGCCCCTTGAACGGCTACGGAGCACTGCTGGTTCCGAGGACAAAGCACAGGAAGAGGCCATGGAGGAAGAAGAAGAGGAGGGGGTGGAGGAGAGAGGTGTGTCACAATCATTAGAATTTTGGAGGCGTGGTGGCGGAACAACCTCCAACACTACTGCACCTTGTCCTGCATCCTTCCCAGCTGCCAGCAGAGTTACCCAATGCGCCGTGAAACTTAGGTAACGTCCCTGTCCATGCCTGCTGGACCATGAGTCAGTGTTAATATGCACCTTACCGCTGACCGCCCTGTCCAGCGAGGCATGGACATTGCCTTCCACATGCTGGTAGAGAGCCAGAATCGCCTTCCGTGAGAAAAAGTGGCGTTTGGGTACCTGCCACTGAGGAACCGCACATTCCACAAACTCACGGAAGGGGGCAGAGTCTACCAACTGAAAAGGCAGCAGTTGAAGTGCTAGCAATTTTGCCAAGCTAGCATTCAACCGCTGGGCATGTGCATGGCTGGGAGCAAACTTCTTTCGGCGGTGCAGCAGCTGGGGCAGGGAAATTTGCCTGGTACAATCTGACGTCGGTGTACCAAAAGCAGATTGCCCGCAAGTACTTGGCTGTGACACACCTAATTCTACACCTTCATTCCTCTCAGTGCAGGTCTCAGAGAGGACTGAAGGTATAGTGGGGTTGGAGATCTCAGCTGATGAGGAGCAAGGAGAGGTCCTCTTTGTTCTTTGGTGTGGGTCTTTTAGATACGCTTGCCAATGAACTGCATGGCAGGTCAACATATGTCTGGTCAAGCATGTGGTACCCAAGCGGGAGATGTTTTGACCACGCGAGATACGCTTGAGACATATGTAGCAAATAGCAGCGGTGCGATCTGATGCACTCGTCTCAAAAAAGGCCCACACCAAAGAACTTTTTGAATAACGCGCAGAGACTGCAGCGCCCTTCACATGTGGAGCTTTGGGGTGTGATGCAGTCAAGGTGCTGCCCTTAGGCTGGCCCCTGGAGGGCATCCTGCCTCGTTGGTGATGTGCCGCCTCCTCCTCTCTCCTATCAGGCACCCACGTTGAGTCAGTGACCTCATCATCCCCTCCTCATCACTGGAGCAAACCTGGCAGTATGCTGCAGCAGGGGGAGCATGACTGCCAGATTGCTGTCCTTCTTGGGCACCCCCCCTGTCCGTGCTCACGTTACTGCCTTCATCGAGCTCAGTATCATCATGAGAGCCTTCCAAACGCTGGGCATCCTCCTGGAGCATGTACCCAACACTGTGGTCAAACAGTTCGAGGGACTCCTCAGGAGGACATGGTGGGGCTAGGGAAGGAGTCACTGATGACATTGAGCCAAGGGAAGAGGCCGCTGCTTTGCCAGACAAAGTACCCTGGGCATGGGTGAGAGAGGATGAGGAGGATGAGGACAGCTTGGTCATCCACGCGACCAAGTCTTCCGCATGTTGCGGCTCAACACGGCCAGCTGCCAAAAAAAAGGCAAAGCGTGTCCCACGGCCACGTGCTGATGAGGATTCACCATGTCCACGACCAGCACTGTTGCCTCTAGACATAGAGCTTGCTTGCCCTCTTTTATTGACTTGTGACTGTCTGCCTCTCCTTGTTGGCCTTCCAGACATACTATTGGCCTGCAGTGAGCTGCACAAAACTGGGTTGTATATATATATATATATATATATATATATACCGATTATACAGCAGCTAGCAGAATCAACTGCCTGCCTGTAGTATTATTAGTATGATAACACCTGCACTTGTCTTCAGGTAGCTATACTGTAAGTGCAACTGTGCAGGGTACAAGAGTACAGTAACTGGAAATACTTAAAGAGCCTACACAAGCACCTTTGTGGCTCAACACGGCCAGCTGCTGAAAAAAAGGCCAAGCGTGTCCCACGGCCACGTGCTGATGAGGATGCACCGTCTCCACGACCAGCACTAGACACAGAGCCTGCTTGCCCTCTCTTATTGGCTTGTGACTGTCTGCCTCTCCTTCTTGGCCTTCCAGACATACTAATGGCCTGTAGCTGTACTAAGCTGGGATATATATATATATATATATATATATATATATATATATATATATATACTGATACTGCAGCTAGTCAACTGACTGCCTGTAGTATGAGACCACCAACCTTCTACAGGTAGCTTTAGCTGAACACTGTGCAGAGCTCGCAAAAAACTAACTTGTAGCTTTTTTAGCTGCCTGCGGTAGTGATAGGATCAGGATAACACCACCAACCTTCTACAGGTAGCTTTAGCTGAACACTGTGCAGAGCTCGCAAAAAACTAACTTGTAGCTTTTTTAGCTGCCTGCGGTAGTGATAGGATCAGGATAACACCACCAACCTTCTACAGGTAGCTTTAGCTGAACACTGTGCAGAGCTCGCAAAAAACTAACTTGTAGCTTTTTTAGCTGCCTGCGGTAGTGATAGGATCAGGATAACACCACCAACCTTCTACAGGTAGCTTTAGCTGAACACTGTGCAGAGCTCGCAAAAAAATAACTTGTAGGTTTAGCTGGACACTGTGAGGAGGACGCACCACACTAACTTGTAGTTTTAGCTGAATACTGTGAGCAGGACGCACCGCACTAACTTGTAGGTTTAGCTGAACACTGTGAGGTAGACGCACCGCACTAACTTGTAGTTGTAGCTGAACACTGTGAGGTGGACGCACCACACTAACTTGTAGTTTTAGCTGAACACTGTGAGCAGGATGCACAGCACTAACTTGTAGTTTTAGCTGTACACTGTGAGCAGGACGCACCGCACTAACTTGTAGGTTTAGCTGAACACTGTGAGGTGGACGCACCCCACTAACTTGTAGGTTTAGCTGAACACTGTGAGCAGGACACACCACACTAACTTCTAGGTTTAGCTGAACACTGTGAGGTGGACGCACCGCACTAACTTGTAGTTTTAGCTGAACACTGTGAGCAGGACGCACCGCACTAACTTGTAGGTTTAGCTGAACACTGTGAGGTGGATGCACCACACTAACTTGTAGGTTTAGCTGAACACTGTGAGCAGGGCGCACCCCACTAACTTGTAGGTTTAGCTGAACATTGTGAGGTGGATGTACCCCACTAACTTGTAGTTTTAGCTGAACACTGTGAGCAGGACGCACTGCACTAACTGTAAATAGTCTAGCTGCCTGACTGTGGTACTAATAGGATCAAAAGAACACCAGCAATTTTCTTCAGGTAGCTGTAAATACTGTAACAAGACAAGCCTGCCTGTCAGTAAGAAGATAACAGGAACGGATCTAGCTGAACACTGTGAGCAGGACGCACTGCACTAACTTGTAGCTTTAGATGAACACTGTGCAGAGGTCTCACTACACTAACTTGTAGGTTTAGCTGAACACTGTGAGGTGGACGCACCACACTAACTTGTAGTTTTAGCTGAACACTGTGAGCAGGACGCACTGCACTTACTTCTAGGTTTAGCTGAACACTGTGAGGTGGATGTACCCCACTAACTTGTAGTTTTAGCTGAACACTGTGAGCAGGACGCACTGCACTAACTGTAAATAGTCTAGCTGTCTGACTGTGGTACTAATAGGATCAAAAGAACACCAGCAATTTTCTTCAGGTAGCTGTAAATACTGTAACAAGACAAGCCTGCCTGTCAGTAAGAAGATAACAGGAACGGATCTAGCTGAACACTGTGAGCAGGACGCACTGCACTAACTTGTAGCTTTAGATGAACACTGTGCAGAGGTCTCACTACACTAACTTGTAGGTTTAGCTGAACACTGTGAGCAGGACGCACAGCACTAACTTGTAGTTTTAGCTGAACACTGTGAGCAGGACGCACAGCACTAACTTGTAGTTTTAGCTGTACACTGTGAGCAGGACGCACCACACTAACTTGTAGGTTTAGCTGAACACTGTGAGGTAGACGCACCGCACTAACTTGTAGTTGTAGCTGAACACTGTGAGCAGGATGCACAGCACTAACTTGTAGTTTTAGCTGTACACTGAGCAGGACGCACCGCACTAACTTGTAGGTTTAGCTGAACACTGTGAGGTGGACGCACCCCACTAACTTGTAGGTTTAGCTGAACACTGTGAGCAGGACGCACCCCACTAACTTGTAGTTTTAGCTGAACACTGTGAGCAGGATGCACTGCACTAACTGTAAATAGTCTGGCTGCCTGACTGTGGTACTAATAGACATAAACACCAGAAATTTTCTTCAGGTAGCTGTAAATACTGTAACAAGACAAGCCTGCCTGTCAGTAAGAAGATAACAGGAACGGATCTAGCTGAACACTGTGAGCAGGACGCACTGCACTAACTTGTAGTTTTAGATGAACACTGTGCAGAGGTCTCACTACACTAACTTGTAGGTTTAGCTGAACACTGTGAGGTGGACGCACCGCACTAACTTGTAGTTTTAGCTGAACACTGTGAGTAGGATGCACCGCACTAACTTGTAGGTTTAGCTGAACACTGTGAGGTGGACGCACCGCACTAACTTGTAGTTTTAGCTGAACAATGTGAGCAGGATGCACCGCACTACCTTCTAGGTTTAGCTGAACACTGTGAGGTGGACGTACCCCACTAACTTTAGTTTTAGCTGAACACTGTGAGCAGGACACACTGCACTAACTGTAAATAGTCTAGCTGCCTGACTGTGGTACTAATGGGATCAAAAGAACACCAGCAATTTTCTTCAGGTAGCTGTAAATACTGTAACAAGACAAGCCTGCCTGTCAGTAAGAAGATAACAGGAACGGATCTAGCTGAACACTGTGAGCAGGACGCACCGCACTAACTTGTAGGTTTAGCTGAACACTGTGAGGTGGACGCACCACACTAACTTGTAGTTTTAGCTGAACACTGTGAGCAGGACGCACTGCACTAACTGTAAATAGTCTAGCTGCCTGACTGTGGTACTAATAGGATCAAAAGAACACCAGCAATTTTCTTCAGGTAGCTGTAAATACTGTAACAAGACAAGCCTGCCTGTCAGTAAGAAGATAACAGGAACGGATCTAGCTGAACACTGTAAGCAGGATGCACTGCACTAACTTGTAGCTTTAGATGAACACTGTGCAGAGGTCTCACTACGCTAACTTGTAGGTTTAGCTGAACACTGTGAGGGGGACGAACCGCACTAACTTGTAGTTTTAGCTGAACACTGTGAGCAGGACACACCGCACTAACTTCTAGGTTTAGCTGAACACTGTGAGGTGGACGCACCGCACTAACTTGTAGTTTTAGCTGAACACTGTGAGCAGGACGCACCGCACTAACTTGTAGGTTTAGCTGAACACTGTGAGGTGGACGCACCACACTAACTTGTAGGTTTAGCTGAACACTGTGAGCAGGGCGCACCCCACTAACTTGTAGGTTTAGCTGAACACTGTGAGGTGGATGTACCCCACTAACTTGTAGTTTTAGCTGAACACTGTGAGCAGGACGCACTGCACTAACTGTAAATAGTCTAGCTGCCTGACTGTGGTACTAATAGGATCAAAAGAACACCAGCAATTTTCTTCAGGTAGCTGTAAATACTGTAACAAGACAAGCCTGCCTGTCAGTAAGAAGATAACAGGAACGGATCTAGCTGAACACTGTGAGCAGGACGCACTGCACTAACTTGTAGCTTTAGATGAACACTGTGCAGAGGTCTCACTACACTAACTTGTAGGTTTAGCTGAACACTGTGAGCAGGACGCACAGCACTAACTTGTAGTTTTAGCTGAACACTGTGAGCAGGACGCACCGCACTTACTTCTAGGTTTAGCTGAACACTGTGAGGTGGATGTACCCCACTAACTTGTAGTTTTAGCTGAACACTGTGAGCAGGACGCACTGCACTAACTGTAAATAGTCTAGCTGCCTGACTGTGGTACTAATAGGATCAAAAGAACACCAGCAATTTTCTTCAGGTAGCTGTAAATACTGTAACAAGACAAGCCTGCCTGTCAGTAAGAAGATAACAGGAACGGATCTAGATGAACACTGTGAGCAGGACGCACTGCACTAACTTGTAGCTTTAGATGAACACTGTGCAGAGGTCTCACTACACTAACTTGTAGGTTTAGCTGAACACTGTGAGCAGGACGCACAGCACTAACTTGTAGTTTTAGCTGAACACTGTGAGCAGGACGCACCGCACTAACTTCTAGGTTTAGCTGAACACTGTGAGGTGGACGTACCCCACTAACTTGTAGTTTTAGCTGAACACTGTGAGCAGGATGCACTGCACTAACTGTAAATAGTCTAGCTGCCTGACTGTGGTACCAATAGGATCAAAAGAACACCAGCAATTTTCTTCAGGTAGCTGTAAATACTGTAACAAGACAAGCCTGCCTGTCAGTAAGAAGATAAAAGGAACGGATCTAGCTGAACACTGTGAGCAGGACGCACCGCACTAACTTGTAGGTTTAGCTGAACACTGTGAGCAGGACACACCACACTAACTTGTAGTTTTAGCTGAACACTGTGAGCAGGACGCACTGCACTAACTGTAAAAAGTCTAGCTGCCTGACTGTGGTACTAATAGGATCAAAAGAACACCAGCAATTTTCTTCAGGTAGCTGTAAATACTGTAACAAGACAAGCCTGCCTGTCAGTAAGAAGATAACAGGAACGGATCTAGCTGAACACTGTGAGCAGGACGCACCGCACTAACTTGTAGCTTTAGATGAACACTGTGCAGAGGTCTCACTACGCTAACTTGTAGGTTTAGCTGAACACTGTGAGGACGCACAGCACTAACTTGTAGTTTTAGCTGAACACTGTGAGCAGGACACACCGCACTAACTTCTAGGTTTAGCTGAACACTGTGAGGTGGACGCACCGCACTAACTTGTAGTTTTAGCTGAACACTGTGAGCAGGACGCACCGCACTAACTTGTAGGTTTAGCTGAACACTGTGAGGTGGACGCACCACACTAACTTGTAGGTTTAGCTGAACACTGTGAGCAGGGCGCACCCCACTAACTTGTAGGTTTAGCTGAACACCGTGAGGTGGATGTACCCCACTAACTTGTAGTTTTAGCTGAACACTGTGAGCAGGACGCACTGCACTAACTGTAAATAGTCTAGCTGCCTGACTGTGGTACTAATAGGATCAAAAGAACACCAGCAATTTTCTTCAGGTAGCTGTAAATACTGTAACAAGACAAGCCTGCCTGTCAGTAAGAAGATAACAGGAACGGATCTAGCTGAACACTGTGAGCAGGATGCACTGCACTAACTTGTAGCTTTAGATGAACACTGTGCAGAGGTCTCACTACACTAACTTGTAGGTTTAGCTGAACACTGTGAGCAGGACGCACAGCACTAACTTGTAGTTTTAGCTGAACACTGTGAGCAGAACGCACCGCACTAACTTCTAGGTTTAGCTGAACACTGTGAGGTGGACGTACCCCACTAACTTGTAGTTTTAGCTGAACACTGTGAGCAGGACGCACTGCACTAACTGTAAATAGTCTAGCTGCCTGACTGTGGTACTAATAGGATCAAAAGAACACCAGCAATTTTCTTCAGGTAGCTGTAAATACTGTAACAAGACAAGCCTGCCTGTCAGTAAGAAGATAACAGGAACGGATCTAGCTGAACACTGTGAGCAGGACGCACCGCACTAACTTGTAGGTTTAGCTGAACACTGTGAGGTGGACGCACCACACTAACTTGTAGTTTTAGCTGAACACTGTGAGCAGGACGCACTGCACTAACTGTAAATAGTCTAGCTGCCTGACTGTGGTACTAATAGGATCAAAAGAACACCAGCAATTTTCTTCAGGTAGCTGTAAATACTGTAACAAGACAAGCCTGCCTGTCAGTAAGAAGATAACAGGAACGGATCTAGATGAACACTGTGAGCAGGACGCACTGCACTAACTTGTAGCTTTAGATGAACACTGTGCAGAGGTCTCACTACACTAACTTGTAGGTTTAGCTGAACACTGTGAGCAGGACGCACAGCACTAACTTGTAGTTTTAGCTGAACACTGTGAGCAGGACGCACCGCACTAACTTCTAGGTTTAGCTGAACACTGTGAGGTGGACGTACCCCACTAACTTGTAGTTTTAGCTGAACACTGTGAGCAGGACGCACTGCACTAACTGTAAATAGTCTAGCTGCCTGACTGTGGTACTAATAGGATCAAAAGAACACCAGCAATTTTCTTCAGGTAGCTGTAAATACTGTAACAAGACAAGCCTGCCTGTCAGTAAGAAGATAACAGGAATGGATCTAGCTTAACACTGTGAGCAGGACGCACCGCACTAACTTGTAGCTTTAGATGAACACTGTGCAGAGGTCTCACTACGCTAACTTGTAGGTTTAGCTGAACACTGTGAGGACGCACAGCACTAACTTGTAGTTTTAGCTGAACACTGTGAGCAGGACGCACCGCACTAACTTCTAGGTTTAGCTGAACACTGTGAGGTGGACGCACCACACTAACTTGTAGTTTTAGCTGAACACTGTGAGCAGGACGCACCGCACTAACTTGTAGGTTTAGCTGAACACTGTGAGGTGGACGCACCACACTAACTTGTAGGTTTAGCTGAACACTGTGAGCAGGACGCACCCCACTAACTTGTAGGTTTAGCTGAACACTGTGAGCAGGACGCACCCCGCTAACTTGTAGTTTTAGCTGAACACTGTGAGCAGGATGCACTGCACTAACTGTAAATAGTCTAGCTGCCTGACTGTGGTACTAATAGGATCAAAAGAACACCAGCAATTTTCTTCAGGTAGCTGTAAATACTGTAACAAGTCAAGCCTGCCTGTCAGTAAGAAGATAACAGGAACGGATCTAGCTGAACACTGTGAGCAGGACGCACCACACTAACTTGTAGCTTTAGATGAACACTGTGCAGAGGTCTCACTACGCTAACTTCTAGGTTTAGCTGAACACTGTGAGGTGGACGCACCACACTAACTTGTAGTTTTAGCTGAACACTGTGAGCAGGACGCATCGCACTAACTTGTAGGTTTAGCTGAACACTGTGAGGTGGACGCACCACACTAACTTGTAGGTTTAGCTGAACACTGTGAGCAGGACGCACCCCACTAACTTGTAGGTTTAGCTGAACACCGTGAGCAGGACGCACCCCGCTAACTTGTATTTTTAGCTGAACACTGTGAGCAGGACGCACTGCACTAACTGTAAATAGTCTAGCTGCCTGACTGTGGTACTAATAGGATCAAAAGAACACCAGCAATTTTCTTCAGGTAGCTGTAAATACTGTAACAAGACAAGCCTGCCTGTCAGTAAGAAGATAACAGGAACGGATCTAGCTGAACACTGTGAGCAGGACGCACCGCACTAACTTGTAGCTTTAGATGAACACTGTGCAGAGGTCTCACTACGCTAACTTGTAGGTTTAGCTGAACACTGTGAGGACGCACAGCACTAACTTGTAGTTTTAGCTGAACACTGTGAGCAGGACGCACCGAACTAACTTCTAGGTTTAGCTGAACACTGTGAGGTGGACGCACCACACTAACTTGTAGTTTTAGCTGAACACTGTGAGCAGGACGCACCGCACTAACTTGTAGGTTTAGCTGAACACTGTGAGGTGGACGCACCACACTAACTTGTAGGTTTAGCTGAACACTGTGAGCAGGACGCACCCCACTAACTTGTAGGTTTATCTGAACACTGTGAGCAGGACGCACCCCGCTAACTTGTAGTTTTAGCTGAACACTGTGAGCAGGATGCACTGCACTAACTGTAAATAGTCTAGCTGCCTGACTGTGGTACTAATAGGATCAAAAGAACACCAGCAATTTTCTTCAGGTAGCTGTAAATACTGTAACAAGTCAAGCCTGCCTGTCAGTAAGAAGATAACAGAAACGGATCTAGCTAAACTGAATACAGTGTATATATATATATATGCAACACCTGGGATGCATATATATACACAATACACTGTAAGTGCAGCTAACTGACTGACTGTTCTGCCTAATCTATCTAACTCAAATCAAATGACACTGTCTGTCTCTCTCTCTCTCTCTATCTATGAACGCCGAAACACACACTACACAGGGCCGCCGTGCAGGCGGCCTTATATAGTGTGGGGCGTGTGCTAAATCCCCTGAGCCATAATTGGCCAAAGCCTCCTTGGCTTTGGCCAATTACGGCTCTCTGTTCAGATGGCGCTGTGATTGGCCAAGCATGCGGGTCATAGTGCATGCTTGGCCAATCATCAGCCAGCAATGCACTGTGATGCCGCAGTGAATTATGGGCCGTGACGCGCCACACGAATTTGGCGCGAACGGCCCATATCGTTCGCAATTCGGCGAACGGGCGAACAGACGATGTTCGAGTCGAACATGGGTTCAACTCGAACACGAAGCTCATCCCTACTCTCAGTTATTGTAGTATCAAGCAGTGGGAGCTTCCTAAGAATTGTGTTATGTTTTATTAAAATTACAATCGTCTCTTTTACATAGACAAGCTTACTGAGAGTGGGACAGTGCTCATAGTGAAGTCAGTTTCACTCTGCCTTTGATCCCATTTTTCTAGACACATTTCAAATAGGTTAATTCAAACAACTTTTGTTTGTGTAATATTGTTGTGAATTAAATCTGTTGGCTGTCACACTACGTTGGTCTGACAGTACAACTGTTGTAACCATTATTTTTGAAACAGATATAGTAAAATATTAATCTTGGTTAAGTACCATTATGTGGAGTGCTGTTTCCTTTAAATTGCATACCAGGTGGAGAGCTGGAGATTAAAGGTAAAGACAAAAGGTATACTATATTATCAATTGTGGAATTGTCTTTAAGTTTCTGCTGCACACTAACATTACACCATAGATGTGTGAAGAGGACTCAGTCAAAATAAGGGGGTGTATAGAAGAGTACAGTCCCAAATCAAATATCAGCAGCTCCTTCGAGGGTCAGTGTTACATATATATTTATTATTACACTATACAAGTCAAATTTGTATATATCAATAATGCACAAGACACTAGGAGATGAAGGGTAATAGGGGGAAGAGGAATAGGAGAGGGCACACACTACACAATTTTAGGTGTATTGGGTAAATCCACGCAATGAATTGGGTAATTTAGTTGTGGATAAGGCTGCAATTAGGATGGTTAAGATAGAACATGAAAGACACATAGCGGAGGAGAGCAAACAAAAATCCCAAGAAATTCTTTAAGTATGTAAACAGTAAAAAAGGGAGGACAGACCATATTGGCCCCATAAAGAATGAGGAAGGACATCTGGTTACAAAGGATGGGGAGATGGCGAAGGTATTGAATTTATTCTTCTCCTCAGTCTTCACGAGTGAATCGGGGGGCTTCAGTAACCAAAACTGCAGTGTTTATCCTCATGACACAACACAGGAAGCACCTCCGTGGTTAACAGAGGACAGAATTAAAATTAGACTTGAGAAACTTAACATTAATAAATCACCGGGACCAGATGGCTTGCATCCGAGTGTACTTAGGGGACTCAGTCAAGTGATTGCCAGACCGTTGTTCCTAATTTTTACAGACAGTCTACTGACTGGAATGGTACCAGCTGATTGGAGAAAAGCCAATGTAGCACCAATATTTAAAAAGGGCCCAAAATACATCCCTGGGAATTACAGACCAGTTAGCCTAACATCAATAGTATGTAAACTCTTGGAGGGGATGATAAGGGACTATAGACAAGATTTTAGTAATAAGAACGATATCATTAGCAGTAATCAGCATGGATTCTGTCAAACCAATCTATTAACTTCTATGAGGAGGTGAGTTGCCATCTAGATAAAGGAAGGCCCGTAGACGTGGTGTATCTGGATTTTGCAAAAGCATTTGATACAGTTCCCCATAAACGTTTACTGTACAAAATAAGGTCTGTTGGCATGGACCATAGGGTGAGTACATGGATTGAAAACTGGCTACAAGGGCAAGTTCAGAGGGTGGTGATAAATGGGGAGTACTCAGAATGGTCAGGGGTGGGTAGTGGGGTTCCCCAGCGTACTGTGCTGGGACCAATCCTATTTAATTTGTTTATAAACGACCTGGAGGATGGGATAAACAGTTCAATCTTTGTATTTGCAGACGATACTAAGCTAAGCAGGGCAATAACTTCTCCGCAGGATGTGGAAACCTTGCAAAAAGACCTGAACAAATTAATGGGGTGGGCGACTACATGGCAAATGAGGTTCAATGTAGAAAAATGTAAAATAATGCATTTGGGTGGCAAAAATATGAATATGAGGTTTAACCTTAAACTACGTAGAGGGTTCTTTACTGTAAGGCTCCATTCACACTAGCGCGTTTTTTGATGCATTTTGCATTTTGCAGAAATGCACGGGAATTTTTTAACATGGGTTCCTATGGAACATGTTCACATCAATGCCTTTTTGTTTCTGTGCATTTTTGGAAAGGGTCAGGGACTTTTTTTCATGCAAAATGCAGCGTTTTGCATGTAATAGAATTCAATGGACAAGCATCAAAAACGCAAGTGCACCGTTTTTGCAGCGTTTTTGCAGCGTTTTTGATGCGTTTTTGCCGTTTTTTTTTTTTTTTTTTTTAAATTTTTTTTAATTTTTTTTTAGACTGTAAAAAAAAACTGTTAAAAAAAAAAAAACGCAAAACGCAAATCGCGGCAAAAACGCGGCAAAAACACGGCAAAAACGCTGCTCAAAAACGTGGCAAGCCTGAAAAAAAACCCTCCAAAAACGCCCAAAAGCAACATGCATAGGTGTGAATCGAGCCTAAGAGCGGCAAGGATGTGGAATTCCCTTCCACAGGCGGTGGTCTCAGTGGGGGGCATTGATAGCTTCAAGAAACTATTAGATAATCACCTGAATGACCGCAACATACAGGGATATACAATGTAATACTGACACATAATCACACACATAGGTTGGACTTGATGGACTTGTGTCTTTTTTCAACCTCACCGACTATGTAACTATACTATGTAACTATGCTGCCTCTACACATACAATACCACCTAAGTGGAAAGTATTAGAAAATGGTAAAAAAGCAGGAGTAGTATGGCGCTGCCCTTATGGAGACAAAAAGATATTTTTCTTCTTGGTAGTAAATGTGTTACTTAGTGACCTTATTCCTAAAGAATTGCTTTTAAAACCTGTATGTGTCAAAAGGTTGAATAAAAACTGTGACTGGTGACGGATTTTTTCTATTAAAAGTGGAAAATGCAACATATGGTGCTCCAATTATTCAGCGAAGGTGCATTGTGCGCTTTAAATTAGGTAATAAATTAGGTAGATAGTTGTGGATATGGATACAAATCCACCTAAGTGGAAAGTATAAAAAGGAAAAAAGAAAAAAAAATGGTAAAAAAGCAGGAGTAGTATGGCGCTGCCCTTATGGAGACAAAAAGATATTTTTCTTCTTGGTAGTAAATGTGTTACCTAGTGACCTTATTCCTAAAGAATTGCTTTTAAAACCTGTATGTGTCAAAAGGTTGAATAAAAACTGTGACTGGTGACGGATATTTTCTATTAAAAGTGAAAAATGCAACATATGGTGCTCCAATTATTCAGCAAAGGTGCATTGTGCACTTTAAATTAGGTAATAAATTAGGTAGATAGTTGTGGATATGGATACAAAACCACCTAAGTGGAAAGTACAAAAAAAAAAAAAAAAGAAAACAGGAGTAGTATGGCGCTGCCCTTATAGAGACAAAAAGACTTTTCCTTTAAAATAAACAATAGCTCTATAATTCCTAAAGTATAGCTTCTAAGCCTGTGTGCGCCAAATAATTAAATAAAATCTGTGACTGGTGCTGAGTACTTACTGTTAAAGGTACAATTGCAACATAGGGTGCTTTAATTATTCAACAAAAGTGCATAGTGCAACATCACTAAAGTGACCAGTGTTAAACCATAAAAATTCATACAAAATTGTGCAAATTATCCATCATATATAGTGACTGATGTGCTGTGACCAGTATTAGTTGGATAGGAAAAGTTCCGTTTATGAAAAACAAGTTCTTTTTAAAATGTTTTGAAGTGTTCAATCTCTGAGGGTCAAATATCTGTAGGAAAGCTTCTTATCCAGGTGCTGGTTTCTTTAATTAGTGCCTTGTCTGCATGCTCTGACAATGCTTGCACTCACCGGATTTTTCTTTCCCCTGCAGGGGTATGCGCGGTCACAGTGTCTGCCACTGTGCAGCAATCAAGGATATCCCCCAAACTTTACTTGCATATTGTGGTGTAGTAATTACATGCAAAGGAAAGAAGGTATGCCCATTGCGTAAAACCATAAGAGAACTGTTATTAAAGCTTAATAAAATATATGTACTCACATTTCAAATGAAAAAATCAAGCATAGAAAAAGTTAACAAATTCCCTTTGTTAGAGGTGCTGCAAGACGTCCGTAGCCCGCCCTACGCGCGTTTCATCGTCAGACTTCTACTTCACAATTTAACTAAATATGGACACTTGGATTGATATTTCATAACTAAGGGAGGGGGGGAGGAACAATTACACTAACAGATACATCAAGTAGGGTTTTTTTTCTTTTTCGCACATAATCACAACAACATATATAACGAGTATATTAATAGCTTAGGGTTAGTGTGAAGAATTGAGACATGGATTCGGTGGTGTTTGACGGAATATGAAGCGGGAAGGGGCAGCAAGGGAATTCCCCTCCAAGGGGAATTTATTTACTAAGTTTTTGTTTTGTTTTGTTGTTTTTTTTTCCTCTTTTCCCCGCTTTCTCCCCTTAATTTTTTCCTATATATAACATAGGGTACAGTCAGTAAATTGGGGCTCTGGATCTGCAGTAATAGAGATATCTATACAAGTGGAAAAATGTGTGAAAAACTGCGCTATGAAAATAAATGATAAATAAAATTCCAAAGAAACTTAGTCTGAAGCTGCAATTCTCCTGTATAACATTAACACAGTGAAAATCTAATAAGAAAAATTTGAATCACGCTAAACCTTTAGATCATAAATGATAATTGATCAATATATACCCCACCAGTGCTCAAAAAATTATTAATTATATTTAAACCATAATAATTAATTGTAAGAATTATAAATAAATATAGTAATAAAGTCCACCAGTGTTCGAAGAACCAATAAAGTCCAACAATATACATCCATATAAAGTCCCCCATGCTCAAAATTCAATCAATGAAGTCCATCCTTAAATGCGATGGCAGCTCCAAACATTATTAGAAAAAAATCATGCTAAATCCACCACCAAATAGGAGAAGTCACTTCTTTCCAGATGACAGTGATCCCCCATTACAGAGGATTAAGGAAAGCATGTAGTATAAAGCACAGCTTGATTCCAATACACATCAAACACATTCAGGGCTCTCCGGATCACTTTCTTTTCACCAGACTTACAGCTCACACAGGGCTTTGTATTTCATATGTGATGGGGTTGATTGTCCCAAAGTGATCATATAAAGTGACAACATTATCCTCCTCTACTGAAAGCACCAAGTTCTTTGACTCCTGGCATTTTTTTTTAATCTTCTGCTGTGTGCAAGTTTTCATGAAATGCTCCATTCATACTCATTTATGGGATCTGGTAGAATAAGTACTGTAGCTTGCTTTGATCTTCATGGTCTTTTTTTGAATCACAGCACTGAAAATTCTTTTATGGATTCCTTGTCCCTAGATCAGTAAACCCTTCTCTTCTGGGTTTGCAGTGAATCCCTAGGATTGCTGTAGATTTTGGATTGTGAACTTCTGACCAAAAGCTTTGAAGGTTCACTGTAGTGAATGGAGAACAATGGCCAATAACGTTAGGCTAAGCCCAGTTCCCAGTTCTGTAAGAGATTGAATTGTCTAATTCGTTAAATCGATGATCAGTGTTGGGGTCACAAGCCAAGGTTGGTACATGAGAAGAGTTTTGTAGTCGGGTCACAAGCCAAGGTACATGCAGGAGAAGAGTTTCATATTCGGGGTCACAAGCCAAGGTCGATGCAGGAAAAGAGTTTCATAGTTGGGATGACAAGCCAAGGTCAATTCCAGGTAGCAATAGCGGTGATTCGAGGTAGCAGCCAGGATAAGAACCACAAAATTCTGTCTATATCTATATCTCCCCTTTTCTCTTTTTTTTGTAATTTTGTAATTTCTTTCTCTCTGCTGCTGGTAACTATGCTGGGCTTGAGAAACAATTTTCAGAGAAGATGTGATAAACAGAACAGATAATGGCGATGTTCATGGTGTATTTTTTTTATTTTTTTCAATCATTTATATGGATGGGTTGGTGGAAAATGCCGGGGGTTCCCCCTTCTAGGCCATGTTCAACTATTTCCTCCCAGTAGGATAGCACTCATATAGCTCAAGGAAACTGAGTGCATAAAGCATTTTGCTTTAGTGACCCTTGGGGAGGTCATCAGAAGGTGCCCACCCCAAGTGGTCATAGTAAATAAACCCAAAAGGTTTTTGGGTTTTATTTTTTTGTTTTTATTTTTTTCTACTTTATTTTATTTAATTTGTTTTTTCTTTTGTTGTTGTTTCTTCTTCTCTCTCTTCTCCCTCCCCCCTTTCCTTTGGGCCGAGTAAGATAAGGCAGGGGTATAAGAAACGGATACTCTTTATATAATGTCCCTCAATACTAAGAGTCTAAATATCCCGGAGAAGAGGCGTATACTTTTTCAAGATCTGAAACGATCTCAGGTAGATATCGTATTTCTTCAGGAAACACACTTCAGGGAGAACAGACTCCTACTTAGAAATATGCATGTCCAGTAGTTTACCATGCTACTAATCCAGTTTCTAAGCCTAGGAGAGTGTCTATTATGATCTCTAGCAAGGTTCCATGGACCTGTTCAGAATCTCTTGTGGATGCTGGGGGGAAATACATATTCTTGAAATACACAACAATACACAACAAGACTTTTTTTTAGGAAGATTTTGGATAAGCTTTTGGAAATCTCAGAGGGCCAATTGATTATGGGAGGTGATCCTAATGTACCACTGATACCCAGAAAAGATACCTCTATGGGATCTTCATCAGTATTTCCTGGACTTGGGAAACGGATGTCTCAGTCAATACATGGAGCAAGATTAGTAGACATTGAATGCCGACGTGAAGTTGTTCGCGAAGATATTAGCTAGCAGAATGAAGACAGTAATGAATGACCTGGTACACACTGATCAAGTGGGCTTTATTCCAGGTAGGGAAAGTAGGGATAATGGTATTAGAACCCTTCTGTTAGTACAAAAGATAAAAGAGAGTAAATCCCCAGGGCTACTACTGTTTATAGACGCCGAAAAAGCATCTTGTTTTACATTACCAGCCCTAGGATAACTCTCCCTAACCTACTGAAAACTCTAAAAACTTACGGAGATGTAGCAAATTTCAAAATGAACCCTTCAAAATCAGAAATACTTAATATAAGAGTTATGCCACAGGAGGAACATATTTTTAAACAGGACTTCCCATTTATATTGAGGGACACCGAGCTAAAGTACTTAGGAGTCAAAATAACATCCTCACACGAAACCATTTACCAACAAAATTTTATCCCTCTGCTAAACGATATCAAAACTGATTTAAATGGGGGGCATGGCCGACCGGAGAAGAAGATGGACGCTTAAGCCCACAGCTCGTCAGCCAGGGGAAACAATCCACCACACCGGGCCGCCATCACAACCCCATTTAACACCATCCTTGCTCCAAATACCCAATAGAGCACGATGCAGGCATCCAGAAAGAGATTTACAGACCACAAGCCCCAGAAACTCACAGAATTCGCCTACAAGCCGGCGAGCAATGCATCCCAAGATGGCGCCGACCAGACCGTGCCGCGGGATTCATACACAGATCTCCTGGATGCCATCACGGACGAACGACCGAAATCAGGTACCGCCGATGAGCCCCCCTATCCCCCTGAGTGCGACCCTCTCCCTGGCAGCCCAGCGAGAGCTAAAATGCGGCTAGACATGCCGCCGCAATGGACACAGCGTCCACAAATTGAGGCCCAGGCTCCTATTCCCTTCTCCATAGACCAGGCCATGCACTCCTCTATGGCATCCTTCCCTACTTCAGGGCAGCCAGTCATGGACACAACTCTAAAGGATATGCTCCTCTCCCTACAATCCTCTTTAATGACTAACCTCTCATCCATGTTTCACAAAATCACCTCTGACATCCACTCACTGGATGACAGGGTGACTAACACTGAGAGAGGCCTAAATGCCTGTACCTCCACAGTAAATGAAATCATTGATGCTTATGATGATGTCAAAGAGGAACAGTCATGGATGCGTGCCAAGCTGGCCAATTTAGAAGATAGATCTCGCAGGAACAATGTCAAGCTGAGAGGCATCCCCGAGAACATATTACCTGCAGACCTCCCGCGTTATGCAAAAGAACTGATGCATATCGTCATCCCTGAAGCGTCCCCACGGGATATTATTGACAGAATCCACAGAATCGCTAAACCATCCCACCTAGCAGCCTTGGTCCCCAAGGACCTGCTGATGAGGGTCCACTTTTACCACATCAAAGAAAAACTCTTCATGGGAGTCAAAGCTAAAACACCCTTACCAGCTCCCTACACAGGGATTCAATTCTTTCCTGACCTGTCTAAGTACATCCTCCACATGAGACATCAGATGAACCCAATTACTAAAGGCCTGCAAAATCACAAGGTACCATATAAATGGTGATACCCAGCCACCATCTTCCTTGTGAACAACGGTCAAAACCACGTAATCGGAAATCTTGACAAAGGCCTAAAGCTCCTCCACTCCTGGGGAATAATTCCAGAACTACCCAAAACAGCTCCTCCAGACAGAGGATCCACTACATCCCGCAGACATCTGGAACGTCCTTTCAACTGAAGGATGACACTTTAAATGCTGCGCCTGGCCCACAACCGTCATTACAGCTCCCCTGAGCTCTGGCAACATGTTACTACTGACCTCTTCTTCCCGTGTTATTAACTTTGTGTACCCCAACTAGAGGATACCACGGTGCTCAGCACCTCCTCTCAGTTCCCATTTGTTGCACCAATAGCTCAAGTTGCGCCGAAACCTCCACTAACGGTTCATTCTACAAGTTTTGCTTCTTCTTCTTATTTTATTTTTATTTTTTTTGTGCTCAATGTTCTCTTGTTGACTTCCAATACTTTGTCATATAACGTATTGCTCTATTCGCAGTCTTCCAGTCCACCTTCCTTACAGATATACGGACAGCTACAATCTTACAACTGAGTCTTGCTCCCAGGAAACCTAGGATCGACGTCATAACACCTAAATCCTCCTAGTCCAACCGGCTTCCGGACCTCGGACTCCAGCATCTTTACCTTTGAGTTCCGCTCCCAGGTACCTTTAGAGCCACACTACAGCATCTAATCGTAAGTGTTGCCCACACCACCCACCAACCTCATTTCCACAAGGTGCCGTTCACTATCCTTTCTCTAAACACCAATGGGTTAAACAACTCCGCCAAACGCCACTCACTCTGGAAAACTGCCACAGCGCTCCATAATGACATTCTTTGTGTCCAGGAAACCCATCTACTATCCACCAATTCATCCCTCTGTAACAATCACCAATTTCCTCATACTTTTCACGCATCACACTCCTCTAAAACTAGAGGGGTCATGATCGCAATCAAAAACACTGTAGACTTCCAATTAATAGATGTAGTGACAGATCCTGAAGGTCGCTTTATTATTTTAGTCTGCACCATAAATAGAGTGTCTTACTCTATAATCAATGTATGTGCCCCGAATTACCGTCAAATGAAGTTTCTACGCAAAGTTCTAAACACCGCCAAACCCATCCAAAAGGGTCACATGATAATCTGTGGAGACTTCAACCTAGTCCCAGATGTAACCATGGACTCCACAACAGCAGCAAAGAGACGCGATTCACCCTTGAAAAAATTAATCTCCTCCCATGATCTCTACGATGTTTGGCGGTGCCATCATGGTTCCGAACGAGACTTCACTTTTTTGTCCTCCAGACACCGCTCGTACTCGAGAATAGATCTTTTCCTCACTGACAAATGTATTCTACAGAAAATATCTAATTCTGTGATTCACGCCACGACATGGTCGGACCAAGCCCCTAACTCAATTACAATACAAGACTCCAATTTACAACATAACACATTTCTGTGGCGAACAAACAACTTCATTATTCAGCATGACAAATACGTCCCAGAAATATCAGAACAAATTACAGATTTTTTCTCATTGAACAGGGGTTCGGTGCCCGACCCTGCCGTGATGTGGAGCACGCACAAGGCGTATATGAGGGGAATGTTAATTAAATTGAGCTCACATCATAAATGACAGAGGACGCAGCGCATTGATGACCTAATAGCTCAAATAGCGGCCCTAGAATCAAGACACAAAAATAACCCTCAGGACTCACAGATGAATCAACTCCTATCCCTAAGACAAGAGCTTAGGTCCCTCCTCCTTCACTCTTATGAATTCCTTCTAAGGAAATTTAAAGCGACTACCTATTCCACCTCTAACAAAGCGGGGAAGAAATTAGCACAACGCATCAAAGGTAGACGCACCAAATCTAAAATAGCCCAACTAACTCACCCCCACACAAAAACCCTCCTAAGTAATCCCCAGGATATAGCCGATGGCTTCAGTGCCTATTATGGAGACCTTTACAATCTGAAACAAGACCCCCATACCCCCCAACCCACACAAGCTGACATTGACCTATTTCTTAGCAATCTAAACCTACCCATTCTGACTAAGGACCAACTAACCGCCCTTAACGCCCCTTTCACTGAACAAGAAATTAAGACTACTATCGCCTCATTACCCAGTGGAAAAGCACCAGGCCCCGACGGTTTGACAGGGGAATATTATAAACAATTCTCCCCACAGTTAATCCCACACCTCACTCAGCTTTTCAATAACGCTGCCTCCTCTTCTACTTTCTCAAAAGAGTATTTAAAAGCTTTGGTTATAACGCTGCCGAAACCAGGGAAGCAGTCGAATGTCCCCCAAAATTTTCGTCCAATCTTTCTGCTAAACCTGGATCTCAAAATATATGCTAAAACAATAGCAACAAGATTAATTACAATTCTGCCCACTCTTATTCACCAAGACCAAACGGGGTTCACAAAAGGCAGACAATCTTCCGACGCCACTAGAAGGATGATTAATCTAATCCACTATGCCGAATCCACCGGAACGCCTTCTCTGCTCCTATCTTTGGATGCAGAGAAGGCGTTTGATAGGGTCCATTGGTCCTACCTTAAAGCGGTCCTCCAAAAATTTGGGTTCCAGGGCAACATCCTGAGCGCCATTATGGCACTGTATTCTAACCCTGAGGCCCAGGTCTACACAGAGGGCATGCTCTCACGCCCATTCCCCATTACTAACGGCACCTGTCAGGGGTGCCCTCTATCCCCCCTCATATTCAACATGTTAATGGAGCCCCTAGCAGAACATGTCCGCTTCCACCCCTACATTTCAGGCCTTCAAATTGGCAACTCCCACCACAAAATCAGCCTATTTGCTGATGATGTTATTCTCATCCTTTCCAATCCGACTGCCTCCCTGGCTGAAGTACAAAAACTGCTTAACTGGTTCAGCTCGGTATCATACTATAAGGTTAATACGACCAAGTCCTTCATATGAGACATCAATATATACGCTACCACGAAAAACCTTCTACAGCTATAATACCCATTTGCGTGGGCTAACACTGACATAACTTACCTAGGCATCCAACTACCACGGAAAATTAAACACCTATACCAGTGTAATTTCCTACCACTACTTCGGAACATTCAATCGACCTCACAACAAATAGCAAAACACAACATTTCCTGGACAGGTAGACTTGCGGCCTTCAAAATGATATGCCTCCCCCAGGTCTTGTACTACTTGAGAACTCTACCCATCCCTTTACCCGTCACTTTCTTCAGATCTCTTCGAACGATATTTAACAAATTTCTTTGGAAAGGTAAAAGACCTAGATGTGCCCATTTGAATCTGATTAAACACAAATCAGCAGGCGGTACGGGTTCTATAGACTTTGAGGACTATCACTTAGCAGCTATCCTAGCCCAACTGCCCTCCTGGTTTCAACCCTGTCCGTCCACACTGTGGGGACAAATAGAGAACGCCTCACTCACCCAACCTAATCTGAAAACCTGGTTACTTAGCATACCGTTTGGCACCTTAGTTCCGACATCTATATCTTCAACCATGAAAGCCACAGTTCACGCTTGGAGAAAATTGACAACCCTCCTGACATTTACTCCCAACACACCACAAACCCATATTCCCTTAAACGCTCTATTACACCTAATGCCTGAACTCTCCTTATCATTATGGAACTTCAAAGGCATCCACTCCCTACAAGAGTTATTGCAAGATAACCACATTAAAACATTCTCTCAATTACAATCAGAATATACTCTGACTACATCCGAATACTTTTCCTACCTACGTATACAACATTGCCTGAATAGTATACCCCTTCCTTTATATGGTATCCACCCTAAAACCTGGGATTACCTCACTAACCCTGCCATGAAAACAAAAGGAATCTCCTACTTTTACAACAGCCTTCACCAAAAACACACCTTCTCCAAACTAAACTTGCACCATAGGTGGGACATTGATCTTGCCTGTACCTAACAAATGATCAATGGCAGCAAGCCCTCAAATCTATATATAAAGCTACCAAATGTGCGGCCCTCTAGGAACTCACTCAGAAGATATCCTTACGCTGGTACATGACTCCAGCCAGAATAGCATCCTTTACCCCACAAATCCTCAACACTTGTTGGAGATGTAAATCCTCCTCAAGTGACCTACTCCATGTTTTCTGGTCATGTTCTGATCTCCAGAAATACTGGGAAAACATCTTTCAGTTAATCTCAAACGTAACACAAATCACGATCCCCCCCTCACCGGCACTTGCAATACTAAACTTAAACATTGGTGATATTCCTCCTACATTCAGACTAGTAATTACCCATATTCTCCTGGCAGCCAGACTCAATATTGCTAGACAATGGAAACCTGAAAAACCTCCGACATTAACCCAAGTCATTGACTTGGTGGCCCTTCACTGCAGCTATGAGATCACATCAGCAGCACGCACAGGCCAAGCAGTAAAAACACACGCAAACTGGCAACCATGGACTGACTGGACTAAACTGCGCATCTCACATAATAGTACGATACCTTAGACTTCACTTTCTTGACCGAGCAATACCTGTTACCCTCCTGAGAGACATATGTTACTTATATCAACTAGTTATTACTGGATAATTGCTGTCGGGGTGTGTTATTATAAAAAAAAGGGTCCTCTCCGCTTCTGTGGCACTAAAGATCCCACATGGGGTGCCGCACTAGCGGAATGGACTGATTGTACTTCTAGATACTTTCTAAGACACATGTTTACTACTGGTTACATCTGGATCCTGTTTGTTTGTGTATTTATGTTTATATCTTAAACTGTTTACACCGACGTCGTTGCACGACGTACAATGTTTAATTGTACATTGTATTTCATATGCAAAATCAATAAAAATATGGAATGAAAAAAAAAACTGATTTAAATAAAATAGCTTCCAGACAAAGGTCTTGGATTGGTAGGATAAACAGCTTCAAAATGGTAACCCTACCTAAAATAATATATAAAATGCAAATGCTACCAATTTCAATCCCAGACATATATTTTAGAAAATTAAATACGCTATTACGTAGGTTTATTTGGCAAAATAAAAAGCCTCACATAAGTTTGGCAGTACTGACGAGGGATAAGGCACAAGAGGGCTTGGGGGTACCGGATATTAAAACTTACTACAACGCAATTCTTATGGCACCGGTGGTTGAATGGGTAAAAAAAAGAAAGAAAAAAGGTGGGTCAAATTGGAAAGTATGATTAGTAAAGTTACTCTCGGGAAAGTCATATGGATCCTGACACACATAAGAGATTTAGATGGGCACACTCACACGATTACACGGACAGCTATGGCAACGTGGGACGGGGTACACAAATGGGAAAAGTGGGGGTATAATTCCCCACTGATACCACTAAGCGACACTTATTATTTTGCACCAGGGAAAGAGAGGTTTTTTGGTAGGTGGATTAAGCATAAAGACGTACAATTAAAAGATATTACACTCAATGGTAAAATATGTACTTTTCAAGAATTGATTAATAAAAAAGATGTTTTAGAAATAAATAGGTGGAGGTATGCACAGTTGAAACACTTTGTGGAATCCCTCCCCCAGCCGATCAGATTGGAGGACAGCCTGCTTCCATTTGAGCGGCTGTGCCTGGCGACAGACGGTAGGAGAGGGATTTTTGAGGATTTACAAAATTTTAAATGGACTAAAAATTTCGGGTCCCCCACCATTTATTAAAAAATGGGAGTAAGAGATGGGAACAGGAGGCATGGAGGTAGACGTTTGTAAAATACTAAGGATGACACATGCTATATCACCGGATTGTAGTTCATTAGAAATTAACCATAAGTGCTTGGCACGATGGTATAGAACTCCAGATAAATGACACCAATTTCAAAGGGAGACCTCTAATCTATGTTGGAGGGGATGTGCAGAAATCGGAACTATGTTCCATATTTGGTGGACATGCCCTAAAATAAAAGTCTACTGGAAAGAAGTATTATGAATAATCACTGGCACTAAAATACCTGAAGAGCCATGGGAATGTCTATTCCATGGGGTTAGTATGTCCATCAAACAATATAGATCACTGCTGCCCCATCTCCTAAATGCAGCAAAACGTGTAATCCCCTGACAGTGGAAGGACCCCGAGAGCCCTTCATTTAAGCATTGGCTAGGTAAAATTAACAAAATTTATAACATTGAGTTCCTAAGGTTTAGTGGCTAAATAGGAGAAGAAGGGTTTGAAAAGAGATGGAAAGATTGGGTAAAGTACAAGCAATCACCGAGATACGCCAAAAGGATGGTAGAGGGAAGGCAGT
Organism: Aquarana catesbeiana; assembly: GCF_042186555.1. Lineage (NCBI taxonomy): Eukaryota > Metazoa > Chordata > Amphibia > Anura > Ranidae > Aquarana > Aquarana catesbeiana. The sequence continues at coordinate 619,453,350 of NC_133325.1, read as the reverse complement.
GTGAGTGAAGGTGAGAGGGCTGGATTATAGATAGGTATTTGGAGAGATTTGGGGGTGGACAGAGGGGGGGGATTTTAGGTGGGTGGGAGGTTGTAGTTTTAGAGATATTTTTATATGGATAGCAGGGCCGGGGGTGGTAACCTGGCTTAGGCTGAACTTGTTTTGTATGAATTCTTTTTTGTCTTAAAAAAAATCCTAATAAAGAGATGGAAAAAAAGAAAGTAGACAGGGGAAAGGCATTATTCCTTTTTTTCTTTATCGCATAAGGTATATACACGTATTAACCTCTTTTTTATACCTCATAACCAATTACACTCTGTCATTGAAGCCACTATCCTTTCGATTACGTGGTCAGATCATGCGTCAATTTTTCTAAAATATAAGATCCTATATACTAATAGATTGGACCCAGCCTTGTAAAAACTCAATGAGCGTCTCCTACAGGACCCGATGGTACTGGAGGAGGTCCAGAGAGAAGCAACGTGGTTTTTTCAAACAAACAATACATCTAAATGTACCCCTGGGGTGATTTTGGAGGCGCACAAGGCAGTGATCCGAGGGGTTTTGATTAAACACGGAGCTAGTATAAAATTTGAAAGGGAAGCAAAGTTAACATCTTTATTAGCCAATATATATCGCCTAGAATCACTACACAAAACACACCCCCTACTCCATATATAGAACGACATCTGTTGACGACCAGACATCTGAATCTGCTGCTCCCTAAAGCTAAAAAGGTGGGGGGCGTGTCCAGGATGGCAGAGGGAGCAGGTGTGTGAGACCTGAGCTCCCGCAGATCGGCAATTAATCCTCCTTTTCTGGGGTGCAGAGGTCCACAAAACGATCCTTTGGTGCCCCCCTAACCTCTGAGACACCCCTGGGATATGTATAGGAGGAATTCCCAACTGAAGCCACGCCGCCGAGAACCGTGGACAAGGCCGAAGCCGCAGCCTCGCCTAAATCTTCTGCCCACATGGAGAACCAGGCTGGCGGATTGAACGAACCGGAGCGGCTCCCGGACCCAGCGGCGGACTTTAAGGCTGTAATGCAGGCCATAACTTCCCTGACAGAGAAAGTGGACCACATACAGACCCATGTGGAGTTCATCAGGAAGGATTTTGATACCCTGAGGGGCCGCATGCATGAGGTGGAACAGAGGGCCTCCCACAATGAAGACACGGTATGTGATCATGGGGCTGATTTACATGTGCTTAAAACCAAAGTTAAAGTGCTGGAGTGTAATAAAGTAAATGTGTTTGCGCTAGAAAAGTTATGATAACTATATATAAAAAAAAAATCAGTGTATAAAAAATATATATATATCTGTGCATTAAATAAAAAACAATCTATCACCATATACTTAAACAATAAATTGCAATCTGTGATAAATTGATGATATAATCAACAAAAATTACTAAAAGTCCAAGTGCAAGCTCTAGGTTGAAAAGAGTGCTCACTCTTTGAATATGTGATAATAAAAGTTCATAGATAAACTCCCAGAGTGTTCAAATATAGTGTTCATATCCTGTAGTATTTATCGTGCTCATCCAAAAAAAATGTGAATAGAAAACATGCTCCAGTGCTTTCCCGGTGACCCCCACAGGCATATACGCTCACCTCAGAGCGTGTGACACAGTACCTAAACTATGTCAAATCACACTTGGGAGCCACTCCTGGGCTCTAATAGATATGGTGATGTTGTCCTCCAACTGGCTGATGGTGTCCTGTTCCACAGATTGATGTGGAGCTCCTCTGATGAATCCTCTATGGTTGGGGTCCTCTCGGATGGTCCCTCTCGGCTCCTCTGATGAGTCTTCTATGGTTGGGGGTTCTCTCGGATTGTCCCTCTTGGCTCCTCTGATGAGTCTTCTATGGTTGAGGGAAGATTCAGAAGTCACCCGATCATAGAAGACTCATCAGAGGAGCCAAGAGGGATCATCCGAGAGGACTCATCAGAGGATCCATCCGAGAGGACCTCAACCATAGAAGACTCATCAGAGGAGCCAAGAGGGACAATCTGAGAGGACCCCCAACCATAGAAGACTCATCAGAGGAGCCAAGAGGGACCATCCGAGAGGACCCCAACCATAGAGGATTCATCAGAGGAGCTCCACATCAATCTGCGGAACAGGACACCATCAGCCAGTTGGAGGACAACATCACCATATCTATTAGAGCCCAGGAGTGACTCCCAAGTGTGATTTGACATAGTTTAGGTACTGTGTCACACGCTCTGAGGTGAGCGTATATGCCTGTGGGGGTCACCGGGAAAGCACTGGAGCATGTTTTCTATTCACATTTTTTTTGGATGAGCACGATGAATACTACAGGATATGAACACTATATTTGAACACTCTGGGAGTTTATCTATGAACTTTTATTATCACATATTCAAAGAGTGAGCACTCTTTTCAACCTAGAGCTTGCATTTGGACTTTTAGTAATTTTATGCACATTGCACTTTGTTGATTATATCATCAATTTATCACAGATTGCAATTTATTGTTTAAGTATATGGTGATAGATTGTTTTTTATTTAATGCACAGATATATATACTGTATATATATTTTTCATACACTGATTTTTTTTTATATATATTTATCATAACTTTTCTAGCGCAAACACATTTACTTTATTACATTGTTATTTACACGGATATGGAACGTGATTAGTGTTTGCAGCTATTAGCACGGAGGGTTTCATCTTAGAGGCATTAACCCATCTGTGGCTCGCAAGATCTTCCTGTATTAAAGTGCTGGAGGCCAGGGCGGAAGACGCCAAAAATCGCAACAGAAGAAACAACTTGCAAATTTTGGGCCTTCCAGAAGGGGCAGCGGGTACGGACCTAACTGCATTTGCTGAACGTTTATTGCAACAATTGCTCTCTTCGGCACGTTTTTCCCCATTCTTCACCGTGGAATGAGCACATCGCATACCATCCACCAGGGGGCCCACAGGGGGCGCCACCCTGCACCTTCATCTTTAAATTACTTCACTTTTGTGAACCGTGACACGGTGATGAAGGAGACGAGAGCACAGAGAGAGAGCTCCGCTTTGAAAATGCCAAACTCCCGATCTTTCCAGATTATTTGCTGGAAACGCAGAAACAGCGGAAATCTTTTGACGCAGTGAGAGCCAGACTCTGAGCCAAGCATATCAAGTATAGCATGCTGTTTCTGGCTAGGCTGCAAGTGGAAGACGGCAAACCAGTGCCTCCACGTGGATTGACACACTACCTCGCAGATAAGTTTCCCTACACAAGGAAATCTGTTTATTTCTAGTTAAGTGTGCCATGGCCGACTAGTGCTTTAGATACGTGCCTCCTTTATTTACTGGCCTGTTCACTGTTCTTGGCCCAGAAGGCTCCCCATTTGATACATGTCACCTTGCCTTACGGTAGACGGGAGCCCGGGGGTTCATTGGTTCCCAAGCTTCATTATAGCTCCTTGAGATGTCCTAGCAGGAGGGGTGGACGTTGACTGTTCCTTTGCATATCCTCCCCCCCCCTTATCCTCCCTAACAATGTTGGTCATGAAAATATAACTGTTCCTGCAACGTTTAGATTCAAGTTTGTACCCCCGGCTGTTGCCTGGAGACTGCACCCACTTCTTATGATCCGATCTCCAGCAGAGGACTGGATGTTCTTCATCATCTGACTGCTGCACTGCGGATGCTGTTCCGCTCACAGTACACCATTACAGGCGTGTTCGCCTTGGTTCTGAGTTGGGATCCTGAGCCTCCCTGGGGTTTGGGTCAGGGTTGGTGGGGTGGGGGGTATGGTTGGGAAAGTTTTGTTATAAACTGTTGTTTTGTTGTTTTTTCACAAGCAATGTACTCATGTTTGTCACAAAGTGCGCCGGGTGCCACGTTTTGACCTTTTTAAGGGTCCAGACCTGGCATCTGTTCTTATATGGTGATATATGGACAGAAAATGTGATACCAGGCATGGATGGCTGATTGTACCATAACCTCATGGAACACCAGTGGCTTGAATTCCTCTGTTAAGAGGTCACTGGTGTTCCAGTTCCTCAATACATATCACCCCCAAATTTGCATACTACAGGAGACCCACCTGACGGGAAGCAAACTTCTGAGTCTTAGACGACCCTGGGTGGCACACCAATATCATTCCACATATACCAACTACTCCAGGGGAGTCAGCATTCTAGTGAACAAATCCTTACCATTTAGACTGCTGGCGCTGGAGCTTGACCCTGATGGTCGATTTGTGATATTGCATGCCATTGTAGACAAATTAGAGCTGGTTGTGGTGGGATTGTACCTACCCCCCCAGCCTCTCTAAGAGTACTCAACCAAATTATTTCTAAAATAGCTGCCTTTGGTACAGATAATGTGGTGATGCTGGGGGATTTTAACCTGGTCCTGGATCCTGCAATGGACAGGTTCACGCCCGGAATGGGCACGCCTTCCGAGCTGTCCTCATGGGCTGAGGCATCTAATTTGACTGACGTGTGGAGGAGGCGTCATCCTTCTCGAAGGGCCTACACATGCTACTCAGCCTCACACAAGACCCTATCATGTATAGATCTTGCATATGTGGGGGGGTCTGTCCTGCCCAGGGTTCAAGACATTAATATACTCCCCCGTGGCATATCTGATCACGCTCCGCTTGCTTTAAAGCTTTGTGTCCAATGTTCCAGGGGAGAGTCCCTGGAGACTGTCCAGATTTTGGTTGTCTGACTCTAGGATATCTGAACCATATAGATCCGAGGCGATACATTATTGGCGAGACCTAGACCATTCTGTGACTCTGACCACATCCTGGGATGCATTTAAGGCCTTCACTAGGGGAAGTTTACAAACACACATCCATAGGATCCGGAAGAATCTGAGGAAGGAAACACAGAGGGCCGAGGAAAAGGTAGCAGCATTAGAGGCAGAATATTCCACGACGGGGTCCCCTGGGGTACACTCAGACTTCCAGGTAGCGTTGAGAGATGTTCTTATACTACGCACAGGGCAGCCACAAAAAACAAATTTTTAAACCAGTCCCAAAGAATTTTTGAACACGGAGAAAAAAAAGGCAGTATGCTGGCATGGCTGGCGAGGGAAAGCTCCTCCCCGGTGACTATCTCAGCCATCTGTGATTCGGACAGGATGATCTTGACCGATCCTGCAGATGTTAACAACAGATTTGCATCATTTTATCAAGAGCTCTATGGCTCTCAGATGGGATGCTCGGATGAGGAGCTGACAGCATACCTCGACGGGGTGGAGCTCCCTTGCCTGACATCCACATTTAGGGAAGCATTAGATGGCCCGATCCTACTAGAGGAAATTCAGCGAGCAGTAGCCTCCTTACAAAATGGTAAAACACCAGGTCCAGACGGAATTCCATCCGAATTCTATAAAACATATGCTGAAGAAATACTTCCATCGTTTAAGTTAATGCTTCAAAAAGCCATGGAGGGGAACTCACTGCCCTCGACAATGGCTGAAGCGGTCATTGTGGTCATTCTTAAACCTGGCAAGCCCCCTGATCAGTGCTCCTCGTATCGGCCAATTTCACTTCTTAACGCTGACGCCAAGCTATTGGCCAAAGTATTGGCTGGACGATTGAACACTGTGATCATGGCACTGGTCCATCCAGACCAGTCTGGATTCATGCCAGGAAGGGGGACTGATATAAACATTACACGTCTACTTACACATCTTTCCAGGGCAGGCGGGGAGGAGGAGGGGGAGCCCGGAGGTAGTAGCCTCTCTTGATGCTGAGAAAGCTTTTGACTCGGTCGAGTGGCGCTACCTCTGAGCTGTCCTGCGCAAGTTTGGATTTGGCCCTCGCTTCATTAGCTGGGTACAGATGTTATAACACAGCCCCATGGCATGCATACGTACAAATAACTCGCTGTCATCACCCTTCCCTCTATCTAGGGGTACCAGACAGGGTTGTCCACTCTCTCCTGGACTGTTTGCCCTGGCCATGGAACCCATGGCTGCCCATATCAGATCCGCCCCCTCAGTACAGGGCATCCAAGTAGGGGTGGTAATGGATAAAATATCCCTTTATGCTGATGATACCCTTCTCTTCCTCAAAGACATTTCCTCCCTCTCACCAGCACTTCAAATAATATACGAGTTTGACATGTTCTCAGGAATTAAGGTGAACTGGGGGAAATCGATCCTTTTTTCATTAAACGCATCCAGTCAAAATCCACCGACAGGTACTCCCCTAAACTGGACATCTGAATTTAAATATTTAGGAGTAAGGGTTGGAGCTCCACTATCTACATATTTTGAGCTGAATCTCCAGCCAATACTCAAAAACCTCTCGCAAAAATGTACAGCATGGAAAACTCTCCCCCTCTCTCCGGTGGGGAGGGTAAACTTAATCAAAATGATATACCTACCTAAATTTCTGTACTTTTTTCGAAATTCACCCTTGATTCCCCCAACCTCATTTTTTGCCAAGCTGTAAAGTATAATATCCTCTTTTATCTGGAATGGAAGGTCCCCAAGACTGGCTATCGCTACCCTCCAGCTACCCATCACTCAAGGGGGGGGGTCTATCTTTACCGGACTTCCAAGTCTACTTCTGGGCAGCTGTCCTGGTGATGGTTAGATGGTGGTTCTCGCAACCACGTGACAACCCGGCAGTGACCTTGGAAGCCACTATCATGGGTTCCTACTCCTCTCTCAGCAATGTGGTGTTCAGCGGGATGAAATCCCACCCTGGCATTACGGAGCTGATGAGCACTACAATCACAGTTTGGAACAGGGGCAGGATCCACTTTAACACTTCAGGAATGTTCTCCCCACACATTCCCCTGTGGGGCAACCCTAGACTGCCGCACTTGGAGTCGGTTCCAGACCCCCAAATCTGGGCAAGGAATGGAATTGTTAAGCTAAAACACATTGTGGTGGGTGAACCTTCTCTGACCTCAAAAATGCCTATTCACTACCAGGTTGGATGCTGTTTAGATACTACCAGCTTCAACATGCTTATAGGAAACAGTTTCCATCTCTCCTTCAGTTAGAGTCAGACCCTGTGGAGGGACTACATACCGCTAAGATCATAGATAAACCATTATCCTCTATATATTTCCATTTGTCCATGCCCCCTACAAAGAAACTTGAGAAAACTCTGGACAAGTGGAAAATAGATATTCCTGATTTGTCAGAGAATGAATGGGAAACATGTGTATCCTCTTTTGTTATTAATGCGATTTCGACTAGAGATCGATTTATGCAGGTCAAGTTCCTCCCCAGGGCCTATTACACCCCAAAACGTCGGACAATCATGACACCTAGCAACCCGGTGGCCTGCTCCAGGTGTGGTCTGAAGTCCTCCTCCTTTCTTCATATGGTGTGGTTTTGCCCCCGTCTCGGAGACTATTGGATGGAAATAATTAACACTCTTGATTAGGTTACCTCCTTAGATGTGGGGGCTCACCCCAAAGCGATGCTGTTGAACATTTTTAGTCCCAATGTAAGGGGCAAATATACCAAACTATTTTTGAGTTATGCTACGTTTTATGCTAGAAAAGATATATTTCTCCACTGGAAGGATGCATCACCCCCTAGAGTATCTTCATGGCGCCTAGCAATGAATTCTGTACTCCCATTATACAAACTCACATATCTTAATTGTAATTGCCCCACAAAATTAGACAAGATATGGTCGGGTTGGATAGACGCATGGGGTGCTGAGGCTGTAGACAATATCCAAGATGATGCTGAAGTACCAGTTCTATGATTATACACCACGACTGAGCTCTCTTTAATCAGCACATGTTGTGCTTGCTAATTTAAGCTAATGAGGAATTTGTGGTTTCTTCCTTGTCTCCCCCCACCCCCTATCTTTTATCTATCCTTTATCCATCCCCCCTCCCCCCCATCCCCTCCCACAAGACCTCCTTGGTTGATTCACTTTAATCTACTACCTCTACACCAATATTTTGATGCAATGTCATGTAATGCTTTCATACTTCTTTCTATTGTTTATGTGAACAATTAATCACCTACTTTGTGACTACATATGTAATCTTACCATATCGAACTGTGTCTATGCATTGCTTGTACTGTTAAATACATTGTGAAAAAAAAGCTAAAAAGGTAATACAGAGAGGGCATAAACAGACCTATGAGTTTGGTAATACATGTGGCAAGCTATTAGCTAGATCCTCGTGGGAGCAACAACTAAGGACTTATGTACCACTGATTATAGGCACGGGTGGAGAAAAATGTACTCTGCCTAAGCAAATAGCTCAGAAATCGGAATTTCCAACAACAAATGTTTGATGTGAGCTTGTTCCAACCTTGTGTAGGCTCCATCGGACATTTCCATTCGGAATTTCTGACAACAGATATTTGAGAGCTGGATCTCAAATTTTCCGACAACAAAATCCGTTGTCATAAATTCCGAGTGTGTGTAGACAATTCTGACGTACCAAATTCTACGCATGTTCTGAATCAAGTACAAGACAGAAGCGCTCGGTCTGGTAAAACTAGCGTTCGTAATGGAGATAGCACATTTGTCACACTGCAAATTTTTAAATTTTTTAATGCAGTGCATTCTCTTCTTCTTTAGAATGCTTGAATAATGAAGTTGTTTTGCTGCTGATATTCACACAGAGTTCTGACAAACTGATTTCTTTATTATTTCTTGTGATCTCCTGAATAATCTTTTTTTTTTTTTCGCCAGATCTCCAGAATAATGTTTCTATTTTTTTTTATAGTAATCTCCTTTTTTTAATCAAGATCTCCTGATTTTTTATTTTTTTATTTTTTATAGTGATCTTCATAATATTTTTTTTCATTTTGTGTGTCAAGTTACCACAACACCATTATTATCTTATATTTTTTAACCTCAAGGAGAAAGAGGAAAGCCATGCTGGATAAACTGTTGAAATTGGCAAAGCCTTTGTACCCAAGGGCAGACATTAATTATTTGACAGGCCAAACTGGTAGCCTGAGGAGTCCATTTAATAGGGAGCACAATCCGGTCCAGCAGCAGATGACATGTATGTCCTGAGGCTGTGGTCTTACAACAGCCTGCGTCATTTGCCAGACCAGACTGAACCCAGGCCATCACACTGTTGTCTTCCTTCCACACTTCCTTCCAGGCTGTGGCTGTGGTGTTGGAGTTGTGGCAAAAGGTGGAGGAGGAGCAAAAAATAAAAACCGCAGAGGTGATCAAATACCACCAAAAGAAAGCTCTATTTGTGGGAACAAAATGATAAAATTTTAGTTTGGGTGCAGTGTTTTATGACCGCGCAATTGTCATTCAAACTGCGACAGCACTGAAAGCTGAAAATTGGTCTGGGCAGGAAGGTGTCTAAGTGCCCTGTATTGAAGTGGTTAATAATGCTTAAAGTGAAACAATAAAAGTGTAATATTCCTTTAAATTTCATACCTGGGGGGTGTCCATAATATGCCTGGAAAGGGGCGCATGTTTCCCGTGTTTAGAACAGTCTGACAGCAAAATGACATTTCAAAGGAAAAAAAGTCATTTAAAACTACTTGTCAGTCCAACAATACACATAAAAGTTCATTGATAAAAATGGCATGGAAATTCCCCACAGGGGATCCCTGAACCAAAATTTTAAAAAAATGGTGCTGGGGTCCCCCTAAACTCCATACCAGGCCCTTCAGGTCTGGTATGGATATTAAGGGGAACCCCAGCCAAAATTTTTTTTTTAATGGCGTGGGGTCCCCCCAAAAATCCATACCAGACCCTTATCTGAGCATGCAACCTGGCAGGTCACAGGAAAGAGGGGGGGACGAGAGAGCACACTCCTCCTGAACTGTACCAGGCCACATGCTCTCAACGGTGGGGGGGTGCTTTTGGGTAGCCCCCCAAAGCACCTTGTCCCCATGTTGATGGGGACAAGGGCCTCATCCCCACAACCTATGCTCGGTGGTCATGGGGGTCTGTGGGCAGGGGGCCTGTCGGAATCTGGAAGCCCCCTTTAACAAGGGGACCCCCAGATCCTGCCCCCTGTGTGAAATGGTAAGGGGGTACAAAAGTACCCCTACCATTTCACAAAAAACTGTCAAAAATGTTAAAAATGACAAGAGACAATTTTTGACAATTCCTTTATTTAAAGTCTTCTTTTTTCCATCTTCTTTCTTCTATCTTCTTTCTTCTATCTTTCATCTTCCTTCGGTTTCTTCCTCCATCGTCTTCTTCTTCTGGTTCTTCCGGTGTTCTTGTCCGGCATCTTCCTCTGCGCCATCTTCTTCTCTTCCTCTTCTCGGGCCGCTCTGCATCCATGATGGAAGGCTCCCGCTGTGTGACGCTTCTCGTCTTCTGACGGTTAAATAATGGAGGGCGGGGCCACCTGGTGACCCTGCCCCCCTCTGACGCACGGGGACTTGACGGGGACTTCCCTGTGGCATTCCCCGTTATGTAACGGGTGACCCCGCCCCCTCTGACATCACGGGGAATGCCACAGGGAAGTCCCCGTCAAGTCCCCATGTGTCAGAGGGGGGCAGGGTCACCGGGTGGCCCCGCCCTCCATTATTTAAGAACCGTTAGAAGACAAGAAGTGTCATACAGCGGGAGCCTCCCATCATGGATGCGGAGCGGCATGAGAAGAAGCAGGGAAGAAGACACCACGGAGAAAGATGCCAGACGAGAACACTGGAGGAAGAACCAGAAGAAGAAGAAGATGGAGGAAGAAACCAAAGGAAGATAGAAGAAAGAAGATGGAAAAAAGAAGACTTTAAATAAGGAATTGTCAAAAACTGTCTCTTGTCATTTTTAACATTTTTGACAGTTTTTCTGTGAAATGGTAGGGGTACTTTTGTACCCCCTTACCATTTCACAAGGGGAGGCTGGGATCTGGGGGTCCCCTTGTTAAAGGATGCTTCCAGATTCCGAAAAGCCCCCCGCCTGCAGACTCCCACAACCACCGGGCAAGGGTTGTGGGGATGAGGCCCTTGTCCCCATTAACATGGGGACAAGGTGCTTTGGGGGCTACCCCAAAGCACCCTCCCAATGTTGAGGGCATGTGGCCTGGTACGGTTCAGGAGGGGAGGCACTCTCTCATCCCCTCTCTTTTCCTGCGGCCTGCCAGATTGCGTGCTCGGATAAGGGTCTGGTATGGATTTTTGGGGGACCCCCATGCCATTTTTTTTTAAATTTTGGTTTGGGGTTCCCCTGTGAGGAAATCCCATGCCGTTTTTATCAATTAACTTTTATGTGTATTGTGGGACCTACAATTCATTAATATCCGCCAGTAGTTTTAAATTACTTTTTTTCCTTTGAAATGTCATTTTGCTGTCAGACTGTTCTAAACACGGGAAACATGCGCCCCTTTACAGACATACCATAGACACCCTCCAGGTACAAAATTTAAAGGAATATTACACTTTTATTGTTTCACTTTAAGCATTATTAAAATCACTGCTCCCAAAAAAACTTCCATTTTTAAAACTTTTTTTTGCATTGATCCATGTCCCCTGGGGCAGGATCCAGGTCCCCAAACACTTTTTATGACAATACCATGAATATAAGCCTTTAAAATTAGCACTTTTGATTTCTCCCATAGACTTTTAAAGGGTGTTCCGCGGTTTCGAATTTGCTGCGAACACCCCAAATTGTTCGCTGTTCAGTGAACTAGTGAACAGCCGATGTTCAAGTCGAACATAAGTTCGACACAAACTCAAAGCTCATTCCTAATCCTGGACCTTTTTGCGCTCCTTATTATATGTGTTCCTCAGGCCACCAATTTTGCACTTCAAAAAGGGGATGGCTGCCATGGGAATCACCAGCTTCACCAATTTCAGCAATTGATCCAGTGCTGCCTTCCTCTTTATTTTATTATTTTTTTGAAAAGGGTGTTTCACCTGCCACAAACAGGGCAGCTCCCTGTATTTATCAATGAAGTTGGGGAGGAAGTCATGATCATTGAATCTATCCATTTTCTCTGCAAGACACAACACAAGACAAACCCTAATGTCAGGCTAAACTCTCATAATCTTGTCCCAATATAGGCCTCAATCTATAAGCAGTATAGGCCACTGATGCCCCAAGTTAAAATCATACATTCGTTAGCATGATCGGTGCTTGTGCTACTCCGTCCTCCACTCACAGATCGTACGTACAATGCACGTGTGTTACAATTTATATACACTGCGCATGCGTGAAACTCCGCCCACCCTTGACCTTATTTCTAGTATATTCCCCGCCCCTTCTCTTTCTGCGCAGTGGAAGAGCACATGGCGGAGACAGAGCAGGTGCATGAGAGTAGCAGCAACAATGAGGAAAACCCGGAGCCACAAACGTCCCGATCCAGGAGATTTAAGGCCTCAAATATGTCCTTTGGTGAGATGGTGGAGATGGCGGACATCTTGAAGAGGGCCGACTATGATGAGAAATATGGACAGTACAGAAACCCAAATGTGAGAAAGGCCAAGATCATGACTAAAGTTGTGAAAAGTCTGCAGAAGAATTTGAGGGTACGGCGATCCAAGGATCAACTGAGGAAACGATGGTCAGACCTTAAATTGAGGGAGCAGGATCAGTACAGAAGGATCAAGAGAGTGCTGCAAAAAAGTAAGTATTTTGTCATGTGTTCCTATTATTACTTTAGTGCTGCTGGAAGTGCTTTTCTTTACTGTTGTACATTTTAAAATGACGTTTAAAATGGCAAGTTTCAGGTTCGTGGGCACAGTAATCGTTCGTAGTAAACATTGTTTATTCACTCATTAATACAATGTTTTTGGCAGGTGCAGGTTAACTACATTTGTTCAGGCCTATTTGTATTAAAAGAAGTTTGTTGTCTAGATGGGTTTGTAACTAGAATGAAATGTAAACTTGATTCAATGTAAGGAGAGGAGACTCAGCAGCTATTTATACATCTGTATGCAGGAGCACTAGTGTGGGACACCAGAACGCCCTTTTTAGGGTGTACCACGCAGGTGCTCCAGTGGATACTAGGGGTGTCTCCATGTGGGAAATGTTACCAAAAAAGGTAAGTGTTCCAGCTTGAAGAAAGGGAAAAAATCATGTCTTCAGCTTGGAACTCTGCCAAAACAGACAATTGTATGACACTTCAAGCAATGTTTAATATTCATATTTCTTGCCTCAAATATCTGCGTGCTAAGTATACCTTTTTTAATTCACATAGGGGAGAAAAGACTCAGGACATCAGAGAACACCAGGGACCCCCAACCTTCCAAAGATGGGGAAGTCACCACACCACAACCTGAGGATGTGGAGGGAGGAGAGGTTCATGATGTGGTTGAAATAGTAACCACAACAGGTGAGTATCTGAGACCACAGCTTCAGGTAATAGATGTATGACTGCATATTTATAATACATGGTATGTTTTATTCTTTTTAGGTGATGTGGATGTTGTGGAAGAAGAAACTCATTTCACAAGTGCAAGTGCACACGTCCTCATCGGGGAGATCATGGTGTGCAATCATGACTTAGAAAAGATTAAGGAAAACATCAATGATGTTCAACAAAAAATGAAGAACACCATTAATGTTTTAGGCAGCATCTAAAACACACAAACATTGTACCGTTTTGTTGAGGACTTTTTTTTATTTTAATTCAAGTTTAAAAGTATTTTAAAAGCCACATTTTTAAGATGCACACAGTGTGTCAACATGTGCTATCTGCCATCAAGTTCTCCCCTCCGTCCATGTGAGGTACTGGTCGTAGTATGAAGTGCGAATGCTGTTTTTGGGGGAACAGCCGAACCAGAAGTGGACAGCCGAGTTAAGCAGGCTGATCCGGGCAGAAATGCGGTTGGACGAGAGCTACAGAGCCCTCCAGTGGTATGTAGCCCAAGTGTGCCCATGGACAGCGGATGACAGCCCCACGGAAGGCTTTGACTACGATGGCCTGGGATTGTTATACTGCAGGCTGTCCAGGGACCCTGACTTTGGAAGTGATCGGGAGGGGCGTTTGGAGGACATAATGGAGCACAGATAGTGGAGACTGAATGTCTCAGAAGTGCACTGGGCACTGGAAGATTTGGAGTTTCTGGAATGGGAGTTGGAGATCGCCTACAAACAGCTGTTAGAGTCTGCTCAGCGGCAGGGTGGTGCTCCTTTTGCCTGGGACTATCAGGAAATACCAGTTGACATCTCTGAAATCCTGGCTGAAGAGTTGACAATGTGGCAGAGTAACAGTGTGCTTTGCTAACCTGGCCCCGCAGCTATGGAGGCGGAGGTTTTATGGCAGATGCAGCAAGTGCTGACTGACCTTGATGAACCTGTTTCTGCATTGGATAATCTTGGATGGAGGAATGTGCCTGTCCAGCAGAATGCCAGAGAATCGGCAGTGGAAAATCTGAAGATTGCCGTCCCCAAACCTGAAGTGCTGACAACAGGGCAGAGCTCTGCTAACCTCTGCCCAGCACTGATAGCATCTTCTGGGTTCCACGGAGAGGAGATGGTGAACCTTTATCCCCAGACACCAGTTGCAGAGACAGGGGATTTGATAGACTTTTCTGCTGAGGAAAACAATCTGGTGAGCCTCCAGCAGAAGAAGAGCTGTTATTAGGGCCAAACTTTACTGTGCTCTGCCCAGCACTGATAGCATCTTCTGGGTTCCACGGAGAGGAGATGGTAAACCTTTATCCCCAGACACCAGTTGCAGAGACAGGGGATTTGATGGACTTTTCTGCTGAGGAAGAACAACCTGGTGAGCCTCCAGCAGAAGAAGAGCTGTTATTAGGGCCAAACTTCACTATGCTCTGCCCAGCACCAACAGAAGTATCTGTGAAGTCACAAGGAACTTTCCCAGCTGAAGTGCTGGCAACCGGACAGAGGGTCCAAGATCTCTGCCCTACACCTGCGGCGGTTCCGGAGGCTCAGGGTGAGAAGGAGGTGGTCACGTCCCAGCAGCAGATCAGGATACAGGGGGAGAAGGGAGAGGAGGTGTTCATCATCCCTCCCCAACAGTTAGCCAGAGCAGATGGTGTGGGGTTTCCAGCAGAAGGACTGGCAACAGGGCTGAGTACTGCTGGACTCTGCCCTCAACTAGCAGAGGATGGATGTCCTGTGAAGGTGGATGGGACTTCAGTCTCCACCTGTATACCCCAGGGATGCTGGGCAGTTGGCCCAGATCCCCAACAGCATGGCGGAGTGAGCCCAGACACCCTGTCTTCTCTCCAGTGGCAGAAAGGACTCCAGGGAGAAGGGCCAGTCCAGGCCTCTCCCCAGTGGCAGATATGTTCTCTGAGAGAGGCAGAGGTTGGCTGGGTGAGTAATACTTTGTTTGGAACAATTTGTTTGGGGTACTGTGTGGGTACAGGCATTAGAGGACTGGAACTACTGACTAACTTCGGAGTCAACCCGTCTGGGGTCTCCTCCTGTGTTAGTCTCCTGCCAAAAGGGGAGAAATGTGACAGACCTAGCCGGGAAAGAGACTTTTGGAGGGGACTGTATGCTAGCCTCTTGCCGATCGATCAGGGGTCCTTGCATTTGGGGGAACGGTGCTCTTTGTGAGCTGTATGTCTGGGAACCCTGGATTTGCCATATTGCAATAGTGGCTGATTCATAATGCTGGGACAGATACTGTTAGGAGATGCTGATGTAAATTCCAACACCTGTCTGTCTATTGTCTGCTAAAAATGTGTATTGTAAATAAGTCTACTATGGGATCTAAGAGTCATTAGATCCCCATTGTTATTTGTGTTAATTAACTCTGCTATTGTGTGAAGAAGAGTCTATGTTGATTGTGCTAATGTTGATTGGATTTTCTGAACTACATGATGGCCAGTCTGGCCTAACGGTCATGTCTGAGTCATCTAGGCTGTCTAAAGGGATTAGTTAATTAGCTCATGTTAATTAGGTTAATTAGGTTACAGCTGTATTGTTAGAGTAATATGAGCAGGAGGTCTGCACCTACACTTGGAGTGTATAAAAGCCTGTATTTTGTCAATAAAGAGAGATTCCTGTTTGAACTTACATACAGCCTGCCTGGTGTTTGTTCTGAGCTATCACAACTGTACTAGAACGGCACAGAGCTGTGGTTCTAATCCCAGAGCATTGGAATGCCCGAACCATCAGACATTGCAATCTGATTCAATAGCTGCAGAGGAGTGTCGGGAGAGTGGAATCGAGCGAGCAAAGGGGCTCGTTACATCAAGGTATGCATTTTGGGGGTGCGACCCCTTCCTTGCAACCCAAGTAGGAGAGAGGAAGGGGTTGCACCCCTGAAACACGTCCATTGATCCCTCATGATGGGAGCTAGCACATGTTGACATTAGGCATGGGATCAGGAGGGAAATCCACATTTTCACTCCCAATTTGTGTGCATCTTCAAAATTTTTTTTTTGTAGGGGTGACATCACCCCATGTGATGAAGGCAAGATCAACACAGTTTTAACATACTAATGTCTGATATTGTCATACTAATGTCTAATGTCATACGAATGTCTGATATTGCCTTTACTTTTTCAAAGTTGAACTTTTTAAGTTCATGAGTTGTGTATGTTATGGTTTTAAACATGCCTGTTTAACCAAAAAAAGATATTTATAATGTCAACCATAAAAATGTTATACACCAAAGATGTTGGTTTGTTCAAAAACCCTTTTCTAATGCACATGTGAATGTGCACAGAGTAAAATGTTTTATACTCAACAATGTGTGGCTTCCTCTTTCAATGATCAATACCAGTTTTTGGCCTAAGTTGGTGTTTACAGTGGCAATGGGGGTTATTTACTAAAGACAAATCTACTTTGCACTGCAAGTGCAGTTTCAGTGCACTTTCAAATGCACTTGCAGTGCACTTGTAGTGCAAAGTGGATTTGCCTTTAGTAAACAACCCACACAGTGCTCTAAAATTGGCCCCAATCAGTCCATTTTAGGGACTCCAAACAATTAATTCATGGTGCTGAAAAGGATGATTCTTTTTATCATTAATGCATTGCATATATTAACAACAAAAACAATGTGTGTGTAGCAGACCCACAACATGATAGATAGCTGAAAAAAAAATTGTCACCTCATGTATCAAATTAGTTCATTTAAAATTAAAAATGTATTTGAAATGTGTTTTATACATTTGCTGGCATATCAATGGCCCCCCTACCCGCAAAGTACTCCAGATATTTTTGTCTGACTTTGGGGGAGCAAGCCAGGACGGCCAGCTTCAAGTGCCATCAGGGTTGATTGATCTAGAAATCTGGCCTCAGGCCCAACTGAGGCCACATAGTTCATAGCATTTTTCCTTAGGAAATTGTGCAAAATGCAGCAGGCAAACACTACATGGTTGAGTTTATATTCCGCCATGTGCATGGGTGTTAGAAATAGGCGGAACCGGCTGGCCATTATACCAAAAGCATTCTCTACCACTCTTCTGGCTCTGGCCAGCCGGTAGTTAAAAACCCTCTGGTCTGGGGTGAGGGTTCTCATCCGAAATGGCCTCATGAGATGGTCACCTAGCCCAAACACTTCATCAGTGACAAACACAAATGGAAGACCATCCATGTTGTCTTCCGCAGGTGGCAAGCCCAAGCCACCATTCTGGAGCCATCTGTAAAACTACATCTGCGCAATGACTCCACTATCCGATATCCGACCATTCTTCTCCATGTCCACATACAAAAACTCGTATGGTGCCGACACCACTGCAAACATCACAATACTATTAAACCCCTTGTAATTATAATAGTATGACCCCGAGTTGGGGGGTGGGACGATGTGGACATGTTTCCCATCTATTGCCCCTCCACAGTTTGGAAAGTCCTACTGCTGGGCAAAGTTGGATGCCACAGTCTGCCATTCCTGTGGGGTTGAAGGAAACTGTGGAGTCAAACAAGATAAGAAAAATGAGTACTTTTGCACATAAACATTGCAAACAGATTAGACACAAACATTCTTGGCCAACATAAGTATAACATTTATTTTAAGGAGTATTTAAAGACAAAAGTATAAGGTACACTTATCAGATTCCTCGTCCCCTCTGATGGCCTAGTGAAAAAAATGTTATGTTGGGGAGAGGAGAAGTTTTGAACAGGTAACCCTCTCCACTTCATTGAGAGATGAATGCATAAATAATGTGTGTTACTTTGGCCAGCTCCTCCTTACTTACACTATTGGCAGCCCACTGGACAGTTAAGAAGTGTCATAATACAAAAATATGAATACACACTGTCCAAATTGAAGCACAATTTTACATTTTGCAATTACATATCTAGATAATAGGAGAACAAAACTTTAAACAGTACCATTTGAAAGTATTCAGGCAGGCCGTTGCACTACATGCTTTGGTGAATTCATCCATAAATCTGACCAGAAAAGAGGTAAGTATAGTGTGTATGGGTTTGGCAAAGTCAGCAGATAGAGGATTGGTATCGGTTTACTTAGCGGTTGGGGGGAGGGAGAGTTCCAATTGAGTTTTGGCCCCCCCAAAAAAAGCCTCTCGTACTATGTATGAATTTAAGGACAAAAATAACATTTGTACACATTTTGAGGGTGTTTAGGGTAAAGAACTACAATGGAGCTGACAAAATACATTGTTAAGTGACTAGGCTAGGTGTGTATGGGCCCAGGATAGCAAAACAAAAAAGGAGCATTAAAAGCTTTCAGGATGCATGAGGACAAAGAGGACATTCACAGCATATTGTAATCATGGTATTTAGAGAATGATGAAATAAATCCAAACATTAAATACATAGAATGTGATATTAAAGGATAAAACTTACCTTAACATAGTCCTTCTGCAGGTCCTGAATGATGGCAGAACAGGTCTCTGGAATAATGATTCCCAGAGCCTGGGTGGAGATGCCTTTCGAGAACTTGCTGTCCTGCAGACTTCTCCCTGTCGCCAAGTACCTCAAGGTGATGACTAGCCTTTGTTCCAGAGTGATGGCTTGCCGCATGCAGGTGTCCTGCTTGGTAATATAGGGGGGACAGCAAAGCCAACAGATGCTGAAAAACGGGGTCCACCATCTGGAGATAATTCTTGAACTCATCAGGATTATTCTCTGGATCTCCCGCAACAAAGGCATGTGCGAGAATTGGTCATGCTGGAGCAACCAATTCTTGGTCCATGAACTCCTCCTCCCCCTGCTCATGGACTGGGCTTGGGTCAAAGTAAGAACCCCAACGCCAAGACCCTGCATAGCACAAACTCTATGACAAGTACATAAATGCAACATGGCTTCAAAGCGGTCAGCTGGTCAGAATGAACTAACAGAACGCACTGAAAATCAGAAAGGCCTGAGAAGAGCGAGCTGAAAATCAGAAAAGAGCAGACAAGAACGCACTGAAAAAACAGATACGAACTGACTACACGCACTGAAAAACAGATACAAACCCACAAGCACAAACTGAAGAGCAGTAACAAACTGAAAAGCATGAGCCTGAAAAGTGCGAATCGTCTCTCACCAAACTTCTACTAACACAAGATTAGCAGAAGGAGCCCAAAGGGTGGCGAACTGGCTATTGAACTTCCTTTTTCTAGTCCCATTGTACGTGTTGTACGTCAGCGCATTCTTGCCAATCAGAATTTCTGACAACATTTGTGCGACCATGTGTATGCAAGACAAGTTTCAGCCAACATTCGTCGGAAATAAATCCACGGTTTGGCTGTGAGAAATTCCAATCATCTGTACGCAGCATTAGACAAACCCAAACAGTCAGTAATGGACGATTATTTGAAATCTTCAGGAATGACCAGTCTAATGACTATTGCTCAACAGGAACTGGAATCACCAATTACGAGAGAGGAAATACAGGCGATAGTGAATTTGACAAAAGCAGGCAAAGCTCCTGGCCCAGATGGCCTCACCGTTTACTATTATAAATTGCTGTTTTCTATCTTGGGACCATATCTGAAAAAGGTGTTCAACCACTTCCGGACCAGTCGCCGCAGTTTTACTGTGACAGGTTGGCTCGGCTTGGCAAATCGACGTTACGTTACATTTCTTTTCCTTTTGGCCACTAGGGGCACGCGTGCGCCACAGGAAGCATGCACACATGCCCACAGAGTGTGCCCGGAGCCGATGTGAGTTCCCGGTGGGCACGATGACTGCCGGGCACCCACGATCGCTCGTGACAGAGAGAGAACTGGGATCTGTGTGTGTAAACACACAAATCCTGGTTCTTTCAGGGGATTAGAGACAGATTGTGTGTTCATACTAAGTATGAACACCGATCTCTCTCTCCTCCTAGACAGTCCCATCCCCCCTACAGTTAGAACACAGTGAGGAAAAACAGTTAACACCTTGATCGCCCCCTAGTGTTAACCCCTTCCCTGCCAGTGACATTAATACAGTAATCAGTGCATTCATATAGCTGTATAATTGTCAATGGTCCCACAAATGTGTCAAAAGTGTCAAATTTGTCTGCCGCAATATCGCAGTCCCAATAAAAATCGCAGATTGCCGCTATTACTAGTAAAAAAAAATAATAAAAATGCCATAAATCTATCCTCCATTTTGTAGACGCTTTAACTTTTGCGCAAACCAATCAATATAGGCTTATTTTGATTTTTTTACCAAAAATATGTCGAAGTATACATATCGGCCTAAACTGAGGAAAGAAATGTGTTTTTTTTTTAAATGTGGGATATTTATTATAGCAAAAAGTAAAAGATATTGGGGTTGATTTACTAAAGGCAAATACACTTTGCACCACAAGTGCACTTGGAAGTGCAGTCGCTTTAGATGTGAGGGGAAGATCTGAAATGAGGGGAGGCTCTACTGATTTTATCATCCAATCATTTGCAAGCAAAAATGCTATTTTTTATTTTCCTTGCATGTCCCCCTCAGATCTACAGCAACTACACTTCCAAGTACACTTGTAGTGCAAAGTGGATTTGCCTTTAGTAAATAAACTCCATTGTGTTTTTTTTTTTTTCAAAATTGTTGCTCTTCTTTTGTTTATAGCACAAAAAATAAAAACTGCAGAGGTGATCAAATACCACCAAAAGAAAGCTCTATTTGTGGGGAAAAAAAGAACGTCAATTATATTTGGGTACAGCATCGCACGACTGCGCAATTGTCAGTTGAAGTGATGCAGTACTGTATTGCAAAAAATGGCCTGGTCATTGAGCAGCCAAATTTTCCGGGGCTGAAGTGGTTAATGAAATAGGAAATTCAATCTCCTTCCACACAGAAACTCTAAAAGCTTTAATCATGGTATTACCTAAAGAAGGAAAAGACCCCACACAATGCGGGAGCTATAGGTTAATCTCACTTCTAAATACAGACCTGAAACTTTTCTCAAAAATTCTATTACGATTACAACAACATTTAAAAAATATTAAAAAATAATTGCGCTTCAAAGTGTCTAAATTATGATAAAGAAAGCAGCGATGTCTAAATGTGACACAAACACATAACATGAACAAGGAAAAAATTAAGATGACTCGCGCTGTGTAAATTGGTGAGTGTGTGACCAGATTCACCGTACAAAAACACTAAATACAACCAGTATCAGTGGATGCATAAACCGTCTGTGTGGCAATGTATCACGATCAGTGCAAACAAATAACAAAAATATAAATCGTCTGTGCAATAATATATCGCAATCAGTGCACACAAATCACAAAAATAAAGTCCAAACAAAATAGATATATTGAAGAAACTATTATAAAGGGTAAAAAATGTCCAAAAAAGAAGAAACCCAAGAAAAAGTGAATTAGCAATCACGGGTCCTTCAACCGCATGGAACCTCAAATGTGCAGGACCACCACCAACAGTAAGAGCCTGGCCGCTTACCAGAACCCCATGACCCCCCGTTACAGAGGGTCTAAAAGGGCTTTATAAGATCCTAGTAGTCCGGACTTCCCAGGAGCAGAGATGGAGCAGAGATGGGAATGGAAACTGGAAAAGGGCGTCAGGTGCTGGGATGGAGATGGATGGATCCACAGGAGGGGGGCTCAGCCCTCAGCATAATGGTGTCTTTAATAGACAAGCCACGTCTGCTTCCCAGGCTTCACAGCACATTTGCCTTCTCTAATTAATCTTGACCAAGTAGGGTTTGTCCCAAAGTGGGAAGCAGGGGACAATACCATTAAGGTTTTGAACTTAATCTGTGTTGCTAATACAAATAAAACCCTGTGTGTGTTCCTTGGAACAGATGCAGAGAAGGCATTTGACCGGGTCAATTGGAAATTCGTATTCACGGTATTGAAAATATAGGTCTGGGAGATATTATGCTCAGATGGATCTTAAGTATCTATACTTCCCCAACCGCACAGATGAAAGTAAATGGAGTGATATCTTCTCTCTTTGGGGTTACAAATGGAACTAGACAAGGATGCTCACTAACACCACTCCTTTTTGCCCTCTTCCTTGAGCCCCTCCTAAGTAAGATTCGGCAAAAACTCGGATATTAAAAACTTATAGTAGAAAGAATTTAATATAAGATCTTGGCTTTTGCTGATGATTTGCTTTTCTCATTAACAAATCCAATGATCTCCCTCCTTAATATTTTGCAAGAGATGGAGATTTACAGTACCCGATCCTACTTTAAGATGAACTTTTCTGAAATCAGAGGAGATGGGAATAGTGGTCCCCACTGTTTAGATGAGAATACTTAAATCTAGTTTTAAATTCAAGTGGACGGATCATGCTTTGAAGTGCTTAGGGACTTTGATTCCAGCAGACCTCTCACGTACATATGAGTTTAACTACCCACCACTCCTCCGGGAGGTGCGGACTCTTCTGGAGAGGTAGCATAAGGGATACCATTCTTGGTTCGGAAGAGGTAACATTATTAGAATTAATATCCTACCAAAGTTCTTATATATGTTTCAGGCTATACATATAGGTATACCTACACAATTTGCTTTTCTCATTAACAAATCCAATGATCTCCCTCCTTAATATTTTGCAAGAGATGGAGATTTACAGTACCCGATCCTACTTTAAGATGAACTTTTCTGAAATCAGAGGAGATGGGAATAGTGGTCCCCACTGTTTAGATGAGAATACTTAAATCTAGTTTTAAATTCAAGTGGACGGATCATGCTTTGAAGTGCTTAGGGACTTTGATTCCAGCAGACCTCTCACGTACATATGAGTTTAACTACCCACCACTCCTCCGGGAGGTGCGGACTCTTCTGGAGAGGTAGCATAAGGGATACCATTCTTGGTTCGGAAGAGGTAACATTATTAGAATTAATATCCTACCAAAGTTCTTATATATGTTTCAGGCTATACATATAGGTATACCTACACAATACTTTAAATGGATACAGGCACTCTTCACCAGATTTATTTGGGCACATAAAAATCCAAGGATCAGAAGTTCTCTCCTGATTCTTCTTAAGCAACATGGTGGATTGGCAATACCCTACCTGTACAGATACTATCAGGCTGCCCATTTGGGCCACCTGATAGATTGGTGCAGGCATGGGGGGACATAAAAACTTGGCCTAACTTGGAACAGACACAGAGCAGTATTGCATTAAATAGAGCATCATGGTGCTGTAAAGGCCTCCCATCCAATATTAACACCCACCCCCTGATAGGACCCACATTGAGGCAGTGCTCAGGGCTTTTTTCTGAAGGCAAGCATTTATCATTATACTCTCCATTGTTCCCAATTTTGGGGAATCCACAATTTGGCCCAAAGGGGGGGGAAATTTCGAAGAATTATTGGAACAGGGGGCCTACCTATCAGGTCTCTCATTTCATATCATCTGGGGAACGGATTACATTTGAAATGTTGACCTTGGGAACTGGGAGATATCACCTGGATTTCTAGCGAGCAACTCAATTGAGACACTTTTCATATACCTTGCATGCTCCTGATGTTTATGAACGTAATTGACTCCCGTTTGAAAAGTACTGTACCGAGAGAGGACCACTCTCTCATACTATCTCAAAGATATACACTTTATTGGTAGCACCTCTTGAGGACTTCCAACTGCCATTCTTTCAAAAATGGGAGGTGGAGGTGGGCATAATCTTCACAGAGGAACAGCGAGCTAACATAATTCACTCCATATTTGAAACCTCAATTTGCACAATAATGCAGGAAACAAATTCTAAGATCTTTTCTTAATGGTACCATACTCTGGCCCTTCTTCATAGATATTTTCCAAATGCTTCTGATCGATGCTGGCGTTGCCAGAAGGAGCGAGGGACATTTCTACATGTCTTCTTTTTTTTTCAATCAATATTTATTGAGTTTTAAGAAAAGGCATACAGCAATTGGCAGAGTTGCAGGTGCAGCCACTGCAATAGCAATGATCAGAGAACAGAATTTCACTGACGTATTTATAAAGTATAGTATGACACACACAATGGTACTAGTGTCATACATCTGGTAATCCTGTTGCAAGGCATTGAACAGGCTAAGTATAGCAAGTAAACCAATAAAAAATAAACTAAAGTGAGATATGGAGAGAAGTCCCTTATTCCAAGGCCCATAGTGTAGTATACATATCAGACTATTTATAAATGGGGGTCTTTGGACCTAAGGTAAGACACTCAAGGCTTATTTGTAGGTTTAGATTGAACACATAGGGGGGGAGATGTAAGGGTGAAGTAAAGAAAAGAGTAATTCCCGTCCTCTCTCGTCCAAGGTGTGAGTGGACAGCTATGTTAGGTGCCTCTTGTAATCATCTGTCGTGAGGAAATGTGTCCAACAGGACCATGTTTCCAAGAATTTGGAGGGGGTATCTTTCACTTGATGGATAAGTTCCTCCATTTTTTGATTTTTGTGATTAGTTAAAACCAGTTTGCAATGCTCAATTATCCCTATTTATTTAAGGTACCCATATAGCGCCATCAAATTACACAGAGCTCCAGGGGCGTGGCCTGCTGCGGACCAGGATGGCTGCCTGAAGTCCGAGCTCCGCTCCACGGCCTGGTAACCAGCAACCCCAAGCTACCATCCTTCCCGCTGCTCACACCACAACAGCGGGGAAGGATCGGGGAACCACTCGGGCACACTGATGCAGCGGTACAAGCCGCCAAACCCCCGCCGTCTCACCGACTATTATTCGCCGGCCGCCGCCATGCAGAAGGCCCAAGATGGCGCCGATGAAGGAGACAGCGCCCGCTCCAACAACAGCACAGAGGACCTGCAGCCTACCTCCTCAGCACTCCTCTCCATGGCACTGTGACCACCTCAAAGGACTGGGACAGCATGGACATTCACCCCCCTCCAGAGGATTCCCCAGGAGGACTGCAACAGGAAAGAGGTAAGAGGCTGGCTACCTCCCCTGTACATTCCCCCAACAAAGAGCCTCATGCAAAGAAGCAGCTGTGGTCCCATGTTGTTGCAGGGACACACAGCGCCCAAAATACTCCCTCCCTGGCTGCTATACCTGTCACTGACAATACAGTGTCTGAAGCTATGCTGAAATCTATGCTTCTTACACTGCAGCAAGATCTGCATAGAGAGCTCCAATTGTCATTATCACAGATGCATGATAAAATAGACTGCCTAGAAGAGCGCACAGATGCTCTAGAAGAAAATCTGCAAGACTACTCTAAGGCACACAACGAATTGTTAGATGCTCATGAGCACCATTCGGAAGAAATTCACCGTATCAAAATGAAACTGGCGGATTTAGAAGACCGCTCTAGGCGGAATAACATCAAATTCCGGGGCATCCCGGAATCGGTTAAACCAAATGAAATAACTCCCTACTTGCAACAGCTTATCTCGGCCCTACTCCCACGCCTCAACGCCCGCGACACTTTAATTGACCGAGCCCACATAATTGCCAAACCGCCACACCTACCTGATGATATCCCCAGAGATATCTTGGCACGTATTCACTTCTTCCATGTGAAGGAACAAGTTCTCTCCGCCGACAGATCCGTGACACCCCTGCCAGCCCCTTACAACAATGTCAAGCTGTTCACTGATCTGTCCCTGGCTACAATGGAGATGCGTAGAGCATTCGCCCCAGTGACTTCCATACTCCAACAAAGAAAAATAACCTACAAATGGGGCTTCCCTACGAAATTGCTGGTCACTCACCAACAAAAGATAGTGCCTATTCTCTCCCCGAAGGATGGCTACAAAAAGCTCACCAACTGGGGTTTTCTCCCCATTGCTCCCAGAGAAGCGGAACATGCTACTCCCTCCTACAAGTCATCTGACTCCAGAAATGTGGCGAATAAAGCTTCCAAAAAGACCTAACTTTGGTGCAAGCCCGGATCCCCAGATCTACCTATACCCAGCCTGGGCGCCACATCTATTCCTCTTCCTCACCACCCCTCAGGTTTACAGTTGTGCTAAGCACACGTTTTTTGTCTCTGTTTTTTTTTTTTTCTTATTCTCTGTTCCTTTTTTCTTGATTACAGCAAAGAGTAATTAGCATTGATTATAAATTTCTCCTAAAATTGTAGACTGTTTGTATTAAGCATCTGGTTTTGGCAATATACTTGTACCATATACGGTATTTAATTATCTAACTGTGTATTCACACCCATCAACAGTAGGTGCGGTCTCTCTCCCTCTGCCCAGGCCCTCACAACTACAATACCAATATGGCACTCTCGATTACCTCCCTCAACGTTAAAGGCCTAAACTCACCATTTAAACGCAACCTCTTATGGAAAGAAGCAATACAACAACGAGCAGACATAATCTGCGCCCAAGAAACACACTTTACTAAGCTCAATCAACCCCAATGTAGTCACAAAAAATATCCCCATTGCTTCTTCGCAAGTGCCCCTAAAAAAGAGAGGAGTAATGATTGCCATAAACGCAGCAATAAACTTTAAGCTTCATCACTGTGAAAGTGACGAAGATGGCAGATTCCTAATCCTATCAGCCACATTTGACAACCGCCCTCTCACTATAGTCAACGTTTATGCCCCCAATACAGCACAAAAAAGATTTTACTCCACTCTCTTTGCCAAATTAGCCCCTTACAGATCTTCCCCCCTGGTAATGTGTGGAGACTTTAATGAAGTAATTGACCCTACACTAGATACCTCCAATCCCACGAGAAATAGGCCCTCAGCAATATCAAATATCCTCCAAAAAGGTGCATGCACGATGAGGAGAGAGACTACACCTACTTTCCCCCCCCACATCATTCTTATTCCCGTATTGACCTATTTATTACAGATAAACACCTACTACAAGCTATCACTACCTCCACCATAGGCACTATATCATGGTCTGACCATGCTCCAGTCACAATCAAAATAGCATCCCCCTCCCAAACCACTAGACACATGGTCTGGAGACTAAATACCTCCCTTCTCAACAACCCCGTCTTTGAGTCTCAAATACAATCCGAGATCGATAACTACTTCCACCAAAATGTCAATTCTGTAACTGACTGTGCTATTGTTTGGAATGCTCATAAAGCTTGTCTACGGGGTCTTTTCATTAAACTTGGAGCCCAGGCTAAAAAACAACACTCCTCTATAACAGAGTCCCTCCTGAAACAAATTCGATCTCTTGAAAAAATAAACAAGAAATCCACCACTAACACTACCTCTTCAGAACTCAAAAAACTGAGATCCCAACTCAGTAGTCACCTTCACAAAAATTTTGATTACTTTATCAAACGACTACGACTTCAGATATACTCTTCGGCCAATAAATCAGGAGCATTTATGGCCAAACAATTCAAAAAACAACTTTCTAATAAAAAAATTTCATTTATCACAAATCCCCAGGGCAAACACCTGACCAACCCACTAGACATTGCCAACGAATTTGGTAATTTCTACACCAAACTTTACAACCTTACGAAAACAGACCCCCATCTCACACCCACCCAAGATGATATAAAGAAATTTTTATCCTCTATCTCCCTCCCCTCGATCTCCCCAGAGCAACTAGACTCTCTCACGACTCCTTTTTCACAGACTGAAATTCAAAAAGTGATAAACAACCTACCCCTACATAAAGCACCAGGACCTGACGGACTACCCAACGAATATTATAAACGTTTTGCTCAACCCTTAGTCCCCCACCTATGTGCCATGTACAATCAATTTGCTACTACAGGCATAATCCCTAGGGAATCTCTCGATGCCCTAGTGGTCACCATCCCCAAACCGGGGAAACCCACAGACAATCCAGCCAACTACAGACCAATCTCACTCCTCAACACAGACACCAAAATCTATGCTAAACTGTTAGCACAACGCCTTTTCACCATCATCCCCCAGATTATTCATCCCGACCAAGTAGGATTTGTACCCGGCAGACAAGCCTCAGATGGTACTAGACGTTTCATTGACCTTATCCAATGGGACGGAGCACACTCGAACGCCTTCTCTCTTCCTATCTTTGGACGCAGAGAAGGCGTTCGATAGGGTATACTGGCCATATATGGAGGCAGTACTCCAAAAATTTGGTCTTTCGGGCACCTTTCTCTCTGCCATACTAGGCCTATACACTCACCCATCTGCACGCATTTGGACGTCAGGAGTTGTTTCCAACCCATTCCAAATCACTAATGGCACGAGACAGGGGTGCCCCCTGTCCCCCCTAATTTTTGCCATGATTATGGAGCCCCTAGCACAAATTATTAGATCTGACCCCTCGATTACAGGAATAACAATTGGACAGACCGATCATAAAATCGGTCTGTACGCAGATGACGTGATTATTGCTCTAACTAATCCACTGTCGTCTCTCCCAGCAGTCCAATTAATCCTTGACAAGTTCAGCGCAGTATCAATGTACAAACTAAATCATAGTAAATCCCTAATGCTTAACCTAGGCCTTGATTCTCAAACTCTAAATACCATTACCACTAACTCCCCCTTTGCTTGGGCTTCCAACTCCTCTCTCCCATACTTGGGTATCCAATTAACTTTCCCAAGCCGAATGCTACTAAGAATTAATTTTGAAGACCTCGTGGACAAGCTTACTCAACTAGCAAAGGATCTAGGTAGGGTTCCAGTCTCATGGGCTGGTAGGATAGCTCAGACAAAAATGTATTTACTTCCCCATGTCCTATATTTTTTCCGTACACTGCCTCTTCCTCTAGCGCAAAATCAAATAAAAAAAATCCAAGGGATCATCAACGGATTCATTTGGCAACAAAAGAGACCTAGAATAAAAAAAAGCTATACTCACAACCCCAGTTCAACATGGAGGACTGGGCGCCCCAGATATTCAAGCCTACCACCGAGCAACTATCCTAGACCAACTGAAAACATGGTGGTCAGACAAACACCACACTACCTGGAAACAAATTGAATCCAACCTACTACCCACGGATACTAAAAACTTCCTAGCCGCATTGTGGCTCAACCCCCACCCCAAAAGATACCCTCTTGATACTATCACATCCTCCACGAGAATTTGGACTTCAATACTGCAACTCAAGGGAGGGATATCAAAGGACACCCTGACAGCAATACCCATTGAGGCATTACACCTCATCTCCCCAGACTTACCTCTCTCAGAATGGACAAAAGCCGGCATCTCCCATCTAGGTATGCTCTTTTCATCATCAACTATGTTTTCATTTGAGCAATTAATACAAAAATACGGATTACCCAAACACACGTTTTTTCTCTATCTAAGGATCAGATCTAGCTTATCAAAAATTTCCTGGACAACTGCAGATGATATCTCACTCCCAATACTCAAATTTTACAATATAGCTATACCCAAGACCAAAGGAATCTCCTTTATGTACAAGCTACTCACTAAACCAACTACTAACCATCTGGCTTCTTCCGTACAGTACTGGTCCTCTCTGTCAGACCAACTACCCTCAGAAACACAATGGCCAAAAGCCCTCACACTGCCCCTACGCCTGTCGCATTGCATTAACCACTGGGAAGCAGCACAAAAGCTTTTTCACAAATGGTACTTCACCCCAGAAAGGCTGGCGAAAATATACCCGAACACCTCCCCAAATTGTTGGAGGGGTTGTGCTCAAATTGGTTCTCTTTCACATATATGGTGGTAATGCCACCTAATCAAGAATTTCTGGAGACAGGTACACAATCTAATTGAAGCTTTATGTGGTACACCCCAATGTCTGTCCCCGCTTGACCTACTCCTAGGTCTCTCAATCCCAACAATGCCCACCCATCGACAAACAATGGTCACACATATTCTCATTGCCGCAAGACTAACAATCGCAAAAAAATGGAAATCAGCCGACCCGCCAATACTTAAAGATGCTATTAACCTACTCAACCAACACTTTCAGATGGAATTCTCTTTTGCCAAAGCCAACATGTCCATTGAGCGCTTCAATAGAAACTGGCACCCCTGGATTTTGGACTCTAGAAGTACACCACTCTTGTAATAGCCCAACCCCTAGCTCACCTAGCTTTTACATCAGCCCCTACTATCTTATTACGGTCTCACGGTCACTTATTAAAACACGTAATATAGGGTACAATGTCATACCATGATTTAGGTTACACAGAGATGTTCCCCCCAATCAGTACTTAACTTACTAGTACAATAACCCTTTATACTACCATAGTTGTCTGTAGTATGCTTGTTTACTTATTACTCACCGATTGTTTCTTTTTGTTTGCTTTAGATCAATCAAAATTACACTTAAATAAGCTCTTTTCTCATTGCCGTTTGTATAAATGCTAAGACGCCAGGGTATGCCCAATTGGCGATGTTTCTGTACTTTTCTTTTCTCTTTGAAAAACATAATAAAAATCTTAAATTTAAAAAAAAATAATCTGTATGGGTCCCCTGCAATATGCAGGGACAATCATGGCAGAGTACAAAGGGCATTCTTGCCCTGTTCTCCTTTCCCTTCTCTCTTCCAGGTTGATATCCCCCCTCCCCTCAGTTTTCTCCCCCCCCCCCCCCGCGAAAAGCAGCTCATTGGTGCCTTTTGGCGATTCTGCATTTGCGCCTTTAGGAGCCTTTATAAATCGGATTCCTCCCTCATGCTGCCAGCCACCTGAAGAGGAACAGACTGCGCTCCCTCCCACCCCCCCCCCCCCCACCTTTCTCTCTTATGTATACAATTATGTCACGGTGTTGTTTAGCGGGATTTGTCATCCAGTCTAGTCTCGATGGACAGGGTTTTTTTGATGTGATGTGTTTGCTAATTTGAGGCGTATGAAAATTTAAATATGCCGAGATTTAAGTTTGGTTATTGAAATGATTAAACCTGGTTTACCCTTAAATAAACACTGTGGCCAGTAAATGACCATTTAAACTTAAAAAAAAAAAAAATTACACAGCGCTCCACATATACATCACACACTCACATCGGTCCCTACCCTCAAGGAGCCCACAATCCAAGGTCCCCAACTCACATTCATATACTAGGGCCAATTTTGGACAGAAGCTAATTAACCTACCAGCATGTGTGGGAGGAAACCGGAGTACCCAGAGGAAACCCACGCAGGCACAGGGAGAACATGCAAACTCCAGGCAGGTAGTGTCATGGTTGGGATTCGAACCAGCGACCCTTTTTACTGCTAGGTGAGAGTGCTACCCACTACACCACGACGCCGCCTAATTCTTGATCTAATATTTCACAGCAGAGCCCGTTTCTGCACCCACCAAGAGTAACTGTGAGGACTTAGTGTTGTGGCACCATCACCAAAGGCCCAATTTTTCTGCCCCTGTTCAACAGGGGCATGTAATTACAATTCTTGATCTAATACTTCACAGCAGGGCCCTGTGAGGGCTTACAGTGTTGTGGCAACACCAACACCTAAGGCCACAATTTCTGCAGAGTATATAGGGCAGGCCCCTACTTTCAAACATCCAACTTACAAACGGCTCCTACTTGCAAACAGAAGGAGACAACAGGAAGTGAGATGAAATCTACCCCTAGGAAGGGAAATTCTCTCCTGTAAGAGTTAATATGGGAAAAATTGTTCTCCTTTCCACTGATGCTTTATCACCAATCCTTTTTTCACTAAAAACCCCAAGTTTTCTAAAAACATTTGTCATTGGGACAGAAAGTGAAGTAAAATCTTCTGAAGAGGAGCACAGACAGCAAAACAAATGTCACAGGGGTGATAACCCTTCCCTATGTTTTCCAAAAAGCTTAAAATAGATTTTTTGGCTGGAGCTAAACACGTTAACCACTTGAGCCCCGGACCATTATGCTGCCTAAGGACCAGAGGTCTTTTTCCAATTTGGCACTGCGTCGCTTTAACTGCTAATTGCGCGGTCATGCAATGCTGTACCCAAACGAAATTTGCGTCCTTTTCTTCCCACAAATAGAGCTTTCTTTTGATGGTATTTGATCACCTCTGCCGTTTTTATTTTTTGCGCTATAAACGGAAAAAGACCGAAAATTTTGAAAAAAAATGATATTTTCTACTTTTTGTTATAAAAAAAATCCAATAAACTCAATTTTAGTCATACATTTAGGCCAAAATTTATTCGGCCACATGTCTTTGGTAAAAAAAAAGTTAATAAGCGTATATTTATTGGTTTGCGCAAAAGTTATAGCGTCTACAAACTAGGGTACATTTTCTGGAATTTACACAGCTTTTAGTTTATGACTGCCTATGTCATTTCATGAGGTGCTAAAATGGCAGGGAAGTACAAAACCCCCCCAAATGACCCCATTTTGGAAAGTAGACACCCCAAGGAAATTGCTGAGAGGCATGTAGAACCCATTGAATATTTATTTTTTTTGTCCCAAGTGATTGAATAATGACAAAAAAAAAAAAAAAAAAAATATTTACAAAAAGTTGTCACTAAATGATATATTGCTCACACAGGCCATGGGCCTATGTGGAATTGCACCCCAAAATACATTCAGCTGCTTCTCCTGAGTATGGGGATACCACATGTGTGGGACTTTTTGGGAGCCTAGCCACGTACGGGGCCCCGAAAACCAATCACCGCCTTCAGGATTTCTAAGGGCATAAATTTTTGATTTCATTCCTCACTACCTATCACAGTTTTGAAGGCCATAAAATGCCCAGATGGCACAAAACCCCCCCAAATGACCCCATTTTGGAAAGTAGACACTCCAAGCTATTTGCTGAGAGGCATGTTGAGTCCATGGAATACTTTCTTTTTTGACACAAGTTGCGGGAAAGTGACGATTTTTTTTTTTTTTGCACAAAGTTGTCACTAAATGATATATTTCTCACACAGGCCATGGGCATATGTGGAATTGCACCCCAAAATACATTTAGCTGCTTCTCCTGAGTATGGGGATAACACATGTGTGGGACTTTTTGGGAGCCTAGCCGCATACGGGGCCCCGAAAACCAAGCACCGCCTTCAGGATTTCTAAGGGCATAATGTTGTGATTTGACTCCTCACTACCTATCACAGTTTTGAAGGGCATAAAATGCCAAGATGGCACAAAACCCCCCCAAATGACCCCATTTTGGAAAGTAGACACCCCAAACTATTTGCTGAGAGGCATGTTGAGTCCATGGAATATTTTATATTTTGACACAAGTTGCGGGAAAGTAACACTTTTTTTTTTTTTTTTTTTTTTTTTGCACAAAGTTGTCACTAAATGATATATTGCTCAAACATGCCATGGGCATATGTGGAATTACACCCCAAAATACATTCTGCTGCTTCTCCTGAGTATGGGGATACCACATGTTTAGGACTTTTTGGGAGCCTAGCCGCGTACGGGGCCCCGAAAACCAATCACCGCCTTCAGGATTTCTAAGGGCATAAATTTTTGATTTCATTCCTCACTACCTATCACAGTTTTGAAGGCCATAAAATGCCCAGATGGCACAAACCCCCCCCAAATGACCCCATTTTGGAAAGTAGACACTCCAAGCTATTTGCTGAGAGGCATGTTGAGTCCATGGAATACTTTCTTTTTTGACACAAGTTGCGGGAAAGTGACAATTTTTTTTTTTTTTGCACAAAGTTGTCACTAAATGATATATTTCTCACACAGGCCATGGGCATATGTGGAATTGCACCCCAAAATACATTTAGCTGCTTCTCCTGAGTATGGGGATACCACATGTGTGGGACTTTTTGGGAGCCTAGCCGCATACGGGGCCCCGAAAACCAAGCACCGCCTTCAGGATTTCCAAGGGCATAATGTTGTGATTTGACTCCTCACTACCTATCACAGTTTTGAAGGCCATAAAATGCCAAGATGGCACAAAACCCCCCCAAATGACCCCATTTTGGAAAGTAGACACCCCAAACTATTTGCTGAGAGGCATGTTGAGTCCATGGAATATTTTATTTTTTGACACAAGTTGCGAGAAAGTGACAATTTTTTTTTTTTTTTTTTTTTTTTTGCACAAAGTTGTCACTAAATGATATATTGCTCAAACATGCCATGGGCATATGTGGAATTACACCCCAAAATATATTCTGCTGCTTCTCCTGAGTATGGGGATACCACATGTGTGGGACTTTTTGGGAGCCTAGCCGCATACGGGGCCCCGAAAACCAAGCACCGGCTTCAGGATTTCTAAGGGCGTTAAGTTGTGATTCCACTCCTCACTGCCTATCACAGTTTTGAAGGCCATAAAATGCCAAGATGGCAAAAACCCCCCCCAAATGACCCCATTTTGGAAAGTAGACACCCCAAGCTATTTGCTGAGAGGCATGGTGAGTATTTTGCAGCTCTCATTTGTTTTTGAAAATGAAGAAAGACAAGAAAAATGTATTTTTTTTTTCTTTTTTCAATTTTCGAAAGTTTGTGACAAAAAGTGAGGTCTGCAAAATACTCACTATACCTCTCAGCAAATAGCTTGGGGTGTCTATTTTCCAAAATGGGGTCATTTGGGGGGGGGTTGTGCCATCTGGGCATTCCGTGGCCTCCGAAACTGTGCTAGGCAGTGAAGAGTGAAATCAAAAATTTACGCCCTTAGAAAGCCTGAAGGCGGGGCTTGTTTTTCGGGGTCCCGTGCGCGGCTAGGCTCCCAAAAAGTCCCACACATGTGGTATCCCCATACTCAGGAGAAGCAACAGAATGTATTTTGGGGTATAATTTCACATATTCCCATGGCATGTTTGAGCAATATATCATTTAGTGACATCTTTGTGCAAAAAAAAAAAAAAAAAAAAAAAGATTTGTCTCTTTCCCGCAACTTGTGTCACAATATAAAATATTCCATGGACTCGACATGCCTCTCAGCAAATAGCTTGGGGTGTCTACTTTCCAAAATGGGGTCATTTGGGGGGGTTTTGAACTGTCCTGGCATTTTATGCACAACATCTAGAAGCTTATGTCACACATCACCCACTCTTCTAACCACTTGAAGACAAAGCCCTTTCTGACACTTATTGTTTACATAAAAAAGTAATTTTTTTTTGCAAGAAAATTACTTTGAACCCCCAAACATTATATATTTTTTTAAAGCAAATGCCCTACAGATTAAAATGGTGGGTGTTTCATATTTTTTTTTCACACAGTATTTGCGCAGCGATTTTTCAAACGCATTTTTGGGGGAAAAAACACACTTTTTAAAATTTTAATGCACTAAAACACACTATATTGCCCAAATGTTTGATGAAATAAAAAAGATGATCTTAGGCCGAGTACATGGATACCAAACATGACATGCTTTAAAATTGCGCACAAACGCGCAGCGGCGACAAAATAAATACATTTTTAAAAGCCTTTAAAAGCCTTTACAGGTTACCACTTTAGATTTACAGAGGAGGTCTACTGCTAAAATTACTGCCCTCGTTCTGTCCTTCGCGGTGATACCTCACATGCATGGTGCAATTGCTGTTTACATTTGACGCCAGACCGACGCTTGCGTTCGCCTTTGCGCGAGAGCAGGGGGGGACAGGGGTGCTTTTTTTTTTTTTTTTTTTTTCTTTATTATTTTTTTTGCTTTTTTATCTTATTTTTAAACTGTTCCTTTCATTTTTATTTTTTTTTAATTAATTTTATTGTTATCTCAGGGAATGTAAATATCCCCTATGATAGCAATAGGTAGTGACAGGTACTCTTTTTTTAAAAAATTGGGCTCTATTAGACCCTAGATCTCTCCTCTGCCCTCAAAGCATCTGACCACACCAAGATCGGTGTGATAAAATGCTTTCCCAATTTCCCAATGGCGCTGTTTACATTCGGCGAAATCTAAGTCATGAAATGCTCGTAGCTTCCGGTTTCTTAGGCCATAGAGATGTTTGGAGCCATTCTGGTCTCCGATCAGCTCTGTGGCCAGCTGGCTGAATCACCGGCTGCATTCTCAGGTTCCCTGTTGGGACAGGAAAGCCAGAGAAAAACACGGAAGACGGTGGGGGAGGGGGGGGCATTCCCTCCCACTGCTTGCAAAAGCAGTCTAGAGGCTAATTAGCCGCTAGGATTGCTTTTACATGAAAGCCGACCGCTGGCTGAAAAGAATGATACCAAGATGATACCTAAACCTGCAGGCATCATTCTGGTATAACCACTCAAAGTCCAGCAACATACCAGTACGTTGCTGGTCCTTGTTAGGCATATATTGTAAACTTTTTTTTCATGCAGCCTGTGGGCTGAACGAAAAAAAGATATTGATCGGTGGGTATGCCCACCATTAGAATACCTCCCTTCATCCACCCACTTCTAATGATGGGCATACATGCACCATTTATATATGCCGAAGCATGGGGGCATCCTCCCGCAAAAGGCAGGAGCAAATCGCTCCTCCACCCACTACTGCCCCCACGCTTCGGCATATATGCTGAAGTATGTAACTGTGGTGGTGAAATCACCTCCGACAGCGTTGGAGTCACGGCTTTATATATCGTGGGAGCAAACGCTGTTGCTGTCAAGATAAATAAATCCGCGCTGCAACTGAATGGCGTACCTGCTAAGCAAATGATGGTTAACAATAAAACAAAGCAACATTACAGTATAACAGTAAGACTTACCATACCTGCAAAGCAAATACAAAAAAAAAAATAGTAAAAAATAAAACATTTAACGCAACCTGTGCCTAAAATATATATATGCCGAAGCATGGGGGCATCCTCCCGCAAAAGGCAGGAGCAAATCGCTCCTCCACCCACTTCTGCCCCCACGCTTCGGCATATATGCTGAAGTATGTAACTGTGGTGGTGAAATCACCTCCGACAGCGTTGGAGTCACGGCTTTATATATCGTGGGAGCAAACGCTGTTGCTGTCAAGATAAATAAATCCGCGCTGCAACTGAATGGCGTACCTGCTAAGCAAATGATGGTTAACAATAAAACAAAGCAACATTACAGTATAACAGTAAGACTTACCATACCTGCAAAGCAAATACAAAAAAAAAAAAATAGTAAAAAATAAAACATTTAACGCAACCTGTGCCTAAAATATATATATGCCGAAGCATGGGGGCATCCTCCCGCAAAAGGCAGGAGCAAATCGCTCCTCCACCCACTTCTGCCCCCATGCTTCGGCATATATGCTGAAGTATGTAACTGTGGTGGTGAAATCACCTCCGACAGCGTTGGAGTCACGGCTTTATATATCGTGGGAGCAAACGCTGTTGCTGTCAAGATAAATAAATCCGCGCTGCAACTGAATGGCGTACCTGAAAACAATAAAATGGTTACCAACAAAACACAGTAAACGGTAAAGTATGAAAAATCTGAAAAGGAAACATGGTAAAACATAATAACAATAAAACATTGCAGAATAGAATAGAGTAAAAAAGAGAAGAACAATAGAGAGAGAATAGAGAGAGAGAGAACAATAAAACAACAACTATTTTTGGTTTTTTTATTTTATATTTTTTTTTGTGTTTTTATTTTTTTTAATTTTTTTTAATTTTATTTTTTTACACTTTTTTTTAGTAACTTTTAACTTTTGTAACTTTTGTTCCAGGTTTGGGTCTCTCAAAATGCAATGGCATCTTGGGAGACCCTGTGTTAGTGTGCCTAGTCTGTGCAGTGCTGAACCCTACGCTAATACTCAACTAATGTATGGTAGCGTTCAAAGCATTCACCCATGCAAAGACCAGGATTGCCAGGACAGGAGGGACAATAAGTCCGGGTGTCACGCCTAAATCCGCGCTTGCTGCAGACACGACATCTTTTTTGGGGGGCTCGTTGGGTAGGGGTACTCGGGATGGCATAAATAAAATGCCGCTCATGCAGCCGGCTTACTGCATTTGGTTGGGGAAGGTGAGGTAGAGCACCGTCTGGAAACAGAAGGGCTCTGACGATCTCTTCCTGGAATTTAAGGAAGGATCCAGTCCGTCCTGAAGCTCTGTATAGCACATGAGCATTCAGCAAAGCCAATTGAAATAAGTATACAGACACTTTTTTGTACCAGCGTCTGGCCTTACGGGCAACTAAGTACGGCGCCAACAACTGGTCGTTGAGGTCCACCCCTCCCATATTAAGGTTGTATTCGTGGACACAGAGGGGTTTCTCCACAACACCAGTCGCCGTAGAAATTTGGGTCGTCGTGTCTGCATGAAGGGAGGTGAGAACGAAAACATTCTTCTTATCCCTCCACTTCATAGCGAGCAAATTATTATACTTCAAGCAGGCTCTCTCCCCCAGCCTAAGACGGGAATCTACAAGCCGCTGGGGAAAGCCCCGGCGATTAGGTCGCACGGTGCCACATGCTCCAATCTGCTGATCAAACAAGTGACTAAAAAGTGGCACGCTCGTATAATAATTGTCCACGTACAAGTGGTACCCCTTTCCGAATAAGGGTGACACCAAGTCCCACACTATCTTGCCAGCGCTTCCTATGTAGTCAGGGCAGTTTGTCGGCTCTACGTGACTATCTCTTCCCTCGTAAACCATAAATCTATATGTATAGCCTGTGGCCCTGTCACAGAGCTTATACATCTTGACCCCGTATCTGGCACGCTTGCTGGGAAGGTACTGTTTGAATGACAAGCGGCCAGAAAACTTAATCAGGGACT
Source organism: Aquarana catesbeiana (assembly GCF_042186555.1). NCBI lineage: Eukaryota > Metazoa > Chordata > Amphibia > Anura > Ranidae > Aquarana > Aquarana catesbeiana. Next base: position 619,414,713 of record NC_133325.1, on the reverse strand, counting down.
CATCAACGCAGACAACTTGATGGGGGGTAAACAAGTCTGCAAAACGTTGGTTGAAGTGGTTTACGAGGGGCCGAATTTTGTAGAGCCGATCGTATGCAGGGTCTCCACGAGGACGACAGAGTTCATTGTCGTTGAAGTGCATGAACCGCAAAATCTGCTCGTATCGTGCCCTGGCCATGGAAGCAGAGAACAAGGATGAATGGTAAATTGGGTCAGTGGACCAATATGACCGCAACTTACTCTTTTTATTCAACCCCATGAGGAGGGAAAGGCCCAGAAAGGTCTTAAATTCGGAGACCGTAATTGGTCTCCAATCTCTGGCAAGGGTGGACTGGGGCATAGTGGCGATGTGTTGACCAGCGTACAAATTGCTTTGGTCCACAATAGATCTATAGAGATCTTCGGTGAAAAACAGTGAATAAAAATCCAGTGGCATAAAGTCAACTGTTTCCACCTGAATTCCGGGTTGGCCAGTGAAAGGGGGAAGTACGGGTGCTGCAGAAGTGGAAGGTTCCCAATTCGGATTGGCCAATGCAGCAGGAAGGGCACTATGGGCACGACGGGCCTGTCTTTGTCTTCTTGGTGGCAGCGGGACACTACTACTGCTTGCCACCTCGCCAGCTTGAACTGCACTTATGGGACTCGCCACGTCACCACGTGATACTGCAGTGCTGGATGTACGACCAGGGTGTACTAGGCCGCTGGTGCTTGCCAGTTCACCAGAAGGAGTAGCGGCGCTAGTACTGCTCTGCTCCATACGAGAGCCCTGCGGTTCTTGCACTTCAAGGACAGAAGAAGAAGATTGGGGTCTGGTACGCCTGACCCTAGCAGGGACCACAACTCTGTCGTCAGAGCTATCTGTCATGGAGCCGCTGTCCTCTACAGGTTCGTATTCTGAGCCTGAACTTGACAGATGAGTGACTTCCTCTTCACTATCTGTCATGCTCAGAATCCTGTAGGCCTCTTCACTAGTGTACCTTGGATTTGCCATTTTGGCCTCTAAATTTAGGGGTACACTAGTGAGACTCACAGGCAAAAAAGCTCCTGACTGTTGGCGACTGTATCAAAACGCTACCAAAAAACTGTTAGCGATCGCAGGGATCAGGCCTGACTCTGCGACCGCTGCAGTTATGTGTGCTTAGTGTTTTGTAAGTGTCAGTAATCGATCGATACTGCACTTGGGTGGGCTGGGCAGGGCTGGGCCGAGGAGCAAAACGCAGGTGCTAGCAGGTATCTGGGCTGATCCCGCTAACACTGCGTTTCAGGGAACCCTAAACTGCTGGGGAGTATAGATCTGATCGGATCAGATATCGATCCGTTCAGATACTATAGCACTAAGGGAGGTGTATGCTGCGTGCGTGGGTTTTAGCTGTACTGGCGCTAACCTGACGCTGCCTGGGGCGACGCAGACCTTATCAGATCCTAAAAACTATAAATCTATCACCGCCGGGCAATTAGGGGGTTAAACCTTTATAGGGTAATAAACGGCGGGTGCCCTAAAACTATAATAAACTGTAATAAACTGTAATAAACTACAAAAAACAAACTATCTAACCAGCGTCACCCGTAACACTTATACGGTGATCGCTGGTGAAAGGGTTAACTAGGGGGCAATCAGGGGGTTAAAACCTTTAGCAGGTAGTATATGGGGGTCCCTGTCGCTATAAAACACTGACAGCGAACCTATATACTTACCTCCCTAAACTAGCGTCACCTGTGTCACTAATACAGCGATCAGAAAAACGATCGCTTAGCGACACTGGTGACGGGGGGTAATCAAGGGGTTAACTTTTATTAGGGGGGGTTAGGGGGGTACCCTGGACCTAAGGGGGGTACCCTAGACCTAAAGGGGGCTAACCTAACTGCCCTAAAACTTTTAACTGACACAAACTGACACCAATGCAAAAAAAAAAAAAAATGCTATTGGTGTCAGAGTGACAGGGGGTACAGGGGGGTGATCAGGGGGTGATCGGGGGGTGATGGGGGGTGACAAGTGTGCCTGGCGTGTTCTACTGTTAGTGTAGTGTTGTGCAGACTTACTTGATGTCTTCTCTCCTCGGCGCGGCGACGAAAAGACCGGCTCAAGGAGAGATGACATCACTTCCTTTCCCTCTGTTTACATTACAGAGGGAAGGAAGCATTTTCATTCGCCGGGAGCGATCGGGAGGGGGTGGCCAACAATGGATGGCCTCCCCCTGACCTTTGATCGCCCGGGAAGAAATGGCGACCGCCTCGGGCACCGGGGGGGGACCGATCGGTCCCCCCACCCGCGGAAGGCAAATCACGTACCCTGTACGTGATTTTGCCTGTCCGTGCCACCTTGCCGACGTACATCGGCGTGAGGCGGTCGTCAAGTGGTTAAAAATGCACCAGTTCAAAATTACAAACAGATTCTACTGAACAACAAACCTACAGTCCCTGTCTTGTTTGCACCGCCTGTATACTGCTGTTCAGAGTATATAGGGCATGGTGGCCCCACGCCTTTCCTTTTTTTAATTTGGGTATGGGGTTCCCCTTAATATCCATACAAGACCCAAAGGGCCTGGTAATGAACTGGGGGGTACCCATGCCATTTGTCTCACTGATTTTCATCCATATTGCCAGGACCCGACATTACATTAAAGCCGCAAGCAGTTTTGAATGACTTTTATTCCTTTAAAAATGTCATTTTGTGCAGGGACTGTTCTAAGCACGGGAAACACGCGTCACTTTACAGGCATACTATAGACACCCCCCAGGAACGATATTTAAAAGAAATATTTCACTTTTTTTTTACTTTAAGCATCATTAAAATCACTGCTCCCAAAAAAATGGCTGTTTTTAAAACTTTTTTTTTGCATTGATACATGTCCCCTGGGGCAGGACCCGGGTCCCCAAACCCTTTTTAGGACTATACCATGCAAATTAGCCTTTAAAATTAGCACTTTTGATTTTGAACGTTCGAGTCCCATAGATGTCAATGGGGTTCTAATGTTCGTGCAAATTTTCGGTCAAACCGAACCAGGGGGGGTGTTCGGCTCATCCCTACTTCTGGTCATGCTCCAGACTCAGGGACTATTGTAGAGAAGTCCGAAGGATCACTCCAAAATTCAGTGAGCCTGAGATTCCTAAAGACCCAAGGAGGGGGACGGACTATAATAAAGAGAAAGATATTCCCGCGCTGCAGGGATAGGGGTACTAGTTGCAGCAAACACCGGATTGGTCAACCATAACCATAAATAAAATGGGCTAAAAATGAATAGAATGAATGAATGGTGTGGCGCTCTGAATGATAACATGACTTCATCAGGGAATGAAGTCACGTGACCGTGACGCTACGCGTTGGAACAGATAGGCACCGGTAGTGACGTCAGGTTGCAAGCTCGCCGCTCGTGGTGCTGTGTTTGTGTTTTATATTTTTAATGTGAGTACCATATTGGCTGTTATTTTTAATAAACATATTCAGTTCCAACATACTTCACAATCTGTGCCCCTTTTCTTCTCCCTTATACATTACTATTGGATCTGGAGCTTCCTTTCCATTTATCGCTGAGTTGCACAGAGGAGAAACCCCCAGTGTCCTATTTCAGGAGCCTGTATTTCTTTGGTCGTTACTGCTTTTTTTTCACGCTGTTACCTTACAGCGGTAAGGTAAGGGGCTATTTCACATAAAGGTGTAATTGCACTGAAGAAGCAAGTCACCAAGTCACCGTTTTCATTCCCTGATCTGCACAGAGTGTCAGTTGGAGCAGCACTTCACGGCTTCAGTTCACTTTTTTATATGGACTGTTTTTTTATGGACTTTATTTCTGCTATTAGCACTTTAATATTTATCTGAAGCGTTTCATATTTGGACATTTTTTACCAACAGCACTTTATCATTATCTAATTTGAAGATTGTATTTCACCTTTGCCACTTTTATCACTTGCACTTTATATATTAGAACATATTTATTTATAGTGGTTGCTTTCAGTATTGTCAGATTAGCATTTAAGACTTTGTTACATATATGTTTACATTTTGTACCCACTTTGGTTCTTCCAGCAGTTCTTATACATTATTGTAATTTTAGTTATCACTCAGAGGACAATGGACTTATTCTGTTTGCCCCCCCCCCCTTTTGTTTTTGTTTTGTTTTTGTTTGGGAATCAGTTTTTTTCTTTAAAAAAGAAGCAAAAAGGAAGTGGGAAGGCTTACATTTTTTACTACTACACAGAGGTACCCGGAAAGAGATCTTTCTCTGGGACTATGAGTCTGAGAGTAGGCTATGTTTGTACAAGAGCTTATGACCGAGAGGGGAAAGAGATTCAGATTAGGATGTTGTTATGAAATACTGTAATGCTGATAGCTTTAACCAATTTTGAGAAACACACAATATTTTGTACTTTTTGCTATAAAAAATATCCCCATTTTTTTAATGCTATTTTTTTCCTCAGTTTAAGCCGATATGAATTCTTCTATGTATTTTTGGTAAAAAAAATTGCAATAAACGTATATTGATTGATTTGCGCAAAAGTTATAGCGTCTACAAACTATGGGAAAGATTTATGGCATTTTTATGGCATTTTTATTATTATCTTTTTTACTAGTAGTGACGTTGATCTGCGATTTATATCGGGACTGCGACATTATGGCTGACAGATCAGACACTTTTGAGACATTTTTGGGACCCTTGACATTTATACAGCAATAAGTGCTATAAAAATGCACTGATTACTGTGTAAATGTTACTTGTAGGGAAGGGGTTAACACTAGGGGGGCAATCAAGGGGTTTACTGTGTTCCCTCCTGTGTATTCTAACTGTAGGCAGATGGCATTGACTAGAGCAGGAGGAGCAGACGATCTGTCACAGAACAGGGATTTGTGTGTTTACACACACACGTCCCTGTTCTGGCTCTTGTGCCCATGATCGCGCGTGGCCGGCAGTCATCAAGCATCGGCACCCCCCCACAGTGCAGCGCACGCGTGCGCACCTACTTTCCCCACTTAAAGGGCCAACGTACAGCTGCGACAGCTCGCAGGAACGTGCCGACCTGCCGTAGTATAATGACGGTGGCTGGTCACAAGAGGTTAATGAGATTTAAAGTATTTAAGCACTTCAGCCCAGGAAGAATTTACCCCCTTCCTGACCAGAGCACTTTTTGCGATTCGGCACTGCGTCGCTTTAAATGACAATTGCGTGGTCGTGCGACGTGGCTCCCAAACAAAGTTGACGTCCTTTTTTTCTCACAAATAGAGCTTTCTTTTGGTGGTATTTGATCACCTCTGCAGTGTTTATTTTTGGCGCTATAAACAAAAAAATAGCGACAATTTGAAAAAAAAGCATTATTTTTTGCTATAATAAATATCCCCAAAAAAAATAAAAAAAACATTTATTTTCCTCATTTTAGGCTGATATGTATTCTTCTACATATTTTTGGTAAAAAAATCGCAATAAGTGTTTATTGATTGGTTTGCATAAAAGTTATAGCGTTTACAAAATAGGGGATAGTTTTATGGAATTTTTATTAATATATTTTTTTTTTTACTAGTAATGGCAGCGATCAGCGATTTTTATTGTGACTGCGACATTATGGCGGACACATAGGATATTTTTTACACATATTTGGGACCATTGTCATTTATACAGCAATCAGTGCTATAAAAATGCACTTATTCCTGTGTAAATGACAGTGGCAGTGAAGGTGTTAACCACTAGAGGGCGGGGAGGGGTTAAGTCAGTACTAGGGAGTGTTTTCTAACTGTAGGGGGGATGGGCTAGCTGTGACACATCACTGATCTCTGCTCCCGATGACAGAGAGCAGAGATCAGTGACACTGTCACTAGGCAAAACAGGGAGATGCTTGTTTACATCAGCATCTCCCCATTTGTCCTCTCCGTGAGGCGATCGCGGGTCTCCCCGCGGCGATCGAGTCCGCAGAACCCGCGACCCGACTCACAGAGCTCCCGGCCGGCACGCACGCAATGGCACAGCAGGTAATTCAATGGGACTTACAGGTACGCCCATTTGCCCAGCCGTGCCATTCTGCCGACGTACATCGGTGTGCGCCGGTCGGGAAGTGGTTAAGATACGTAAGTTATAATGTTTGGCGCCTGTATGTGTTCACCTTTAATAAAGAATGAATAATTTAAAAAAAAAAGGGGAGCATTAGATGAAGACTTGTTTCTGTGTAATAAAAGCCAGTGAAATAAGTTTTTTATATTTGATGGATTGGAGAGTAAAAAAAATCCCATTATCATTATATTTCTTCTAGCATATATGCTGTAGAATAGTACCACTATGAGTGCATATTATACCAATAAGAGTGCATATTATACTGTACATGGACATACTTTTCAGTAAGCCAACATTTCTGTATTAAAAATCCATTTTTATTGGTCTTAGTGTAATATTCTAATTTTTATTCTATGTAATATTCTAATTTTCAGAGATATTGAATTTTGGATTGTCACTAGCTGCAAGCCATTATCATCAAAATTTAAAGAAAGAAATGCTTGAAATATATCACTCTGTGTGTAATAAATCTATATATTAAAATAAATAAATAAAAAGACTAGTTTAAAATCTGTAACAAATCCTTTTTATGTTTCAGAATACTTATACCCATATTCATGTCTCTCCCTGGGCTCACAATGGGGGGTCAGTTCATAAAGAAGTCTGCAGGTAGCCCATATACCATGCTACAAATTAGACATCTTCTGCGTCAAAATCAGTTAAATACAATGGACCCTGATAGTGATGTGTGGCAAGAACTAGACATGTGTACTACTGAAAAATTCTTTTTTTTTGTTTTCATTCGTTATGATCGATATTCGTTATTTCAAATAAATTTGTAACTTCGGATAAATTTGAATTTGTTACATTCAAATTTTAAATGCTGGGCAGCACAGGGGTGTAGTGGGTAGCACTCTCACCTAGCAGTAAAAAGGGTTGCTGGTTCAAGTTCCAACCATGACACTACCTGCCTGGAGTTTGCATGTTCTTCCTGTGCCTGTGTGGGTTTTCTCCGGGTACTTCTGGTTTCCTCCCACACTCCAAAGACATGCTGGTAGGTTAATTGGCTTCTGTCCAAAATTGGCCCTAGTATAAGAATGTGAGTTGCTGCTGGATTCATGATGCGTTGTCACCACTAGAATGAGGCTTGGATATCCGGCCTTCTCCGCATTTCAGCATGGCTACTGGACGCGTGTCGGTGGGCAGATAGGGCATGAAGTCATCATGCCTGCCGGCGCAGCTCCAGTACCGTGCACCTTGCGTTGTCACCACCCCACGGGACGGCACTGTTTGTAGTATGCACATTGCCTCCTGGCATGACCTGTCCTATGTTTTGTTTTCTCCACCTTTGTCAATGAGGGGACTCTATTTTTCACCTTGCTGATGGAGTCTTGACTGCAAATAGTGAGATGAAGATGTCTCTGTGATTTTACTATAAATGGATATGTGTTATGAATGTAATATATTCTGATATGTATATAATTGGTGCCAATGAAATATATGAAGATACTTATGTCTCATTGTTCATTTTTAAATGGATTAGACAAGTATCTAAGCACCTGTATATGACATAAAATACCTACCGTGTCCTAATGAAGCAGATATATCTCAGAATGTGTTGGCAAGGATTTTTTTTTTAATGGTACAGTGATACATGATAATATCACCAGGGTCTAATTCTGTAAATATGCAATTTTTATTATGTTTAATTTCTTTATAATGTTGCCTGAAAAACGCCCATTTATAATTAGTGTCGGTAATTTAAAAGACTAGGACCAGGATGGACATGGCTATGACTAGAAAGTTTCTGTAATCTTGTTTTGCCTAAAAATATGTTAGTTAAAGCAAACAGATAAAAACTTTCTTGTTAAAACATATTTACCATAGACGATTGTGCTTCCTGCTTAATATTGCAGTACAATAATTGTGATTTATGATTTTTTTTTCTAATCAAAAGTTACCAGCCTGCTTAGTCTAACTGAAATCACTATATCCTCCATTTGTTTTTTTTATTTTAGTTTAGTTTAGAAATTGTTCAGAAAATGCTAACATTGCATACAGATAACCACTAGAGGGAGACTCTATAAATATAAATTACAGTCCTGATTTTACATATTATATCATTTTACATATGATATTAAATATTACAAGCAAGTAAATAAAAATGGTAAAATTCCATCATGATGTTAATTCTTTTTAATTATGATCTAAAAAACATACAACTGGATTCATAAGATTTGTAGTCTGTATATTCATCCCTAATTGTACTTTGACGAGAGAAGTAATAGATGTATAAATATAGATGAAAAAGAAATGATTGATCCTTTGAAATGTGGAAGTCAGCCTTGACATAAGTTTCTTGTTATATTATCATATTGGTTAATGTACTTTTAAATCATGGATTTTAAAATGTTGGCATTCTATTTCAATCATTTAAAATTTGCAGGGTGCTTACAGGAAATAATAGAGTAGTGATTTTTTTAGACTTGTTTGCATAAAAAGGCACAAGTGACTTTAAACTTGGCAGCACATCATTATTCATTTCTGCATCAAGAAACTCTATTACACTTTTTATCATGAAAACTGCATTCCCTTTGCCATGCTGATGTTCAGAATCTTGAAACTTGCAATGCTCTTCTGCTCATGAACATTTATTGGCATTTTAAAACTGTATATTTAATATATATACATCCATACTAATTTTAGTCAAAATTCTTTCTATAGCAAGTTAAATCAATAATTATAATTATTTTTGTTTAATAAGTTTTTATTATTGATTATGAAAAGGAGAGAGGTGTACATCATGCTTCTGAACATATAGCATCAATATACGATACATGAGCTTACCGAATAGGTATAACACAGGAATTGTAGTCACAAGGTACAACAAAAAAGTACTTATCACATATCTACTACGTCTTCTAGGTAGGTGTATATCGTGCCACCCTAAGTGGCATACCAAAAATCTCCATATGTATACCATCTCATGGATACCAATGATATCCGCATCTCTACAAACAACAGCATGTAGAGTACACATCTGTAAACATTATAATGAAAGTGGGGAAAAAAGGAAAGGCAAAGACCGAAAGATAAGAAAAGATAGAAAAAGAAAGAAGGAGGGAAATGAATGTAGAGGAGGGGGTGGGGGGAGTGGAACTGCCTCGGTTCAAACATATCTATGTATATTAAGGTTACACGGTTTGAGACATAATTTCCGCAGATGCGGTGGAGAATTTAAAGGCAAACCAGCAGGACCATATCTTTTTCGCTAGATCGGATTTGTTTCTAAGAGTGAGAGTCATATCTTCCAAGTAATAGATATTGTCTATTTTCACCAGCCATTGGCGTTGTGAAGGGATAGCCGTTTTTTTCCAATATAGAGGAATAAGTGCCTTTGCAGCATTAAGTAAGTGCGGTGTGATTGACTTTTTATATGGTCCTACCGCCTCGCCCGTACAGTGAAATAAGACAAACCACGGCTCATTGGGAATCTCCCAACCCTGAATTTCCCTAATCCAGTGTCAACTGTCAACCAGAACGGACGTATCCATGGACAGAACCACCAAATGTGAGCATGAGTTGCATTTTCCACGCAGCCTCTCCAACACGTCGAAGGAATTTGTGGAAAGTTTTTGTGTAGAACCACAGGTGTGTAGTGCCATCTTGTTAATAATTTGTCATTTACTTCCACCATCACGGATGCACAGGATGAGGTATGGGCCAATGTAAGAATATTGGCCATTTGATCTGTCGATTACTTTTTTGTAGATCCTGTTCCCAGTTGTGAATGTAGGTAGGTGTGCCAATATGGGACAGAGATATCAAAATTTTGTAATAGTAAGAGATAGGTTTCTCTACGGGTTGATCTTCAGAAAGTGTGGCTTCCAGAGGAATCAAATCCGAGAAGGTTCGCAAGGGCTTAGGAAGAGAATGTACAAAAGCTGCTAGTTGTCTATATTTCCAATGATCCATTGCGGAGATGGTGGGGGTATGCAATAGTTTAGATATAGGCAATATACCTGATGGGGTTGTCACAAGTAGGAGTTTAGATCCAAGGTTCCATGTACTGATCCCAGGGTCAATATTTCCTGGGGGAAAGTAGTTGTGTCCAGTTAGAGGCAACAGGGGAGAGTTATATGACCAGTTATGTGCTTTACATAGGGAGTCCCATATCATGAGAGAGGAACGTGTTAGTGGAGACGTGTCGGGGGATAAACTTCTATATTTCTTCGGTATCCATATTTGTGTAGAGAGATCTGTACCACTGAGTTCCATTTCCAATTATACCCATAGTTTAGAGTCTCTGTGATATTTCCAGTCAGAAATTCTATTTAAAACGATTGCTCGAAAGTAATTCTTAAAATCGGGAAGAGCCAACCCTCCCTCCCTCCCTCTTGGATCTGATAAGAAGGGACCTAGAAAGTTTAGGGTTTTTCCTGTTCCAAATATATTTACCAATTAAGGAGCTTAATAATGTGAAAAATCCTATTGGTATAACATATGGTATCATTTGAAATCAAAACAGTACCCTGGGTAATATGTTCATCTTTACAACTCCAATTCTCCCCAACCATGAATGAGCCAGCTGGGATCACTTCTGCAAGTCAGATCTGATTATGTTTAGAAGGGGAAGATAGTTAGCACGGAATAATGCGGTCAAATTTGGAGTGAGAAAGATAGCTAAATATTTCATTGTTTTTGACTACCAGCTAAAAGGGAAGGTGTGTTTTAATTGTGTCACAGTAGTGGGGGGGACCGAGAGATTAAGAATTTCCGATTTGGTCATATTAATTTTAAAATTGGATATGTCGCTATATTTTGAGAATTCTGCCATGAGGTTAGGTAGGGTTATCAGAGGCTGTTGGATATAAAACAAAATATCATCGGCATAAGCAGAATATTTATGCTCAGATTTACCTATTACTATACCGTGAATGCTAGGATTATGTCTTATCGTGGAAAGGAAGGGTTCCAACGACAAGGAAAATAAGATTGGAGATAGGGGGCGGCCTTGGCATGTGCCATTGTGTAGGGTAAAAGGGTCGCTCAGCGTGCCATTTATGCGTTATTGTGCTGTAGGATGATTGTATAGTGCAGAAATTTGTGATCTAAGGGTTGGGCCAATGCCTAAATGGGCCAATGTTGCCCATTTAGTGGAACTCCCAGTCCACCTTATCAAACGCATTTTCAGCATCAGTCGAAAGTAACAGGGTGGGCTGGGAGGCTCCCCATACTTGTGCCATCAGTGCAATAGTGCGAAGGGAATTGTCCCTTGCTTCCCTACCCGGGATAAATCCTGTTTGGTCTTTAAAAATCCATTGTGGGATCAGAGGGAGAAGTCTGTTTGCTATGGCTTTGGAGTATATCTTAGCGTCAATATTCAACAGTGAGATGGGGCGATAGCTACCACAGTTGCTGGGATCCTTTCCAGGTTTAGGTATGACTGTAATATGTGCGTGGGTAGTCTCAGGGCAGAGGTTACCACCTTTAGAAGTTACGTTAGCATAATTAGTCAAGTGAGGAAGCAGAATATCTGTGAAAGATCGATAGTAGGCAACCGTAAGACCCTAATGAGTCGCGCCTTTACTTCCCGATCTGCAATCGAATGTTGGACATTGTATAATTGTTGATAAAAGTAATGGAATTCTTTAGCTATATTTGGAGTGTCGTGTACTACAGTTGCTGAGGAGTTCTTAATTTTTGCTATGAGAGAAGCAGATTTCTTTTTCTGTAGGGAACGGGCCAATAACCTACCTGATTTATTTCCCCATTCATAAAAACTTTAAGCTACAAAGCGAGCGCGTCATTTTTGGTCTACATGCAAGAGGGATTTCAATTCTTCCTTCTTTTCAGTCAGAGTGTGAAATATTTTCTGGGTCTGTATGGCTTTATGTTGACGTTCCAATGTTTTCATTTCGCTGAGCAACCTGGATTGATGGAATATGTGTTCTCTTTTTTTCCTCGCTCCCAGTTCTATTAATTTACCCCGAATATGAGCTTTATGGGCCTCCCATAATGTCCCAGGTGAGATATCAGGATGTAAATTTGCCTTAAAATAAAAAGATAATTCCTCACTAATCTTTTTTTGTCAATTTCGTCCATGAGGAGCTCCTCATTTAACTTCCAGTTAGTGGATTTTTAATGGACTGAAGTTTAATTACAAGCGTGATCGGGGCATGATCGGATATGTGTGACGTTTCAATTGTCGATTTTGCTAATATGGGTAGGTGGTGATGGTCAATAAGGAATAAATCAATTCTGGAGTATGTCTGGTGAACCTGAGAAAAATGTGTATAATCTCTTTCTCTTGGGTGCATAATCCTCCAGGCATCCACCAACTGGGTTTCATGTAAGCATTTGCGAATGTATCTCAGACGCGCATAAGACATGCTGGAACTCCCCCTAGAGGTGTCCACAGCAGGTTCCAGGGAAGTATTGAAATCGCCTGCAAGGAGAATGCACCCATGTGAGAAGTCCCTCAGTTTCTTAAGTGTGGAGGCTATGAAGCCTGCCTGGTCACGGTTAGGAGAATATAGAGTTGCCGAGGTACAAGGTACATTGCCCAACGAGCCCCTTAAAAATAAAAAACGACCCAATGGGTCACACAACATAGATTCCAGTGTAAACGCGGTTCCACTACTGAACCCGATGGCTACGCCTTTCGCTTTATGTATATCCGAGAGGCTATAGTACCACGTGGGGTATTGGTGTGAGTAAAGCTTTACCGAAGTAGTTTGTGTAAGGTGTGTTTCCTGCAAGAAGATCACATCCCTTCGCAGGCAACTCAGCTCTTTATATAAATTATGTCTTTTCCCGGTGGCATGTAGGCCCTGTACATTAAAGGAAAGTAGATTTACCATGGCCATGGGGACCAGAGGTAGGAATTCACATCACTGTAATCATGAGGAGTTGAACCTGAGGCAGGGGGAGAAGGGGAGGTAAGTAGAGGGGTAGGGGAAGAAAGTTTGAGAGCAATAGAGAAAATAAGGGAAAAAAAAGAAGAAGAGAAGTTAGTTTCACATCTCTAGGAAGGAACACAACACTGTGGGGGAGTGACTGCAAGTGCATGCAAACATCTGCAGTGCATGAACAGGGTAAGCGTGAGATCCAGCATCCCCATATCCACAGCCACAAAGGGACAGGAATGGGAGGACACCAGACCACAAGGCCCCTGTAGCAGGGGTGGCGACGAATCCTGGGCATCCAGACACAAGTCCCATGGGGAATGTAGGTAGTGCCCCGATGCCCCAGCGCCGACTCCAAGTACAAAAAACAGAAGGTTAAACTTAGTAAAATATCACTAAACAATAGAGCAAATAACCATTACCAGATCACCGTCTATATGAAGCGCCTGGCAGGGAGTAGAGCACCCAGGAAATAGTCCTATGATTACGCTCCATATGAGGTGCGGCCATGACTTGTAAACTACTGAATATTCACACAAGTGAGTGAGGCCGATCATTAAAACAGGCATAGGACTATGATGAACAGGATATGCTTGAAGAAACAAAGAAAAAACTGCCCATCGCCAGTCGGTGATAGGAGTGTAAACCTGAAGCCAGCAGGCAAACTGTTCAGCTGGGTTGAAGCGGTGATCCAGTGCCCAAGGTGCAGCGTTTGTGGTCTACTTTCTGCCATTTCGGTTCGGAAGTACCGGGTAAAGGCGGAAAGCCTTCTTGCCATACAGGGAGCTCCGGTGGAGATATATTCAGGTCCAGGAAGAACTTCTCCAGGTCTTCTGGGAACCAGAGAACAGCCGTTTTGCCATCTCTGCTTGCTATTAGGGCTGCTGGAAAGCCCCATATGTAGTTGGCAGATGCTGCCCATAGCTTCTCTGTAAGGGGACGCAGGGCTCTGCATCGCTCCAGTGTTTCTCTCGCCAGATCTGGATAGAAAGAGAAGATTGCCCCATCAAAGTCCAGTGAGGTGGCATCCCTGGCCTTTTTCATAATCAGCTCCTTTTCAGTATAATGGTGCACTCTGCAGATGACATCGCGCGGGACGTCTGAGGAAAGATTACGGGACGGAGAGCCCGGTGCACTCTATCAATCTTCAGGGGATTATCCGTGGGCAGGCCCAGGAGGGCATTAAAAATACCTTCCGATAGAGGGGAGGAGATCATCATCTCTTGTTGCCTCAGGCAGACCTCCAATTCTGATATTATTGCGCCTGTTACGGTTTTCCTGGTCCTCTATTTTGTAAAGGGCCATCCTGTGCGCGATAGTAAGTTGACGTGTGGTTGTTTGTAGGAGCCTAATGGCGGCCGTGTGGCGATTTAATCACTGTTCAGATTCATCCACACACTCCAATACATGAGAGAGGTTAGAGCGGACTGCAGACACTTCCTTCTTAATGACCCGTTCAAGGCTCAGCAGCATAGAGGCTAGGTCAATTTTAGTGGGGAGATCATTCACCAAGGCTGCGACCCCCGAGTGTCTGCTTGTGCTCTCCTCTCCCTCCGATCCTGCCGAGGAATCAGGGGAACAGCGTCCATGCTTCGTCCTGCTGCGGGAGGCGGAGCCTGCGCCGGGATGTACGCTACGAGGAGAGCGGCCTAGTCCGTCCATGGCTTCCTCCTCCTCCTCTGGTTCCGCGGCTAGGAACCGTTTTATGAAGCCTACTGAGGTGCCATTTTTTGGCAGGGGCTTACCGAATCTCTTCCGCATGTTTGATCAGTGTTCTAGCTGTGGTTAAGTGTCGGTAAAAGCTGATAGACGGTGTCGGTGCCGGAGCTCAGGAGAGACACGTCCGCTCTACAGCATGCCAAAACCACCCCCCCAATAATTTTAATTATAATATGTGTGTCATTTTCTTAGCCATAGTCTATTTAGAATATAGGGATGAGCTTGATGTTCGGGTTGAACGTATGTTCGACTCGAACATTGGGTGTTCTCCAAAGAGCATTATGGGGCATTTGCGGCAAATTCAATTGACGCGGAACACCCCATAATGCAGAGATCGCAGTGCATTGCTGTATGATTGGCCAAAGCATGCACCTGACCTGCATGTTTGGCCAATCCAAGCGCTCTCTGCTAAGAGAGCCACAATTGGCCAAAGGCAGGGTGCCTTTGGCCAATCATGGCTCAGGGAGACTAAGTGCATGCCCCACACTATATAAGGCTGCCTACATGGCGGCTCTGTGTAGTGTTGTTGGTGTGGACAGAGGACAGAGAGATAGCTTGATTTAGACTAAGCAGGCAGGTTAGGGGCAGTGTATTTGATTATATATATATATATATATATATATATATATATATATATATACATATACAGTGTGCATTTAGCATAGACTATAAATACAGTTTTTTTTCTATATTCGATCAGAGCAGGCAGTGTATTAATATAAATAGAGTCTTGTATATTATATATATATATATATATATATATATACTCTGCATCCAGTGTAGCCTATATCTACAGTGTATTCCGTGGTGTACTGTTTCTAATACACTTCAGGCGGTGTACACAGTATCTAATACAGTGTGTACAGTGTCTACTACACTTCTGATGGTGTACATGAAATACAGTACAGACGTAGTACAGTTGTTAATACAGTGCAGGCGGTGTACACAGTATCTATTACAGTGTGTACAGTTTCTACTACACTTCTGGTGGTGTACACAGTGCACAATACAGTGCAGCCATAGTAGAGCTTCCACTACATTTTTGGTGGTGTACACAGTATCTACTAAATTGTATACAGTTTCTACTACACTTCTGGTGGTGCACATACTACACAATAAAGTGCAGCCATAGTACAGTCTCTGCTACTTTTCTGGTGGTGTACACAGTATCTAATACTGTGTGTACAGTTTCTATTACACTTCTGGTGGTGTACACAGTACAAAATACAGTGCAGATGTAGTACAGTTGTTAATACAGTGCAGGCGGTGTACAGTCTCTAATACAGTGTGTACAGTGTCTACTACACTTCTTGTGGTGTACACAGTATAAAATACAGTGCATCCATAGTACAGTTGCTAATACAGTACAGGTGGTGTACACAGTATCTAATACAGTGTGTACAGTTTCTACTACACTTCTGGTGGTGTACACAGTACACAATATAGTGCAGCCATAGTACAGTTTCTACTAATTTTCTGGTGATGTACACAGTATCTAATACAGTGTTTACATTTTCCACTACACTGCTGGTGGTGTACACAGTACACTAGGGATGAGCTTTGAGTTCGAGTTGAACTCATGTTCGACTCGAACATCGGCTGTTCGCAAGTTCACCGAACAGCGAACAATTTGGGGTGTTCGCGGCAAATTCGAATGCCGCGGAACACCCTTTAAAAGTCTATGGGAGAAATCAAAAGTGCTCATTTTAAAGGCTTATATTCATGGTATTGTCATAAAAAGTGTTTGGGGAACTGGGTCCTGCCCCAGGGGACATGGAATAATGCAAAAAAAAGTTTTAAAAATGGCCGTTTTTTCGGGAGCAGTGATTTTAATAATGCTTAAAGTGAAACAATAAAAGTGTAATATCCCTTTAAATTCCATACCTGGGAGGTGTCTATAGTATGCCTGTAAAGGGGCGCATGTTTCCCGTGTTTAGAACAGTCTGACAGCAAAATGACATTTCAAAGGAAAAAAGTCATTTAAACTACTCGCGGCTATTAATGAATTGCCGGTCCGACAATACGCATAAAAGTTAAATGAAAAAAACAGCATGGGAATTCCCCACAGGGGAAACCCGAACCAAAATAAAAAAAAATGAAGTGGGGGGTCCCCCTAAATTCCATACCAAGCCCTTCAGGTCTGGTATGGATATTAGGGGAACCCCGGCCAAAATTTAAAAAAAAAATGGCATGGGGTCCCCCCAAAAATCCATACCAGACCCTTATCTGAGCACGCAACCTGGCAGGCCGCAGGAAAAGAGGGGGGACGAGAGAGTGCCCCCCCTCCTGAACCGTACCAGGCCACATGCCCTCAACATTGGGAGGGTGCTTTGGGGTAGCCCCCAAAACACCTTGTCCCCATGTTGATGAGGACAAGGGCCTCATCCCCACAACCCTGGCCGATGGTTGTGGGGGTCTGCGGACGGGGGGCTTATCGGAATCTGGAAGCCCCCTTTAACAAGGGGACCCCCAGATCCTGGCCCTATCCCCTTTGTGAAATGGTAAGGGGGTACAAGTACCCCTACCATTTCACTAAAAAAGTGTCAAAAATGTTAAAAACGACAAGAGACAGTTTTTGACAATCCCTTTATTTAAATGCTTCTTCTTTCTTCTATCTTCTCTCTTCTTTCTCCTATCTTCCTTCGGTTTCTTCCTCCATCTTCTTCTGGTTCTTCTGGTACTTCTGGTTCTTCCTCCGGTGTTCTCGTCTGGCATATTCCTCCGTGACGTCAGCGTCTTCTTCCCTTCTTCTCCGGGCCGCTCCGCATCCATGATGGCATGGAGGGAGGCTCCCGCTAAGTGACGCTTCTCTCTTCATCTTCTTCTCTTCATCTTCTTTTTGGGCCGCTCCGCATCCATGATGGCATGGAAGGAGGCTCCCGCTGTGTGACGCTTCTCCTCTTCTGACGGTTCTTAAATAACAGGGGGCGGGGACACCTGGTGACCCCGCCCCCTCTGACGCATGGGGACTTGATGGGACTTCCCTGTGGCATTCCCCGTGATGCCACAGGGAAGTCCCATCAAGTCACCGTGCTTCAGAGGGGGGCGGGGTCACCGTCACACAGCGGAAGCCTCCCTCCATGCCATCATGGATGTGGAGCGGCCCGAAAAAAGAAGATGGCATGGAGGGAGGTTCCCACTGTGTGACGCTTCTCTCTTCATCTTCTTCTCTTCATCTTCTTTTCGGGCCGCTCCGCATCCATGATGGCATGGAGGGAGGCTCCCGCTGTGTGACGTTTCTCCTCTTCTCATGGTTCTTAAATAACTGGGTGGCCCCGCCCCCCTTTGAAGCACGGTGACTTGACGGGATGGGGAATGCCACAGGGAAGTCCCATCAAGTCCCCATGCGTCAGAGGGGGGCAGGTCACCAGGTGTCCCCGCCCCCTGTTATTTAAGAACTGTCAGAAGAGGAGAAGTGTCACACAGCGGGAGCCTCCCTCCATGCATCATGGATGCGGAGCGGCCGAAAATAAGATGAAGACAAGAAGATGAAGAGAAGAAGATGAAGAGAGAAGCGTCACACAGTGGGAGCCTCCCTCCATGCCATCATGGATGCGGAGCGGCCCGAAGAAAAGAAGGGAAGAAGACGCCAACGCCACGGAGGAAGATGCCAGACGAGAACACTGGAGGAAGAACCAGAAGAACCAGAAGATGGAGGAAGAAACCGAAGAAAGATAGAAGAAAGAAGAAGCATTTAAATAAAGGAATTGTCAAAAACTGTCTCTTGTCATTTTTACATTTTTGACAGTTTTTTGTGAAATGGTAGGGGTACTTTTGTACCGCCTTACCATTTCACACAGGGGGTAGGGCCGGGATCTGGGGGTCCCCTTGTTAAAGGGGGCTTCCAGATTCTGATAAGCCCCCCGCCCGCAGACCCCCACAACCACCGGCCAGGGTTGTGGGGATGAGGCCTTTGTCATCAACATGGGGACAAGGTGTTTTGGGGGCTACCCCAAAGCACCCTCCCAATGTTGAGGGCATGTGGCCTGGTACGGTTCAGGAGGGGGGGCGCTCTCTCGTCCCCCCTCTTTTCCTGCGGCCTGCCAGGTTGCATGCTCGGATAAGGGTCTGGTATGGATTTTTAGGGGGACCCCACGCCATTATTTTTTTAATTTTGGCCGGGGTTCCGCTTAAAATCCATACCAGACCTGAAGGGTCTGGTATAGATTTTGAGGGGGACCCCACACCATTTTTTCTTTTTAAATTTTGGCCGGGGTTCCCCTTAATATCCATACCAGACCTGAAGGGCCTGGTATGGAATTTAGGGGGACCCCTCACATCATTTTTTTTTTTAATTTTGGTTCAGGGTTCCCCCGTGGGGAATTCCCATGCCGTTTTTATCAATAAACTTTTATGTGTATTGTCGGACCGGCAATTCATTAATAGCCGCGAGTAGTTTTAAATGACTTTTTTTCCTTTGAAATGTCATTTTGCTGTCAGACTGTTCTAAACACGGGAAACATGCGCCCCTTTACAGGCATACTATAGACACCCGCCAGGTATGAACTTGAAAGGCATATTACACTTTTATTGTTTCACTTTAAGCATTTTTAAAATCACTGCTCCCAAAAAAATGGCCGTTTTTAAAACTTTTTTTTGCATTGATCCTTGTCCCCTGGGGCAGGACCCAGGTCTCCAAACACTTTTTATGACAATAACTTGCATATAAGCCTTTAATATTAGCACTTTTGATTATTCATATTCGTGTCCCATAGACTTTAACGGTGTTAACGTGTTCGAACACATTTTTTGCCTGTTCGCAAGTTCTGGTGCGAACCAAACAGGGGGGTGTTCGGCTCATCCCTACAGTACACATTACAGTGCAGCTGTACTACAGTTGTCAATACAGTGCAGGCAGTGTGAACAGTATCGAATACTGTGTGTACAGTGTCTACTACACTTCTGGTGGTGTACACAGTATAGTACAGTTGCTAACACAGTGCAGGCAGTGTACACAGTATCTAATAGAGTGTGTAGAGTTTCTACTATACTTCTATTGGTGTACACAGTATCTAATACAGTGTAGTGTGGTGTGGTGTTGCAAAACAAATTATACATCATGTCTGGAAGGCCACCAAGGAGAGGCAGGAACTCACAGGCCACTAAAAGAGGGCAAGCAGCCTCTGTGTCTACAGTCAACAGTGCAGGTCGTGGGCATGATGCATCTTCTGCAGGTGGCCACGGGGCATGCTTGTCCTTTTTTCTGCTGCTGGCCGTGTTATTGAGCCAGAACATGCAGAAGAGTTGGTGGAGTGGATAACAAAGCTGTCCTCATCCTACTCATCCTCTATCACCCAGGCTCAGAGTAGTTTGCCTTCCAATGCAGCTGCCAAAGTGGCCTATTCTACTGGCTCTTTCTCCAAATTCACTTCTTCTGTAGCCCCACCATCATGCATGGAGGAGTCCCCAGAACTATTTGACCACAGTGTCAGTACATGCTGCTGGAGCATGTGCAGCAATTTCAAGGCTCAGATGTTGGTTTTCGGGTTGAGGAAGGGAGTAACATGAGCCTAGAGAGAGGAGGTGCCCAAGAAGGTCAAGAAACTGTCAGTCATGCTCCCCCAGCTGCAGCATACTGCCAAGTTTTTTCGGGAGCAGTGATTTTAATAATGCTTAAAGTGAAACAATAAAAGTGAGATATTCCTTTAAATTTTGTACCTGGGGGGTGTCTATAGTATACCTGTAAAGTAGCACATGTTTCCTATGTTTATAACAGTCCGAGAGCAAAATTGCATTTCTAAAGGAAAAAAAAGTCATTTAAAAGTATTAGCGCTAGTGCCGGCTATTAATGAATTGTCGGACCGGACAATACACATAAAAGTCATTGAAAGTCATTGAAAAATTTTAAAAAATTTAAAATTTAAAAAAAAAAAAAGAAAGATGCGTGGGGGTCCCCCAAAATTCCATTACCATGCCCTTCAGGTCTGGTATGGATATTAAGGGGAACTCCACGCCAAAATTTTAAAAAATGGCGTGGGGTTCCCCCAAAAATCCACACCAGACCCTTATCCAAGCACGCAACCTGGCAGGCCGCAGGAAAATAGGGGGGGGATGAGAGAGTGGCCCCCACCTCCTGAACCATACCAGGCCACATGCCCTTAACACGGGGAGTATGTCCCCATGTTGATGGGGCCAAGGGCCTCATCCCCATAACCCCTGCCCAGTGGTTGTGGGGGTCTGCGGGCAGGGGACTTTTCGGAATCTGGAAACCCCCTTTAACAAAGGGGACACCCAGATCCCGCCCCCCATGTGAATTGGTAAGGTGTACATTGTACCCCTACCATTTCACAAAAAGAAAGTGTCAAAATGTTAAAAAACCTCAGGAGACGGCTTGGGACAAGTCCTTTAATAAAATTTAAAAAATAAAAAATAAAAAAAGAGATTCCAGCAATGTAATCCAATAAATCCATGCTCCTACTCCAGCGATGTAATCCAATTCTCGATCTCCAGCGATGGATGATCTCCAGCGACTCCAGCGAGGAATACGCACAGGATCCTGCCTCCACCGGAGGCACCCAGTTAATGACGCAGTGCCAGGTCGACAGCTCTTATGTAGCTGAGGGTGGGGCCACCCTTCATCATCAGCTTCTATGTGTATTGTCGGGACTGACAATTCATTAATAGCCAGCACTAGCGCTAGTACTTTTAAATGACTTTTTTTCTCCTTTAGAAATGTCATTTTGCTCCCAGACTGTTATAAACACAGGAAACATGCACTACTTTACAGGCATACTATAGACACCCCCCCGGTACAAAATTTAAAGGAATATTTCACTTTAAGCACTATTAAAATCACTGCTCCCGAAAAAACGTCAATTTTTTAAACTTTTTTTGCATTGATACATGTCCCCTGGGGCAGGACCCGGGTCCCCAAACACTTTTTATGACAATAACTTGCATATTAACCTTTAAAATTAGCACTTTAGGTTTCTCCCATAGACCTTTAAAGGGTGTTCCGCGGCTTTTCGAATTTGCCGTGAACACCCCAAATTGTTTGCTGTTTGGCGAATGGGCGAACAGCCAATGTTCGAGTCCAACTCATGTTTGACTCAAACAGATAGCCCATCCCTACATATGACGACCTGCCATGCAGTCCGTTGGCAACAGTAATTGAAAGACCCACATCAAAGAAAATGGTGGACTTCTCCTTGCTTCTCATCTGGGATCTCCAGTCCTCTCAAAAACCTGCACTGAGAGGAATGAAGGTATAGCAATAGGTGTCCCAAGTACTTTGAGCCAATCTGCTAGCAGTACACCACCATCTGATTTTAGCAGACAAATTTCCCTACCCCAGTGGCAGAACCATAAAAAAAATGGTTCCAGTCATCCACCTGCTCAGTGTCTGAATGCTAGCTTGAACAAATTGCTAGCACTGCAACTGCTGCTTTTTCAGCTGGTAGACTCTGCCCCCTTTCGTGAATTTGTGGAATGTGCTGTACCTCAGTGACAGGTTCCAAAACACAATTTCTTTTCACGGAAGGCCATTCCGGCTCTCTACTGGCATGTGGAAGGCAATGTTTTAGCCTCGTTGGACAGGGTAGTCAGCAGTAAGGTGCATATTACCGCAGATTCATGGTCCAGCAGGCATGAGCAGGGATGTTACCTTTCCTTTTACGGCGCACTGGGTAATTCTGCTGGCAGCTGGGAAGGGTGCAGGACAGGGTTCAGTATTGTTGGAGCTTGGTTCGCTACCACTCCTCCAAAATGCTAGTGGTGATTCTGCCTCAGCTCTCACCTCCACCCCATCCTCTTCTTCTTCCTCTATGGCCTCTTCTGCAGATTTGTCCTCTGAACCAGTGGTGCTCTGTAAGTGTTCAAGGGGCTATGCAAGCAGTCAGGCAAAAAGATGCCATTTGGTGCTTGTGTTGGTCTGCTTAGGAGACTGGAGCCACACTGGGGCAGAGATTCTGTCAGCTCTGCAGGGGCAGGCTCAGAGGTGGTTGACGCCATGCCAGCTTTAGCCAGAAATGGTTGTATGCGACAATGGCACTAACCTTCTCTCCGCCCTCCGACAGGGACACTTGACCAATGTTCCATGTTTGGCACACGTCTTGAATTTGATGGTGCAGCAGTTCTAGAGCAGGTACCCAAGCTTACAGGATCTCCTGAGGCAGGCCAGAAAAGTCTGTGGTCATTGCCCGCAGATCATACCAGTGCTCAGCTGGCTGAGATTCAAAAGGAATGCAACCTGCCCACACCAACCGCCTCATTTGTGACATGCCCACCAGGTGGAACCCAACATTGGCAATGCTGCAGCGGCTGCACACACAGCAGAGGGCCATCAACGAGTACCTGTGTGATTATGGCACCAGGACAGGGTCAGAGGAGCTTGGCTTCTTTTTGCCATGCCAGTAGCTACTGATCAAGGATGCATGCACTGTCCTGTCACCATTTGAGGAGGCCACAAGGATGGTGAGCAGTGAAAATGCATGCATCAGTGACACTGTCCCTCTAGTCTTCCTGTTGGAGCACATGCTTCATGGAATATTGGACAGGGCACTTGAGGCAGAACAGCGGGAGGCCCCCCTTTATCCAGATAGCATTCCTGCGGGCCCACCAAACACACAGGAAGAAGAGGAGGAGAAGGAGGATTGTGTCAACATGGATGTGGAGGATAACACTCAGCAACAATCTTCAAGGAATGGTTTTTAGTCCCCAGAAACCCAAGAAATTGCATGTGGCTGGGAGGAGGTTGTTACAGATCATGTGATCCTTAGTGACCCAAAGGACCTAGAATCGAATGCATCTGCAAACTTATGCTGCATGGGCTCCCTGATTCTGCAAAGCCTGCAAAAGGACCCTAGGATTCGGGAGAGGATCAATACTGGTTGGCAAACCTGTTTGAGCCACGTTAAAAGGGTAAGGTTGCAGAACTCATCCTGCCTTCGCAGAGGAAGCAGAGGATGAAACATCTTCAGGAGGCCTTGAAGAAAGGTTTGTGAAATGCATTTCCAGACCCTGAGAGGTTACAATTTGCTGGTGCAGGACCACATGTTGCTGAGGCTTTGTTCAGTCAGAGGAAGAGAGGTGGAGAAGGTGGCCATCTGACCGATGCCGTTAAACAATTTTTCAGTCCTCAGCGCCCAGGTCTGATTGGTTCAAGCAACCATTGCCAGTGTCTGCATTACATGGTGCAGGAATATCTAGGGGCAAGAGCAAACTTGGAGACCTTTCCAACAGAGCACCCACTGGGTTACTGGGTCTTGAGGATGGACCACTGGCCAGAACTTGCTCAATATGCAATTGAGCTACTGGCCTGTCCTGCATCCAGCATTCCTTTTGAACGCACATTCAGTGCTGCTGGAGGCTTTGTAACGGATCATAGAGTGCGCCTGTCCACAGACTCCTTTGAGTCTGAGTTGAGGTTCACATTCATAAAAATGAATCAGTCTTGGATCAGCAGCTATCAAGCACCTGCTGCTGATGTAACTGATTGAATTTTCTATGGATGGGGGATCCCTTGAAGACTGCCTATGCTGACTATTCTATTTTTCCTCAATCTTGATGATGCTAGCTTCAAATAATATACCACCACCACCACCACCCAAGGCCCAATTGTTCTGCCCCTGTTTGACAGGGACATGTAATTACAATTTTTGATCCAATATTTCACAGCAGGGCCCATTCCTGCACCCAACAAGAGTATCTGTGCGGGGTTACAGTGTTGCGGCACCACCACCACCACCCAAGGCCCAATTTTTCTGCCCCTGTTTAACAGGGGCATGTAGTTCCAAATCTTGATATAATATTTCACAGTAGGGCCTGTTATTGCGCCCAACAAGATTAACTACCACCACCAAAGGCCCAATTTTTCTGCCCCTGTTTAACATGTAATTCCAAATCTTGTGTAAAATTTGGGGGGGTTGTAGCTCCACAGGACTGAGTGCAAAACCGTAATGCCTCCTATACATCAGATTTTCCAATGGGAAATGTTCAATGTGAGCTTGTTATCGGAAAGTCAGACAGTGTGTATGCTCCATCGAACATTTGCTGTCGGAATTTCCGCCCACAAATGTTTCTTAGCAGGTTCCCAAATTTTCTGCCAACAAAACTTTGTTGTCAGAAAGTCCAATCGTGTGTACAAAAGTCAGCGCACAAATGTTCATGCATGTTCGGAATCAAGTACCAGCCTGAAGTGCTCGGTCTTGTAAAACTAGCTTTCGTAATGTAGACAGCACATTCGTCACGCTGCAAATTTTGAAATCTCTCAATGCAGCGCATTCTCTTCTTCTTTATATTGCTAGAATAATGAATTTTTGTGTTGTTGCTGATATTCACAGAGTTCTGACAAATGGATTTTTAATTATTTCTCGTGATCTCATGAATAATCTTTATTTTTTTTTCTAGTGATCTCCAGAATAATAATTTTTTTTTATATTGATCTCCATTTTTTTTTGTTTTTTCTCGTGATCTCCAGAATCCTTTTTATTTTTTTCTAGTGATCTCCATAATATTTTTTGTCATTTGTGTGTCAAGTTACTACAACACCATTATTATCTTGTATATTTTAATCTCAAAGATACAACTATGTTGGTGTCTGTTGTTAATTTGACATTGTATTTTTGAAATGTACCTGCCTACTCACAAACAAACTGTCCTTTTTTAAGTAAAACACATAGCCAAGTATTTGTCCAAAAAAAAATATAGATATTTAACAGGGTTCCTAACAAAATAAAGAGGAAAGCAACGCTGGAGAAACAGTTGGAATTGGTGAAGCCTTTGTACCCCAGGGCAGACATCAATTATTTGACTGTCAAAATTAGTAACCTGAGGAGTTCATTTATTGGGAGCACAATACGGTCCAGGACTCCGAGAGATTGGGAGCAGCAGCAGATGACATATATGTCCTGAGGCTGTGGTCTTACAACAGCCTGCGTCTTTTGCCAGACCACACCAAACCCAGGCCATCACTCTCAACACTTCCTTCCATGCTTCCTTCCATGCTGCTCTGGTGGGTTGGCTGTGTTGCTGGAGGTGGAGGAAGAGTAGTATGGTCCAACTCACACCGGTGGCTTTGATTTGTGAGTTGGCCCCTCATCCCCTTGTTTAGGGCCTGAAGAATGATCTCCTCACAGATGAGGCGTTGGCCCTCCTCCATTCTAGTTTACTGGCTGTCACACAGCCAAATGACTCAGGGCCACCAGGGGTCGTGGGGATTACCGCAGTAGCCTGGCAAATTAAAGCAGTCGCTGACTCCTCCAAGTTCCTCGCCTTCCTGGTCCTTTTGGTTGGAAGGTGGAGGGTAGGAACCTGGGATTCCGTCAGGCTGCTTTCCACAGCCTCCTCCTGGCTGAGACTTTCCTGTGTATGAAAATGGTACATAGGTTTAGTTTTTTGGTCATCAATCACACCCAATTTTGAGCTCATGACTGTTGCAAATTGAATGTTAACAAATAGAAAAGACTATCATTCTGACCCCAGAATTTTTCATTCTTGTCCCAATCATTTTTGGCCACTACTGTCTATTGATATGTAAACCACTTTGTTAAATCAGAAATTATTGATCAATAACGTCTAGTTAACATCATTCAATTTTTGACAAGAAGTATGTTGAACAATGCTATACCTGGCTCAAGCTGGGCTCCTCCACATCTTCCTGGGTGGAAGGCCCAGGTTGGACTTCAGGAGCCTCATCTAATGTTGAAGGAAGTGTGAAAGGTTAGATAGTGATGGCCTGGGTTCATTCTGGTCTGACAAAAAATGCAGTCTGTCGTAGTACCAGAGCCTGGGTACATATACATCATCTGCTGCTGCTCCTGATCTCATGGAATCCTGGACTTTCTTGAGCTCCCTATTATATGTGCTCCTCAGGCTACCAATTTTGGCCTTCAAATAGTTGATGTCTGCCGTGGGAGTCACCGGCTTCACCAATTCCAACAGTTTCTCCAGCACTGCCTTCCTCTTTAGCTTGTTGGAATAGTCCCTGTTTTGGACTTGCCAGAGACATGGAAGCTCCCTGTTCATGTCCAGGAATCTGAGCAGGAAGTCTGGGTCCATGAATTTATCCACCATTTTCTCTGCAAGACACAACACAAGATAAACCCTAATGTCAGACTAAACTCTCCTAATCTTGTCTCAATATAGGCCTCAATCTATAAGCAGTATAGGCCACTAACCACTAATGCCCCAAGTTAAAATTGTACCTTTGTTTGCACGATCGGCGCTTACGATCCTCCACTCACAGAACGTACGTACAACTCCCATGTGTTATACTTTATATACACTGTGCATGCGTGAAACTCCGCCCCTGTCCTTCTTTCTAGTGACTTCCCCGGTTCTTCTCTTTTAGAGCAGTGGGAGAGCTCATGGCGGACACACAGTAGGTGCGTGCAGAGAACAGCAACAAGGAGGAAAGCCAGGAGCAAGGCAGCTCCACATACAGGAGGAGATATAAGGCTTCAAATATGTCCTTTGTAGAGATGGTGAAGATGGTGGACATCTTGAAGGGGGCAGACCATGAGGGGAAGTATGGACCGTACCCAAACCCAAATGTGAGAAAGGCCAAGATAATTACTAAAGTTGCGAGAAGTCTGCACAGGAATTTTGGGGTATGACGATCCAAAGAGCAATTGAGGAAACGCTGGTAAGACCTTAAATTGAGCAAGCACGATCAGTATAGAAGGACCAGGAAAGTGCTTCAAAAAAGTAAGTATTTGTCATGTGTTCCTAATATTATTACTTTCGTGCTGGTCCATGTACTTTTCTTTACTGCTGTACAGTTTAAAATGGTGAGTTTGAGGTTCGTGGGCACAGTAATTGTTGATAGTAAAACATTGTTCGTTCGACCACTAATACAACGTTTTTGGCAGATGTAGGTTAATCACATCTGTTTATGCCTATTTGTATTAAAAGAAGTTTAGTACATTGTTGTCTAGATGTGTTTGTAACTACAATGAAAGGCAAACTTGATTCAGTGTAAGGAGAGGACACTCAGCAGCTGTTTACACATCTGGATGCAGGAGCACTGGTGTGGGACACCAGAATAACCTTTTATGGTGTCCCACGCAGGTGCTCCAGTGGTTACTAAGGGTCTCTCCATGTGTGAAACCTGAACAAAACCGGTAAGTATTCCAGCTTTTAAAAGGGAAAAAATCATGTCTTCAGCTTGGAACTCTGCCAAAACAGACAATTGGATGACACCTCCAAGCAATGTTTCATATTACTATTTCTTGTCTCAAATATCTGTCTGCTAAGTATACCTTTTTTGTATTCACATAGGGGAGAAAAGAATCGGGACATATGAGGACACCTCAAACCCCACACCAAAGGAAAAGGGGAACAACTCAGCACACAAAATGAGGATGTTGATTCCGAGGTTCAGGAAGTGGGTGAAATGGTGACCACAACAGGTCTGTGTCTGAGACCACAGCTTCAGGTAATAGATGTATGCCTGCATATTTATAATACATGGTGTGTTTTTTTTTTCATTTTTAGGTTAAGTGGATGTTGTGGAAGAAGAAACTCACTTCAACAATGCAAGTCCTCATCAGCAAAATAATGGTGTGCAATCGAGATTTAGAGAAGGTCAAGGAAAACATCAATGATGTTGAAAAAAGACTCATCAACATCATTCATGTTTTAGCCAAAATCTAAAAAAAAAAAAATCAATGTTGTCATTATTGTTTATCTTTTTATAAAAAAATTTAAAGTAATTGGAAAGCCAAATTTTGAAGATGCACACAATGTGTCAACATGTGCTAGCTCCCATCATGGGGGATCAATGGATGTGTTTCGGGGGAGCAACCCCTTCCTCTCATCTACTTTAGTTGCAAGGAAGGGGTTGCACCCATAAAACGCGTACATTGATTTCCCATGATAGCAGATAGCACATGTTGACACACTGTGTGTCTTTTCCCTACATCTATCAAAATAGACACACATTTTAAGCATGGGATCATGATGGAAATCCACATTTTGACTCCCAATTTGTGTGCATCTTCAAAATTTGGCTTTTACAGGGGTGAGATCACCCCATCTGATGAAGGCAAAAATCAACAAAGTTTTGACAATGTCTCATATTGCCTTCACTTTATCAAAGTTGAACTTTGTAAGTTCCTGAGTTGTGGATGTGTATGTTATGGTTTTAAACATGCCTGTTTAGCCACAAAAAAGGCTATATCTACTGTCACACATACATGTTATACACCAAAGACGTTGGTTTGTTAAAAAACCCTTTTATAACGTACATTTGAATGTGCTTTGGAGTAAAATGTTTTATACTCAACAATGTGTGGCTTCTTCTTTCAATACTCAATACTAGTTTTAGGAGTAAGTTGGTGTAGTTACAGTGGCAATGGTGGTTATTTACTACAGGCAAATCCACTTTGCACTACAAGTGCTGTTTCATTGCAGTTTCAGTGCACTTTCCAGTGCAATTGTAGTGCAAAGTGGATTTGCCTTTAGTAAATAACCCCCACAGTGCTCTACAATTTGCCCCAATAAGACCATTTTAGGGACTCCAAGCAATTAATTCATAGAGTTGAAAAGGATGATTATGTTTTAGCATTAATGCATTACATACATTAACAACAAAAACATTATGTGTGTGTAGCAGACCCATAGCACAACATAATAGTTAGCTGAAGAAGAGATTGTCACTTCATGTATCAAATAAGTTACGTTTGCACTATTGAAGAAAATGGACAAAAATAAAAGGCCATTGGAGAACCTAGGAGACAGATAAGAGAATCACAAGCAGTAAATCAAATGAAATATGAGTTCAATTTTTACAAAGAAATTTATTTTCAAGAGGTTTTAAACATTATCTGGCATATGAATTGCCCCCCTACCCTCAAAGTACTCCAGATAGCTTTGCCATACTTCACAGGTGCTTTGGGGGGGCAAGCCAGGACGGCCAGGCTCAAGTGCCGTCATGTTTTGTTCTGGTGAGCCGGCCTCAGTCGCAACTGAAGCCAGATAGTTGGCTGCATTTTTCTTAAAAAAATATGCAAAATGCAGCAGCACACAACAATATGGTTTACTTTATATTCCGCCATATTTATTGAAGTTAAGAATAGCCGCAACCGGCTGGCCATTATGCCAAAGGAATTTTCCACCACTCTTCTGGCTCTGGCCAGCCGGTAGTTAAAAACCCTCTTGTCCGGGGTGAGACTCCTCATTTGGAACGGCCGCATCAGATGGTCCCCCAGCGTAAATGCTTCATCTACTACAAACACGAATGGGAAGCTCGCCACTTTGTCTGCTAGGGGAGGCAAGCCCAAGCTGCCATTCTGGAGCTGTCTGTAGAATTCTGTCTGGGTGATGACTCCACCATGTGACATACAGCCATTCTTCCCCACCTCCACATAGAGCAATTCGTAAGTCACTGACACCACCGCCAACAACACAATAGTACTATACTCCTTGTAGTTAAAGTAGTACGACCCCAAGTTGGGGGGTGGGACGATGCAGACGTGTTTCCCATCTATTGCCCCACCACAGTTGGGAAAGTCCCACTGCTGGGCAAATTGGGAGGCCACAGTCTGCCATTCCTGTGGGTTGGAAGGAAACTGTGGAGTCACACAAGAAAACAAAAATTTGTACATTTGCACATAACATTGCAAGCAGATTAGACACAAACATTCTTCGCCAACATAAATATAACATTTATTTAAATGAGTATTTAAACTCAAAAGAATAAGGTCCACTTATCAGATTCCTCACCCCCTATGATGGCTCATTGTAAAAATTTGAGGGTGGGGGGGTATTTTGGACAGGTAACCATCTCCACTTCATTGAGAGATGAATGCATAAATAATATGTGTTACTTTGGCCAGCCCCTCCTTACTTACATTATTGGCAGCCCATTGGACAGGTAAGAAGTGTCATAATCCAAAAATATGAATACACACTGTCCAAATCGAAGCACATTTTTACATTCTGCAATTAACTATCAAGATATTAGGGGAAGAAAACTTTAAGCAGTACCATTTGAAAGTATTCAGGCAGGCACTTGCACTATATGCTTTGGTGAATTCATCCATAAATATGACCACAAAAGAGGTAGGTATAGTGTGTATGGTTTGGGCAAAATCATCAGATAGAGTATTGGTATCGGTTGACTTAGCGGTTGGGGGGGCGGGAGGGTTCCAAATGAGTTTTGGCCCCCAAAATAAGCCTCTGGCACTTTGAGGACAGCAATTACATTTGGACACATTTTAGGGGGTGTTTAGGGTAAGCGCTACAATGGAGCTGACAAAATACATTGTTAAGTGACTAGGCTAGGTGTGTATGGGCCCAGGATAGCATGCTGGGGAGGTTAGTGAAGGCAAATATGCATAAAGGACAAAAAAGGAGCATTAAAAGCTTACAGCATGCATGAGGACAAAGAGGACATTCACAGCATATTACAATTATGGTGTTTAGGGAATGATGAAATAAATCCAATACATTAGCAAACATTAAATACATAGAATGTGATGTTAAAGGATAAAACTTACCTTAATATAGTCCTTCTGCAAGAACTCCAACACCAAGCCCAACAACGACATAAGCTCTCCGATGAGAATGTAACCGCAACATGGCTAGAAAATGGTCGGCTGGTCAGAACGAACTAACAGAACGCACTGAAAATCAATAAGGACCTGAGAAGAATGAGCTGAAAATCAGAAATGAGCGGACAAGAACGCACTGAAAAACAGAATCGAACTATAAATAGAACGAACTGAAAGACAGGAATGAACTGACAACATGCACTGAAGAACAGATACGAACCCAAAAGCAAAAACTGACAGAGCAGAAACTAACTGAAAATCACAAGATAAACACGAGATTAGCAGAAGGAGCCCAAAGGGTGGCGCACTGGCTATTGAACTTCCTATTTATAGTCCTGTTATATGTGTTGTACGTCACCTCGTTCTCACATTTTTGGCCAACATTTGTGTGACTGTGTGTACAATCAGGTCCATAAATATTGGGACATTGACACAATTCTAATCTTTTTGGCTCTATACACCACCACAATGGATTTGAAATGAAACAAACAAGATGTGCTTTAACTGCAGACTTTCAGCTTTAATTTGAGTGTATTTACATCCAAATCAGGTGAACGGTGTAGGAATTACAACAGTTTGTATATGTGCCACCCACTTTTTAAAGGACCAAAAGTAATGGGACAATTGGCTGCTCAGCTGCTCCATGGCCAGGTGTGTGTTATTCCCTCATTATCCCATTAACAAGGAGCAGATAAAAGGTCCAGAGTTCATTTCAAGTGTGCTATTTGCATTTGGAATTTGTTGCTGTCAACTCTCAATATGAGATCCAAAGAGCTGTCACTATCAGTGAAGCAAGCCATCATTAGGCTGAAAAAACAAAACAAACCCATCAGAGAGATAGCAAAAACATTAGGTGTGGCCAAATCAACTGTTTGGAACATCCTTAAAAAGAAAGAACGAACTGGTGAGCTCAGCAAAACCAAAAGACTTGGAAGACCTCGGAAAACAACTGTGGTGGATGACCGAAGAATTCTTTCCCTGGTGAAGAAAACACCCTTCACAACAGTTGGCCAGATCAAGAACACTCTCCAGGAGGTAGGTGTACATGTGTCAAAGTCAACAATCAAGAGAAGACTTCATCAGAGTGAATACAGAGATTTCACCATAGGATGTAAACCATTGGTGAGCCTCAAAAACAGGAAGGCCAGATTAGAGTTTGCCAAACAACATCTAAAAAAGCCTTCACAGTTCTGGAACAACATCCTATGGACATATGAGACCAAGATCAACTTGTACCAGAGTGATGGGAAGAGAAGAGTATGGAGAAGGAAAGGAACTGCTCATGATCCAAAGCATACCACCTCATCAGTGAAGCATGGTGGTGGTAGTGTTATGGCGTGGGCATGTATGGCTGCCAATGGAACTGGTTCTCTTGTATTTATTGATGATGTGACACCTGACAAAAGCAGCAGGATGAATTCTGAAGTGTTTCGGGCAATATTATCTGCTCATATTCAGCAAAATGTTTCAGAACTCATTGGACGGTGCTTCACAGTGCAGATGGACAATGACCTGAAGCATACTATGAAAGCAACCAAAGAGTTTTTAAGGGAAAGAAGTGGAATGTTATGCAATGGCCAAGTCAATCAGCTGACATGAATCCGATTGAACATGCATTTCACTTGCTGAAGACAAAACTGAAGGAAAAATGTCCCAAGAACAAGCAGGAACTCAAGACAGTTGCAGTAGAGGCCTGGCAGAGCATCACCAGGGATAAACCCCAGCGTCTGGTGATGTCTATGCCTTCCAGACTTCAGGCTGTAATTGACCGCAACCAAGTATTAAAAAGTGAAAGTTTGATGGATGATTGTTAATCTGTCCCATTACTTTTGGTCCCTTAAAAAGTGGGAGGTGAGGTGCATGCGTGGCAGCCTCTAAGATGGCCACCGGCTTCTAGAGCTCCGCTCCACCGCTGCCCACAGATCGCCACCATAGCCATCAGAGCGGACCCCCGCACACCTCACAGGGATATTCGAGCGGGGGAGACCCCCGGGAGCAAACACAGCATAACGGTGCACGTCTTGCGGAGCATCTCAGGCCAGATGACCGTGGCGGCCATCCCGGCCAGCTATGCCAAGATGGCGGCGGCCCCACGAGGATCTCTCACTACAGGAGACTCAGAGGAATCCATTGCAGATCAGGACTCCCAGTACCCACCTTCACCAGGTACAGACTTCCCCCCCCGCCTGTGGTCACCTCACCCACATCCACTGAATCTCTGCTTGGCCGTTTGGGACCCTGTTTTCCCTCCACCACCATGATGGACCCCCATACAGGCTTGCTGTTATCTGTGACAGAAGCCTCTGCAAACTCTCCTGCACCCACAGACTTTCCTTCCATGATGGAGACTTTCTCCCATTTACTCTCTAAAAGCCTGACCCTGAATGCGGCACAAATAACTTCCTCCATCCATGCTTATCTGCAGAAAATGGGGCAGAGGATTGATTCCATTGAAAAGAAAGCTGACCAAGCAGTCTCTCGTATCAACCAAAACTCAGCCAGAATACAGGACATGCAGGATCAACTTGAAACAGCTTTTTCTAAAATCGTCGATCTCGAAAATCAATCGAGACGATATCATTTCCGCATTAGAGGCCTCCCAGAGGCTGAAAAGGACACTCACGCTGCAGTTAAAAGCCTGCTGAGAGACCTCATTCCTGACATATCAGAACACCATCTGGAGATCGACAGAGCACATAGAGCCCTGCAACCCCCCCCCCCCGCTCAGATGGGCTCCCCCACGATATAATCGTGAAACCTCAATTTTATTCAGTTAAGGAGGAGGTGATGAGAAAGTCCAGGGGAACTGACAACCTCAAGCTGCTCGGCCACAGGATTCAGATATTCGCTGACTTATCGCCGTACACGGTACAGAAATTACCTATCGCTGGTCATTTCCCCTGCGTCTAAATTTTGCTTACAAAAATAAGAGCTATGGCTTCTCAACCCTTGCTGAAGACAAACGTCTCTTATTGCATCTAGACCTGATCTCACAAGATCCATCATACCCCCAGCAGGGCAGGAATACTCCCACTTCCATGAAATGTCCACCACCAGCGAGCCCTCTGCAACCTTCCTGGCTGAAACAGAGTTCCAAACGCACCAAAGAAAATTTCCCAACTTGATGTTTTGGTCCCATCAGGATCAGGGCTCTGATCCGGAACTTCCCTTTTGTCTACCACGGTCCTGAGCTGCCCTTTTAATTCTACTTATTACTTTCTCTTCTCGAAGGGTCCCTGGGCTTTGGGGACATACTACAACGGGGATCTTGACTGTGGTCATCTCCTCTGAAGAAGCACACCTGGAGAACGGCCTTTACTACATGCCTTTTGGGACTGGGGGGACTAGAAGCTTGTGCCCCTTGCAGGACGCTGGCTCTCTCGAACTGCTCAGGATAATACTTAGGGATTTCTGTCTAGCTTAATACTCACATTAGTGAGCATTTATTTAGGTCTCACTGGAGGGGAGGGGGGAAACAAATTTATATAACTTACCCTATCTGGATTAATCTCCCCCCAATTTAAAATTTAAATCATAGACGCGACGGCTTTGGCTTTCCAGACAGTGGGGAAAGTCTAGCTCCCTGCTGCCCTGGGTGTCGGGGCTCTCGCCGTCTTGGTTGGTCCTCCCCCCCCTGGGCTCTAGGGCGGAGGAGTGAGCCCCAGGGGGGAGGATGGTCGAGATTACAACTTCTCTGTTACGTTCCCTTTTATTTTAAAGTTATTCATGTTTTTGGTTCGCTCTGACAGTTACATCAAGGAGGATTTCCTTTTGACACCCTCCTTTCTTATAGATATGTTCTACTAGTGGCAGGGTAGAGGTGGTTCCAGTGCACCTCCATTAAGAACCAAGAATGCAGTTAATGCCATTGTTTCTTTTACCGGCTGCCCCAGGGATGGGACACCGATCCTCTCAGGTTAAAGGGTCAGGATGGGATCCCCCATCCTACCCCGGGAATTGGGGGGGGCTAGGAGCCCCCTAGTTTCTGAACAATGTTACTTTTGTTTACAAACATATTTGTTTTTTTGCACTTGTACGCTCACAGGTTCCGGGTCTGGCTTCAATCTCTCCTCCCAGGTCTTGACAAGACTACTTCCACCTCACTTGGGCTCTTGGGAGCCTTGACCGGCACGGTAAGATCTTTAACGCAATCCTGACCTCACCTCCCATATATAATGGCTAATCCTCCCACTAGGAAGCATACTCTTAAAATCATATCTCACAACGCTCAGGGACTCAACTCCCCCATTAAATGCAGAAAACTTTTTCAGCTTTACAAATCCATGCACACAGACGTCCTCTTCCTCCAAGAGACTCACTTCCCCATATCTTACCAACCCATGTTTCTTCACCAGCACGTCCCACAATTTTTCCTATCCTCTGCACATAACAAAACAAAGGGCGTTGCCATTTGCTTCGCCAAACACATTAACCTTGCTCAATCAGAAACTGTGTTGGACCCCCTGGGCCATTTCATTTTAGTCTCAGGGTCCATTGATGGAGAGTTATATACTTTTGTCTCTTACTACTCTCCCAACAAGGGTCAGAAATTTTTTTTTCGATTCCCTATTGCATAAACTCCAACCTCATCTTAAGGGCACAATCTTTATTGGTGGGGACTCCAACACAGCATTTGATTTCTCCTTGGACAAGATGGGTTCTGGTATCCCTAAACCTAAACGCCCTTCCAGACAAAGTGCTAAAATAGCGAAACTTCTTCATGTAATGGGATTAATAGATATTTGGAGGGAGACTCACCCACATTCTAAAGACTACACGCATTACTCAGCTCCCCATGGTTCCTATGCCAGGATAGACCACATCTTCACTAGACCCGCTACGATCCCTTTGGTTTTGAATTCCAAGATAGTGGACACCCCCCTATCAGACTACTCGATGGTCACGCTAGTAACTCAAAGAGCCTCGGAACGCACTAACCCCCCACGACGGCGTCTACAGGAATCTTTATAAAGTGACCCCATACAGTGTACCATCATAGAAGGAGCCATCAAGGAATACTTTGATATAAATTCCACAAGTGATGTTTCCCCTTAGACGGTGTGGGCTGCACACAAGTCAGTAATCAGGGGAAATTACAGCCCAGCTTAGATCAGAACACAGAGCGGACATGATTAAACTCACAGCAGATTTCAAGTCCCTCTCAAGAGCCCACAAGCTAAACCCTTCAGAATTGTTAGAGAAATTGGATAAAGCTCAGGCACTGCTAAACCTGAACCTCACTACAACAGCTGAAAAACAACTCAGATGGTCGGGGGCTAAATTCTACTCCCAAAAGGACAAGATTGGCTCAAAACTTGCGGTGAAGCTCAGCCCCAAACCCAGATCATTAGCCTTTCCAAAAGTGAGGTTACAATCCGGGGAACTGTCTCAGAACCCCACTAAAATAATGGAAGCTTTCCTCCAATACTAGCGGGACTTTATAAACCGCGACCCCCTGATTTAGCGAAACCACAGCAGGAATTCTTAAACTCCATTTTATTGCCTTCCCTCTCTAAGGAACACAGTGACTTACTTGAAAGTCCTTTTTCCCAGTCAGAAGTTCTAGATACGATTAATTCTCTAAAACTAGGTTCTGCTCCAGGCCCTGACGGACTCTCCACGGGGTATTATAAAAAGTTTGCACCTACACTAGCCCCACACCTTTCCAAATTCTTTAACTTCCTTAGAGAGGGTTCTCCTTTAAGATCAGATCTAAATGCAGCGTATATCTCAATGATCCCCAAACCAGAGAAAGACCCCAGTGAGGTGGCAAATTATCGCCCAATATCTTTAATCAATAATGACATTAAGATCCTAACAAAAATTTTGGCGAACAGGGTATCAAGCTTCATTCCCTCTTATATTCATAGAGACCAGGTGGGTTTTATCCCTGGCTGGCAAGGTACAGACCAGATTAGAAGGACCATTGACATTATATCCCTTTTACAATCTCACTGGGACGGTGGCCCCCCTCAAAAAGGATTCCTCTTATCAATTGACCTACATAAGGCCTTTGATTCCATAGACTGGACATACTTGTTTGACATCCTACAAAAATGGGGTTTTGGTCCATACTGCCTAAATCTGATTCGCTCCCTGTACTCCAACCCGACAGCACAGGTACGTCTGCTGGGCAGATACTCGACTTTGTTCCCTATAGGCAGGGACACCAGACAGGGGTGTCCACTATCCCCCCTCCTATTTGCAATAGCTATAGAAACCCCTTGGCCATAGCTATTGGATCAAACCCAGACATTAAAGGGGTACAGTGCGGAGATCAGGAACATAAATGCGCACTCTATGCTGATGACCTCATACTCTATATTACCTCCCCACTTATCTCCATTCCAGAGATATACAAAGTTCTAACCGCATTCAGTGTAGTGTCAGGTCTGACGGTTAATATAAATAAATCCACCATGCTAAATGTTACCGTACCTTCCGGTCTTCTTTCACAACTCGCTAGTAATTTTGACTTCCCCTGGGCCCAGAGGACCATCCGATATCTTGGAATCAACCTTACAGCGGATATCAGTAGCCTCTTCAAAGCTAATTATCCCCCCATGATTTATAAATGCAGGGGGAACTTGATAAATGGTCTAGGTGTGGTCTATCCTGGCTGGGAAGGGACCATGCTGTGAAAATTACACTTCTTCCAGGCCTTCTGTATTTATTCTGCTCCCTTCCAGTCCCACTCACGAAAGGTTTCCTCCGCAAACTCCAATCGGAAATTACGCGCTTTGTCTGGGGAAAGAAGGGATACAGATGCCCATCCAGCGTCCTTCTACTCCTTAAATCTCAGGGCGGACTGGGACTACCAGATCTTTGGGGATACTACCAGGCTGCTCAATTGGCTCAAATATCAATGATCTTCTCTAAGGGCCCAAAACCAGACTGGCTCTCTATAGAAAGAAGTGCGATGCCTCTTCACACCCTTGACTACCTTCTGTGGTGTGACCCAAAAATCAGACCAGCCATAATGGCTCCTACCCTGTCACTCTCCATATCACTCAGTACCAAGCTATTCAGACAAACTATCCTGACCTCTCCTTTAAAACCTCTATCACATATTTTTCATAATGCTGACCCCCACCCCCGGGTGTAAACATACAAGCATTTAGACGGTGGACTGATAAAGGTCTCTATCAAATAGGTCACTTGCTTACCCCAACTGGCCCAATAACCTTATCTCACTGTAAGAAAAAACTTGACATGCCGGACTCTGAAAAATTTAGATACTTCCATCCATAACCCCCTACGAACACTGGTGCTCGAATATCCAGGACCAGAAAGGGGGCATCTCCTTGATTTATACGATGCTTATGTCAAAGCCCGACACACCAGTATATGCGAAGACCTGGGAGGAGGATACAGGCCGAACGTGGACATCAGCAGAATGGTACAGATCCTGGACTCGCTCCTTCAAAGGTATCTGCAATATCTCTCTTATAGAAGCTAGCCTAAAGGTTATGTCAAGGTGGTACTATGTTCCTTCCAGATTAGCAATGATTTTCCCTGGAATATCCCCTCTTTGCTTCAGAGGTTGTTCGCTCCAGGGCTCAATGATTCACACTTGGTGGACCTGCCCTCATATCAGAACTTTTTGGCAGAAAATATTCTGAATCGTCAGTAACTTATTTAAAACGTCAGTAGCCCCCAACATACATATAGCTCTCCTTAATCAGAATCTGCCTGGTTTGCCCAAACACTCACAAGTACTGTCCTATTTTATCCTGTTAGGAGCTAAAATTACCATTGCTTAATGTTGGAAAAAGCCCACTGTATCCCTCAAGAGTTGTGTTAGAAAAATTTTGATTTCAACGATAAAGTGGGGAGGTTCATGACCACCTGGGAACCGTGGGCCTCTCTTCAGAACATTAATCTCATGCCGGGAATGACAGCAGGAGCAGATATTAGCACTTTCCCTCCCTGATTCAACCTCAACCTTATTCCTTTCCCTCCTCCCCCTCTTCTTTTCCTACATTTTCTTTCTTCCTCCTTTGGGACTCTCTTGTTCCTTACATTTCGGTAACATATAGAGTCCTGCAGTTCTCCCTCAGGGGAAGACTGTGAAGAACTTTAATGGGTCGGCCGGGGGTTCCTTGCCCCTCCCGCAACTAAAAGTTATCTCCCACTTTAGGGTTGTACTACGATTTGGAGGGCACTACCTTTATTGCCTTCCGCTACTTCACCAGCGACAACCTCTAGGGGAATGGAAGTGGACTCTGGGGGGTCACTGCACACTCCTTCAGGAAGATCCCACTGGGGAAGGGTGTGTGGGGTGTCCCGGTTAGTCCATAACTGGTATTACGGAGGTGGTTATGGGCCCCTAGGGCAGTTCCTTCATTGATATAGCGCTTCTTATCAAAAAGCACATCTTGCAATATAGATTTATAGTGTACCTTAGACTGTAGCGATACCTCAACAGTCTTTTTCAGTTACTCATAATGATATTGTTTCAGTAATCGATATGTATGAATCCATTGTCTATATATATATATATATGTGATCCTATACTGTTCATCATATAAAAATCAATAAAAATATTTGAAATAAAAAGTGGGAGGCACATATACAAGCTGTTGTAATTCCTACACCGTTCACCTGATTTGGATGTAAATACCCTCAAATTAAAGCTGAAAGTCTGCAGTTAAAGCACATTTTGTTCGTTTCATTTCAAATCCATTGTGGGGGTGTATAGAGTCAAAAAGATTACAATTGTGTCAATGTCCCAATATTTATGGACCTGACTGTATGCAAGACAAGTTTGAGCCAACATCCTTCGAGCAAAAATCCATGGTTTTGTTGTCCGAAAATCCGATCCTGTGTACGCGGCATTAAACTTTAAATAAAAAGGCTTTTATTTTCAGCAAGCAAATAAAAAATAAGGCTTCCAGCAGCACACAAGCAAAAATACAAAATTAAGTCCACTTATCTTCAGCAAAAAGGCACATACCGTTTGTGGATGGGTCCTCGCCCCAAGGTTTTAAAAGTCCTTGTTAAATCTTTTAGCAACCTCCAGCAAAGTTACAGCTCTCCAAGACAGGTGTATTCACCACAACTCCTCCTCACCACCACTCCTAGCACTACTTCCTGTCTTTAAGATCTACTTCCTGGAGGCTCTTAACCCCGTGTGTGCTGGAATCCCTGTAGTCAGGGGTGGAGGCTCTTTCCCATCCGAATATCACTTCAGAGCCTCCGAAATTCAGGGTCCCAAATATCTCTCTATTAACACAGAGAGAACTGCGAGTCAGTCCTCTCCTGATTAAAGCTATTTTTGGGGCGTTTCCATGGTGCTCCAGTGCCCTCAAAAGTGCAAGAGGTAGTCAAGAAATGATATGTGTAATTTATGCTCCTAGCACACCTGATGGTGCTCAATGCATGTTTGACCTCTGTATGTGGCCATGCTATGTAAAAGTTTCACACATGTGATATCGCCATACTCATACTTAGGAGGAGGAGTAGAATGTGTATGGGGTGTAATTTGTGGTATGGATATGCTGTGTGTGAGAAATAACCTGCTAATATCACAATTTTGTGAAAAGAAAAAGAAAAAAAATGATTTTGCAAAGAATTGTGGGAAAAAATTACAACTTCAAAAAACTCACAATGCCTCTTACTAAATACCTTGGAGTGTCTACTTTCCAAAAAGGGGTCATTTGGGGGGTATTTGCCCATTGCAGCACTCATCAATCCTTCCATGCTCAGCCATCTCATCCACCCCATCCATACTCAGCCATTCCCAGCCATACTCAGCCATACTCAGCCATACTCAGACATACCAGTAATACTCAGCCATACTCAGCCATACACAGCCATATGCAGCCATACTCAGCCATACCCAGCCAAACTCAGCCTACTCAGCCATACTCACCCATACTTAGCCATACCCAGCCATACTCAGCCATACTCAGCCATACCCAGCCATACTCAGCCATACTCAACCATACTTAGCCATACCCAGCCACCCCATCCATCCCCATCCATACTCAGCAATACTCAGCCATACCCAGCCTTTTCATCCATCCTCATCCATACTCAGCAATACTCAGCCATACCCAGCCATACTTAGCCAATGCTCAGCTATACCCAGCCATACTCAGCCAAACCCAGCCATACCCAGCCATACACAGCAATACCCAACCATACCCAGCCACCCCATCTATCCCCATCCATACTCAGCCATATCCAGCCATACTCAGCCATGCCCAGCCATACTCAGCCATACCCAGCCATACTTAGCCATACTCAGCCATACCCAGCCATACTCAGCCATACCCAGCCATACTCAGCCATACCCAGCCATACTCAGCCAAACCCAGCCATACCCAGCCATACACAGCAATACCCAGCCATACCCAGCCACCCCATCCATCCCCATCCATATTCAGCCATACCCAGCCATTCCCAGCCATACTCAGCCATACTCAGCCATACTCACTATACCCAGCTATACCCAGCCATACCCAGCCATATTCAGACATACCCAGCCATACTCAGCCATACCCAGCCATACCCAGCCATACTCAGCCATTCTCAGCCCCACTCAGCCGTACTCATTCATGCTCAATTATCCCATCCATACTCAACCATACTCAGCCATACTCAGCCATCCACATTCATGGCTCAATCATGCCCAGCCATCCCGATCCATGGCTCATCCATCCCCATTCATGCTTGTCACAGACCTAGCCAGCACAGAGGCTGTTGGAGAGGACTGTATGCAAGCCTGTTGCCCACCGATTATGGGCCCTAGCATTTGAGGTGAATGAGAAATCCAGTCTGAACTGTATTAATCGGACTCAGTCATGTATATATTGTATGGGGACTCCTTACTGTATATTTGTGTCCCTGAAGAGGGAGGGGGGATTCCTCCAGCCGCCCCCTGCTGATAAGACTGATTCATTCTGTTGGGACACATCCTGTGAGGAGATGCTGGTGTTATCAACATGTGTTTATGTTAATTGAGAGAGCTGATCACATTAGCCACCAGCACTGGCTAGGAGACGAATGGTCTAGGCTGAGGAGGGGGGACAGGGCCGTCTTTAATATTGATTGGACCCTGGGCAAAAATTTTCTTGGACCCCCCCTCCATGCAATTTCACTCTCCACCTGCTCTGAGACATACAATAAATAGCAGCTAGACTTAAAATCAGTTTACTGTATCAGATCAGGCAACGATTGGTTGCCAGTGGTTACAGCATATCACTGCCGCTT
Organism: Aquarana catesbeiana; assembly: GCF_042186555.1. Lineage (NCBI taxonomy): Eukaryota > Metazoa > Chordata > Amphibia > Anura > Ranidae > Aquarana > Aquarana catesbeiana. The sequence goes on along the minus strand of NC_133325.1, from coordinate 619,372,401 downwards.
ACTGACTGATTGCTAGAAGTTACAGCATACATTAAGGCTCACTGATTGGTTGCTATAGGTTACAGCACATCTTCTCCTCACTGCAGGGGGGCATGATATACATATGAATGCCGCCTTTTGTTTACATATCAATGCTGCCGGCCTTAGCTATTTACATATGAATGCAGCTGCTATTTACATATGATTGGCGATTATTTACATGTAAACACAGGGTCTGCAGGTGAGTCATCTGTACACAACAATAGGGCAGAGCTGGGCAGCATTAATAGCAGCACTTCACACTGAGATATCAGGACACAGCACAGGACTAAAACTTCAAAGGACAAGGGAATTTAAACTGGGATAGTTGGCAAGTATGAGGCAGCTGCTTAGGGCCCCACAACAATGACAGGGCCCAGGGCAGCTGCCCCTTTTGCCCTGCCTTAAAGACGGCCCTGAGGGGGGAGATTGTTGTTTGTATTGTTAATTGTAATTAGCTCCAGCTATTGTGTTTATATTAATGTGTGAAGCTCGGTGCCCACAAGACTGTCATCTGGTCTGGGTACATTTTGTAGTAAATTAGCTCATGTTAATTAGGTTAGCTTTGAGTCATCCCTGCTGTATAAAGGTCTGTGAGATCTCAAATAAAAAGTCAGTTCTGATGTACTCCAAGACTGGTGTTGTCTAGTTCTTGGGGTTCCTATAGCCAGATCCATTGGACTCGTGTTCCAGAACTTAGGAAGCGGTATATGACGGAAGCACTCAAGCGGAGTGTGGGACGTTCCGTGACATTGGTGGCAAGCAGCGGGAAAGCTTCCTGAAGTCTGGGACATCCAAACCTCCAACTGGATCCAAGATCAGCATAGCAGACTTCAGTCACCCCAGCGGAGATATGGACCTGGCATCAGAATTCCCGGGGCTGCTGCGGATCATCCTTTCAACGTACACCAGGACTGTGTCTGAGGATGAATACCTGGAGCTCAGGCAGCTGATTCGGGTGGAGCTCTGGATTGCAGCCCTCCGTCTCGCTGGTATAAAACAGGGCAAGTGCTTTCTAACCCAAGAGCAACGGGCCAGTGACCAACGGCATTGCGGATGGCATTTCTGGGAGAGCAGCCCCAGGAGCAATGGGTGACTGAGTTGGACAGGTTGGTCCAGCAGGAGATAGAGCTGGATAATCATTATCGGGCTCTGCAATGGCACGCAGAGGAGGGATATTTAGGGGAGACAACAGAATGCTCTCCGGAGGGATATGACTTTGGCGGCCCTGGATTGCTGTGGGAGAACCTTACAGATCTTTTTATGTTTGGCGATGAAGGGGAACCTGACCTTGAGGACCTGAGAGACTATAGAGAGTCTATGCTCGGTCTTGCAGGGGTCTCAGAGCTCAAACCTGATCTGGACCATTTGCTAAGGAAGGAACAGCATCTGGAAAGGGCATACAGGAAACTGCTAGAACAAGTTCAGCAGCATGCCAGAGAATCGGCAGTGGAAAATCCGGAGATTGCCGTCCCCAAACCTGAAGTGCTGACAATAGGGCAGAGCTCTGCTAACCTCTGCCCAGAAATGATAGCATCTTCTGGGTTCCATGGACAGGAGATGGTGAACCTCTATCCCCAGACATCAGTTGCAGAGACATGGGATTTGATAGACTTTTCTGCTGAGGAAAAACAACCTGATGAGCCTCCAGCAGAAGAGCTGCTATCAGGGCCAAAGTTCACTGTGTTCTGCCCAGCACCAACAGTGGCTTCGGCCTTCTTGAGAGAAGAGGTAGTCGGCCTTTCTCCCACAACACTGACAGGGACATGTGATTTTCTGCCAGCAGCATCTATGGAGTTAAAACAAACTTCTCCAGCTGAAGATCTGGTAACTTAACAGAGGGTCCAAGACCTCTGTCCCACACTTTTACCAATTCCAGAGACTGGGGATTTAATAGACGTTTCTGTAGAGAAGGAACCACCTGGCAAACCCCCAGCAGAAGTGCTGGCAACCGGACAGAGGGTCCAAGACCTCTGCCCCACACCTGCAGCAATTGTGGAGGCTCAGGCTGAGAAGATGGCAATCACTTCCCAGCAGCAGATACAGGGGGAGAAGGGAGAGGAGGTGTGTGTTGTCCCTCCCCAACAGTTGGCCAGGGTGGAGGAAGTGGGCTTTCCTCCCCAGCAAAGATCCGTGTACCTGGGAGACAGTACCATCGACATGTCGTCCCAGCAGCCAGATGAGGGAATGGAAAAGGAAGCAGCCGGCTCACCTCCCCAATGGCAGCTACACAGTTTGGGAGTGGAGGAAGCCAGCCGCCTGCCCCAACAGTTAGCCGGAGCAGAGGATGCGGAGTCCCCAGCAGAAGTGCTGGCAACAGGGCAGAGTGCTACCAACCTCTGCCCAGCACCGGCAACAACTACAGAGTTCCAGGGAGGCGGGGCAGTCGGCCTCCCTCTCCAACAGTTAGCCGGAACAGATGGTGTGGGGTTTCCAGCAGAAGGGCTGGCAACAGGGCCGAGGACTGCTGGACTCTGCCCTCAACTAACAGAGGATGGATTTCCTGTGAAGGTGGATGGGACTTCAGTCTCCACCTGTATACCCCAGGGATGCTGGGCAGTGGGCCCCAATCCCCAACAGCATGACAGAGTGAGCCCAGACACCCTGTCTTCTCTCCAGCGGCAGAAAGGATTCCAGGGAGAAGAGCCAGTCCAGGCCTCTCCCCAGCGGCAGATATGTTCTCTGAGAGAGGCAGAGGTTGGCTGGGTGAGTGATACTCTGTTTGGAATAATTTATTTGGGGTACTGTGTGGGTACAGGCAGTAGAGGACTGGAGCTGTTTACTAACTTCGGAGTCAACCCGTCTGGGGTCTCCTCCTGTGTTAGTCTCCTGCCGAAAGGGGAGAAATGTCACAGACCTAGCCAGCACAGAGGCTGTTGGAGAGGACTGTATGCAAGCCTGTTGCCCACCGATTATGGGCCCTTGCATTTGAGGTGAATGAGAAATCCAGTCTGAACTGTATTAATCGGACTCAGTCATGTATATATTGTATGGGGACTCCTTACTGTATATTTGTGTCCCTGAAGAGGGAGGGGGGATTCCTCCAGCAGCCCCCTGCTGATAAGACTGATTCATTCTGTTGGGACACATCCTGTGAGGAGATGCTGGTGTTATCAACATGTGTTTATGTTAATTGAGAGAGCTGATCACATTAGCCACCAGCACTGGCTAGGAGACGAATGGTCTAGGCTGAGGAGGGGGGAGATTGTTGTTTGTATTGTTAATTGTAATTAGCTCCAGCTATTGTGTTTATATTAATGTGTGAAGCTCGGTGCCCACAAGACTGTCATCTGGTCTGGGTACATTTTGTAGTAAATTAGCTCATGTTAATTAGGTTAGCTTTGAGTCATCCCTGCTGTATAAAGGTCTGTGAGATCTCAAATAAAAAGTCAGTTCTGATGTACTCCAAGACTGGTGTTGTCTAGTTCTTGGGGTTCCTATAGCCAGATCCATTGGACTCGTGTTCCAGAACTTAGGAAGCGGTATATGACGGAAGCACTCAAGCGGAGTGTGGGACGTTCCGTGACAATGCTCATCCATGCCACATAGGTTCTCATCCATGCCACATCCATGCCACTACAGTGCCTCACAGAAGTGTAATAGGTAGTCAAACAAAAACTTGTAGAAAAAAATGACATGTTCAAAAGACCCATTAAATTAGGTAATTTTTGGGGTGTTTGCATGGTGCTCCAGTGCCCTCAAAAGTGCAAGAGGTAGTCAAGAAATTATATGTGTAATTTATGCTCCTAGAACGCCTGATGGTGCTCCCTGCACGTTGGGTCTCTGTATGTGGCCACGCTGTGTGAAAGTCTTACACATGTGGTATCGCCATACTCTGGAGGAGTAGTAAAATGTGTTTTGCGGTGTAATTTGTGGTATGCATATGCTGTGTGTGAGAAATAACCTTCAAATATGACAATTTTGTGAAAAAAGAAAAGAAAAAAAATCTTGATTTTGCAAAGAATTGTGGGAAAAAAATTACAACTTCAAAAAACTTGCAATGGCTCTTACTAAATACCTTGCAGTGTCTACTTTCCAAAAAGGGGTCATTTGGGGGGCATTTGCCCATTGCAGCACTCATCAGTCCTTCCATGCTCAGCCATCTCATCCACCCTATCCATACTCAGCCATAATCAGCCATACCCAGCCATACCCAGCCATACTCGGCCATACTTAGCCATACCCAGATATACTCAGCCATACTCAGCCATACCCAGCCATACTCAGCCATACTCAGCCATACCCAGCCATACTCGGCCATACTTAGCCATACCCAGCCATACTCAGCCATACTCAGCCATACCCAGCCATACTCAGCCATACTCAACCATACTCAGCCATACCCAGCCACCCCATCCATCCCCAGCCATACTTAGCAGCAATACTCAGCCATACCCAGCCGCTACATCCATCCCCATCCATACTCAGCAATACTCAGCCATACCCAGCGATACTCAGCCATACCCAGCCATACCCAGCCATACTAAGCCAAACCCAGCCATACCCAGCCATACACAGCAATACCCAACCATACCCAGCCACCCCATCTATCCCCATCCATACTCAGCCATACACAGCAATACCCAGTCATACCCAGCCATACCCAGCCACCCCATCCATATTCAGCCATACCCAGCCATTCCCAGCCATACTCAGCCATACTCACTATACCCAGCTATACCCAGCCATACCCAGCCATATTCAGACATACCCACCATACTCAGCAATACTCAGCCATACCCAGCCATACTTAGCCAATGCCCAGCTCTACCCAGCCATACTCAGCCATACCCAGCCATACCCAGCCATACCCAGCCATACTCAGCCATACTCAGCCAAACCCAGCCATACCCAGCCATACACAGCAATACCCAACTATACCCAGCCACCCCATCTATCCCCATCCATACTCAGCCATATCCAGCCATACTCAGCCATACCCAGCCATACTCAGCAATACCCAGCCATACTTAGCCATACTCAGCCATACCCAGCCATACCCAGCCATACTCAGCCATACCCAGCCATACTCAGCCAAACACAGCCATACCCAGCCATACACAGCAATACCCAGCCATCCCATCCATCCCCAACCATATTCAGCCATACCCAGCCATTCCCAGCTATACTCAGCCATACTCACTATAACCAGCTATACCCAGCCATACCCAGCCATATTCAGACATACCCAGCCATACTCAGCCATACCCAGCCACACCCAGCCATACTCAGCCATACTCAGCCCGACTCAGCCTGACTCAGCCATACTCAGCCCAACTCAGCCATACTCATTCATGCTCAATTATCCCATCCATACTAAGCCATACTCAGCCGTCCACATTCATGGCTCAATCATGCTCAGCCATCCCCATCCATGGCTCATCCATCCCCATTCATACTCATCCATGCCACATAGGTTCTCATCCATGCCACATCCATGCCACTACAGTGCCTCACAGAAGTGTAATAGGTAGTCAAACAAAAACTTGTAGAAAAAAATGACATGTTCAAAAGACCCATCATTCCTCATAGATTATACGTTGGGGTGTTTTCTTATAAAATTAGGTTATTTTTGGGGCGTTTCCATGGTGCTCCAGTGCCCTCAAAAGTGCAAGAGGTAGTCAAGAAATTATATATGTAATTTATGCTCCTAGAACGCCTAATGGTGCTCCCTGCATGTTGGGTCTCTGTATGTGGCCACGCTGTGTAAAAGTCTAACACATGTGGTATCGCCTTACTCTGGAGGAGTAGTAAAATGTGTTTTGGGGTGTAATTTGTGGTATGCACATGCTGTGTGTGAGAAATAACCTTTTAATATGACAATTTTGTGAACAAAGAAAAGAAAAAAAATCTTGATTTTGCAAAGAATTGTGGGAAAAAATTACAACTTCAAAAAACTCACAATGCCTCTTACTAAATACCTTGGAGTGTCTACTTTCCAAAAAGGGGTCATTTGGGGGGTATTTGCCCATTGCAGCACTCATCAATCCTTCCATGCTCAGCCATCTCATCCACCCCATCCACACTCAGCCATACTCAGCCATACTCAGCCATACTCAGCCATACCAGCCATACTCAGCCATACTCAGCCATACGCAGCCATACGCAGCCATACTCAGCCATACCCAGCCATACTCAGCCTACTCAGCCATATTCAGCCATACTCAACCATACTATGTCATACCCAGACATACTCAGCCATACTCAGCCATACCCAGCCATATCCAGCCATACTCGCCCATACTTAGCCATACCCAGCCATACTCAGCCATACTCAGCCATACCCAGCCATACTCAGCCATACTCAACCATACTTAGCCATACCCAGCCACCCCATCCATCCCCATCCATACTCAGCAATACTCAGCCATACCCAGCCTTTCCATCCATCCTCATCCATACTCAGCAATACTCAGCCATACCCAGACATACTTAGCCAATGCTCAGCTATACCCAGCCATACTCAGCCAAACCCAGCCATACCCAGCCATACACAGTAATACCCAACCATACCCAGCCACCCCATCTATCCCCATCCATACTCAGCCATATCAAGCCATACTCAGCCATACCCAGCCATACTCAGCCATACCCAGCCATACTTAGCCATACTCAACCATACCCAGCCATACTCAGCCATACCCAGCCATACTCAGCCAAACCCAGCCATACCCAGCCATACACAGCAATACCCAGCCATACCCAGCCACCCCATCCATCCCCATCCATATTCAGCCATACCCAGCCATTCCCAGCCATACTCAGCCATACTCACTATACCCAGCTATAACCAGCCATACCCAGCCATACCCAGCCATACCCAGCCATACTCAGCCATTCTCAGCCCGACTCAGCCATACTCATTCATGCTCAATTATCCCATCCATACTCAGCCATACTCAGCCATCCACATTCATGGCTCAATCATGCTCAGCCATCCCGATCCATGGCTCATCCATCCCCATTCATGCTCATTCATGTCACATAGGTTCTCATCCATGCCACATCTATGCCACTACAGTGCCTCACAGAAGTGTAATAGGTAGTCAAACAAAAACTTGTAGAAAAAAATGACATGTTCATAAGACCCATTAAATTAGGTCATTTTTGGGGTGTTTCTATGGTGCTCCAGTGCCCTCAAAAGTGCAAGAGATAGTCAAGAATTCATATGTGTAATTTATGCTCCTAGAACGCCTGATGGTGCTCCCTGCATGTTGGGTCTCTGTATGTGGCCACGCTGTGTGAAAGTCTTACACATGTGGTATCGCCATACTCTGGAGGAGTAGTAAAATGTGTTTTGGGGTGTAATTTGTGGTATGCACATGCTGTGTGTGAGAAATAACCTTTTAATATGACAATTTTGTGAAAAAAGAAAAGAAAAAAAATCTTGATTTTGCAAAAATTGTGGGAAAAAATTACAACTTCAAATAACTCACAATGCCTCTTACTAAATACCTTGGAGTGTCTACTTTCCCAAAAGGGGTCATTTGGGGGGTATTTGCCCATTGCAGCACTCATCAATCCTTCCATGCTCAGCCATCTCATCCACCCCATCCATACTCAGCCATTCCCAGCCATACTCAGCCATACTCAGCCATACTCAGCCATACCAGCCATACTTAGCCATACTTAGCCATACGCAGCCATACGCAGCCATACTCAGCCATACCCAGCCATACTCAGCCTACTCAGCCATATTCAGCCATACTCAGCCATACTCAGTCATACCCAGACATACTCAGCCATGTTCAGCCATACCCAGCCATATCCAGCCATACTCGCCCATACTTTGCCATACCCAGCCATACTCAGCCATACTCAGCCATACTCAGCCATACTTAGCCATACCCAGCCACCCCATCCATCCCCATCCATACTCAGCAATACTCAGCCATACCCAGCCTTTCCATCCATCCTCATCCATACTCAGCAATACTCAGCCATACCCAGCCATACTTAGCCAATGCTCAGCTATACCCAGCCATACTCAGCCAAACCCAGCCATACCCAGCCATGCACAGCAATACCCAACCATACCCAGCCACCCCATCTATCCCCATCCATACTCAGCCATATCCAGCCATACTCGGCCATACCCAGCCATACTCAGCCATAACCAGCCATACTTAGCCATACTCAGCCATACCCAGCCATACTCAGCCATACCCAGCCATACTCAGCCAAACCCAGCCATACCCAGCCATACACAGCAATACCCAGCCATACCCAGCCACCCCATCCCTCCCCATCCATATTCAGCCATACCCAGCCATTCCCAGCCATACTCAGCCATACTCACTATACCCAGCTATACCCAGCCATACTCAGCCATACACAGCCATACCCAGCCATACTCAGCCATTCTCAGCCCGACTCAGCCATACTCATTCATGCTCAATTATCCCATCCATACTCAGCCATACTCAGCCATCCACATTCATGGCTCAATCATGCTCAGCCATCCCGATCCATGGCTCATCCATCCCCATTCATGCTCATCCATGCCACATAGGTTCTCATCCATGCCACATCCATGCCACTACAGTGCCTCACAGAAGTGTAATAGGTAGTCAAACAAAAACTTGTAGAAAAAAATGACATGTTCAAAAGACCTATTAAACTAGGTCATTTTTGGGGTGTTTGCATGGTGCTCCAGTGCCCTCAAAAGTGCAAGAGGTAGTCAAGAAATTATATGTGTAATTTATGCTCCTAGAACGCCTGATGGTGCTCCCTGCATGTTGGGTCTCTGTATGTGGCCACGCTGTGTGAAAGTCTTACACATGTGGTATCGCCATACTCTGGAGGAGTAGTAAAATGTGTTTTGGGGTGTAATTTGTGGTATGCATATGCTGTGTGTGAGAAATAACCTTCTAATATGACAATTTTGTGAAAAAAGAAAAGAAAAAAAATCATGATTTTGCAAAGAATTGTGGGAAAAAAATTACAACTTCAAAAAACTTGCAATGGCTCTTACTAAATACCTTGCAGTGTCTACTTTCCAAAAAGGGGTCATTTGGGGGGCATTTGCCCATTGCAGCACTCATCAATCCTTCCATGCTCAGCCATCTCATCCACCCTATCCATATTCAGCCATTCCCAGCCATACCCAGCCATACCCAGCCATACTCGGCCATACTTAGCCATACCCAGATATACCCAGCCATACCCAGCCATATTCAGACATACCCACCATACTCAGCAATACTCAGCCATACCCAGCCATACTTAGCCAATGCCCAGCTCTACCCAGCCATACTCAGCCATACCCAGCCATACCCAGCCATACTCAGCCATACTCAGCCATACTCAGCCAAACCCAGCCATACCCAGCCATACACAGCAATACCCAACCATACCCAGCCACCCCATCTATCCCCATCCATACTTAGCCATATCCAGCCATACTCAGCCATACCCAGCCATACTCAGCCATACCCAGCCATACTTAGCCATACTCAGCCATACCCAGCCATACTCAGCCATACCCAGCCATACTCAGCCATACCCAGCCATACTCAGCCAAACCCAGCCATACCCAGCCATACACAGCAATACCCAGCCATCCCATCCATCCCCATCCATATTCAGCCATACCCAGCCATTCCCAGCTATACTCAGCCATACTCACTATAACCAGCTATACCCAGCCATACCCAGCCATATTCAGACATACCCAGCCATACCCAGCCATACTCAGCCCAACTCAGCCATACTCATTCATGCTCAATTATCCCATCCATACTTAGCCATCCACATTCATGGCTCAATCATGCTAAGCCATCCCCATCCATGGCTCATCCATCCCCATTCATGCTCATCCATGCCACATAGGTTCTCATCCATGCCACATCCATGCCACTACAGTGCCTCACAGAAGTGTAATAGGTAGTCAAACAAAAACTTGTAGAAAAAAATGACATGATCAAAAGACCCATCATTCCTCATAGATTATACGTTGGGGTGTTTTCTTATCAAAATTAGGTTATTTTTGGGGCGTTTCCATGGTGCTCCAGTGCCCTCAAAAGTGCAAGAGGTAGTCAAGAAATTATATATGTAATTTATGCTCCTAGAACGCCTAATGGTGCTCCCTGCATGTTGGGTTTCTGTATGTGGCCACGCTGTGTAAAAGTCTCACACATGTGGTATCGCCATACTCTGGAGGAGTAGTAAAATGTGTTTTGGGGTGTAATTTGTGGTATGCACATGCTGTGCGTGAGAAATAACCTTTTAATATGACAATTTTGTGAAAAAAGAAAAGAAAAAAAATCTTGATTTTGCAAAGAATTGTGGGAAAAAATTACAACTTCAAAAAACTCACAATGCCTCTTACTAAATACCTTGGAGTGTCTACTTTCCAAAAAGGGGTCATTTGGGGGGTATTTGCCCATTGCAGCACTCATCAATCCTTCCATGCTCAGCCATCTCATCCACCCCATCCATACTCAGCCATTCCCAGTCATACTCAGCCATACTCAGCCATACTCAGCCATACCAGCCATACTCAGCCATACTCAGCCATACGCAGCCATACGCAGCCATACTCAGCCATACCCAGCCATACTCAGCCTACTCAGCCATATTCAGCCATACTCAGCCATACTCAGTCATACCCAGACATACTAAGCCATACTCAGCCATACCCAGCCATATCCAGCCATACTCGCCGATACTTAGCCATACCCAGCCATACTCAGCCATACTCAGCCATACCCAGCCATCCTCATCCATACTCAGCAATACTCAGCCATACCCAGCCATACTTAGCCAATGCTCAGCTATACCCAGCCATACTCAGCCAAACCCAGCCATACCCAGCCATACACAGCAATACCCAACCATACCCAGCCACCCCATCTATCCCCATCCATACTCAGCCATATCAAGCCATACTCAGCCATACCCAGCCATACTCAGCCATACCCAGCCATACTTAGCCATACTCAGCCATACCCAGCCATACTCAGCCATACCCAGCCATACTCAGCCATACCCAGCCATACTCAGCCATACCCAGCCATACTCAGCCAAACCCAGCCATACCCAGCCATACACAGCAATACCCAGCCACCCCATCCATCCCCATCCATATTCAGCCATACCCAGCCATTCCCAGCCATACTCAGCCATACTCACTATACCCAGCTATACCCAGCCATACCCAGCCATATTCAGACATACCCAGCCATACTCAGCCATACCCAGCCATACCCAGCCATACTCAGCCATTCTCAGCCCGACTCAGCCATACTCATTCATGCTCAATTATCCCATCCATACTCAGCCATACTCAGCCATCCACATTCATGGCTCAATCATGCCCAGCCATCCTGATCCATGGCTCATCCATCCCCATTCATGCTCATCCATGCCACATAGGTTCTCATCCATGCCACATCTATGCCACCACAGTGCCTCACAGAAGTGTAATAGGTAGTCAAACAAAAACTTGTAGAAAAAAATGACACGTTCAAAAGACCCATTAAATTAGGTCATTTTTGGGGTGTTTCCATGGTGCTCCAGTGCCCTCAAAAGTGCAAGAGGTAGTCAAGAAATTATATGTGTAATTTATGCTCCTAGAACGCCTGATGGTGCTCCCTGCATGTTGGGTCTCTGTATGTGGCCACGCTGTGTAAAAGTCTTACACATGTGGTATCGCCATACTCTGGAGGAGTAGTAAAATGTGTTTTGGGGTGTAATTTGTGGTATGCACATGCTGTGTGTGAGAAATAACCTTTTAATATGACAATTTTGCGAAAAAAGAAAAGAAAAAAAATCTTGATTTTGCAAAGAATTGTGGGAAAAAATTACAACTTCAAAAAACTCACAATGCCTCTTACTAAATACCTTGGAGTGTCTACTTTCCAAAAAGGGGTCATTTGGGGGGTATTTGCCCATTGCAGCACTCGTCAATCCTTCCATGCTCAGCCATCTCATCCACCCCATCTATACTCAGCCATTCCCAGCCATACTTAGCCATACCAGCCATACTCAGCCATACTCAGCCATACGCAGCCATACGCAGCCATACTCAGCCATACCCAGCCATACTCAGCCTACTCAGCCATATTCAGCCATACTCAGCCATACTCAGTCATACCCAGATATACTCAGCCATACTCAGCCATACCCAGCCATATCCAGCCATACTCGCCCATACTTAGCCATACCCAGCCATACTCAGCCATACTCAGCCATACCCAGCCATACTCAGCCATACTCAACCATACTTAGCCATACCCAGCCACCCCATCCATCCCCATCCATACTCAGCAATACTCAGCCAAACCCAGCCATACCCAGCCATACACAGCAATACCCAACCATACCCAGCCACCCCATCTATCCCCATCCATACTCAGCCATATCCAGCCATACTCAGCCATACCCAGCCATACTCAGCCATACCCAGCCATACTTAGCCATACTCAGCCATACCCAGCCATACTCAGCCATACCCAGCCATACTCAGCCAAACCCAGCCATACCCAGCCATACACAGCAATACCCAGCCATACCCAGCCACCCCATCCATCCCCATCCATATTCAGCCATACCCAGCCATTCCCAGCCATACTCACTATACCCAGCTATAACCAGCCATACCCAGCCATACCCAGCCATACTCAGCCATTCTCAGCCCGACTCAGCCATACTCATTCATGCTCAATTATCCCATCCATACTCAGCCATACTCAGCCATCCACATTCATGGCTCAATCATGCTCAGCCATCCCCATCCATGGCTCATCCATCCCCATTCATCCTCATCCATGCCACATAGGTTCTCATCCATGCCACATCCATGCCAATACAGTGCCTCACAGAAGTGTAATAGGTAGTCAAACAAAAACTTGTAGAAAAAAATGACATGTTCAAAAGACCCATTAAATTAGGTCATTTTTGGGGTGTTTCCATGGTGCTCCAGTGCCCTCAAAAGTGCAAGAGATAGTCAAGAATTTATATGTGTAATTTATGCTCCTAGAACGCCTGATGGTGCTCCCTGCATGTTGGGTCTCTGTATGTGGCCACGCTGTGTGAAAGTCTTACACATGTGGTATCGCCATACTCTGGAGGAGTAGTAAAATGTGTTTTGGGGTGTAATTTGTGGTATGCAAATGCTATGTGTGAGAAATAACCTTTTAATATGACAATTTTGCGAAAAAAGAAAAGAAAAAAAATCTTGATTTTGCAAAAATTGTGGGAAAAAATTACAACTTCAAATAACTCACAATGCCTCTTACTAAATACCTTGGAGTGTCTACTTTCCCAAAAGGGGTCATTTGGGGGGTATTTGCCCATTGCAGCACTCATCAATCCTTCCATGCTCAGCCATCTCATCCACCCCATCCATACTCAGCCATTCCCAGCCATACTCAGCCATATTCAGCCATACTCAGCCATACCAGCCATACTCAGCCATACTCAGTCATACCCAGACATACTCAGCCATGCTCAGCCATACCCAGCCATATCCAGCCATACTCGCCCATACTTAGCCATACCCAGCCATACTCAGCCATACTCAGCTATACTCAGCCATACTCAGCCATACTCAACCATACTTAGCCATACCCAGCCACCCCATCCATCCCCATCCATACTCAGCAATACTCAGCCATACCCAGCCTTTCCATCCATCCTCATCCATACTCAGCAATACTCAGCCATACCCAGCCATACTTAGCCAATGCTCAGCTATACCCAGCCATACTCAGCCAAACCCAGCCATACCCAGCCATACACAGCAATACCCAACCATACCCAGCCACCCCATCTATCCCCATCCATACTCAGCCATATCCAGCCATACTCAGCCATACCCAGCCATACTCAGCCATAACTAGCCATACTTAGCCATACTCAGCCATACCCAGCCATACTCAGCCATACCCAGCCATACTCAGCCAAACCCAGCCATACACAGCAATACCCAGCCATACCCAGCCACCCCATCCCTCCCCATCCATATTCAGCCATACCCAGCCATTCCCAGCCATACTCAGCCATACTCACTATACCCAGCTATACCCAGCCATACTCAGCCATACCCAGCCATACCCAGCCATACTCAGCCATTCTCAGCCCGACTCAGCCATACTCATTCATGCTCAATTATCCCATCCATACTCAGCCATACTCAGCCATCCACATTCATGGCTCAATCATGCCCAGCCATCCCGATCCATGGCTCATCCATCCCCATTCATGCTCATCCATGCCATATAGGTTCTCATCCATGCCACATCCATGCCACTACAGTGCCTCACAGAAGTGTAATAGGTAGTCAAACAAAAACTTGTAGAAAAAAATGACATGTTCAAAAGACCCATTAAATTAGGTCATTTTTGGGGTGTTTGCATGGTGCTCCAGTGCCCTCAAAAGTGCAAGAGGTAGTCAAGAAATTATATGTGTAATTTATGCTCCTAGAACGCCTGAAGGTGCTCCCTGCATGTTGGGTCTCTGTATGTGGCCACGCTGTGTGAAAGTCTTACACATGTGGTATCGCCATACTCTGGAGGAGTAGTAAAATGTGTTTTGGGGTGTAATTTGTGGTATGCATATGCTGTGTGTGAGAAATAACCTTCTAATATGACAATTTTGTGAAAAAAGAAAAGAAAAAAAATCTTGATTTTGCAAAGAATTGTGGGAAAAAAAATACAACTTCAAAAAACTTGCAATGGCTCTTACTAAATACCTTGCAGTGTCTACTTTCCAAAAAGGGGTCATTTGGGGGGCATTTGCCCATCGCAGCACTCATCAATCCTTCCATTCTCAGCCATCTCATCCACCCTATCCATATTCAGCCATTCCCAGCCATACCCAGCCATACCCAGCCATACTCGGCCATACTTAGCCATACCCAGATACACTCAGCCATACTCAGCCATACCCAGCCATACTCAGCCATACTCAGCCATACCCAGCCATACTCGGCCATACTCAGCCATACCCAGCCATATTTGGCCATACTTAGCCATACCCAGCCATACTCAGCCATACTCAGCCATACCCAGCAATACTCAGCCATACTCAACCATACTCAGCCATACCCAGCCACCCCATCCATCCCCAGCCATACTCAGCAGCAATATTCAGCCATACCCAGCCGCTCCATCCATCCCCATCCATACTCAGCAATACTCAGCCATACCCAGCCATACTCAGCCATACCCAGCCATACCCATCCATACTCAGCCAAACCCAACCATACCCAGCCATACACAGCAATACCCAACCATACCCAGCCACCCCATCTATCCCCATCCATACTCAGCCATACACAGCAATACTCAGTCATACCCAGCCACCCCATCCATCTCCATCCATATTCAGCCATACCCAGCCATTCCCAGCCATACTCAGCCATACTCACTATACCCAGCTATACCCAGCCATACCCAGCCATATTCAGACATACCCACCATACTCAGCAATACTCAGCCATACCCAGCCATGCTTAGCCAATGCCAAGCTCTACCCAGCCATACTCAGCCATACCCAGCCATACCCAGCCATACTCAGCCATACCCAGCCATACCCAGCCATACTCAGCCATACTCAGCCAAACCCAGCCATACCCAGCCATACACAGCAATACCCAACCATACCCAGCCACCCCATCTATCCCCATCCATACTTAGCCATATCCAGCCATACTCAGCCATACCCAGCCATACTCAGCCATACCCAGCCATACTTAGCCATACTCAGCCATACCCAACCATACTCAGCCATACCCAGCCATACTCAGCCATACCCAGCCATACTCAGCCAAACCCAGCCATACCCAGCCATACATAGCAATACCCAGCCATCCCATCCATCCCCATCCATATTCAGCCATACCCAGCCATTCCCAGCTATACTCAGCCATACTCACTATAACCAGCTATACCCAGCCATACCCAGCCATATTCAGACATACCCAGCCATACCCAGCCATACCCAGCCATACTCAGCCATACTCAGCCATACTCAGACCGACTCAGCCCGACTCAGCCATACTCAGCCCAACTCAGCCATACTCATTCATGCTCAATTATCCCATCCATACTCAGCCATACTCAGCCATCCACATTCATGGCTCAATCATGCTCAGCCATCCCCATCCATGGCTCATCCATCCCCATTCATGCTCATCCATGCCACATAGGTTCTCATCCATGCCACATCCATGCCACTACAGTGCCTCACAGAAGTGTAATAGGTAGTCAAACAAAAACTTGTAGAAAAAAATGACATGATCAAAAGACCCATCATTCCTCATAGATTATACGTTGGGGTGTTTTCTTATCAAAATTAGGTTATTTTTGGGGCGTTTCCATGGTGCTCCAGTGCCCTCAAAAGTGCAAGAGGTAGTCAAGAAATTATATATGTAATTTATGCTCCTAGAACGCCTAATGGTGCTCCCTGCATGTTGGGTCTCTGTATGTGGCCACGCTGTGTAAAAGTCTCACACATGTGGTATCGCTATACTCTGGAGGAGTAGTAAAATGTGTTTTGGGGTGTAATTTGTGGTATGCACATGCTGTGTGTGAGAAATAACCTTTTAATATGACAATTTTGTGAAAAAAGAAAAGAAAAAAAAATCTTGATTTTGCAAAGAATTGTGGGAAAAAATTACAACTTCAAAAAACTCACAATGCCTCTTACTAAATACCTTGGAGTGTCTACTTTCCAAAAAGGGGTCATTTGGGGGGTATTTGCCCATTGCAGCACTCATCAATCCTTCCATGCTCAGCCATCTCATCCACAACATCCATACTCAGCCATTCCCAGCCATACTCAGCCATACTCAGCCATACTCAGCCATACCAGCCATACTCAGCCATACTCAGCCATACGCAGCCATACGCAGCCATACTCAGCCATACCCAGCCATACTCAGCCTACTCAGCCATATTCAGCCATACTCAGCCATACTCAGTCATACCCAGACATACTAAGCCATACTCAGCCATATCCAGCCATACTCGCCGATACTTAGCCATACCCAGCCATACTCAGCCATACTCAGCCATACCCAGCCATACTCAGCCATACTCAACCATACTTAGCCATACCCAGCCACCCCATCCATCCCCATCCATACTCAGCTAAACTCAGCCATACCCAGCCTTTCCATCCATCCTCATCCATACTCAGCAATACTCAGCCATACCCAGCCATACTTAGCCAATGCTCAGCTATACCCAGCCATACTCAGCCAAACCCAGCCATACCCAGCCATACACAGCAATACCCAACCATACCCAGCCACCCCATCTATCCCCATCCATACTCAGCCATATCAAGCCATACTCAGCCATACCCAGCCATACTCAGCCATACCCAGCCATACTTAGCCATACTCAGCCATACCCAGCCATACTCAGCCATACCCAGCCATACTCAGCCATACCCAGCCATACTCAGCCATACCCAGCCATACTCAGCCATACCCAGCCATACTCAGCCAAACCCAGCCATACCCAGCCATACACAGCAATACCCAGCCATACCCAGCCACCCCATCCATCCCCATCCATATTCAGCCATACCCAGCCATTCCCAGCCATACTCAGCCATACTCACTATACCCAGCTATACCCAGCCATACCCAGCCATACCCAGCCATATTCAGACATACCCAGCCATACTCAGCCATACCCAGCCATACCCAGCCATACTCAGCCATTCTCAGCCCGACTCAGCCATACTCATTCATGCTCAATTATCCCATCCATATTCAGCCATACTCAGCCATCCACATTCATGGCTCAATCATGCCCAGCCATCCTGATCCATGGCTCATCCATCCCCATTCATGCTCATCCATGCCACATAGGTTCTCATCCATGCCACATCTATGCCACCACAGTGCCTCACAGAAGTGTAATAGGTAGTCAAACAAAAACTTGTAGAAAAAAATGACACGTTCAAAAGACCCATTAAATTAGGTCATTTTTGGGGTGTTTCCATGGTGCTCCAGTGCCCTCAAAAGTGCAAGAGGTAGTCAAGAAATTATATGTGTAATTTATGCTCCTAGAACGCCTGATGGTGCTCCCTGCATGTTGGGTCTCTGTATGTGGCCACGCTGTGTGAAAGTCTTACACATGTGGTATCGCCATTCTCTGGAGGAGTAGTAAAATGTGTTTTGGGGTGTAATTTGTGGTATGCACATGCTGTGTGTGAGAAATAACCTTTTAATATGACAATTTTGCGAAAAAAGAAAAGAAAAAAAATCTTGATTTTGCAAAGAATTGTGGGAGAAAATTACAACTTCAAAAAACTCACAATGCCTCTTACTAAATACCTTGGAGTGTCTACTTTCCAAAAAGGGGTAATTTGGGGGGTATTTGCCCATTGCAGCACTCATCAATCCTTCCATGCTCAGCCATCTCATCCACCCCATCCATACTCAGCCATTCCCAGCCATACTTAGCCATACCAGCCATACTCAGCCATACTCAGCCATACGCAGCCATACGCAGCCATACTCAGCCATACTCAGCCATACCCAGCCATACTCAGCCTACTCAGCCATATTTATCCATACTCAGCCATACTCAGTCATACCCAGACATACTCAGCCATACTCAGCCATACCCAGCCATATCCAGCCATACTCGCCCATACTTAGCCATACCCAGCCATACTCAGCCATACTCAGCCATACCCAGCCATACTCAGCCATACTCAACCATACTTAGCCATACCCAGCCACCCCATCCATTCCCATCCATACTCAGCAATACTCAGCCAAACCCAGCCATACCCAGCCATACACAGCAATACCCAACCATACCCAGCCACCCCATCTATCCCCATCCATACTCAGCCATATCCAGCCATACTCAGCCATACCCAGCCATACTCAGCCATACCCAGCTATACTTAGCCATACTCAGCCTTACCCAGCCATACTCAGCCATACCCAGCCATACTCAGCCAAACCCAGCCATACCCAGCCATACACAGCAATACCCAGCCATACCCAGCCACCCCATCCATCCCCATCCATATTCAGCCATACCCAGCCATTCCCAGCCATACTCAGCCATACTCACTATACCCAGCTATACCCAGCCATACCCAGCCATATTCAGACATACCCAGCCATACTCAGCCATACTCAGCCCGACTCAGCCATTCTCAGCCCCACTCAGCCATACTCATTCATGCTCAATTATCCCATCCATACTCAGCCATACTCAGCCATCCACATTCATGGCTCAATCAGGCCCAGCCATCCCAATCCAATGGCTCATCCATCCCCATTCATGCTCATTCATGCCACATAGGTTCTCATCCATGCCACATCTATGCCACTACAGTGCCTCACAGAAGTATAATAGGTAGTCAAACAAAAACTTGTAGAAAAAAATGACATGTTCAAAAGACCCATTAAATTAGGTCATTTTTGGGGTGTTTCCATGGTGCTCCAGTGCCCTCAAAAGTGCAAGAGGTAGTCAAGAAAAAATGTGTAATTTATGCTCCTAGAACGCCTGATGGTGCTCCCTGCATGTTGGGTCTCTGTATGTGGCCACGCTGTGTGAAAGTCTTACACATGTGGTATCGCCATACTCTGGAGGAGTAGTAAAATGTGTTTTGGGGTGTAATTTGTGGTATGCATATGCTGTGTGTGAGAAATAACCTTCTAATATGACAATTTTGTGAAAAAAGAAAAGAAAAAAAATCTTGATTTTGCAAAGAATTGTGGAAAAAAAATTACAACTTCAAAAAACTTGCAATGGCTCTTACTAAATACCTTGCAGTGTCTACTTTCCAAAAAGGGGTCATTTGGGGGGCATTTGCCCATTGCAGCACTCATCAATCCTTCCATGCTCAGCCATCTCATCCACCCTATCCATATTCAGCCATACCCAGCCATACCCAGCCATACCCAGCCATACTCGGCCATACTCAACCATACTCAGCCATACCCAGCCACCCCATCCATCCCCAGCCATACTCAGCAGCAATACTCAGCCATACCCAGCCGCTCCATCCATCCCCATCCATACTCAGCAATACTCAGCCATACCCAGCCATACTCAGCCATACCCAGCCATACCCAGCCATACTCAGCCAAACCCAGCCATACCCAGCCATACACAGCAATACCCAACCATACCCAGCCACCCCATATATCCCCATCCATACTCAGCCATATCCAGCCATACTCAGCCATACCCAGCCATACTCAGCCATATCCAGCCATACTCAGCCATACCCAGCCATACTCAGCCATACCCAGCCATACTCAGCCATACACAGCAATACCCAGTCATACCCAGCCATACCCAGTGTGACAGACCTAGCCAGAACAGAGGCTGTTGGAGAGGACTGTATGTAAGCCTGTTGCCTTTTGATTATGGGCCCTGGATTTTCAATGGAACAATACTCTTTGTGAGGTGAATGAGAAATCCAGGCTGAACTGTACTAATCGGACTCAGTCGTGTATATATGTATATATTGTATGGGGACTCCTTACTGTAGATTTGTGTCCCTGAAGAGGGAGGGGGGATTCCTCCAGCAGCCCCCTGCTGATAAGACTGATTCATTCTGTTGGGACACATCCTGTGAGGAGATGCTGGTGTCATCAATTCCAACTACCTGTGTTTATGTTAATTGAATGAGCTGATGACATTGTCCTCTATACAATGTAGGAGACGGGACGACTGCTATTGTGTTGATATAACTGTGTGAAGCTCGGTGACCACAAGTCTGGGCGAAAGGTCATGTCTCAGTCACCTAGGCTGTATAAAGGATTAGATAATTAGCTCATGTTAATTAAGTTACAGTTGTATTGTTAGAGGAGGTTCCAACGGCATATAAAGTTTTGTCATTTTGATTCTAAATAAAGTGAGTTCTTGGTAGCAACAAGCAAGTGTCGCCTTGTTTGTGCTCAGAGAGGTTGGGATATCTGTATACAGACTGGGAGGAAGTGGTATATGACGGAAGCACTCAAGCGGAGTGTGGGACGTTCCGTGACACCCAGCCACCCCATCCATCCCCATCCATATTCAGCCATACCCAGCCATTCCCAGCCATACTCAGCCATACTCACTATACCCAGCTATACCCAGCCATACCCAGCCATATTCAGACATACCCACCATACTCAGCAATACTCAGCCATACTTAGCCAATGCCCAGCTCTACCCAGCCATACTCAGCCATACCCAGCCATACCCAGCCATACTCAGCCATACCCAGCCATACCCAGCCATACTCAGCCATACTCAGCCAAACCCAGCCATACCCAGCCACCTCACTATACCCAGCTATACCCAGCCATACCCAGCCATATTCAGACATACCCACCATACTCAGCAATACTCAGCCATACTTAGCCAATGCCCAGCTCTACCCAGCCATACTCAGCCATACCCAGCCATACCCAGCCATACTCAGCCATACCCAGCCATACCCAGCCATACTCAGCCATACTCAGCCAAACCCAGCCATACCCAGCCATACACAGCAATACCCAACCATACCCAGCCACCCCATCTATCCCCATCCATACTCAGCCATATCCAGCCATACTCAGCCATACCCAGCCATACTCAGCCATACCCAGCCATACTTAGCCATACTCAGCCATACCCAGCCATACTCAGCCATACCCAGCCATACTCAGCCATACCCAGCCACACTCAGCCAAACACAGCCATACCCAGCCATACACAGCAATACCCAGCCATCCCATCCATCCCCATCCATATTCAGCCATTCCCAGCCATTCCCAGCTATACTCAGCCATACTCACTATAACCAGCTATACCCAGCCATACCCAGCCATATTCAGACATACCCAGCCATACTCAGCCATACTCAGCCCGACTCAGCCATACTCAGCCCGACTCAGCCATACTCATTCATGCTCAATTATCCCATCCATACTCAGCCATACTCAGCCATCCACATTCATGGCTCAATCATGCTCAGCCATCCCCATCCATGGCTCATCCATCCCCATTCATCCTCATCCATGCCACATAGGTTCTCATCCATGCCACATCCATGCCAATACAGTGCCTCACAGAAGTGTAATAGGTAGTCAAACAAAAACTTGTAGAAAAAAATGAATGTTCAAAAGACCCATCATTCCTCATAGATTATACGTTGGGGTGTTTTCTTATCAAAATTAGGTTATTTTTGGGGCGTTTCCATGGTGCTCCAGTGCCCTCAAAAGTGCAAGAGGTAGTCAAGAAATTATATGTGTGATTTATGCTCCTAGAACGCCTGATGGTGCTCCCTGCATGTTGGGTCTCTGTATGTGGCCACGCTGTGTAAAAGTCTCACACATGTGGTATCGCCATACTCTGGAGGAGTAGTAAAATGTGTTTTGGGGTGTAATTTGTGGTATGCACATGCTGTGTGTGAGAAATAACCTTTTAATATGACAATTTTGCGAAAAAAGAAAAGAAAAAAAATCTTGATTTTGCAAAGAATTGTGGGAAAAAATTACAACTTCAAAAAACTCACAATGCCTCTTACTAAATACCTTGGAGTGTCTACTTTCCAAAAAGGGGTAATTAGGGGGGTTTTTGTACTTTCCTGGCTTGTTAGGGTGTCAAGAAATAAGGCCGGCAGTACTTCAGGTGTGATCAATTGGTACCATAGCTTGTGGACTCTATAACTTTCACACAGACCAAATAATATACACCAATTTGGGTTATTTTTACCAAAGATATGTAGCAGTATACATTTTGGCCAAAATTTATGAAAAAAAATTACTAATTTGCAAAATGTTATAACTGAAACAAAGAAAAATGCATTTTTTTTACAGAATTTTTTTTTTTTTTTCTTTTATAGCGCAAAAAATAAAAAACCCAGCAGCGATTAAGTACCACCAAAAGAAATCTCTAATTGTGTGTAAAAAAAGGGCAAACATTTCATATGAGTACAGTGTTGCATGTCTGAGTAATTGTCATTCAAAATGTGACAGCACGGAAAGCTGAAAATTGGTCTGGTTAGTAAAGGGGTTTAAGTGCCTGGTGGGTAAGTGGTTAACCCAGGACACAAACAAGGCATTTGAATCAAATTTAACCACTTCAATAACAAGGACGTCATATGACATCCTTGGCTTTGAGCAGGTATATCTGAATGATGCCTGTAGTTACAAACATCATTCAGATATTGACGGTTTCAGCCGGCGAATCTTTACACCATAGGAATGATCATAGCGGCCGTTCCGCCGCTTGATCGTTCCTATGGGAGGCGAGAGGGGACATCCCCCCTTACCGCCGCCCTCCGGTGCCTGCTCCGACTCACCGTTACGATCGGTGAGGCGGAGAGTGGATCCGCCGGCTCCGGATGTAGATCATAGAGATTTCCGGCGGACCAGATGGTTCCCGGAGTCTCTATGATCGTCGGAGGCCGGGCGCGATGTTATGACGTCACGCCCGGCCTCTCCATTCAAAAAAACGGCGCCACTTCGGCCTGGAAGCGGCGATCGTTTTATTTTTTTTTTTTATTTCATGTTTCCCAGCCTAGTGGTAAGATATGGGGTCTTATTGACCCCATATCTCACTATTAACAGCACCTGTCATGTTATATTGCTATTACAAGGGATGTTTACATTCCTTGTAATAGGAATAAAAGTGATCAATTTTTTTTTTTTTCAAAAAAGTGTCAAAATAAAAAAAAAAAATATAATTAACAATAAAAAAAAAAAAAAATTTAAAGCGCCGCTGTCCCCGTGTGCTCGCACGCAGAAGCGAACGCATACGTAAGTCCCGCCCACATATGAAAACGGTGTTCAAACCATACATGTGAGGTATCGCCGCGAACGTTGGAGCAAGAGCAATAATTTTGGCCCTAGACCTCCTCTGTAACTCAAAACATGTAACCAGTAAAAAAATTTCAAGCGTCGCCTATGGGGATTTTTAAGTACCGAACATTGGCGCCATTCGACGAGCGTGTGCAATTTTGAAGCGTGACATGTTAGGTATCTATTTACTCGGCGTAACTTCATCTTTCACAAAATGCAAAAACATTGGGCTAACTTTACTGTTTTGTTTTTTTTTTAAACACAAAACAGTTTTTTTCCCCAAAAAAACGTGTTCGAAAAATTCCTGCGCAAATACTGTATGAGATAAAAAGTTGCAACAACCGCCATTGTATTTTCTAGGGTCTTTGCTAAAAAAACATATATAATGTTTGGGGGTTCTATGTAATTTTCTAGCAAAAAAATGATGATTTTTACATGTAGGAGCAAACTGTCAGAATTGGCGCGGTATTGAAGCGGTTAAAAAGTGAGAATTTTAGAGGGAATCTTGTGTGAAAACATTTAAAAAATAGACCTGTTGAGGAAATTTTTTTTTTAGTATACACTCGTAAGATTTGCTTTCACAATCAAACCCCATTGATTTGGGTTCTGAGGGATGTTTTTGAAGACATTACAGAAATTAAGATTTAGCTTCTGACAAATGAGTAAGGCAAAGTCTAATATTTACTCTGGCTAAGTAGGCTAAATATATATTAATTTCCCTATACCCTGTTTAAGAATGTCTGGGCTTTTAAGTTTAGTTGCCTTAATTAGCAGAGGATAATGAGGCGCATTTATGCTCTGGGGATATTGTACTTTAAGTTCTTCCTGTCAGAATGATAAATACAATTACAACTCAAAATCATTGAGATGTACCTCCTATTTTGAGATATTCAATATGTTTTAGCTAAGAAACCTTGAATTCGTTTGTTTAAAGAGTAACTCCACTTTCATGCAAAAATATAGCACATAAAATAATAATAATAATAATAATAATAATAATAAAAAAGAAATAAATACAAAATTCAATGCAATATGGCAAACAGTAGGCATTCTGTACACTATTGGTGTACAGAATGCTTCCACAAATGTCATTTTCTGCTTGTGTGATTGTCTCACTGATTTTTCCAAAAGTTTGCACCGAGATACAAACATCTTCTGCAAAAGAATGTTCATTTTTAGTGAGATATTTCCTAAGAATTGACCAACACCCCTGATCTCTATTGAGCAGATATGAGGTAATGCTGTAGGACAATCCATATGCATAAAATCGCTCCAAACTTACAATGAATTCACTCAAGTTAAAAAATATACACACAAGAACAGTCTAATATAGATATAAAGTGTAGTTCACTCTCACTCCACCAGTGCTATGGTGTCAAAAGTCCTATGTGAGCTTGATCAAATTTAGGTCCAAACAAACTGAGGATCCATGCGATATACGTATATCACTCCACCTCGTGTGATGCTTACAATCCACTCCCCAACATTCAGGAAACTCACTCCCATTGCCTTCACTTTCCTGATAGGCAATTGTGCATGTGGGATTCATGGATTCCACCTCTTGTAACAGATCACATATATGCACTTTACTTCTCCTTTAAGGAGTCGCTCAGGCTGCATAACAAATAAAGAAAGCCGCTATGAAAGCCGCTAAAACCATATGACTATATATAAATGAATAAAACAGTCCACATATACATATAAAGTGCATTCCATTCCACCAGTGTTATGATGAATTTGGTCCAAACAAATTGAATATCCATGTGATATTTATCACTCCACCTTGTGTGATGCATGCAATCCACTCCCCAACATCCAGGAAACCCACCGACTCACATTCCCTTCATTTTACTGACGCTGAGGTAATAACACATGCGGGATGCATAGATTCCACCTTTTGTAACAGATCCCATATATGCACTTCACTTCACCTTTAAGGAGTCACTCAGGCAGCATAATAAAAAATTAAAGCTGCGAGGGAGATGGGCGGAGCCTAGCGGAGCAGACATGCATTGTTAGAGCTCCGCACCTCTGAGGAGAGAAGAGAAGGACAAAGCGGAGCCTGCAGGCTCAAAAGGTATCCATTTGAACCTTTTTGCCCCAGGGAACAAACTGTGAAAGTTTGGGCAGGAAATATGGTACTGGGAGGAAACCGTGGCAGAAATAAAAATCACCTCACAAAGAGCTCACAGGCACTCACTGCAACTAAAGCAGCTCCAGTCACCTCACAAGATACAGCATAAGGGCACTCTCACAGACAGAAAATGTCACAGCAAGACTCTCCATTTGAGTCAGATACAGAACAAATCCTCTCACAAACTTCTCCACAAGCCTCCTCAGCATCCCCAGTAATATTATTACAATTTGAAAAGATGCTTCATAAGGCTTTAAAACAAACCTCAGACCAAATAACAAAAAGCCTAACCAAAGAAATAAGAGAGCTGGGAAACCGCACCGCAGCCTTAGAAATAAAAATGGATGAAATTGAAATTACAACCCAAGTAAATATAACAGAATTGGAACAATTAAAAGAAGAGAATTTAATACTTCAAACTAAGCTCGAAGATTACGAAAACAGAGCCAGACGTTCAAACTTGCGCATAAGGGGAATACCTGAAACTGTGACAGACCTGCAATCTACTATTACTGCTCTATTACAAGAACTAAAGCCAGATATCCCTATTGAACGTTTAGAACTGGACAGAGTACACAGAGCCCTCACAGCCAAAAAGAAAGATGGACCCCCACGTGATATAATCACAAAATTTCATTATTACAGAACGAAAGAACAAATACTAATTGCTGCAAGAGAAAAAAAGGAACTTAATTTTCAAGGACACAATTATCAAATTTTTGCTGACCTATCCCAACTTACTATTACTAAAAGACGATCCATGAAACCCCAACTAATGGAACTGCAACGCCACAACATTATGTATCAATGGGGCTTCCCCTTTTCAGTCAGATTTAGCTACCAAGGTACAATTTACAGAAGCAGATCAGCAGATGAACTACAACAAACCCTTTTAAAATTAAATCTGACAGAACCCACAAGCAGCAACTCTCCCACACGCAGAAGAATGGCATCATCTTCACCTTCAGGCAGCACTCAGAAAATTTCAGAACAAATTGGGAATCATCATTCTCACAAAAGAGGCCGTTATGCCACGTCATCCATGGACCAAGAAGATTCAATGGACTGACATCCTAATTCCTGATATCTCTTCATTTATTATACTAAGAGATGGTTCTCTATAAAAAAAACCTGTATTTATAACTGAATGTAACTGCATTCTGATAGTCACACACTGTGTGGGATCATGTTACATTCCAGTTATATTTCTTATTAATTCTGATTCATATAGCCTTAGAATATATAAGTGAAATAAGGAAATTCTTGTTAGTTATATATTATCAGGTAATGACAATAGATTTATTACTTTTTAGGACAAATATGTTCAATAATCCAGAAGTAATGGAAGCTTTTTCTTTCTTTTCTTAAAACAAATATATTATTACCTAACTAGTTCCTAGAATTATGTTTTTGTTTATTCTAATCTGAAGCAATACAACCTCAATTTTATGAGTTAACATATCTAAACAGTTACATATGAATAAAATATGTAATTGTTTACTCTAAAAGGGTTAAAATCCCAAAATAATTCAAACTATCTTCATCAATACCAAAGTTATTAACAGTACCTTTCTAACTGAATTATTTAGCCTAGGGCAAGACTAACCATATACAACCACCCTGGAATAAATAATTTCAACAAAAACTATATTCTGCACTCCAATTAATGAAACATCATTTTGATGTCTTTTGACATAGCACTTCTCTCCTGTAAGCGGAAGATCCGTGTACCCCCATTAGCCCTCCTCATTCTCCCAACCATATTATGTGGGAGTGAGACGAAGGCACTTATTCCCCTGAGAGAGATATTTATTCTCTTTCACGGGTAAATTGTGATTACTTGCAAAAAATAATTTATACAATGTATCATCTAATCTCATATGTTTTTTGTTTACTCTTTACTCCAGAATTCACTGGTTTCTTTTCTATCTATTCATCTCTTCAGTCCACACAGGTTGATCTGCGCAGTCAGCTCTGCATAACAAAAAGTAAGTCAAAACTATTTGATCTGTTGCCATGGCACCACTGAATATACTTTCCCTAAATGTTCAGGGAATAAATGTCCCTCAAAAAAGGACCAAAGCCTTCCGTACTTTCCATAACAAGAAGGCTCACATAGTATGCCTCCAAGAAACACACTTCACCAAAGATTCTACTCCAAAATATATTTCTCCTTTTTATCAACAAATTTACACGGCTTCTGCCTGTACCAAGCAAAGGGGAACTCTAATTGCATTTCACCGATCCACACCATTCACCTTATCATCAGAAATTAAAGACCCAGAAGGTAGATACCTGATACTCATGGGTTATATAATGGATACAGCAATCACGGTGATTTCCTACTACGCTCCTAACAAACAACCTACACCATTCCTCTCACATATATTACAAGTGATTAATACACACAAAATAGGAACAGTGATAATGTGTGGGGATTCGAACCAGGTCCTCCTCCCATTTCTAGATAAATCACCTTTTACACCATCCAAAATAACCTCTAGATTACCTTTTTCTCAACTTCTTTCCAAATACAATCTGGTAGATTCGTGGAGAGAAAGTAACCCAATGAAAAAGAAATTCACTTATTTCTCACACCCTCATCAAACCTTCACCAGAATAGATCATATTTTTCTAACAATAGGAATGATACCAGAAATTATTGCATCAGATATAATTCCGATTCCGTGGTCTGACCATAATGCAGTATACACTACTATAGCCTCAGCCATACCAAAAGCGCATGACCCAACGTGGTACTTACCGGACATAATGCTCAAACACCCACTACATCAGATGGCCATTGAACAAGCTTTAAAGGAATACATATCAATTAATAATACAACAGACATCTCCCCAGTAACACTGTGGGAAGCTCATAAGCCTGTCTTGCATGGTACAATACAAAGACAAATGGCACTATTTAAACGGGAACGCAAAAATCTAGCAAAAAAACTAGAACTCAGTTTTAATGCAGCCTACATATCATTTCAAGATAATCCATCTCAGAGTACAAAATCTCATCTGGAAAAATCTAGATTGGAATACGATCTATTTCTCACTGAGTCAGTTGATAAATCCCTCAAACGCTCCAAACACAATTTCTACATGAATACAAACAAACCAGGTACATATTTGGCTCGGGCATTAAATTCAACTAACAAATCTTTCAAACCAATACGTTTGAAATTATCAAAAAATGTTTACACTTGTAATCCAGTTAAAATAGTCCATAAATTTCACTCACATCTCGCAACTTTATACAAGACAAACAATGAATTTAATCCTACAGAGGCTGAATCCTTCTTCTCAAAAATATCCTTACCTGAGTTATCTCAGAATCAAAAAAGCAGTTTGGATGAGCCTATAACTATAGATGAAGTTGCTAACGCCATAAAAGACCTAAAACTTTACAAAAGACCAGGCCCAGACGGCTACTCGGCTTTATACTATAAAACATTCTCAGAAATACTCTCTCCCATTCTCACTGAAACTTTTAACAAACTTCTAGACGGACATTCTTTTCGGCAAGAAACACTAATGGCAATTGTTTGTATGATCCCAAAACCCCTTTCTGATGATACTTCCTGTGTGAATTATCGGCCTATCTCTCTGTTAAACCTCGATATTAAATTATTAGCAAAAATAATAGCAAAACGCCTCAATAGCATTATAGGAAAATTAATACATAGAGATCAAGTAGGCTTCATGCCAAATAGACAGGCAGGCGATAATATACGCAGGGCAGTGTTATTGGCACATATTGCTAAAAAACGGAAAATCCCTTTATGTTTTCTATCTCTCGATATTAAGAGGGCATTTGACACAGTATCCTGGCAATATATGCAATATTCATTACAAAAATGGGGTTTTGGACCCCACTTTTTAACATGGATCAAAGCATTATATAATAAACCCAAAGCCTATATAAAATATGCTGGATACAAATCTGAAGCCTTTAATATCGAAAGAGGTAGCCGACAGGGTTGCCCATTATCTCCCTTATTATTTGCCCTTATACTCGAACCCATGGCCCAATACATCAGAACAAACCAAACTATAACTGGCATTGAAGTAGGAGGTATTACACACAAATTATGTATATTTGCAGATGATATATTACTTTTTCTATCATCACCACAGGTCTCTGGTCCTAACTTAATACCAGCTCTTGATGGATTTGCAGCCCTATCCGGCCTTATGATTAATCCTAAGAAATGCCTAGTGCTTAATATTTCACTCACAAACATGGAATTGATCCCGGCTAGGGCTGCACTCCCATTCACATGGGCAGAAAAATCAATCCCATATCTTGGAATTCATTTAACAGCATCTCATTCTGACTTATTCTCAACCAATTATCCTCCTGTATTAAGACAGATCACAAATCTAATAAAACAATGGTCGCAACTTCCTTTATCCTGGATAGGGAAGATTAATGCAATCAAAATGACTATTCTACCCAAATTGCTTTATCTATTCAGAGTCCTCCCTATTCCAATTCCTTCCTATTTTTTGAGAATAGTACAAAAAAGAGCAACTTATATATGGGGCTCTTCTAAACCACGTATACCTATACACACACTACATCTTCCCAAAAATAAAGGAGGCCTGGGATACCCTAATTTTACTAACTACTACAGAGCAGCACATTTGGCCAGTCTGTCCAAATACCATGCAAAACAGGAAATCCCATTATGGGTATTTATAGAGGCTTCAGAAAATGACCCTCTATTAATATCAAATTTATTATGGCTTGATCCTAAAGACCGCTTTAAAATTTATAATCCCATAACTAAACACTTCTTATCTCTCTGGGATAAACTAAAAACCAAATATCAGTTACAATCTCCACACAATCCTCTCCTTTCTTTTATCAGAAATCCGGCCTTTTATCCGGCATGGATCTACCCAAATTCTTTTAAAGCTTGGACAACATCAGGCATTCAGACACTAAATGACTTCATAGCATCTAAATCATTCCTTTCATTCCCATCGCTTAGAGAAAAATATGATCTACCAAACTCTGAGATATTTAGATATCTCCAGATCAAAAATTTCTATACACCATTCCTAAAGGGGGATACACCATTATCCCAATTATCCATTTTTGAATCAATCTGTACAAACGATCCATTTGCTAAAGGTACAATTTCATCACTTTATAATCAATTATATGGAGTAGCAAATCTTAATAGACCCTCTTACGTTCAGAGGTGGGAGGAAGACCTGGGACGAACTTTAGAAGACATGGACTGGTCTAACATATGGCTCACATCTAAGTCATCTTCACCCAACATCTTAGCACTGGAGACAAATTATGAAGTCCTAACTCGCTGGTACCTTGTACCCGCTAGAGTGGCAAAATATTCACCTAATACCTCAGCTCTTTGTTTTCGAGGATGCCCAGAAATAGGCACATATTTACACATATGGTGGACGTGCCCAGTAATCCAAACCTTCTGGAAGGAAGTCTTCGTGATTGCATCTAAAATATTTAAAAAAATAATACAACCAGATCCATATTTAACTTTACTTAATCTAAAACCGGAATGGTTAACACTTTCTCAATTCAAACTTATGATCCAACTAATAACAGCTGCAAAACAAACAGTGGCCAAGGCATGGAAATCTCCTACATTGGTACTAGCAGAAACAATTCACAGAATGAATAATACAATGTCCCATGCTAAGATGGTAGCCATCGATCAAAATCAAATTCCAAAATTTGAAAAACTTTGGCATCCTTGGATAAAACAACAGTTCCTGTCAAACTTCAATGACTCTGTCCTGTTGCCATGGTAACAGATTAAATGACTTACAGAGACACCCATTCTAAGGCTTCAAAGAGAACTAAAAAGAATAATAAACCGACGAGCGGGACAACCTTGTCGACCATACCTCTACCTTTCAACCCTTTTTCTTCTTTCTCTTTCCTTTTCTCCACCTTACGATTAAAGCTCATTATCAGAATTTATTTGACCTATATACACTCTACTTGTAAACAATATGTATAGTAGGTATAAATCATTTAAATACCTACAAAAGTAACTAAGGAAATGATATATATCTTTAATTTAGGTTTACTTGAACCCAATGTTTAATTTTGAAATTTCATGATATTTACCTATATAAACCCTACTGTAAAACAATGAGCTTACTTTATAGATCCTTGTAAACTTACTTTATGTATCTTTATAACATTGTATACTCAATAAACTTCTTTTGACAAGGAAAAATTAAAGCTGCTAATAGTTTAAAACCATATGACCAATAACTTTATTCACTCCACAGGTAAAAATCTACTCACAAACATCCAAATATCAATGCTCATCAAAACCACCCAGAGCAAAGACTTGAACCCGATTGAAAATCTCTGGAGAGATCAGAAAATAGCTGTGCACGACGTTCCCCATCCAACCTGATGGAGCTTGAGAGGTCCTGCAAAGAATAATAGGAGAAATGGACCGAAAATAAGTGTGCCAAGCTTGTAGCATTATACTCAATAAGACTTGAGGCTGTAATTGGTGCAAAAGGTGCTTCAACAAAGTATTGAACAAAGGCTGTGACTACTTATGTACATGGATTTTTTTTGTTTTTTATTTTTAACACTTCCCACTCAGCCACTGCACATAAACGGCCGGGTGAGAGCTCTCTCCTTCTGAGTGGACATTCCTGAACGTCCTTCAGAAGGAGCGGGATTGCACAGGCGCACTCCCACGCACCCTCGTGATCCCGATGCGCGCGTGTCCCCTGGACACGCCGCATCTCGGAACGGCAGGAGGGCACTGTGAATTGCCCTCCTGATCCACATGATGGCTGTGTCTAATCACAGCCATCGTAATGTAAACATAGGGGGAGGGGTGACATCTGACAGGGGATCACGCCGCTGCATGCCTGCGCAGTGGCGTGATCCCAATCTGCCT
This sequence comes from Aquarana catesbeiana, assembly GCF_042186555.1. NCBI lineage: Eukaryota > Metazoa > Chordata > Amphibia > Anura > Ranidae > Aquarana > Aquarana catesbeiana. Next base: position 619,339,559 of record NC_133325.1, on the reverse strand, counting down.
GTGCCCCCCAGAGACAGGAGAGTAGTACAAGACAGGAGGGCCATGTGATTGGCCCTCCTGATCACATGACGACTGTTTCCAATCACAGTCATCATGTAATGTAAATAGAGAGTGATTGTAACTGCTCTCATCTCTTCTTCTCCTCACACAGAGCCTGTCATTGAGGAGAAGAAGAGACAATCTGTGCTGCAGCTGGGAGATCATTGAGTTTTTAGCTGTTTGTCTGCTGTTTACCCACTAATCACCCAGCTAGTGTCCCCAAAACACAGTGTCCCTAAAACACAGTGTCTCAAAAACTGTGAAAACACCTGTCATACAGTGAACATCTACCCGTCAACAACTGGCACATCTGTCCACCAACAGCTGGCACATCTGCCCGCCAACAGCTGGCACATCAGACCATCAACAGCTGGCACATCAGCCCGTCAACAGCTGGCACATCAGCCGCCCGCCATCATCAGGCACATCTGTCTGCCATCATCAGGCACATCTGCCACCTGCCAACATCTGGCACATCTGCTGCCCGCCAACATCTGGCACATCTGCCAACCGCCAACATCAGGCAATCTGCCGCCCGCCAACATCAGGCACATCTGCCACCCACCAACGTCAGGCACATCTGCCTGCCAACATCAGGCACATCTACCCGCCAACATCAGGCACATCTAGCCTCCCACCATCTGGCATGGCCACCCACCATCTGCCGCCCACCATCGGACACATCTGCCACCCGCCATCTGACATATCTGCCGCCCGCCACCTGACACATCTGCCGCCCGCCATCTGGCACATCTGCCTGCCATCTGGCACATCTGCCCGCCAACATGACTAAAAGATCATACAGTGCAGAGGAGGCTCTCCAGATACTCCAGAGTATGTCGTACTAGAGTAGCGGGGAACTTTCTCCGTCAGACTCGGATAGCGACTATGAGCCAGCGGAAAGCAGTTGCTCCGAGATGGAAACCGAGGAAGATAGAATTCTAACAAGGAGAATCAGGAGATATGAGCAGGCACAGACATCCACCAGCAGCGCACCACTCCAGGGCATTCACCAGCAGGCATCCACCAGCAGCGCAGCACTCCAGGGTGATATGCAGGCATCCACCAGCAGTGCAGAACTCCAGGGCATCCATCAGCAGGCATCCACCAGCAGAGCAGCACTCCGGGATAGGCAGGTATCAACCAGCAGTTCTGCAACCTTCCTAGAGGATAGGCCAGATTCTATCAATGGAGCATCCCATCAATGAGGCAGGGCCCATACTAGCCTCCCAGATGTTCTACTGTATCCAACATGACTGCCCGATACATCAGTAGAAACTGTAATTCCCCTTTTTACAGCCCAGCCAGGCCCTCAGAAACAGTCAGAAAATGTAACCCCAATTTATTATTTTCACTTATTTTTTACCGATGATCTCCTAAAATACATTGTGGAGCAATGTAATCTATACACCAGCCAACATATAGCCAACAATCCAAATTCTTCATATGCCCATCTTTTGGTTTGGAAACCCCTCACCGTGTAAGAATTTAAAATTTTCCTTGGCCTAACCCTCAACATGGGGCTGACAAAAAAAATGAACTCCATGCCTACTGGTCTACCCAACCTATCCACCACATGCCGGTCTATTCATCAATGATGCCCAGAACCCATTATGAGATGATTATGAGATTTTTACATTTCAACAACAATGCCCAATGCCCCCCTCGAAATCATCCCAGTTATAATAAGTTATTCAAGATTCGGCTCCTAATCAATTTTTTTTGTGCCAGCTTCAAGCAGATGTTTACCCCTGATATAAATATTTGTGTAGATGAATCCCTAGTACACTTCACCAGAAGACTTGGAATAAAGCAATACTTCCCCAGTAAAAGACATGGGGTAAAATTTTATAAGGCACGTGACAGGGCCACAGGTTACACATATGACTTCATCATTTATGAGGGAAAAGACAGACAGCTAAACCCCCCTGAATGCCCTACCTACATGGGAACAAGTGGCAAAATTGTCTGGCAGTTGATTGAATCATTGCTTGGGAAAGGTTACCAACTATACTTAGACAATTTCTACACAAGTCTCCCACTTTTCCGCCATTTGTACCAAAAGGGGGCTGTGGCCTGTTGGACAGCATGGACCAACCGAAAAGGCTTCCCACAGAGATTGGTCACCAAGAAATTGAAACAAGGTGAAATGGCCAGTATGCAGACTGAAGAGGTACTAGCGCTGAAGTGGAGAGATAAATAAAGAGATGTCTACATCCTTTCCACAATGCATGATGACACCTTGGTGCAACTGCAGAGAAGAAAAGGCCCCATCCAGAAGCCAAAATGTGTGCATGACAATAACCAATACATGGGGGGTGGATATGAACGACCAGATGATGCAACCCTACTTGGCCACCAGAAAATCACTGTTTTGGTACAAGAAAGTTGCCATTTATTTGATGCAACTAGCCCTGTTCAATTCATATATTATTTTTTCTAAGTGCACCCAAAGTTCTCGTAGCCCTTCTCTATCCCCATGGCCAAGCCCCTCAACTAATTTGCTCTGATGCATTAGCCAGACTCCATGAAAGACACTTTCCCGAAATCCTCCCTCTTACCCAAACAGGTCGCAAACCCCCCCAAAAAATGTTGTATGTGTTCAAGTAGAGGAATTCGCCATGACACCCGATACTACTGTCTACTTTGTGATAAAAAAATACGTAAAAAAATAAGAGTAGCAGCATGTATTTTGGGGTGTCATTTTGGCTATGAACATGCTATGTGTTAGAAAGATCTTCTAAATTGACAACTTTGTGAGAAAAAAATAGGTTTTCATTTTCTTTCTACATTTTCCAAAAGCTTGTGGAAAGAAATGACATGTTCAAAAGACTCATTATGCCTCGTAGATTATACATTGGGGTGTTTTCTTTTCCAAAATGGGGTCATTTTGTGGGTAATTCCATTGTCCTGGTGCTCCAGGGCCTTCAAAAATGTGATAGGTATCCAGGAAATGAAATGTGTAATTTATGCCTTTAGAATGCCTGATGGTGCTACATGAATGTTGGGCCTCTGTATGTGGGCAGGCTGTGGAAAAGTCTCACACATGGGATATCGCCATACTCGGGACGAGTAGCAGAATGTATTTTGGGGTGTAATTTTGGCTATGTACATGCTATGTGTTAGAAAGATCTTCTAAATTGACAACATTGTGAGAAAAAATAGGTTTTCATTTTTTTTCCACATTTTCCAAAAACTTGTGCAAAGAAATGACATGTTCAAAAGACTCATTATGCCTCGTAGAATATACATTGGGGTGTTTTCTTTCCAAAATGGGGTCATTTTGTGAGTAATTCCATTGTCCAGGTGCTCCAGGGCCTTCAAAAATGTGATAGGTACTCAGAAAATGAAAAGTGTAATTTATGCCTTTACTCAAGACGAATAGCAGAATGTATTTTGGGGTGTAATCGCAATTACGCCTGCACCGTGTGTGAGAAATAACTTGTAAATATGACAATTTAGTGAAGAAAAAAAATATATATATTTCTTAATTTTCCAAAGCATTGTGGGGAAAAATTGCAGCTTCAAAAAATTCACTATGCCTCTTACTAAATACCTGTCTTCTTTCCAAAAAGGGGTCATTTGGGGGGTAGTTGTACTGTCCTGACATTTTAGGGCCTCAAGAAATGAGATAGGCCATCAGTGCATTAGGATTGATACATTTTCAATAATGCGTAGCTTAGTTTGTAGACTATATAACTTTCACACAAACCAATGATCATACACATTTTGACCTAAATTTTCGACAAGATTTGATTTTTTTGGTTTCTTTTAAAACAGAAAGTAGTTTTTTTTAAAATATTCACTCTTTTTTTGCTTATATCACAAAAAATAAAAAATGAAGTGGTGAATAAATACCACCAAAAGAAACCTCTATTTGTGTAAACAAAATGATAAAAATTTCATTTGTGTACAGTGTAGCATGACTGAGTAATTGTGATTCAAAGTGTGAGAGCACTGAAAGCTGAAAATTGGTTTGGGAAGGAAGGGGGTGTAAGTGGGGAAAAAAAGCCGAGGTGACCTGAGCCTGTTGTCATGCCATATTAGAAATGAGATATGCATCCCTGCTTAGTCTCCCTATAAATTTATGGCAGCTTATGGGGTGGCGCAGACAGGGGCAAGGCGCAGACATCATGGCTCTGTCCTGAGTGATACGCAGTTTCACTGATGCAGTTTAACGAAAGCAGGATAATTAAAGCTGGATGAACAACAACAAGAACTATGCTCCACTCTGCAAGACGACAAACAAACCAGCTTTTGACATTTATTTTATATTAAGTTAGTTTCCCACTCTCTATCCACTAACATGCTCCTTTTTCTCTTCCTTCTCCCATTGGTGTCTTCTATCCTCAAATTATCTTTACTCTACCCCTCCTCTCTTCCCTGCAGCATGCACATATCACCCTCACTCCTACCCTCTCCCTACTATGGCACCCATCATCTCCTACAGTTGCTGCACCCACATGCTGACATAAACACCAGGGCCACTAGATACGTGCGCTCATGCACATCCCACTCCCACCTTGCCTTCCTCGCCCTCCTCCTTCTTCTAGTCTCAGGTGATATTTCTCCTAATCCTGGTCCACCATTTTCCAAATGCAAGCCACATATCCAATACCCCTCCCCCTCTGGCAACCACCGCAATCCACTCAGTTTAATTTCTATCCCCCTGCTTCCTCAAAGCAGCCCACCAATCTCATGCGCCCTTTGGAACGCCCGCTCCATCTGTAATAAGCTAACATCTGTTCATGACCTCTTCATCTCTCATGGCTTCAACATACTCGCCATAACAGAAATCTGGCTTCAAAATTTTGACTCAGCTTCTCCTGCTGCCCTCTCCCATGGTGGTCTCCATTGGACTCACTCCCCCAGACATAACAGACAGAAAGGAGGTGGAGTTGGCTTCCTTCTATCCCCACAAAGCACCTTCCAATCCTTCCTGTCCCTCCCTCTCTATCCCTCTCTTCTTTCGAGATGCACTGTATTCGTCTGTTTTCTCCCATTTCTCTGAGGATTGCAGCAATTTATCGGCCTCCAGGACCGGTACCGTGTTTTTATGATGACTTTGCTGCCTGGCTACCCTACTTTCTATCCTCTGAAACACCCACCATTATTCTTGGTGACTTCAACATTCCTGTCAATGTTAACAGCCCAACTACGGCTAAACTTCTCGACTTAACCTCATCTTTTGACCTAACCCAATGGACACATACTTCCGCTCACTCCAATGATAATACCCTTGACCTTGTATTCTCCCATCTCTGCAACCCTGGCAACCTCAACAACACCCCCTTTCCTATCTCTGATCACAACCTAATTACTTTCACTGTATCCTTGCCTCTAACCACCCATCCCTCCAAGCAGCAAACAATTACTTGTAGAAACCTTCGCCACTTTAACCCTTCTCTTCTCTATTCTGCTACTGACCACCTATATGACATAATCTCTCCCCTATCCTGTCCTGACCTGGCCACCTCTGTCTACAACAGTTCACTCTCATCATCACTAGATGCACTTGCTCCTCTAACCACACGCAGAATCAGGCCACGACCATTACAACCCTGGCAAACTGACAACACTAGAAATCTCAAGAGACATTGCCGTGCTCTTGAACTGGCGTAAAACCAAAATGCCTGCAAGACTTCACCCTATATAAATTTGCCCTTCTAAAATACAATTCATGCCTCCATGCTGCCAAACAAGCCTACTTTGTCTCTCTTATTAATTCCTTGTCATCCAGTCCCCGTCGGCACTTCTCAACCTTTAACTCTCTGCTTCGTCCCCCACCCCCTGTACCCACTAACTCACTCACTGCCCAAGAGATTGCCAATCACTTCAAAGACAAGATCGATGCAATTCGTGACGACATCTCCACTGTGCGTACATCTTCCCCACCCAACATACCTTGCCTAGCAACCCATTCAACACTCTCCTCTTTTGAATTGGCTACTACTGAAGAAGTTACAAAACTTTTTTCGGATGCCCACCTAACCAATTGTCCCTTGGACCCTGTTCCCTCACAACTACTACGGTCACCCTCTTCTTCTATCCTATGCTCCCTCACCCACATCTTCAATCTCTCCCTCTCTAGTGGCATCTTCCCCTCCTCTCTAAAACATGCGCAGATCACTCCCATTCTTAAAAAGCCCTCACTGGACCCTACCAACCTCAACAATTTAAGACCCATCTCATTGCTCCCATTCACCTCTAAACTTCTACAACGCTTAGTCTACAACTGTCTTAGCTCCTACCTCAGTGAAAATAACCTTCTTGACCCATTACAGTCTGGCTTTCGCTCGCAGCACTCCACGGAAACTGCCTTACTAAAACTCACTAATGATTTACTAACTGCTAAATTCAGCAGCCAGTACTCCATACTCCTACTACTTGACCTCTCTGCGGCCTTTGATACTGTTGACCACCCGCTCCTTCTCAATAAGCTACATTCCCTTGGCCTCTGAGATTCTGCTCTATCCTGGTTCTTGGCCTATTTATCACAGCTCTCCTTCAGTGTTACCTACAATTCTGTCTCCTCCTCTCCATTGCCCCTTTCTATGGGGGTCCCCCAAGGCTTGGTTCTTGGACCCCTTCTCTTCTCAATCTACATCTCCTCCCTTGGTCACTTAATAACCACCCACGGCTTCCAATACCACTTATACGCTGATGACACCCAAATCTATCTGTCTACTCCTCACCTCACTCCTTCAGTCTCCTCTCGCATTACTAACTTACTAACTGACATATCAGCATGGATGTCACACCACTTCCTTAAACCAAATCTCTCTAAAACTTAGCTATTAATTTTCCCCCCGCCCGTGCCCTCCTCCATGACTTTTCCATCAAAATCAACAATGCAACCATCAGTCCCTCCCCTCACGCCAGGGTACTAGGTGTAATCCTAGACTCTGATTTGTCATGTCAGCCTCAAATCCAATCGTTGGCAAAAGTTTGTAGAATTCACCTCCGTAACATCTCTAAAATTCGCCCCTTTTTAACAAATTAAACCACCAAGCTCCTCATTCACTCCCTTGTTAACTCTCGCCTTGACTATTGCAACTCTCTTCTCATTGGCCTACCTCTCCATAGGCTATCCCCTGTTCAGTCTATCATGAATGCTGCTGCCAGACTTGTCCACCTTACCAACCGCTCAGTGTCTGCCAACCCTCTACTCCAATCCCTACACTGGCTCCCAATCACCCAGCAAATTAAATTCAAAATACTAACCACAACATACAAAGCCATTCACAACTCTGTCCCGAGCTACATCACTAATCTTGTCTCCAAATATCACCCAAATCGACCTCTCCTCTCTTCTCAAGACCTCCTGCTTTCAAGCTCTCTCATCTCCTCCTCCCATGCTCATCTCCAGGATTTCTCCAGAGCCTCTCCAATCCTCTGGAACTCGCTACCTCCATCTAACCGGCTATCCCCTACTCTTGCTACCTTCAGGCAATCCCTGAAAACTCATCTCTTCAGAAAAGCCTATCACATCTCCAACTAATCTCCTACCACTTCCACCAGCTCATTCCCCACAGTTACAACCTTTTGTACCACCTGCCCCACCCTATTAGATTGTAAGCTCTTCTGAGCAACTGCAGGGAACTGCACACTTGTCTCTGCTTGCGTGACAGAGGATGAGAAGGATGAAGAAGGTTTAGTAAGCCAGTCCACCACCTCCTCTGCATGCTGTGGCTGTATAACATGGGCAAACTCACTAAACAGAGGACTAACCACCACGTCCACTTTTGCCTGTGGACACATTTGTTGCTGGCCCCCATACAGTGCCAAGGGAACATCTGCCTTTCCTTGTTGTCCTCTCAGACATTATTGGGAGGGAGGGGGCCGTGCTAATAAGCAAATGTAAAGAAGAAGTGGAAATCTGTACATAGATGCACTTTAATCAATGTAGAATGGTGTTTGGTGCACTTTAATTTGAGTACTCACACTACACAGACACACTCCATGGATACACTATAATATACTGCAATATTATGCTCAAAAGTACAGTGACGCAAAGAACTATATGGCATTAAACTTGCAGTAATGCACACAGAAGTAAATGGCGTTAAACTTGCAGTAACACACAGAAGTTAATGACGTTAAACTTGCAACAACGCACACAGAAGTAAATGGCATTAAACTTGCAGTAACGCACAAAACTATATGGCGTTAAACTGGCAGTAACGCACACAGAACTATATGGCATTAAACTGGCAGTAACACACACAAAACTAAATGGCGTTAAACTGGCAGTAATGCACACAGAAGTAAATGGCGTTAAACTTGCAGTAATGCACAAAACTATATGGCGTTAAACTGGCAGGAATGCACACAGAACTATATAGCGTTAAACTGGCAGTAACGCACACAGAAACTGGAGCAGTAACGCGATTAAAAGGACGGTGTTCAACCTTTACTACACTGACACTATCTGAACTGTCCCTACTCTAGCTATACACTAATGCCAAGATTACTGATACGGTCTCACTACACTATACTGAAACTATCTGAGCTGTCCCTACTTTACACTAATGTATGTATGAATGACAGGGTCTCACTACACTACAGTGAAACTATCTGAGCTGTCCCTACTCTAGCTGTACACTATGCAAAGCAGAATGATGGTCCTCCTCCCTACATTCACACTATCCCTAGACTGACACTAAACTGATATTCTACACTGACAATTTAGGCAAAATAGCACAGTATAGCACACTAACTAATAGCACTGTTCAGAACCCTGTTCTATCTCTCTCCACACCAAAATCACACTGAAAATAGCTGCCATTGAAAGAATACTTTTATACTGTGGGGCTGGAATGAGCTATGATTGGATAAAGTCATGATAACAGTGCTCTGTGCCCCGATTGGCTGAACTTTCACTGATTCAGCCAATCAGAGCTTGCAATGCACTGTTCAGCGCCGCAATGCATTGTGGTTGGTTCGGGGAGCCAAACAAACGGTTGAACGACCCGTTTGTTCGGCTGTTTGCCAAACATCTGAACAACGTAAATTCGGCCCCAACTTATGCTCGGGCCGAACCGTTCGCCCATCCCTACTTGACACTTGTGACATGCAGAAAAAAACTTTTATTTCACTAAAAAAGGACTGTCTCCAGTGGATCTAAAATCTTTTTGACTATCCTGTCTCCAAAAGTAATGGCTCTCCAATATTTTCCTGATTTTTAGGTAAAACCAGGCCTAAAATTTTATCCATCAATATCACGTGCCAATGCTTCCTAAATATAGGTTCTACTTCCTTGTATTGAGCATGAAATTTAGAAATAAATCCCCATTGATGAACACTATTTTCCTTCTGTACCACAATATCTCTCAAACACTGTTCTCAAGACAGCTAGACTTCTCTAAACAAATCCCAATTCTCTAATAGTGTCAGGATTTAGCAGCTAGAATGGCCAGATATATGTAGCTACACAAGGATGCTGCGACCAAACAATGTGTAATGACAGAAATGCATTAACAGCAAGCAGAAATATATGCACACACCAGCAGACAATGAACATAAACAACAAGTGACCCACAACCAAGTAACAGAAACCTAGCAAACTATCTATAAACCGTATGCACAAATATGTACAATATGGGAAGCAATGGTAACAGGGGCAATGCAAGAAAAGGGGAAATCAGGACTGGGTACAGGAACATGGTGAGCAGTAGGGATGAGCTTTCTGTTCGGGTGGAACATGAGTTTGACTCGAACATTTGCTGTTCGCCCGTTCATCAAAAACTGAACATTATGGGCCGTTTGCGACAAATTTGAGTGGCGCGTAACGGTCCATAATGCACTGTGGGAGCGCAGTGCATTGCTGTATGATGATTGGCCAGAGAATGCACCATGACCTGCTTGCTTTGGCCAATCACAGCACCCTCAGCTAGGAGAGCCATAATTGGCCAAAGGCAGGGTGCTCAGAGGACTAAGTCCACGCCCCACACTATATAAGGGCGCCTGCACGTCGGCCTTATGTAGTGTGATGTTGCCAGCATAAACGGAGAGAGAGTGTCATTTACATTGAGCAGGCAGGCAAGTTATTCAGTTAACTGCAATGTATTTAACATACTGTATTTATTGGCGTATAACACTCACTTTTTCACCGTGAAAATTGGGTGCAAATAGTGCGTGCGTGTTATACGCCAATACTTCAGTTTTAGCTGCCTCGGAGGGGACAGGGAGGGGGGGGGCAGGATGAGCACCACCAGATTACATACAGTGAGAATCTCCTGTTTACTTGGCGGCCTCTGTAATAGGAACTCCTGTCTCCTGGGCCGCCATTGGACCACTGTTCTGTCTATCATAGGAGATTCTCACTGTATGTAATCTGTCGGCGCTCGTCCCGCCCCCCTCCCTGTCCCCTCTGGGCTGCAGATGGGAATCGATCAGGCTGCACTGATGGCAATGGTGAGGCTGCTGCATTGATGGCAATGGTGAGGCTGCATTGATGTGGACTGATGAGGCTGCATTGATGGCACTTGTGAGGCTGCAGATGGGCATTGATCAGGCTGCATTGATGGCATTGGTGAGGCTGCAGATGGGCACTGACCCTTATTTTACTTCAAAGTTCCTTATTTAATATTTAAGTTTTTTCCTGAAACTTCCCTCTTAAAATGAATGTGCGTGTTATAATACGCCTGTGCGTGTTATACGCCAATAAATACGGTATATATACAGTCAGTTTTATATTAATATATATATATATATATATATATATATATATATATATATATATATATATATATATATATATATATATATATGTATATATATATATATATATGTATATATATATATATATATGTATATATATATATATATATATATATATATATATATATATATATATATATATCCACTGTATCCAGTTTAGCTAGATCTGACTGCAGTCCATTCCTGGTGTACTGCTGTTTCTAATACACTTCAGGCAGGCCGGTGATTCAGTTAGCTGCAGTGTATTTAATATATATATATATATATATATATATATATATATATCCACTGCATACGGTTTAGCATATATCTCACTGCAGGCTGTTCCTGGTGTACTCTTTATATATAGACAGTCAGTCTCATATATATATATATATATATATATATATATATATATATATATATATATATATATATATAGCCACTGCATACAGTTTAGCTATATCTCACTGCAGGCCATTCCTGGTGTACTGTTTCTAATATACTTCAGGAGGTGTACACAGTATACAGTGCTGTTCAACCATAGTGCAGTTGCTCATACTTTTCTGGTGGTCAATACAGTACACCCATAGTTGTTATTAAACTTCTGTTGGTATACACGGTACCGTGCACCCCTAGTGCAATTGCTACTACTTTTCTGGTGGTGTACCCAATACATACAGTGCACCCATAGTTGTTATTAAACTTCTGTTGGTGTACACAGTACTGTGCACCCCTAGTGCAGTTGCTACTGCTTTCCTGGTGGTGTACACAATAGTGCACCCATAGTTGTTATTACACTTCTGTTGGTGTACACAGTACCGTGCACCCCTAGTGCAGTTGCTACTACTTTCCTGGTGGTGTACCCAATACATACAGTGCACCCATAGTTGTTATTAAACTTCTGTTGGTGTACACAGTACTGTGCACCCCTAGTGCAGTTGCTACTGCTTTCCTGGTGGTGTACACAATAGTGCACCCATAGTTGTTATTACACTTCTGTTGGTGTACACAGTACCGTGCACCCCTAGTGTAGTTGCTACTACTTTCCTGGTGGTGTACACAGTACACAATACAATGTAGTTTTTTTTGCTAAACAAAATTTACAGCTTGACCGGAATGCCACCAAGGAGAGGCAGACGCTCACAGAAGGCATGCAGGCTCTGTGTCTACAGTAGACAGTGCTGGTCATGGACACGGCGCATCCTCAGCATGTGGCCATGGGGCACGCGTGTCCTTATTTCCTGTACCTGGCCGTGTTATCACTGCAGGCTGTTCCTGGTGTACTCTTTATATATAGACAGTCAGTCTCATATATATATATATATATATATATATATATATATATATATAGCCACTGCATACAGTTTAGCTATATCTCACTGCAGGCCATTCCTGGTGTACTGTTTCTAATATACTTCAGGAGGTGTACACAGTATACAGTGCTGTTCAACCATAGTGCAGTTGCTCATACTTTTCTGGTGGTCAATACAGTACACCCATAGTTGTTATTAAACTTCTGTTGGTATACACGGTACCGTGCACCCCTAGTGCAATTGCTACTACTTTTCTGGTGGTGTACCCAATACATACAGTGCACCCATAGTTGTTATTAAACTTCTGTTGGTGTACACAGTACTGTGCACCCCTAGTGCAGTTGCTACTGCTTTCCTGGTGGTGTACACAATAGTGCACCCATAGTTGTTATTACACTTCTGTTGGTGTACACAGTACCGTGCACCCCTAGTGCAGTTGCTACTACTTTCCTGGTGTTGTACCCAATACATACAGTGCACCCATAGTTGTTATTAAACTTCTGTTGGTGTACACAGTACTGTGCACCCCTAGTGCAGTTGCTACTGCTTTCCTGGTGGTGTACACAATAGTGCACCCATAGTTGTTATTACACTTCTGTTGGTGTACACAGTACCGTGCACCCCTAGTTTAGTTGCTACTACTTTCCTGGTGGTGTACACAGTACACAATACAATGTAGTTTTTTTTGCTAAACAAAATTTACAGCTTGACCGGAATGCCACCAAGGAGAGGCAGACGCTCACAGAAGGCATGCAGGCTCTGTGTCTACAGTAGACAGTGCTGGTCATGGACACGGCGCATCCTCAGCATGTGGCCATGGGGCACGCGTGTCCTTATTTCCTGTACCTGGCCGTGTTATTGAGCCACAACATCCAGAAGAGTTGGTGGAATGGATAACAAAGCCCTCCTCATCCTCCTCATCCTCTGTAACCCAGGCTCAGAGTAGTTTGCCTGCCAATGCAGCTGCAAAAGTGGCTTATTCCATCGGCTCCATGTCAACAGTCACTCCTTCCCTAGCCCCACCATCATGCACGGAGGCGTTCTCCAAACTATTCGATCACAGTGTCGGGTACATGCTGCAGGGGGATGCGCAGCGATTTGAAGGCTCCGATGAAGGTACCCAGGTTGAGGAAGGGAGTAATGTCAGCCTAGAGAGAGGGGGTGCCCAAGAAGGTCAAGAAACTGGCAGTCATGTTTCCCCACCTGCAGCATACTGCCAAGTTTGCTCCAGTGACGAGGATGGAGGGGATGATGAGGTCACTGATTCAACTTGGGTGCCTGACAGAAAAGAGGAGGAGGAGGCACATCTCCAATGAGGTAGGATGCCCTCCAGGGGGCAGCTTAAGGGCAGCCACCCTATTGCATCGCACCGTAGAGCTAAGCAGGTGGAGGGCGCTTCTGACTCCCCACATATTTTAGAAAAGTTCTTTGGTGTGCGCCTTTTTTGACACGTGTGCAACAGACTGCACCGTTGCTGTTTGTAACAAATATCAGAAGTATATCAAGCGTGGCCAAAACAGCAGTTGCTTGGGCACCACATGCTTGACCAGACATATGATGACCTCCCATGCAGTCCATTGGCAACAGCACTTAAAAGACCCACATCAAATAACAAGGCGGACCTCTCCTTGCTCCTCATTAGCTGGGATCTTCAACCCCACTATACCTTGAATGAATGAATGAATGAATGAATGAATGAATGATTTGTATAGCGCTGCAGTTGTGAACTGAATCGCCTCAAGGCGCTGGATCCGTCCTGTGTTGTCAAGCTTCTCAGAAGAGGTAGGTCTTGAGTTTCTTTCTGAAGGCCTGATGGTTTTCTTCCATGCGAATGTGAGTAGGTAGAGCGTTCCATAGCCGTGGTCCTTGGACTGCGAATCTTCATTTTCCCTTTGATTTGTAGCAGGTTTTTGGAATAAGGAGGAGGTTATGGTTAGTAGAGCGAAGACTGCGATTCGGTGTGTAGCGTTTTATTTTCTCGCATAGGTATTGAGGAGCATTTCCGTATATGCATTTGTGGGTGAGGCAGAGGGTCTTGAAGGTGATCCGATTCTTTACGTTTAGCCAATGCAGGCTCCTCAGGGAAGGGGAGATGGATTCCCAGGGTTTTTTTCCTGTTAACAGTCTTGCCGCCGTGTTTTGGATGAGTTGTAAGCGTGCAAGCTGATAGGACCTTCAGTCCTCTCAGAAACCTGCACTGAGAGGAATGAAGGTATAGAAATAGGTGTCCCAAGTACTTGCGGGCAATCTGCTAGCGCTACACAAACATCGGATTTTAGCAGGCAAATTTCCCTACCCCAGTTGCTAAACTGTCGAAAGAAATTCGGTCCCAGCCATCCACATGCATCTGAATGCTAGCTTGGCCAAATTGCTAGCACTGCAACTGCTGCCTTTTCGACTGGTATACTCTGCCCCCTTTCGTGAATTTGTGGAATGTGTGATACCTCAGTGGCAGGTTCCCAAACACCATTTCTTTTTATGGAAGGCCATTCTGGCTCTCTACCAGCATGTGAAAGGCAATGTCTTAGCCTCGTTGGACAGGGCAGTCAGCAGTAAGGTGCATATTACTGCTGACTCATGGTTCAGCAGACATGGACAGGGACGTTACCTTTCTTTCACGGCGCACTGGGTAACTCTGCTGGCAGCTGGGAAGGATGGAGGACAGGGTTCAGTATTGTTGGAGCTTGTTCCGCCACCACGCCTCCAAAATGCTCTTCTTATTCCTCTATGGCCTCTTCCTCTGCAGATTTCTCCTCTGAACCAGTGGTGCTCTGTAGGCATTCAAGGGGCTACGCAAGCACTCAGGCAAAAAGATACCATACAGTGCTTGAGTTGGTCTGCTTAGGGGACAGGAGCAACACTGGGGCAGAGATTCTGTCAGCTCTGCAGGGGCAGGCCCAGAGGTGGTTGACGCCATGCCAGCTTCAGCCAGGAATGGTTGTATGCGACAATTGCACCAACCTCCTCTCCGCCCTCCAACAGGGACACTTGACCCATGTTCCCTGTTTGGCTCATGTCTTCAATTTGGTGGTGCAGTGGTTCTTGAGCAGGTACCCGGGCTTACAGGATCTCCTGAGGCAGACCAGGAAAATCTGTGGTCATTTCTGCCGGTCATATAATGCCAGTGCTCAAGCCACCTTTATCCAGATACTAGTATTCCTGCAGGCCCACCGATCACACAGAAAGTAGAAGAGGAGGATTGTGTCAGCATGGAGGTGGAAGATAACACTCAGCATCAGCAGTAGTCTTCAAGGGATCGTTTGCAGTCCCCAGAAACCCATGGAGTTGTACGTGGCTGGGAGGAGGTGGTTGAGGATCATGTGATCCTTAGTGACCCAGAGGACTCAGGATTGAATGCCTCTGCAAACCTATGATGTATGGCCTCCCTGATCCTGCAAAGCCTGCGAAAGGACCCTAGAATTATTTGTATCAAGGAGAGGGATCATTACTGGCTGGCAACCCTTCTTGATCCACGTTACAAGGGTAAGGTTGCAGAACTTATCGAGCCTTCGCAGAGGGATCAGAGGATGAAACATCTTCGGGAGGCCTTGCAGAAAGGTTTGTGCAATGCATTTCCAGAGCCTGGGAGGTTACAATTTTCAGTCACAGAAAGAGCGGTGGAGATGGTGGCTGGCTGACCGATGCCTTTAGGCAATTCTTAAGTCCTCAGTGCCCAGGTCTGATCAGTTCCAGCAACCATCACCAGCGTCTAAATTACATGGCGCAGGAATATCTAGGGGCAAGATCAAACTTGGAGACCTTTCCACCAGAACATCCACTGGGTTACTGGGTCTTGAGGATGGATCACTGGCCAGAGCTTGCTCAATATGCAATTGAGCTACTGGCCTGTCCTGCATCCAGCGTTCTTTCTGAACGTACATTCAGTGCTGCTGGATGCTTTGTAACTGATCACAGAGTGCACCTGTCCACAGACTCTGTTGATTGGCTCACATTCATAAAAATGAATCAGTCTTGGATCACCAGCTACCAAGCACCTGATGCTGATGTAACCAAATGATTTTTCTATGCATGTGTATATGCTGAGTGACTATCCTATTATGCTGAGTGTCTATCCTATTCCTCCTTAATTTTCATGATGATAGGGTAGCTTCTAAGAATATTTTCGGTTCAGGGCACCACTACCACCGCCTAAGGCCCAATTTTTCTGCCCCTGTTTGACAGGGGCATGTAATTACAATTTTTGATCCAATATTTCACAGCAGGGCCTGTTTCTGTGCTCAACAAAAGTATCTTTGAGACTTTACAGTGTTGTGCCACCACCACCACCTAAAGCCAAATTTTTCTGCCCCTGTTCAACAGGGGCGCGTAATTACAATTTTTGATCTAATATTTCACAGCAGGGCCTGTTCCTGTGCTCAACAAAAGTATCTGTGAGGCTTTACAGTGTTGTGCCACCACCACTACCTAAGGCCCAATTTTTCAGCCCCTGTTTAACAGGGGCATGTCATTACAATTCTTGATATAATATTTCACAGCAGGGCCCGTTCCAGTGCCCACCAAGAGTAACTGTGCAGGCTTACAGTGTTCTGGTACCACCAACACCTAAGGCCCAATTTTCCACAGATTGTATAGGGCAGGCCGTATAGTATATACAGGTGGTCCCCTATTTTCAAACATCCAACTTACAAACAACTCCTACTTACAAACGGAGGGAGACAACAGGAAGTGAGAGGAAATCTACCCCTAGGAAGGGAAATTCTCTCCTGTAAGAGTTGATATGGGAAAAAGGTGTCTCCCCACTGATGCTTTATCACAATCCTTGTTTCCCTAATAACCCAAATTTTCAAAATCCAATTGTCATTGGGACAGAAAGTGAGGTGAAATCTTCTGAAGAGGGGCACAGATAGCAAAAAAAATGTTACAGGGGTGATGATAACCCTTCCCTATGTTATCCAAAAAGCTTAAAAATTGATTTTTTGGCTGGAGCTACACTTACAAAATGTACCTGTTCCAATTATAAACAGATTCAACTTAAGAACAAACCTACAGTCCCTATCTTGTTTGTAACCTGGGGACCGCCTATATACTGCTGCTGTTCAGAGTATATAGGGCCTGGGGGCCCCACGCCTTTTTTTTTAAATTTGGGTGCGAGGTTCACCTTAATATCCATACAATACCCAAAGGGCCTGGTAATGGGCTGGGGGGAAACATTACATTACAGCCGCAAGCAGTTTTAAATTACTTTTTTCCTTTAGAAATGTCATTTTGTGCAGGGTCTGTTCTAAACAGGGGAAAAATGCACTACTTTACAGGCATACAGACACCCCTAAGGTACGATATTTAAAGGAATATTACACTTTTATTGTTTCACTTTAAGCATTATTAAAATCACTGCTCCCTAAAAAACGGCTGTTTTTAAAACTTTTTTGCATTGATACATGTCCCCTGGGGCAGGTCTCCAAACACTTTTTATGACAATACCATGCATATAAGCCTTTAAAATTAGCACTTTTGATTTTTCACGTTCGAGACCCATAGACTTTAATGGGGTTTGAGTGTTCGCATGAATTTTTGGTCTGTTCGCATGTTCTGCCACAAACCGAACCGGGGGTGTTTGGCTCATTCCTAGTGAGCAGCAGTAAGGGAACAGGATTCAAGGACAATCAAAAGGAGGATGGATCTGGCAGCAAGCAAGGCAATTAACACAGGAATGCAAACTGCAATAGCAGAGGTGGGACTTAAGTACCCCCACAGCAGCTGGAACCAGGAGGTACTGTTTGCAGGAACCTGCTGACTGCTGGGAGACACTCACAGGTGATCACTGGAACTACAGCTTTCAGCCCAGAGAACCACATTGCCACCAGCAGGTGAACCAGGTCCTGGCAAATAGCTCTATCTATGCTTCCAGAAGAATACCCTTTGTGCACAAATGAATCCTTAAGTTAGTACTAAAGACTATTAGCATTATGGAGCAGGGCCTGGCATGCAGCGGGAGTTGGCAAAGAACTAGATGAGGTGGGGTGAGGTGGGGGAGGGGCAGGGAGGGAGGTTGGGCATGAGCTGCCACAGTTTACTTCTCTTATTAACTAGCTGGTTAATAAGAGATAATAAAAAGCTCACCAGCTTTTTAATAGGAAAAGTTAACTTTGGCAGCTTTGGCTCCTCGTCCAGTACTGTGCTCTGCTGTAAGTCTCTCTGCATCCTAAATCAGTGAAAGTGTCATTAATCCGTTTTAATCTTTTAATGCTTTATTTAATATAGCATTGAAATATTTACTGAACAAGGGAGTAATGATGTGTACAGTGCCTATAGTAGCCAATCATATTTTATTTATCATAGTCAGATCAATGAAATAGGCTTTATGTTAATATTGTTAAACTTGTTGTTGGTAATATTTATTTTTGTAACCTAATTCTGCATAAAACATTAAACATTACCATGTCATGAGATAATTTATGGGGCATGTTTAGGGGCAAGGCAGGCTAAGGGTTGGGTGAGTCAAAAAAGACAGAATTCCCCACATTGGGGTTTTTAGGCAGCACAGTAACAAAGATAGTCAATGTTGTATGAAAAGATATAACAATTTTATTGTATAATATACCATCAGAGTTAAAAACAATGAGCTCCAGTGGGAATTAATTTAAAAATTGTTGGCTGAACATACATAAGCAGACATTTGTTCATAACAATACTTTTATCATGAACATTAAACCCGACGCGTTTCAACCCCTATAATTGGGGTCTTCTTCAGAGGATCAGTCTGCTGGGGAGAACACAAAAATAGAGTTGATAAACACATATAAGTTCCATTAGTATAAATATAATATTAGCTACATTAATTATGTGATACATCAATACAGTATAGTTACCAAGTGAGTGTATGTCCAACGGAAAACATAGATTCCCACATGGAGATCCCTTTTAAAAGATAAGTTGCTTTGCCCTCTTCCCCAAGGGAGGATTCCAAACACCTCTACCGCCACCGCAACCCAGACCAGGATGGTGAGAGGCAACGTGGCTTACGAGAGGTCACACTTTTTTTTTTTTTTTCAATAGTTTTTATTGAAAAGTTTCTCATTTTCATAGGTTACATGTTATGCATCATAAAGTACATGGGTATACAGTTGTAAGTACAATGACATGCTGTACAGATGATAGCAAGAGCTGGGTGACCAATCATGTAACTGTAGATATTGAGAGAGTTTAGTTCAAGGTAACTAATGTTAACTAACAGCATGTAACAAAGGTATTCTTATGAAATTCTAAAGGTGATAACCTGTGGGGGAGGGATGGGAAGGGGGATGGGAGAGAGGGAGGGGAAGAGGGAGGGGGGACAGGTGGAGTAGGGGGGAAGGGGAGGGAAGGAGGGGGGAGGAGAGCAGTAATGATGAAGTATCTATCAAGGTAAGACTGTTACCGGTTATTGTTTTGTAGCGTGCCATTTGTACCAAGGGTTCCAAAGGTCTAGTGTTTTAGAGTGGTGTTGTGACCCTCGTGATAGAAGTGTTTCATATGTGTAGTGTGTATGAACTAATTTAACTACTTCCGCTATTGGGGGAATGGTGTGTGATTTCCAGTTTCTTGTTAGAAGGAGTTTAGTTGCTAGGAGGATGTGTACAGTCACCTGTCTGAGATGTGTGGGTAGCTTATCAATGTTCAGGTTGAGGATCGCTAACTGTGGAGTGAGAGTGATGGGAAGATGGAGAACTTCTCGTAACATGTTTTGTATCTCAAGCCATAACTGTTGTAAGTGAGGGCATGTCCAGAGGATGTGAAGGAGGGTGCCAGTTTGACCGCAGCCACGCCAGCAGTCATGTGAAGCGTGGATATTAAATTTGGCAAGTCTATGAGGGGTTAGGTACCATCTCATTAATGTTTTTTGTGTCAATTCCCATAGAGATGTACAGGAAGTTGCCTTATATACTGAGTTGATTGCTATTAGCCATTGGTGATCAGTGAATTGTAGGTTTAGGTCTTTCTCCCAGTCTAGGAGTGGTTTGGATTTGAAAAATGTGTTTTTTTCCTGCAGAAGTAAATAAATGAGGGAGACTCCCTTGGGCTTGGCGTTGTCAGAGAAGAAGAATTCCCATAGTTTCATGGGCAGTGCTCCTTCTAGGGATGGGTAGGTTGTGAGGCATTTTTTTAATCTATAGTATGTTAAGAAGTCTTTAGTGGGTGCATTGTATTCTTTTTGGACCTGTGGGTAGGATTTAGTGGACGTGATGTTGCGGAGGTCTTGTGTGTACTTAATCTTATCAGAGAGCCATTGTGGGAAGGATAAATCTGGGGTCAGGTGTTTTAAGGTATTGATAGGAATTAGAAGGGGTTTGGTCGGGAGGAGTGACCATCTGGTGTGGTGTAGGGTTCTCCAGGCTTTGATGGTAGCTTGGATAGGAGGGGAGTACTGTAATAAGGAGTGGTTGTTCACAGGGGTACTGAATAGCCAATCGGTGAGGTTGGTGCCCGGTGTTTCGTTGTTTTCTATGGCGCTCCACAGGGTGGTTGGTGTAGGTTGAAACCAATCTCTGAGTTGAGATAATATAGTGGCTAGATAATAATCTTTTATATCAATGTGTCCCATACCACCTTTAGATCTGTGTTTTATGAGTTTAGAGTGACTGCATCTAGCCTTCTTTCCTTGCCAAATAAATTGGTTCAGGATAGATTGGAGGGAGTTGAGGTATGTTATTGAGAGTGGGATAGGTAGTGTGCGAAAAATGTATAGGAGTTTAGGGAGGGCCATCATTTTGAATGCTGCTAGGCGTCCTGTCCAAGTGAGTTCGAATTTAGAAATTTTTGTTGTTTCCTTAATGAGCATTTGCCTAGCTTCTACATAGTTATGAGTAAATAGACCTTTCGTGGATTTCGTCAGAGTTATTACTAAATATTTTATTCCATGATCGGCCCATGGGTAAGGATATTCAGACATCAGGATGTTGCTGGCTACCGCATCTAAACCTAGATCTAGTATGAAGGATTTGTGTTCGTTAACCTTATAATACGAAACATCGCTAAATTTTTTCAACAGCATTTGTACCAAAGCCAGGGAGGAGCGAGGGTTTGTGATCATTAATATAACGTCATCAGCAAATAAATTGATTTTGTGTTCCGTATCCCCTATCCTAAAACCTGTTATCTTACAAGATTGTCTGACATGTTCTGCTAAGGGTTCCATTATTAAGTTGAAAATGATTGGTGAGAGCGGGCAGCCTTGACGGGTGCCGTTTGTGATGGAAAATGGTTTGGAAAGCATTTCTGATGTGTACACCCGAGCAGATGGTGCAGAGTAGAGTGCCATTATGGCAGTTAATATAGGACCCTGAAATCCAAATTTGCTTAAAGTAGCCTGTAGGTACTTCCAATGTACTCTATCGAACGCCTTCTCTGCGTCCAGAGATAGGAGCAGAGAAGGCGTTCGAGTCAACTCGGCATTATGAATGATGTTGACAATCCTGCGAGTTGCATCGGATGTCTGTCTGCCCTTAGTGAAGCCTGATTGATCTTTATGGATCAGTAGTGGCATTAAGTTGAATAATCTATTGGCTATTAGTTTAGCATAAATTTTTGTGTCTAGGTTAAGAAGAGAGATGGGTCTAAAATTTTGTGCGTGGGTGGGTTCCTTACCTGGCTTCGGTATAGTGACGATCAGAGCATTGAGCATTTCAGGAGGGAGAGAGGAGGATGAGGCAGCGTCATTGAATACTAAAGACATATATGGTGCTAGAATTGTACTGAATTTTTTGTAGTATTCGCCTGTAAGGCCGTCAGGTCCCGGTGATTTGTTAGGGGGTAAGGTTGTAATTATGGTGCATATTTCTGAGTCCGTGAATGGGGTGTTCAGTGTGGATAATTGGTCTGCAGTCAGTTTGGGAAGTTTGATTTCTTGTAGAAATGATTCTATGTCTTGTAGGGAAGGTTGTTTGACTGAGATATCGTCTTTCAGATTGTATAGTGTGTTATAATAGTGGCTGAATGCGTCTGCAATGGATTGTGGGTCAGTAAGTTTTTGTTTGGTAGCAGGATGGAATAGATGTGTTATTTTTGTTTTTGAGTAGTGACCTTTTAGTCTATTAGCCATAGTTTTTCCGGCCTTATTGCCAGTGGAGTAGTGTTTCGCTCTAAAGTATGTATGTGCTTTCTCAAAGGTTTGTAAGAGGTGGGATCGTAATTCTTGTCTGAGTGTGTCTAACTGTTTTTTGAGTGTTGGGTTAGGTGAAGATTGGTTTTGGGTTTCTAGAGTTTTGATGTTAGAAGTCAGTGAATTTAGACGCTGTGATCTCATCCTCCTCTCTCTGGCTCCAATTTGTATAAGAATCCCTCTTATGAATGCTTTATGGGCATTCCAGAGTATGGAGTTGTCTTGTACAGAGCCTGAGTTGGAGTTGAAGTATTCTTCTAGGCAGGTCCTGATGTGGGTCACGTGGGTAGGTGAATTAAGGATTGCGGCATTCGCTCTCCAGAGCCGAGTTCGGGAGATTGTTGGGGATTCTTCTAGGGTGATAGAGACTGGCGCGTGGTCAGACCACGTGATGGTGTCTATAGCTGATGAGGAGATTTTGGGTAGTGTCCATTTGTCTACCAGGAAGTAGTCTATTCTTGAGTAAGAATTATGCCGGGGTGAGAAATAAGAGTAGTCCCTTTCTGTGGTGTGGTGACATCTCCATACGTCATATAGGTCATTGGATCTGATGAGTGATCCCATCGGGGAGGGTAGTCTGTGCGAATCAGTGGAGGAGTCTACGGAGTTGTCTGGTACTATGTTGAAGTCTCCGCATATTATTAGGTGACCTTGTTTGAAGCGGTGAATTTTTTTCATCAGTTTGGTGAGAAAATGGATTTGTTTCCGATTAGGGGCGTAGATTGTGACGATGGTGTATCTGGTGGTGTCCAGAGTGCAATCTAAAGCTAGATATCTGCCTTCCGTGTCTATAAGACTGTTGTGGAGAGTGAAGGAGCAAGAGTTCTTGATGGCTATCATGACCCCTCTCTTCTTTTCTGGACCGGATGCTTTGAATACGTGCGTAAAATTTTTGTTGGTACAGAGGGGCTCCGCAGAGGATTTAAAGTGAGTTTCTTGAACACAAAGGACTTCACAGTGGGCATCTTGGGCGGTGCGCCATAGAGAAGCTCTTTTGGATGGGTGGTTTAGGCCCTTCACATCAGTGACAAGAAATTGGGCATTATGGTATTGATGTGGAGGATGTGTATATTCCGTCAGTACTTACAGTTCTTTGTGTTGTCAGCGTAGTAGCTGTGAGATCCTTGGTACTTGTTGATGAGGTCGATCAGACTGGATGGTGGGTTGAAGATGATCGAATTCTGAGGAACTGAGGCTCTCCGGGAGGGAACGGGTCTCAGACAAAAAAGGATATAAGAGAAACAGTTAGTAGGTCTGGTAGGGTGAAGGAGGAAGGGTCGGCAGTAATCTGGAGGACTGCCGGTCAATGTGAGGGTAAAGTTCGTGAACTATCTGCAACGAGCAGGCACCGGATCGGAGTGCGAATGATGATTTAAGAACATCACTACCTGGTGTTCAGGTGTTGAAGTTAGCATGCGTTCCTTTAGCGTGGGCTTGGGGGTTTCCTGGATGGGACGGCTGGGTTGGCTGGTCTACTTCAGGGATGATGCCCCAGATCCGGAGCAGCTTTATGCCTTCTTCCACTGTGTGGATGTTGTGCCGTGCCCCATTTTTGGTGACTACTAGCTTGGTTGGAAATCCCCATTGAAACGGAATTTTGTGGTTGTGAAGCGGTTTTGTAATGGTCTGCAGCTGTCGACGTTGTTGGCGGGTAAATTGGGAGATATCAGGAAAGAGTTGTAGCTTGGAGTATGGGGCTGGTAGTTGTCCCAGGCGTCTGGATTGTGCCAGCAGCATATCTTTGGCATGAAAGAAGTGTATTCTCATCAAGGTGTCTCTGGGGACTTCTGAGGGTAGGTGTGGCGGCTTTGGCAATCGATGGATTCGATCAATTATGGTTTCTATCGGTGGTAAGTCAGGCAGGAGTGTGGAAATGAGTTTCCTCGCATATGTATTCAGGTCAGCTGGGAGGATGTTTTCAGGGATGCCTCTAATCTTAACATTGTTGCGTCTCGAACGGTCTTCGAGATCCGCCATTTTGGCTCTGACCCAGTGGTGTTCATCGCGGGTATGATCGTGGGCATCCACTAAATCGTTAACCGTTTCGGTCATGATAGACATCTGCTTTTCAATTTGGCCTATCTTTTTGCCTGTGTGTACCATTTCTGATTTAAAGGCAGTGAACATGGAGGATATGTCATTGTGGAGGGAGCTATGGAGTGAGATCAGCATCTCCTTCAGCATTGTGTCAATTACAGGTTGATTAGATGTGGGGAAGGCCGCTATAGGGGAGGATAGTGGTGTCTGGGCGAGTAGCTGATCTAGTGCAGGCCTTACCTCCTGAGCCTGTGCAGCTGTATCCAGTCGCATCCTCGATTTGGCTGGGCTGTTTGAGGTGGAAGATGATCCTGATGGCGGATGGGAGCTTGATGAGAATTCCTGAGGTAGGATTGAGGGATCATTTTCATCAGGCAGATCTGTGTAAGAATCTGCAGTAAACTGTGTCTCTGAGGGCTGTGAGGCGCCACGGGCGCCATCTTGGATTCGTTCAGCCTGAGTGACTGTGTAGAAATCTGTTAATTTCTTAGGTTGTCGGTATTCTTTCCGCTTTCTGGATGCTCCGGTCTGGTTCCCTGCTATGTGGGGGTTAGAGGAATGCATTTTGTGATCCGGTGGAGTGATTTTAGAGGCTGATGTCTCCGATCGGTGCAGGAGCTGTGAAGTCAGGCTTCCATACTGCTCGGCGGTTAGCCACGCCCCCCCGAGAGGTCACACTTTTGAGCACCGCCCGCCAAAGCAGACGACCAGCCGGAAAGCACCAAACCACCTGCGATGAAAATTTGCAAGGAAAATTAAGTAAGAGCCCATAACAGGGTAGTCAGATTTAATCTGTGGGCTAAAAAAGCCACTAAGGAATCAAGGTCATCATAGCTGTAATGTATATGGCTCAAGCCAAAGGGGGTTACGAACCATATTTAACTGGTATGTATTTGAAGGTAAATACCATAGATGGTACATAACTGCAAGGATATTGGTAAGTATTCTATCTGTGCTCAAGAAAAAGTAGTGACGGGGTAAGGGGAAGGTGAGAAAAAGTGAAAGAGGGGGGGTTGAGGAGTGAAAAAAACGTGCAATCTAAAAGTGATAAAGTGTAATACACAAAAAATTAGTGCAAACAGGTGCGGGTAAGTGGAGAGAGGGGGAGAGGGAAAGGGATTGTTAGGGAGTGGTAGTATGTGAAAAACACAATTAATACCTCAAAAAGTGCTAAACAGCACATGCGGATGCATCAAATTGTCCCATATGACTAAACTGTTGCTTGTTAGCCAACCCGGGATTGGTCACAAGCTGTATAAGACTCAGAGGGTTTGTTGTCCAAACCCTGAGTTAACCAGTCTAAAAACAAACAAAGTATATCATTGTAAGGAATATGACCAAACATATTGTGAATAGTCAAAAAATAATAATGATAATAATAAGGGTCAGTGTGCCCTAATTACGTGGGGCAAAAAGATGCTATAACCACACATGGCTGAAAAAGATGTACTTACTAGGTGGTAGCCGAGAGTGACAGCAGGAGTGATGACAAACAGCAGTGTGTGTTTGCAGTTCACCAAAAAAGAGAAGATTGAGAACATATGCCAGATATCT
This sequence comes from Aquarana catesbeiana, assembly GCF_042186555.1. Lineage (NCBI taxonomy): Eukaryota > Metazoa > Chordata > Amphibia > Anura > Ranidae > Aquarana > Aquarana catesbeiana. The sequence goes on along the minus strand of NC_133325.1, from coordinate 619,313,813 downwards.
GTTTTTATACCTATGATTAAAGGGGGTGTGTATACCTTGCAACAATCCGTCCAGGTGTATGCAATCCGCCGATCATCCCATGGCGGGCGGCATGGCGGCCATAGGGGCAGCCAAGCGTTGTCTCCCCGGCGTTCCGGAAAAGCATCGCTCCAAAATCTCGTCATCCTCGCCGAAATCTCGCGATGTTAATGACGTCACGTCACTCGCACGGAGCCCCACGCATGCGCAGTGACGGAAGGCATCCGAGGATGTTCTGGAATGCCGCCGGCAAGGAGAAAAAGATCCCCAGCGCGGCGCCCGGTGGCCAACCAAGCGCTCAATGGGGAAAAACATGGGGGGGAGGGGGGGAGAGCCGCCCAGACGGGCCGGCCCGTCCGTCCCCCCCCCCTTGCCGGGAAGACACGTCACAGGTCACTCCTGCTCCGGAAGCGATAGCGGAGAGAGTGCCAGAGCTCCCCCAGTGGGAGGAAAAACAAATTCAAAAGGGAAACACAAATATAAGTTGTGAGAATGACATATTTTCTTCACAATTCAAAGTTAACACCATTGTTACATATCTTATATATAATACATGTAAGGAGCATCAGTGAAGAATAGGAGAGACTCAGTCATATGCATTGATAGCTTCGCCCTTAAATTAAAAATAGAGAAAAACAGTAAAATAAAATCAATGGAATATGATAGAAATTGCAATGGGATCAGCACAGGGGAAAGAGGGGGTAAAAAAAAGAGGGGAACAGGACATGGTCAGTGATACTGATTGTTTTTACTACTTTTGGATTGTATTGTATTATAGCCAAGGGTTGGGTGAGTAACTCTCAAGGCCTGGCTATTAGCTCAGGACTTGAAATTTTGAGCCCTGGCATAGTAAATAACGCCCATGTGTGCAATGTTTTAGCCAATTATTTTTGGATTATTGGGTGTATGTATTAGTAATTTATTTTATTTTATTTTTACTGAAATTGTTTTCACTGATTGCAATAATTTCTGGAGAGCTACGAATTGTATTTTTATTATTATTTTTTTTTTAATTTTTAATTTTTTTTCATTTTAAGGTCATGCAATATAAGCATTTTTGTGCTAATATATATTATGGGGTTTCTAGTGTTTTAACATTAGTATTGCACACAATCTGTTATGTAAATGATATGAGATGCAGTTTGTTATTTGCACACTAGATGGAGGTTTTGACTACCACAGAATGGGCATGATTTACTGGGACACAAGGGATTAACGTATTCATGAGGGAAGGGTAATAAAATGTTGTTGCTGTGCCATGCGGTCAAACCGCTGAGGAAGTCGATTGATAAAACATGGTAGTGTCTGACTGTACAGCAACTGGAAGTGACATCAGGGTCCCCCCAGAAGTGACGCAGCTGAAGTCACGGAAGAACTGAATGAAATGAAATAACGGCAATGTGAGTTTGTGAGTTTTCTGAATGTTGGGGAGAGAATTGCATGCATCACACAAGGTGGAGTGACATATATCACACAGATCTTCAATGTGTTTGGACATAATTCCCCATAACACTGAGTGAACTGCACTTTATATCTATATGTGGATTGTTTTATTAATTTATATATGGTCATATGGCTTTACACCATTAGCAGCTTTCTTTTTTTGTTATGCTGCCTGGGTGACACTTTAAAGGAAAAGGGAAGTGCATTTATGTGATCTGTTACAAGAGGTGGAATCCAAGCATCCCCCATGCATTATTGCCTATCAGTAAAACGAAGGCAATGTGAGTCGTGAGTTTCATGAATGTTAGGAAGTGGATTGTATTAGTGGCGGCTGTTTTTTTTTTTTTTTTGGGGGGGGGTGGCAAACAATCAGCCCTGGAGGGCGAGGTATACCAGAATAATGGTGCACTCTTGCAACACTTCCAAATCCATGCCTTTATCCAGGAGAAACTGTAAGACCTGGAAAACCACTTGCGAAGAAACAATTTACAGATTATCGGTTTACTGGAAAAATTTACCAGAATCCCTGGGCCTCCCAGAACACTGTGTGGCTGAACGAGCACACAGAATTGGACCGCTTGACTCCAATCGTAAGTCACCCAGGCCAGTGATCGTTAAATATTTGAACTATGCGGACAGGCTAGCGATCCTCCAGGCGTTTTGCAAGTCCTGCACAATTAAAATAGATGGTCATTATCTTCCATTCTTTGCCAACTACTCACCTGAAGTCTCTCGGAGGAGAAAGGAATTTCAACCCATCTGCATGGAAATTTTTAAGTGCCTCCGCTTCACACTAACATATCATATATAAGATTACAAGCCCTGAATGGTGAACAATTTACCTTCCACACTCCTGGAGAAGCAGAAACATACATCCACTAATGCTCTCAACATTCTGGAAGATCAGACCCACTCATGGAAAATTCCCTTATTGAACCGAGGGAGCAACACAGCCCCAGGAAGGACCCCCCTCAAACTCTTTTGAGTGACACACAATTCTGGAGCGGCCAGAAACAATTGACCACACAGAAAGTGTTTTATCATAAAGCATTATATGCATTAAGATAAAAAGCCTTCTGTGTGCAGCTGCCCTCCTCAGCCCCCCTAATACTTACCTGAGCCCCATCTCGATCCAGCGTTGTTTTAGGATTGTCTTGGCTGCCTGGGACTCCCCTCCTCATTGGCTGAGACAACAGTGTGGTGTTATTGGCTCCCGCTGCTGTCAATCAAAGTCAGTCAGCCAATGAGGAGAGAAAGGGGGCAGGTCCAAGCCACGGCTCCGTGTTTGAATGGACACAGGAAGCTGTAACTCTGCTCAGGTGCCCCCATAGCAAGCTGCTTGCTGTGAGGGCACTCAACAGGAGGGAGCGACCAGGAGCACTGAAGAGGGACCCGAGAAGAGGAGGATCCAGGTTGCTCTGTGCAAATCCACTGCACAGAGCAGGTAAGTATAACATGTTTGTTATTTTTAACTTAAAAGAAAAAAAAAAAATAGTCTTTACAATCACTTTAAGATAACACTTTGGAATAAAGGTACATTTTTGTAATCAGGTATTATTGTTCTGATCGGTTAAAGTATGGGCACTTTCACATTTGTTGCCATTATGGTAATCCACCACATAGTTTATTATAACTGAACGTTTTACTGAACCTACCATATTAACAGTGCAGACAACTCTATGGTACATTTATTTGTGATTACACGAATATATCTGCAATCATAATATGGTTGAATGATCAAACTTTCTTTCTGATATTTACAGCTAGGTTAGGTGGTTCTAAAGAAATGCCAGACCACCCCTTTTTCCCATCAATTCATGCTTCACAACAAGGAGTTTAAATAAGTATGTGATGAAAACATAAAAGGAATGGAAAGGTAAGGGCTTCTTTTAATATTAAAAAAAGAGACCAAAACCTATTTGAAAAATGGAAATAACAAGAGTTGATCAATGTACACAGGACCCAGTATAAAGTTTCATAAATAATTAAACATTTACAATCTTGTTTTATAAAGTTGTTGAAATACACCAAAAACAAGCAAAAAAAACATATTAGAAAAAAAGTAAAATGTGTTAACTCCTGCTTACCTAATAGGATTTCAGCTGTCAGACAGCTGCTCTTGGCTGAAGCACCCCTATGAGTGTGGACAGCAATCCTGGAAGCTTCTGTGAACTCCACTAGCACGTTTTTGTACGGTATGTTTACAAGTGATAAATACACACAACATTTTTAATGTAATTTTGCATGATGCTTTACACAGTAAAATTTATATTTTCTTTAAATTTTTGTTCAGCTATTTTTATGTCCTAGAGATACATTTTTTATTGTAACTAATTTATAATTATAAAAATAGTGCATTAATCTTTGCCTTTAAATATAAAATTATAATAATTCTAGAACATGAATCATCTGTCTCTAGGCTTTGTAAATGTAGCCTTTTCTGGTCTCATTCTCTACTTGATTTTTTTCATTAAATATTAATTTCCTTTCTGCTGCTAAGATTTTAATTTTCTTATTTATCCTTTTTCCTGCATCCTATTAACATTTTCAATCTTGTAATTACTTTATCAGGTTTTTAGCAATTTTGTCTTATTAGCACTTCAAAAATCAGACCGATAGTCCTTAATATATTGCCAAATTGCTTGAGTACTTAATTTGCTAATAAAATCTCTTTCACAGTTAGAAATCTTTGGCCTTTGAAATCACTAATGAAGATTGCATTGCAAAACCATACAAATATACTTAGGAACAAATCTTTACATGCTATTTTAAAGTTTATTCTGTATATTTACACATAAAATAAGTATGTTTCTTATTTTTGCCGAATATTGTTTTAAACAGTGGCCCACTTTAGGCCGCTGCTTTATATTTAAAAAATCATAGTTAATCATAGATTGTCTTTAAATTATCTATCTATGATCAACATTTAATGCTGAGCTATAAAATATGTATTATTTTCTTTGAGTCAGCTATAAAGTGTTTCAATTTATTATGTACAGTTGTAGTTCTCATATAGAAATATTGCAAAACCGTATAATGGTAATTTCTCCATATGTAACAATTATTCTTACCTTACCATTTAAGAAAAATACGTAAATTTAGAAAATTGCTTTGATGCTTTTGTGAGAAATACTGTTTTAGAAGCCCTGCTCTAGAGCAGAAAATAAGGTAATGCTGCTGTCAGGTTTTCATTGCTCTACTTATCTCTGCCAGGGTGCCTATCTGTTCTGGTGAAAACACTCATGCATCACGGGGGCAAGGCATATATGTAAATTATATATATCTATATATAGATATATATCTATATATAGATATATATCTATATATAGATATAGATATATATCTATATAGATATATATAGATCTATATATAGATCTATGTATATCTATCTATCTATCTATCTATCTATCTATCTATCTATCTATCTATCTATCTATCTATCTATCTATCTATCTATCTATATATATAGATAGATATAGATATAGATATATATAGATATATCTATATATATATATCTATATATATAGATATATCTATATATATAGATATATATATATACAGTATCTCACAAAAGTGAGTACACCCCTCACATTTTTGTAAATATTTTATTATATCTTTTCGAATGACAACACTAAAGAAATTACACTTTGCTACAATGTAAAGTAGTGAGTGTACAAAATGTATATCAGTATAAATTTGCTGTCCCCTCAAAGTAACTCAACACACAGCCATTAATGTCTAAACCGAGGGCAACAAAAGTGAGTACACCCCTTCATGAAAATGTCCAAATTGGGCCCAATTAGCCATTTTCCCTCCCAGATGTCATGTGACTCGTTAGTGTTACAAGGTCTCAGGTGTGAATGGGGAGCAGGTGTGTTAAATTTGGTGTTATCACTCTCACTCTCTGATACTGGTCACTGGAAGTTCAACATGGCACCTCATGGCAAAGAACTCTCTGAGGATCTGAAAAAAAGAATTGTTGCTCTACATAATTTACCTAGGCTATAAGAAGATTGCCAAGACCCTGAAACTGAGCTGCAGCATGGTGGCCAAGACCATACAGTGGTTTAACAGGACAGGTTTCACTCAGAACAGGCCTCGAAATGGTCGACCAAAGAAGCTGAGTGGACATGCTCAGCGTCATATCCAGAGGTTGTCTTTGGGAAATAGACGTATGAGTGCTGCCACCATTGCTGCAGAGGTTGAAGGTGTGTGCGGGGTCAGCCTGTCAGTGCTCAGACCATATGCAACACACTGCATCAAATTGGTCTGCATGGCTGTCATCCCAGAAGGAAGCCTCTTCTAAAGATTATGCACAAGAAAACAGTTTGCTGAAGACAAGCAGGTTAAGGACATGGATTACTGGAACCATGTCCTGTGGTCTAAAGAGACCAAGATAAACTTTTTTGGTTCAGACGGTGTCATGTGTTTTTGGGAGCAACCAGGTGAGGAGTACATAGACAAGTGTGTCTTGCCTACAGTCAAGCATGGTGGTAGGAGTGTCATGGTCTGGGGCTGCATGAGTGCTGCCGACACTGGGGAGCTACAGTTCATTGAGGGAACCATGAATGCCAACATGTACTGTGACATACTGCAGCAAAGCATGATCCCCTCCCTTCGGAGACTGGGCCACAGGACAGTATTCAAACATGATAACGACCCCTAACACACACCCAAGATGACCATTGCCTTGCTAAAGAAGCTGAGGGTAAAGGTGATGGACTGGCCAAGCATGTCTCCAGATAAACCCTATTGAGCATCTGTGGGACATACTCGAATGGAAGATGGAGGAGCACAAGGGCTCTAACATCCACCAGCTCCACCATGTCATCATGGAGGAGTGGAAAAGGACTCCAGTGGCAACCTGTGAAGCTCTAGTGAACTCCATGCCCAATAGGGATAAGGCAGTGCTGGAAAATAATAGTGGCCACACAAAATATTGGGCCCAATTTGGACATTTTCACTTAGGGGTGTACTCACTTTTGTTGCCAGTGGTTTAGACATTAATGGCTGTGTGTTGAGTTATTTTGAGGTGACAGCAAATTTACACTGTTATACAAGCTGTACACTCACTACATTACATTGTAGTAAAGTATAATTTCTTCAGTATTGTCGCATGAAAAGATATAATAAAATATTTACAAAAATGTGAGAGGTGTACTCACTTTTGTGAGATACTGTATATATATATATATATATATATATATATATATATATATATATATATATATATATATATATATATATACAGTGGGGATGGAAAGTATTCAGACCCCCTTAAATTTTTCACTCTTTGTTTTATTGCAGCCATTTGCTAAAATCATTTAAGTTCATTTTTTCCTCATTAATGTACACACAGCACCCCATATTGACAGAAAAACACAGAATTGTTGAAATTTTTGCATATTTATTAAAAATCACATGGTCCTAAGTATTCAGACCCTTTGCTCAGTATTTAGTAGAAGCACCCTTTTGATCTAATACAGCTATGAGTCTTTTTGGGAAAGATGCAACAAGTTTTTCACACCTGGATTTGGGGATCCTCTGCCATTCCTCCTTGCAGATCCTCTCCAGTTCTGTCAGGTTGGATGGTAAACGTTGGTGGACAGCCATTTTTAGGTCTCTCCATAGATGCTCAATTGGGTTTAAGTCAGGGCTCTGGCTGGGCCATTCAAGAACAGTCACAGAGTTGTTGTGAAGCCACTCATTTGTTATCTTAGCTATGTGCTTAGGGTCATTGTCTTGTTGGAAGGTAAACCTTCAGCCCAGTCTGAGGTCCTGAGCACTCTGGAGAAGATTTTCGTCCAGGATATCCCTGCATTCATCTTTCCCTCGATTGCAACCAGTCGTCCTGTCCCTGCAGCTGAAAAACACCCCCACAGCATGATGCTGCCACCAGCTCAGTTTGGCCAGACGGCCAGCTCTAGGAAGGGTTCTGGTCATCCCAAACGTCTTCCATTTAAGGATTATGGAGGCCACTGTGCTCTTAGGAACCTTAAATGCAGCAGAATTTTTTGTAACCTTGGCCAGATCTGTGCCTTGCCACAATTCTGTCTCTGAGCTCTTCAGGCAGTTCCTTTGACCTCATGATTCTCATTTGCTCTGACATGCACTGTGAGCTGTAAGGTCTTATATAGACAGGTATGTGGCTTCCTAATCAAGTCCAATCAGTATAATCAAACACAGCTGGACTCAAAAGAAGCTGTAGAACCATCTCAAGGATGATCAGAAGAAATGGACAGCACCGGAGTTAAATATTTGAGTGTCACAGTAAAGGGTCTGAATACTTAGGACCATGTGATATTTCAGTTTTTCTTTTTTAATAAATCTGCAAAAATGTCAACAATTCTGTGTTTTTCTGCCAATATGAGGTGCTGTGTGTACATTAGTGAGGGAAAAAATTAACTTAAATGATTTTAGCAAATGGCTGCAATATAACAAAGAGTGAAAAATGTAAGGGGGTCTGAATACTTTCCGTCCCCACTCTATATATATATATATATATATATATATATATATATATAGCACTAACCCCCGAAGGAGTGGCTTAATATTTGCTATATCCGTAATTCAGGTTTACAACTCAACCCTCGCAGCCCATAGATTTAAAAGTCACAGTCCTTAATGCTTTTTCCTAATGCTTTATTCGTCAACATAAACTGGGATGGGAGAAGGACTTCCTTTGAGGTACAATTGCGGGTAGTCAAGAAATCGTTTTAAACGATCTCTCCAATCAGGGACGATGGAAGTAGATTTGATAGAGAATACGTTGATAAAGGGTCACTCTGAATAACTTCTTCATCTGGATAACTTTAAAAGGAATGATCCATATCTCTACATGTGTACTTGCAGCTTCACTGCTACCTCTTTACCACTACTTCCACCGACATGGTACTTCCAAATTACGCTAAAGGAGAGCCAATCTGAATAACTCCTCCCGCTTGACTGATTGGAATCCCGGGGCAATGCTGAACTCAAAGTCATAGGCCATTACTGCCCATCTCACTGACTTGTGCACGAACAACCCTCAGTCTCTGGTGGTACCTTTCCCTTGGGCTTTCACTCACATGATCAATAGTCCATGTGCCACTCATAAACGATCGCTCAGTTTCCTTCCGCTTTATTGCTACTTCATCCGCAATGATTCTCAGTTTCTCTACCTCTTTGTGGCCCGCAGATCCGATCCATGAGGATCGGATCTCTACCCTTCTCGCTAAGGTGAAGCTCCGTTGGCTCCCTGGAGGGGAAACCCTCCAACTTCTCCTCCAGGAACCAGGCTGGCTCTCTCGCTCCTCAGACCAGGACTGGACTCGGACTTTCCCCGGACTGTGTGACCTCACTTTTATATGAGAGTCCCGGGATTACCAAGCAAATTAATGATTGGCCGAGACCAACACATAAACTACCTGTCACTCAAATATGGAAATCAACAAAACAGGCCTGCTGCAATAGCATCAGCCTGTCTAAATTTACCTGTCATAGGAAGTTAACAAGAAAGGTCACCTACTTAAAAGTAGGTGCCCGATATAAATATATATATATATATATATATATATATATATATATATATATATAATGTGGAGAGTCAGCCTGGGGCAGGGTTAAGAAGGGGTTAATTGAAGAGGGCAGGTACTTCCACTTGAGACCTGCTTGTTGCCAGCTGAGTTGAAAATGTCAGAGAGGAGAAGTGTGTTTGGAGAGAGATGGCTGTTGACCTATCAAAGCTGAGAGGAGCTGGAAGGACCCCTGTTACCTATGACTTGATCCTGCTGGGTGAGCTTTCCTGAACTGGGACTTTGCTATGTTATATGCTGTGGCTGGGATCCTGAGCATTATTTAAAAGGATTGTCTTATACTACTAAGAAGAGTTTTTGTGTTGTTTGAACTGCCTATAAAGACAACACTTGTCAATTTTCTGTTGCTTTTTACTGAATAAAGCCTTTTAAGTTGACTGAACTGTCTTACAGCTGCTTGTTAACCCCTCGGATCCTGACAATTGGTGGAGCTATGCATTGGGCAGTTTGAGGGGTACAGGCCAATCCCATGTTTTGGGTGAAAGCTGCACAGGCTGTGAAGTCTACAGAACAAGCCATGGAGGACCTAATTAAACAATTAGCAATGACTAATTCCCAGGCACTCGCTGTGCAACAGGAAGCAAACCGCTTATTGGTTGGACAGCTATCAGGACTGCAAAAGGCGGTGACCCAGCAGGCTGAAATAATGAAAAACATGCACAAAATATAAAAGAAAGAATTGCGCTAGGTGCGTGAATAGTGTAAAAAATATAATTTAAAATGTCAAAAAGAACCGTGAAGGATGTCCTGCAGCTGAACACTGTAAACCCGATACAAGGGCACAAAAAGTAGGATAGAGAGAAAGAGTGCAGCGCTGGACAAATACCACAAGTAGTGTGTGTGATATATCAATGAATCAATAGTGTACAGAAATGACTAATAATATCTAAATAAATTCAAATAAATAATAAATATTGGCATCAGATGAAATATTAAATTATAACATCTAATAAAAATAATCAATTGATGGTGCAGATAAAATTATCACAAAAACCTAAATAAAAATGTTGTGAAATACAATTCATAAAGTGAAATAAAGTCCAAGGGTGAAATGTCCAATGTGAGACCCTCGATCTGTATTTTCACCGCTAGTGCAGCCCGCCACCTGATAATGAAGCAATGGAGGCTTACCAGAAAGCCTGCGACCACCCTTATTTAGGGGGGTCAAAATAGGCTTAGTAGAGTAATCAGAGTCATGGGAAACCCTGCTGGAATCACACCAACTTCCTTCATGGATAGACGATCAGCAGCAACAAGAGGCACCTTAGACGATGCATTCCCAGGAGGCAATTACGACATGGCAATGAATGTACACTTCCATAGGTCCAGCCAAGGAATTCTGTGGAATTTCAAAAGAAAAAAGGAGAATGTGACACGGCTCTATGTTTGCTTTTGCCACTGGTCCTATGAACAATCTAAGCCCACTTGAGAGTGTGGTGCGGGTTAATGGGCAGGAGGTTGTAGCACTTCTTGACTTGGGGAGTGGGGTTACCCTGCTCTGATCGGACAGGTTTCGGGGAAATCTGCAACCCAGGAAAAAGATTGGAGTGGTCTCTGTACATGGGGTTGTCAAGGACTATCCAATATCCCATGTAACCCTGTCCACAACCGCAGGAACTGCTACACTGAGAGTTGGGGTGATTCTGCGGTTACTCCATGATTTGCTAATTGGGCAAGACTGCCCCCTATTTTGGGACTTGTGTGAACAAAAGTTCAAAGGTTCAGGAGCCTCCCCTAAAAAGGAGCAACCCCCATATAAAGTGTTGAATACTGTGTTGCAGGTGGAGGTATTTGTAGGATTGGAGGTAGAGAGTTCTCCCTCTGGGCCTGACTTGTCATATCTTGGGGGTTCCTGAAGTGATTTCTTTGGTGCTCAGAGGAAGGACTCCCCCTTTGATCCACACCAGGGAACAGGTCACATTGTTGAGTGGTGAGCCACTGCATCCTGTGGAAGATATGTGCTCTCCCTGAGTTGCTGTGCACTATACTCTATGCTACAGGGTAGCAAAAAATCACAAAGTGCTTAAACGTGGGCATGAACCATAAGCGAGGACCCAGAAGGGGGTTGCCAACCAGTTTGCCAGGGTCAGAGAGTCTAAACAGGGAGATCAAGTGCTAGTGGTTGATCCTACTGTGGAGAGCAGGTGTCTTATGGAGGGACAGGAACCCTCTGAGATAGTAGAAAAAGTTGGCACTGCTCTCAGTGGTAACAAAGGTAGAATCTGTGCTGGTGACTTTTTACACCCAATGCTACCAGATGACCACATTGAGGACTGCCTGGCTGCATTCGAAAACATAGCATTGTTTAAAAGGTGGCCCAGAAGCCGCTGGGCTGAATTGGTGCAACCGCTCCTCACAGAGGAGTACCAGGAAGTGTACCGCCTAATGGAAACTGATAGAAATGATTATGATAGATTTACAGCAGCAATCCGTATAATCCATATAAATCCAAAACTAGTTTAGAGGCACTCACATGTCTTGCAGAAGAGGAAGATCAAATGCAAGACCTCCGCAAGACCCCCGCAAGACCCCCGCAAGACCCGTGAGTGCCTCTAAACCAGTTTTTGATTGATACTGTATAAATATATACTGCTGGAGATAGGCTAAATTTTCAATTTTGACTGGAGTGTGTAGTTAATCTAACCAAAGAGAGAGGCACTTTATATGAGAATGGAAGTTGAATTCAGCCTAACACTGTTAAAGTGATATTTATGTACAGTGCCTTGCAAAAGTATTCACCCCCTTGGCATATTTCATGTTTTGTTGCCTCACAATCTGGAATTAACATGGATTGTTTGAGGATATGCATCATTTAATTTACAGAACATGCCCACAACTTTGAAGATTTTTTTTTTATTATTGTGAAGCAAACAACAAATAGGACAAAAAAACTGAAAAAATCAATGAGCATAACTATTCACCCCCTAAAGTCAATACTTTGTAGAGCCACCTTTTGCAGCTATTACAGCTCCAAGTTGCTTTGGATAAGTCTCTATGAGCTTGCCATATCTTACCACCGGAATTTTTGTCCATTCCTCCTTGCAAAACTGTCCCAGCTCATTCAAGTTGGATGGTTTGCGCTTGTGAACAGCAATCTTGAAGTCTGACCACAGATTTTTTATTGGATTGAGGTCTGGGCTTTAACTAGGCCATTCCAACACATTTACATGTTTCCTCTTAAACCACTCAAGTGTTACATTAGCAGTGGGTTTGGGATCATTGTCCTGCTGGAAGGTGAACCTCCGTCCTAACCTCAAATCACACACAGAGTGGTACAGGTTTTGCTCAAGAATATCCCTGTATTTATCACCATTCATCTTTCCCTCAAATCTGACCAGTTTCCCAGTTCCAACTGCTGAAAAACATCCCCACAGCATGATGCTGCCACCACCATGTTTCACTGTGGGGATGGTGTTCTTTGAGAGATGTGTTGGGTTTGTGACAGAGATAGCGTTTTCTTTGATGGCCAAAAAGTTCAATTTTAGTCTCATCAGACCAGAGCACCTTCCTCCATACATTTTAGGAGTCTCCCACATGCCTTTTCACAAACTCAAAACGTGCCATTTTGTTTTTTTCTGAAAGTAATGGCTTTCTTCTGGCCACTCTGCCATAAAGCCCAACTCTATGGAGGGTATGGCTTATTGTCGTCCTATGTACAGATACTCCAGACTCTGCTGTGGAACTCTGCAGCTCCTCCAGGGTTACCTTAGGTCTCTGTGCCGCCTCTCTGATTAATGCCCTCCTTGCCCGATCCGTGAGGTTTGGTGTGAGGCTGTTTCTTGGCAGGTTTGCTGTTGGCCATGTTCTTTCCATTTGGTTGTGATAGATTTGATGGTGCTCCTAGGGATCATCAAAGATTTGGATATATTTTTTTATAATCTAACCCTGACTTGTACTTCTCAACAACATTGTCCCTTACTTGTTTGGAGAGTTCCTTGGTCTTCATGGCGGTGTTTGGTTAGTGGTGCCTCTTGCTTAGGTGTTGCAGCCTCTGGGGCCTTTCAAAAAGGTGTGTATATGTAATGACAGATCATGTGACACTTAGATTGCACACAGGTGGACATCATTTCGCTAATTATGTGACTTCTGAAAGTAATTGGTTGCACCAGAGCTTTTTATGGGCTTCATAACAAAAGTGGTGAATACAAATGCACATGCTAATTATCAGTTTTTTATTTCTGAAAAATTGTTTTATGTATATATTTTTCTAATTTTACTTCACCAACTTAGACTATTGTGTTTTGATCCTTCACATATAATTCAGATAAAAAAAACATTGAACTAAAGGCTGCAATGTAACAAAATAGGTAAAAAGCCAAGGGGGGAGTGAATACTTTTGCAAGGCACTGTAGGTAAAAAGCCAAGGGGGTGAATACTTTTGCAAGGCACTGTAGCATGTTTGTATGCTGACAATGCAATAATCCTTATTTATTTCGCCTTTTCGCTTTATGATAAGTGCATGTGATATTAACCAATCATTCGCTGCAGATGAATCAATTACTTTAACTTAAAACACATGCACTGGGAATATACCCCTGTTTTTAATGTTTGGTAAATGTCAAATTGACTGCTTAATAAACATACCCCCATTACAGTGTCTTCTGAGCAAAAATAGGACTACATATTCTACATGTTTATTATGGTTGCCAAACTAATTATTTGTTATATTTATCCTCCTATTGTTATAAGTCCTATTGTTTAAAAGTAGTTGAGAGCTGGCAGCAACTGATTACTGACGGCCATAGATGGAGCAATGTTCTTTCCTGCAACAGCCACTAACAATAATTGCATCTAAAATCCGACAGACTGGTTGTGCCCAAGTTGATCGATCAATCAACTTGGGTACATTCAGCCTGCCCATACATTGTTTGAATCTCGGCTGGTTCCTGCTGAACGGACTGAGATTCGGACTGTCTATGGCCGTCTTTAGTTCACAGGGGATATTAGTTGCATTTTGTTTTTTATTGCACTGTATAGAATTAAATACTAAAAATAACAAATTAGTAACTAAAGTGATATATGTCAGTCTTTATCACAATCAAATCATTTTAAGACTTTTAGACTTTTATATCCTTTCTTTACAACATTACTATCATATTAAATTAGTTTTAGCGTGTCTGAAGCTTTATGGCTTATTGGCAATATTTTGCTGTCACATTTGCATTCCTTTTTTTTTTTTTTTTAATCCCTATCAACATTCAGCAAAGCTGATGTACATGGGCTCTCTTTTATTTACAAAGTACAACATGCAGGAGCTGCTTGTATGCTGTTGACTGTGGATTACTACTGTTTGGTAGGGATTTGAGATGGTCGCTATACTGCTTTGACCTTCTCATTGTTGGTACTGTAACAATGTAACAATAACTATTTAAAAAGTTGTGTACTAAGCATATAGTCTTGTTAAATATATTTATTGAGTTTTCACAGAAGAAGAAATAAAATGATACAATACATGGATACATATCAATCATCAGAAGATCTTTGCAGTATGATAAAAAAAGATAAATAAATAAGTTAATAAAATAAAGTAATTTTAGAGATATCTTACAACCATATTTACTATACACTAGTTGGGATTCTAGATGTAAGATTAGAGAAATAAATCAAGTTATTAGACTAAGTATCCATAGGAATATTTTAGGAAATAATAAAAGAAAAGGAGAGGGAGGAGAGATATAGATGGAAAGAAGGAAAGAAGAGAAAAAAAAAAAAAGAGAGTTTCCCGGGATGATGATCCAGCTCTCATTAGGTATACAAATATAATATATATTTCAGTAATAATATGATATATATCTTAGTGTGGTAACAACAGAGATTGGTCAAAATCTGTAGGGAGGTAGTTTTTAACCCATGGTTGCCAAATTTTGCGAAATGTATTTATTTTATTTTCTTCAATAGCTGTCATCTTGGTGTATAAAAGTGCTCTGTTCATTCTGTGTTTAGCTTCAGCAAGAATTAGATTTTGGGACTTCCATACCTTGGCAATCGTTTGTTTAGCTGCAGTGCTAAGTTGGATAAACAATTGGAATTGAGTATGGGTGAGTATTGTGGGTTTAAGGTTTAGGCGTGCCGTTGCAGGATCTGGAGGAATCGTGATTTCCAGGGCTTTAGAAGCCATAAGAAATATATTCTTCCAGAATTCTTCAACTACGGGGCATTGCCACCATATGTGAAAATGTGTTCCTGCTGTGTCACATCCTCTAAAGCAATTAGGTGAATATGTGGGGACAAATTTAGCTATTCTAGCTGGTACAAGGAACCAGCGTGCTAGAACCTTGTAATTAGTTTCTACAGCAAAACAATTTGGAGAGGAAGTTTTGGTGGCTGACCATATATTCGACCAATCTTGTTTATTAAACACTCGATTCATATCTTGTGCCCATTTAGTTGTGTATGAGGGTAGAAACTCACTAGATATCATATTAAGTTGGAAATATAATATTGAGATAAGTCCTCTAATGTGTGGATCACTTATACAAATCCGCTCAAATTGAGTCATTTGATTAAGAGTTGAGCCTGTACTAAGAAGTGGTTCATAAAAATTTTTAATTTGTAAATATTGAAATATTTCAGTTTTATGTAACCCAAAGGTTTCACATAGTACAGGAAATGTATAAATAGCTTTAGTCGAGGAAAGATTGTATAAACGAGTCAGGTTCGTAGAGGTCCATGCAGAGAATGATTTTGGGAATTTCCAGGCAGGATAAAAGGCTGGATTATTAAGAAATGAAAGCAAGGGATTATGTGTTGATTGAAGATTATGTGCAAATTTACATTTATCCCATACTGCTAGGGTCTGTTTCATGATAGGATTAGAAAGATGTATTCTATCAGCAGGACAGAGCCAAAACATGTTTGCCACTGAGATCACTTTCCACTGATTCAATAGCTACCCATAGGGGAGCTTCTACAGAAGTATGATACTTGGGTATAAGTGCTAGCTGTGCAGCGTAGAAATAGGAGGAAAAGTTGGGCAATCCCAAACCACCACTCAATTTATTAGGGAAAGTGTAGATTTAGGTATACGAGGTTTGGTGGTACCCCAAATGAAGGACATAACTCTACGTTGAGTAAGTCTAAGAAAGTAAGATGGTAAAGAAATAGGGAGTACCCTAAATAAATATAAGAATTTCGGCAGGATTGACATCTTTACCGCATTAATCCTTCCCAACCATGACAATGATAGAAGAGCCCATTATTTCAGGAAGTCGGAAGTTTGTTTAAGGAGGGGTAAGTAATTTGCCGCAAAAAGGTCTTTAAGAGAGATTGTGAGTTTTATTCCTAGGTATGGAAGCTGCTTTGGAACCCAAGTAAAGGGTAAGGAAGTTTGTGCCCGCTGAAGTTCTAATTGAGATAAGGAAATATTTAATGCATTTGATTTTGTTGGATTAACATGTAGTCCTGATATTTGGGCACAATTATCTAGTGTTTTTAGTAGATTAGGGGTGGATATATGGGGATGAGACAAAAATATGAGAATGTCATCCGCAAAGAGACATAGTTTATGGTGATAACCACCTAGTTCGATACCTTTTAATGTCAGGATTGGTTCTAATAAGGTGTGCCAGGGGTTCTATTATTAGGGCAAAAAGTAGAGGGGAAAGAGAGCACCCTTGTCTAGTGCCTCTTTTGATATCAATCATTGTTGACTTATAGCCTGCATATTTGATATATGCTCTAGGATTATTGTATAAGGATGAGACCCAGGTTAAAAAATTGTTTCCAAATCCCCATTTACCAAGGACATATTCCATATAAGGCCACGTAACCGAATCGAATGCTTTCCTTATGTCTAAGCATACAAGGCAAGCTGGGATTCGTCTAGTTTTAGCCGCATTAATAAGTAAGAGTGCTCTCCTGATATTATCTCCAGCTTGGCGTTTAGGCATAAAGCCTGTTTGGTCTCTGTGGATTAGTAGGCCAATAATATTATTCAGTCTAGTGGCCAAAATTTTAGCAATTAATTTTATATCGAGATTTAGGAGGGATATAGGACGATAATTAGTCCAGGAGGTGGAGTCAGAATGTGGTTTGGGGATCATTGCTATTATAGAGGTGAGAGTCTCTGTTCTAAATGAGTTACCTTTAAGGATCGAATTGAAGGCTTTAGTTAAGACAGGTGTTAAGATTGATGCAAATTGTCTATAATATGTTGCCGAAAATCCATCTGGGCCTGGTCTTTTACGTAATTTTAAAGATTTTATTGCATTAAGGACTTCAGTATCTGTAATTGGACATTCAAGAAGATCTTTCTGTTGTTGATCAAGGTTAGGAAGCGTGATATTGGAGAACAGTGTGTCTGCTTTAGTTTTATCAAAATTTGAGGCAGAAGAATATAGTTTAAATAACTTAGAGCGAAAAATTTCAAGTATTTTCACTGGGTTACTATTGTAAGATTCCCGGGATACCTTCAATCTGATAGTCGTATGTATATGTTGTGAATTTTTTAAAATTCTTTCCATAGGTGTATCAGGTTTATTTGCCCTGCGATATTGAACATGCTGGCGTTTACTTATAAGTTTATCTGCGGTATCAGTAAGAAAAAGATCTAGATCCAGGCGGGCTTTTTCTAGTTTGGCACTGTTGGTAGCATTCGGGGGGGTTTGAAAAGTTTGATGACAGTCATTAAAGGTACATTCAAGTTTTGCAAACAACAGTTTGCATTCTCTTTTAAGGTTAGTTGCTTGTTGTATCAGTCTACCCCTAATGACTACCTTGTGCGCCTCCCATAATGTAATAGCAGAGACATTGTCTGTAACATTGGATTTTAGGTAATCAGAAAGTGCTTTTTCAATCTCAACACAATGAGAAGGGTGGGTCAGAATTGAATCGTTTATACACCAAGTGGTATCGTGTGATCTAGGAATTGTGGAAGCAATGGTAATGAATACTGCGCAGTGGTCTGTCCATGGAAAAGGAATGATTTTGGATGATATGATTTCTGGTAGCATACTTGACGGGATTAGAATATGATCTATTCGTGAAAAAGAGTTATGCAGATAAGAATAATGAGTGAAGCGCCTACTAATAGGGTTCATCTCTCGCCAAGTATCTACCAGGCTATGAGTGGTGAGTAGATGTTGAAAAGTTAGGTTTATTGAGTTTGTGGTAGGTCCAGGGGGAGATTTATCTAAGAACGGGAAAATAGTAGCATTAGAATCCCCACAAATAACAACAGTACCAAACTTATGTACTTCTATAAGTTGAAAAAGGTGGGATAAGAAAGCAGTTGGGCGTTTGTTAGGGGCATAATAAGACACAATAGTAATAGGATTATCAGAAATAAATCCTGTTAGGAGAACATATCGTCCTTCAGGGTCTGTTATTTTGGATACAAGGTTAAACGGAGTGGAACGGTGAAAACCAATGAGAGTTCCGCGTTTAACCGTAGCTGAAGCAGTATAGAATTGTGGATATGATGATGAAAGAAATTTGGGATAAACTTTGTCAGTAAAATGCATTTCCTGCAAACATATAATATTAGCTTTTTTCATAGCAAAAGAGCGTAAAGCCTTGGTTCGCTTATGTGGAGTATTAAACCCCTGTACATTTAATGACAAGATATTTATAGGAGCTATAAAACAATGAATGCGAATATTATAGCATAACAAGCAGAGTACTCACCGAGAGCCAGGATCACCAAACCGAGAGTCAGGAGGGAATAGCAAAGATTAAAGAAAGAAGCAATAGAATAGAAAAAGAAAAAAGGAGAGGAGAATCGAACAAACCCAATATGAAGACAATTTAGCAGTATATAAAGGCTAAATAATAGGGTGTAGGAGCATCTCAGGAGAGTTTTTAGAACTCTCTGAGAGGGTCCGGGACCACCAATAGAGA
The DNA here is from genome assembly GCF_042186555.1 of Aquarana catesbeiana. Taxonomy (NCBI): domain Eukaryota; kingdom Metazoa; phylum Chordata; class Amphibia; order Anura; family Ranidae; genus Aquarana; species Aquarana catesbeiana. Next base: position 619,294,941 of record NC_133325.1, on the reverse strand, counting down.
CCCCCATAACAATGGTAGGAGTCCTTAGGTGGAATAAAGGGCAACAAGAAATTCCTAAGGGATGTATAACATCGGAGGACCACAGGAACTATTCCATTACTATCATGGAAAAATTTCACTTAAATTGTTACAAAAAAAGAAAAAATAAAGTTCAAAAACTTGAGAGGAAAAAAAAACAGAAAAAAGTTAATATAAAAAAATAAAAAAAAAATATAAAAAAAAAAAAAAAAAATAATAATAATAATATTTTTGTAACATAACAGTAGTATGTAGCCATAACTCATTTTAGTCATGAATATGGCCAGTTAATTAACTCTGTCAGCATACTGTGCTGGAAAAAAGTAGCAAGGACAAATAACTAGTCTGGCTTAGATTGTCAGTCCATTGAATCCTCATTGTTTGGTGGTGAATGTTCATATCGACCTCGCTTGTTAAGATTTTGATGGGAAGATGTGGAATAGCTGGGTTTTGGGTCTTTGTTTTGCTGTGTAGAATGAAAAGCTGAGCGCCTATGAGACTGGTCATTTGGTAAGATTGCTTCGGCTAGGCCCATATCAAATAGGGCTGACTTCAAGTCCTCTGAAGAGCGACAAACATATTTTGTTTCCAAATGAGTAAATCTGAGACAAAAAGGAAATCCCCACTGATAGGAAATTTGATTTCTCTGGAGTACCTGGAGTTGAGGTTTAAGTGCATGTCTTTTTGCAACCGTTAGTGGGGACAAATCTGTGAAGAGTTGATAGGTATTGCCCTGGAAGCTAAGAGATTCTCTCCCTCTGGCAGCTGTTAATATCTGTTCTTTGGTTCTGTAAAAGTGCAATTTAGCTATAATATCCCTCGGGGGACCATTTATTTTGCGTGGGGCTAACGCTCTATGCACTCTATCCATTTTGAACCTGTCAATAGGGGTTCCAGGTAATAATTCTTGAAAGAGCGCCGTGATATTAGCCTGCAGGTCTAGAACAGATTCAGGGATTCCCCTGATTCGCAGATTCGATCAACGATCTCTGTTCTCTTGGTCCTCTAAACGATTTTGTAATGTAAGGTTGTGCTGACTGTGAGGTAAAGATTTTCCAGTGTATTCACTGCTGTGCAGACTGTGAGGTAAAGATTTTTTAGTGTATTCACCGCTGTGCTGTGGGGGAGAGGATGCCGCCGCCATTCCAGCTGCCAGCCTGTGTGCCGTTTCCTTTGTTTTTCCTGCTTTAATTTTCGTTTTAGGAGCTCTCAAGACCATTGTCAGTGAAGCTGACAGTATTAGGTAGGATTTTCTGCAGTTTTGGGATACTTGCTGGTTCACTGGGACCTGTAGTCCTCCGATGAAAACTCCCGAGGAGCGGAGCTCTAAGGTAACATTACCTTCACCTCAGGCTGCCGCACATGCGCCCTCACTAAGCATATAGTCTAAACCTTACACACACACATCCACTGACAGCCACTAAAACACCTATTCCCTGTGTGTAGGAAATGTAATAAAATGCACTTAAAGCACTTGTTGTATGTTTATAGCTATTATATATCAGAGTGCATTGAATTTTTTCACATGCAGTTTTCCTTTTCCTATGTGTAACCACTGCATTTTAGATCAATTGCAGCATAGCTTACTTTCCCCCCAAAAAAACGGATTTAAAAATACACGTATCTTTTCTAAAGTTTTCTTAATCTTCAAAGTCAAAAACGATTCCCTTTAAGGAAGCCAAAAATGTTTTTTTTTTTGTTTTTTTTTTATTTCTACCCTACTCTAGACCAGATGTGTGATATATCCTAGCCATTTTATAAATGGTTGTTATTATTTGTGCTTGCAAATTATAAATCTGCTTGTTTTATGTTCTCTGCAAATGCATATACTGTATACACCAGTGCCTTTTCCCCAACCCCCAATAAGCTTGAGAAAAGAGGCAATCTCCAAAACACATTGCCCATTAACACTCATATGCTCCACTTTTTTTTTTTTTTTCATGGAGAGGGTTTCATGGAGAGAGGGAATTAAAGTGTTTAAGAAAGGGGATTGAAGAGTGTCCGAGAACATCTTGTAGTATACTGCAGAGAGGCCATCTGGGCCTGGGCTCTTACTGGGTTTTAGTTGTTTCATAGCTTGTTCTCATTCTTTTATAGTGATCGGTGATTCAAGGGTTGTGCTGGCGTCTTTTTGGATTTTCCCCGGGGCAAATTGGTCTAGAAACTATTTGATCTTGCTAATGCTTTAGGAGGGAGGAGTAGTGTGGGGATCTGATGTATTGAGATTGTATAGGGAGGAGTAGTATTTTTCAAATTTCTGTGCTATGTCGCTATTTTTCGTGAGTGTCTTACCTGTAGAGGAATGTAATTGGTGTATTGTGTTGCTGGCTTTTTTTCTTGCGTAGTGCTTGAGCGAGAAGGTGGCCACATTTGCCAAACTTGCAAAAGAGTTTCTGTGATAAAGCACATTTTCTCCTGAGGTTATGGCCCAGCTCTTCCTGTATGCGTGTACGAAATTCGATAAGTTCTAAGTGGGTTCACTGTGCACTTTTGTACTGCTTCAAGCTTTTTAAGTTTAGTGAATAAGGCAGCGAGTTTGATTTTCTTTTAAGCGCTGTTGTCAAGGAGATTAGTTTGCCTCTTGGCGTGGTGGTCAGAAAATGCAATCGGTTGGATTGCTACCGCTGTCAGAGTTGGGAGGTCTTGTTGTGTGAGGAAGAAATAGTCCAGGCGTGAGTATCTGTTGTGTGGAGCAGAAAAGAAGGTAAAGTCCTTGCCTTTCGAATGGAGGGTGTGCCAGGTGTCATGAAATAGTAGGTCTTGTCTGATTGCCATGTATGGTAGATGGGATGTACCTGAGGAGGTGTCTAGAAGGGGGTCTAAGGGGACATTAAAGTCTCCCCCCTAAGATCAGAATCCCTTCTTGGAAGTTGGATAGCAGATATGTAGTGGCACAAAAGAAGGGGATCTGTGATGAGTTGGGGCTGTATATATTTGCTAGGGTGATCGGTTTATTCCTGAAGGAGCCCTTAAAGACATATCTACCTTGGTCATCAATGAGGGTATCTGAAATTTGGATGGGTACAGTTTTGGAAAGGAGTATGGAAACTCTTTTAGATTTTGAGATCGGGGAAATGGTGTGGAAACTATGGGGGAAGAAATGATTTGTAAGTATAGGTATTTTCTTGGCACAAAAGTGGGTTTCCTGTAGGAAGATTACATCTGCTTTCATGCACCGCATGCTGGATAGCAATTGTGAATGTTTTTCTGGGGTATTCAGGCCTTTGGTGTTGAGGGAGAGTAGCTTCAGGGAAAGATTGGGGGATTGTGATTTGAGTGGAGGCATACTGATTGTGGAGTGGGGTTGGGAGTCAGCTGTGTTGTACTGGGGTAAGGGAGTCGGGGGGTAGGAAGAGGGGATGAGGAGGGGAGGGCAGGGAAGAGAAGAGGAAGAGGAAAGAAAGAAGAAAAAAAGGGAAAAAGAAAAGGAAGGGGAGGGGGGGCAGAGGGGAGGGGGGTAGGAGAGATGGATGAGGGGGGTGAGTGAACTCTAGGCAGGGTTGTAGTAGTGGAGGGTAGGGGTCAGGAATGTGAGGGATGTCCAGATGAGGGAGGTGGGAAGAATATACTGGATGTGGGAGTTAGCCAGCAAACCCACCGAATAAACAGGGGGAGTCCGGTTCGGGTCAGTGGAATCTACCAGAGTCTGCTATGAGTGAGGGTGGTAGGTGACGTTCAGCTAGGGGTGTGTGTTCCGTGTCCCATTGAGGTCAATAAGGCTGTTCGTGGTGCTCATAGGGAGCTTGGTTGGGGGTCAGACGGGAGACCAATTTCCCTGCTGCGCCCAATCGTCTGCTTTTGGGGGATATTGTGACATGGTGAGAGGATATATAATTGGAGTAGAGGGGGAGGTCAGCTTTAATTTGCCAACCTAATGTGGATAGGTCCTGAGTCTGTGAAACTTACTGAATATGTCTGTGACATATTTGTAGGTTATAGCATACTGTAATTCTTGAGTACGTATGGTGCGAATAAAGAGTCGTGCTGTGGTATGAAACCGTTCAAAACTTGAAACCTAAAATTTGAGGTTTACATGACACATTGTAGAAAACAGAATTGTGAACAATATTATTAACAATACTAGTAAAAGTAACATCTGCAGAAATTATGTAAAGGTCCTCTGGTTCTGAGGGGGATATGCTCAGTCCTGGCTCAGTGGGCAGTAACTTGAGAATGACTTGTTAAAACCAGATAGGAAGGTAGGTATTGTATACTGATAGTGTGCATTTGGGAGTATGTGTTCGCTCCTGTAAGTAAGAAGGGCTAATGTGTATTTGAATATAATGTGTAAACCTTACCTGAGCATATCCCTCTCGGACTTCAGATCCCACTGTCACATCCGAAGCGTAAAGGAGATAATTAGATAAGTACCATGATCCACTATGATAAAAACAAGCAGAGTCATATGTTATTTAAACATATTTTCATACATTTACTGCATTTTGAGGGAGTGAAGATGAGGATAAAGCTGAAGGAAGGGGAAGTGTCAAGGGTGGAGTGCAGGTTTAGGGAAGAGGTAGAAGGAGATAGAGAGGAGGAATGGAGATGGGTGGGTGGAGATGATAGTTTCTCTGGGCAGAGTTGGGGTGGTTTGGAGTCAGTCCATGGCTATTTGGGGTACCTGCTAAAGAAGGTACCATAAGGCAGGCATCTGGAGAGCTACTTGGGCTCAGGCAGAGGAAAGAAAAAATAAAGTATGTTAGAATACTAGACTGCTGTGATACTGCTATGGATGAGGAAGTTTTTGGATTCTGCCTTCTGTGCGGTGTTGTAGAAGCTCAGTAGGCATCTGCCTGGGTTCTGTGAAAGGTCTAATGTAGATGAGTAGACGTTCCTTCTTGCATAGGGAGAAGCTGTGAGAATGTTTTGTCCAAGAGCAAGGAAGGATCATTTGGTAGTTGTGGTTCCCTCTGTATGGTTTCCCTTTGTGAGTGGTCAGATCTTTTCAGTCCAATGGAAAGGCATAGGAGTGCATCCATGCATCCATCGAAAGTCTATTTCTCCATCCCCAGTGTATGGCATAAGTGTGGATTGTGCCAACTCTTATGCCGCCTATAGGGATGAGCCGAACACCCCCTGGTTCGGTTCGCACCAGAACCTGCGAACGGAATGAAAATTTGCACGAACATTAGAACCCCATTGACGTCTATTGGACTTGAATGTTCAAAATCAAAAGTGCTAATTTTAAAGGCTAATTTGCATGGTATTGTCCTAAAAAGGGTTTGGGGACCCGGGTCCTGCCCCAGGGGACATGTATCAATGCAAAAAAAACTTTCAAAAACGGCTGTTTTTTTTCGGGAGCAGTGATTTTAATGATGCTTAAAGTAAAAAAAAAAAAAGTGAAATATTCCTTTAAATATAGTACCTGGGGGGTGTCTATAGTATGCCTTGAGGTTTACATGACACTACGTGCTTAGAACAGTCCCTGCACAAAATGTCATTTTTAAAGGAAAAAAAAGCAATTCAAAACTGCTTGCGGCTTTAATGTAATGTCGGGTCCTGGCAATATGGATGAAAATCAGTGAGACAAACGGCATGGGTACCCCCAAGTCCATTACCAGACCATTTGTGTCTTAATTAAAAAAGGAAAGGTGTGGGGCCCCCAGGAATATACTCTATATACTCTGAACAGCAGTATACAGGCAGTGCAAACAAGACAGGGACTGTAGGTTTGTTGTTAAGTAGAATCTGTTTGTAATTTTGAACTGGTACATTTTTACCATGTTTAGCTCCAGCCAAAAAATGTATTTTAAGCTTTATGGAAAACCTAGGGAAGGGTTATCACCCCTGTGACATTTTTTTTGTCTGTGCTCCTCTTCAGAAGATTTCGCCTCACTTTTGTCCCAATGACAAATGTTTATTGAAAATGTGGGGTTTTTTGTGAAACAAGGATTGGTGATAAAGCATCAGTGGAAAGGAGAAACGTTTTTCCCATATTAACTATTACAGGAGAGAATTTCCCTTCCTAGGGGTAGATTTCATCTCACTTCCTGTTGTCTCCTTCCGTTTGCAAGTAGGAGTCATTTGTAAGTTGGATGTTTGAAAGTAGGGGCCTGCCCTATATACTCAGCAGAAATTTGGGCCTTAGGTGTTGTTGTGGCCACAACACTGTAAGCCCTCACAGGGCCCTGCTGTGAAATCTTAGATCAAGAATTGTAATTACATGCCCCTGTTGAACAGGGGCAGAAAAATTGGGCCTTTGGTGGTGGTGATGCTGGTGCCACAACACTGTAAGTCCTCACAGATACTCTTGGTGGGCGCAGAAACAGGCCCTGCTGTAAAATATTAGATCAAGAATTCAAATTACATGTCCCTGTTGAACAGGGGGTGAAAAATTGGGCCTTAGGCACTGGTGGCGGGACTGGCGGCGCCCAGAACCAAAAATGTTCTTACAAGCTATCAGCATGATCATTGAGGAGGAAGAGGATAATTACTCGGCATAACAGGATAGTCACTCAGCATCAGCATAGGCAGTCTTTGAAGGGATCTGACATTTCAAAAAAATATATTCGGTTAGATCAGCATCAGGTGCTTGGTAGCTGGTGGTGATCCAAGACTGATTTGTTTTTATGAAGATCAGTCGATCGACCGAGTCAGAGGACAGACGCACCCTGTGCAAAGCCTCCAGCAGCACTTAATGTGCGTCCCGAAAGAAGCTGGATGCAGGACAGGCCAGTAGCTCAATTGCATACTGTGCAAGCTCTGGCCAGTGATCCATCCTTAAGACCCAGTAACCCAGAGGATTTTCGGTGGGAAAGGTGTCCAAGTCAGATCTTGCCGCTAGGTATTCCTGCACCATGTAAAACAGACGCTGGCAATGGTTGCTGGAACCGATCATACTTTGGGGCTGCGGACTAAAAAATTGTCTGAACGCATCAGTCAGACGGCCACCTTCTCCACCGCTCCTTCTTTGATTGACCGAAGCCTCAGTAACACGTTGTCCAGAAAAAGGAGTTTGTAGCCTCCCAGTCGCTGGGAACGCATTGCACAGACCTTTCTGCAAGGCCTCCCGAAGATGTTTCATCCTCTGCTCCCTCTGCGACGGCAAGATAAGGTCCACAACCTTACCCTTGTAACATGGATCAAGGAGGGTTGCCAGCCAGAATTGTTCCTTCTCCTTGATACCACGAATATGAGGATCCTTCCGCAGGCTTTGCAGGATCAGAGAGGCCATGCAGCGTAGGTTTGCTGAGGTATTCAGTCTGGAGTCCTCTGGGTCACTAAGGACAATATGATCCACAGCCACCTCCTCCCAGCCACGTACAAGTCCATGGGTTTCTTGGGACTGTAAATGACCCCTTAAAGACTGCTGCTGATGCTGAGTGCCAGGGTCCACCTCCATACTGACACAATCCTCCTCCTCCTCCTCATCCTCTTCCTGTGTGATCGGCGGGCACGCAGGAACACTGTCTAGATAAAGGGGGCCTTGAGAGCTAAGGAAGTCCTCCCCTTCCTGCCTCTGTTCTGCCTCAAGTGCCCTGTCCATTATTCCACGCAGCGTGTTCTCCAACAGGTGGACAAGGGGGACAGTGTCACTAATGCATTCACTGTCACTGCCCACCATCCTCATGGCCTCCTCAAATGGTGACAGGACAGTGCATGCATCCCTGATCATGGCCCACTGACGTAGGGAAAAAAAACAAGCTCCCCTGACCCTGTCCTGGTGCCATAGTCGCAAAGGTACTCATTGATGGCCCTCTGCTGCGTCTGCAGCCGCTGCAGCATAGCCAACATTGAGTTCCACCTGGTGGGCATGTCACAGATTAGGCGGTTCTTGGGCAGGTTAAATTCCTTTTGGAGGTCTGCCAGCTGAGCACTGGCATTATATGACCGGTGGAAATGCACACAGACTTTCCTGGCCTGCCTCAGGACATCCTGTAAGCCCAGGTACCTACCCAAGAACCGCTGCACCACCAAGTTAAGGATGTGAGCCAAACAGGGCACATGGGTCATTTGTCCCTGTCGGAGGGCAGAGAGGAGGTTGGTGCCATTGTCGCAAACCACCATTCCTGCCTTAAGTTGGCATGGTGTCAACCACCTCTGAACCTGCCCCTGCAGAGCTGACAGAACCTCTGCCCCAGTGTGGCTCCTGTCCCCCAAGCACACCAGCTCAAGCACCGCATGGCATCTTTTGGCCTGCAAACTTGCATAGCCCCTTGAACGCCTACGGAGCACCGCTGGTTCCGAGGACAAAGCACAGGAAGAGGCCATGGAGGAAGAAGAAGAGGAGGGGGTGGAGGAGTGAGGTGTGTCAGAATCATTAGTAGTGGCATTTTGGAGGCGTGGTGGCGGAACAACCTCCAACACTACTGCACCTTGACCTGCATCCTTCCCAGCTGCCAGCAGAGTCACCCAATGCGCCGTGAAACTTAGGTAACATCCCTGTCCATGCCTGCAGGACCATGAGTCAGCGGTAATATGCACCTTACCGCTGACTGGGCAATGACTCCACCATCGGACATCCGGCCATTCTTCCCCACGTCCACATACAGGAAGTCGCAATTAGCCGACACCACCGCCAACATCACAATACTATTGAACCCCTTGTAATTATAATAGTACGACCTCAAGTTGGGTGGTGGAACGATGTGGACGTGTTTCCCATCAATTGCCCCTCCGCAGTTAGGAAAGTCCTACCACTGGGCAAAGTGGGAGGCCACAGTCTGACATTCCTGTGGCGTGGAAGGAAACTGTTGAGGAAAACAAAAAAAACTTACTATTTTTGCACATAAACATGGAAAGCAGATTAGACACAAACATTCTTGGCCAACATCCAGATAACATTTTTTAAGGGGAATTTTACAACATCAAAGTATAAGGTACACCTATCATATCCCCCCCCCTCTCATGGTCCATTTCTAACATTATAGGGGGGGGGGGGATCTTGGACAGGTAACCCTCTTCACTTCATTGAGAGATGAATGCCTAAATACAGGGTATTACTTGGAACAGCCCCTCCTTAGTTACACTATTGGCAGCCCACTGGACAGGTAAGAAGTGTCATAATACAAAGATATAAATACACATTGTACACATTTGGGCACATTTGGACATTCTGCTATTACCTATCAAGATAATAATAGGAGCCAAAAACCTGAAACAGTACCATTTGAAATTATACAGGCAGGCCCTTGCACTACATGCTTTGGGGAATTCATCCATACATCTGACCACAAAAGAGGTGGGTATAGTTTGTATGGGTTTGGCAAAGTCAGCAGATAGATGATTGAGGATAGATAGAGAATTGGGATCAGCTGACTTAGCAGTTGGGGGGAGGGAGGGTTAATAAAAATGATTTGGGGACACTACAAAAACAAGCCTCTGGCACTCTGCCTGAATTTAAAGCACAAATCACATTTCTAAGCATTTTAGGGGGTGTTTGGGGTAAAACACTACTATGGAGCTGATAAAATACATTGTTAAGTGACTACATGAGGTGAATATAGGGCCTGTAGACCATGCTGGGGAGGTTAGTGAAGGCAAATATGTATGAAGGACAAAAAAAAATAATTACATAAAAATCCAGCATGCATGAGGACAAAGGGGACATTCACAGCATATTACAATCATGGTAATTAGGGAATGAGGAAAGAAATACAATATATTATCAAACATTCAATACAATAAAATGTGATATTAAAGGATAAAAATCTTACCTTCATATACTCCTTCTGCAGGACCTGGATGATGGCAGAACAGGTCTCTGGGATAATGATCCCCAGAGCCTGGGGGGAGATGCCTGTTGAGAACTTGAGGTCCTGCAGACTTCTCCCTGTCGCCAAGTACTGCAGGGTAGCGACGAGCCTCTGCTCCGGAGTGATGGCTTGCCTCATGCAGGTATCCTGCCTGCTGATATAGGGGGTGAGCGAAGCCAACAAACGGTGAAATACGGGGTCCGTCATCCTGAGAAAGTTCCTGAAATCATCAGGATTATTCTCATGGATCTCACGGAGCAAAGGCATATGAGAGAACTGGTCACGCTGAAGCAACCAATTCTTGGTCCATGAACTCCTCCCCACCCTGTTCATGGACTGGACTTGTGTCAAGGTCAGGACCCCAACACCAAGCCCCCGCACAGCACGAACTCTACGAGGAGTATGTATACGCAACATGGCTAGTAAACAGTCGGCTGCTCAGAACAAAGTAACAGAACGCACTGAAGAACAGCAAGGCCTGTGAAGAGCGACCTGAAAAACATTAACGAACGAACAAGAACACAATGACAAGTCAAGGGTAGTCACTGCACGCACTGAAGAGCAGATACAAACCCACAAGCACAAACTGAACTGCAGAAAATGATCTGAAAGTCTGATAAAGCACGAATTGTCTCTCACCAAACTTTTACTAACACGAGATTAGCAAAAGGAGCCCAAAGGGTGCCGCGCTTGGTTCTGAACTGGCCTTTTCTAGTCTCATCGTACGTGGTGTACGTGACCGCGTGGTTGGCGATCGGAAATTCCGACAACTTTGTGCGACCGTGTGTACGCAAAACAAGTTTGAGCCAACATCCGTCGGAAAAAAATCAGAGGATTTTGTTGTCGGAATGTCCGATCAATGTCCAACCGTGTGTACGGGGCATAAGTGCAGCTAACTGACTGACTGTCCTGCCTAATCTATCTAATTTAAATCAAATGGCACTGTCTCTCTGTCTCTGTCTCTCAACACCGGAACACACTACACAGGGCTGCCGTGCAGGCGGCCTTATATAGTGTGGGGCGTGTACAAAACCCCCTGAGCCAGGGTGGTTTTGGCCAATTACAGCTCTCTCTACAGACGGCGCTGTGATTGGCTAAGCCTGCGGGTCATAGTGCATGCTTGGCCAATCATTAGCCAGGAATGCACTGCGATGCCGCAGTGAATTATAGGCCGTGACGCGCCACACGTATTTGGTGCCAACTGCCCATATCGTTCGCAATTCGGTGAACGGGCGAACAGACGATGTTCGAGTCAAATATGGGTTCGACTCGAACACAAAGCTCATCCCTAGCCGTGTACACACGATCAGATTTTCCAACAAAAAATGTTGGATGTGAGCTTGTTGACGGTAAGTCCGATCGTGTGTATGCTCCATCGGACATTTGTTGTCTGACTTTCCGCCAACAAATGTTGGCTAGCATGTTTTCAAATTTTCCACCAACAAATGTTTGTTGTCGGACTTTCCAATCGTGTGTACACAAGTCCGTCGGGCAAAAGTCCAAAGTACAAACACGCATGCTCAGAATCAAGGACGAGCTGGAAGTGCTCAGTCTTGTAAAAGTAGCGTTCGTAATGGAGAATTAACATTAGTGACGCGGCAAACTATGAAATCTCTTAATGTAGCGCATTCTCTTCTTCTTTATAATGGTATAATAATGAAGCTGCTTTTCTGACAAACATATTTTTTTTCTAGTGATCTCCAGAATAATATTCTTTTTTAAGTTTTGCGTGTCAAGTTACCACAACACCATTATTATCTTGTATTTTTTAACCTCAAAGATACAACTAAGTTGGTGTCCCTTGTTAATTTGACATTGTGTTTTTTTTGCAATAGATGTTTATTGGGTTTTTCACAAAATTAACAAACAAATAACAGTTACACACAATGCGCAATGTCATGGTCTAGTTCATCAACAGTATAACAGTAACTTCAAGGTCAGAACACAATAGACATTGTGTAGCATGAAATATATTAAGGACTTTTGTGCTTGTTAGTCCAGATTTTCCAATTGCTATCAAATTGTTTGCAGTTTAAGGAGTTAATAGCCAATGAAGGTTTGTTTCTCGTGAAGGAGATTGTAGAATAGTGTTATTCCTTTCACGGAATGTGGTGTAGTTGAATAGAAGCACCATGCCTTAGTAGGCAGTTTTAGTTTGGGTATGGGGTGTGTCCTTAGGAAGTGGGAAATACGTATATATGAGAACAGCATATAGCTTGGTAAATGGTACTCGGTCATTATTTGTTCTGCTGATTTTGGTGTCCGGTCCATAATTAAGTCCTGTATGTGCTTTATGCCCCTTGCTTTTAATTGTGTGGTCGGGAGCATAGGAATCTTTGCCCCTAAGAAGTGAAGTCATATGCTATGTCTTGTGTATTGCTTTGCTCATGTTTTAGGAGGAATCTCCATGCTTGCAAGGACACCTGTATAGGGGGTGACAGGCCTCCAGTTTCCCAGGGTTCCCATATGTCACTGTTGTTTGGTTGGTGATAGGGAGTGATGATTTTCTATATATCTACCCATTGCAGGCTGTCTGTGTTATAAAACCAATGTTTGAGTTGTTCTAGCCTTGTTGCCCATAGGTAGTCTTGTATATCAGCAAACCCTGCGCCCCCTAATCTTTTGTGAGGGATAAGACTGCTGCGTGGGCACCAAGCTTTTTTGCCTTCCCATGTGAATTTCCATATGGTTTTGGACATGGTGTGGATATAATGCGAGGGTATTGGAACTGGCAGAGGATTTGTGGCAAGATAGACATTTTAATTGCCTCTATTTTACCTAGCCAGGATAATTCTCTTTTTGAAATGTCTGTGAGTTGTTGATCTAGTTTGGTCATGAACGGTTTGAAGTTGACATCTGCCAGGGAGGAGGTTGTGTTAGTTAGGGTTATGCCTAGATACGTGATACCTTTTTTACTCCATGTGTATGGAAGAGCATTCTGTAGTAAATTTTATGTGGTTTGAGAAACTCCCATGTCTAGTATCAGGGATTTGGTAAAATTTACTTTGTAGTAGGATATGTCTCCAAAGCATGTCAGTATCTTGTGGGCCTGAATAAGGGAAGTATGTGGGTTCGTCAGTAGAAGAATTACATCATCAGTAAACAAGTTTATGACGTGTTTGTTAGTTCCAAAGGTAAAACCCGTAATATTGGTGTTTGTGCGGATGGATTCAGCTAATGGTTCTATCATCAAATTAAATATTGTAGGGGAAAGAGGGCAACCTGGACGAGTGCTGTTGGATACGTTGAAAGGCTTGGATAGTAGACCTGATGTATAAACCTGTGCTAATGGCAGGAATAAAGAGCCAGTATTGCTGTAAGTATCGGACCTTTTGAAGCCAAATTTGGCCAGCACCAATGCCATATATTTCCAGTGGACCCTGTCGAACACCTTCTCTGCATCTATAGATAGTAGCAGAGAAGGTGTTCATGTTTTAACAGCATGGTAAATAATATTAATAATACGTCTAGTAGCATCTGAGGTCTGTCTCCCCCTCACAAATCCCATCTGGTCGCATTGTCTGATAAAGGGGACAATATCCATCAATCTTTTGGCTAGTAGTTTTGCATATATTTTAACATCAGAGTTTAGTAGGGATATTGGTCTAAAATTGGCTGGGGTGGTGGGATCTTTCCCAGGTTTGGGTAAGGTGACTATGTGGGATCTCAGAATCTCAGGGGGGAAAGAAGAGGATTTTTCTGCTTTTGTGAAGACCGTTAGCATGTGTGGGGCGAGCACTTCTTTGAAAATCTTATAGTATTCATTCATGAAACCATCCGGTCCCAGTGATTTACCATTTGGTAGTGTTGTTGTGACCTTTTCTATTTCTTGAGTTGAGATTGGGGAGTTCAACTTTGTGAGTTGGTCTTCTGTCAGGGATGGGAGTTTTATGCTCTGCAGGAATTTTTGTATGTTGTCTGAAGGTGGTTGTGGGATTGATGTATCATTGTGTAGATTATACAGTGCCCCATAGTAGTCTGCAAATTGATTTGCTATTTTTTGGGGGTTGGTAATTTTGTGGTGTAGGGTGGTATGTAATAGATGCGCTATCTTGGTTTTGGTGCGGGCAGCTTTAATTCTACTTGCCAAATATTTCCCTGCTCTGTTTGCATTGGTGAAGGATCTAAGTTGCAGGTTTATAAGATGTTTGTCATGTTGTTGTGTGAGAAGCTCTCTCAAAGTTTCTCTGAGTTTGGAAAGCTCAGTTGTCATGGCTAGTGTTGGGGATATTTTGTTTTGTGTTTCCAACATGTGTATTTCAGATAATACTTTGTTAAATTTGGTGGTGTGTCGTTTTTTTCTCTATGGCCCCCAGCTGTATCAGAATGCCTCTCATGAATGCTTTGTGAGCACTCCAAAGAGTAAATGGGTCTACTGTAGGTGTGCAGTTGTTGTGGAAGAATTCCCTGAGATGCTGAGAGATCATGGGAAGTATTTTGGGTTCTTGTAGGATCCTAATGTTGCAGCGCCAGATGGGGGATGAAGAGGGAACATTGTTATTGCGGCATGGTCAGACCACGTGATGTGAACACGATGCAGAAGCCACTTATCTGTCAAAAACATGTCTATTCGGAAACACGAGCAGTGTCTGGTGGAAAAAAAAGTATAGTTCCTCTCATTGGCGTGGAGACATCTCCATGCATCGAACAGTTCCTGTGTATGTAGGCAAGTATTTAGGTGTGCCATTCTTTTTGGTTTGTCCGTGGTGGTATCCAATTTGGGATCTGCAATAAGGTTAAAGTCGCCTCCTACGATGAGGTGTCCAAACTGCATGGAATTGGTTTTCTTGAGCACCTTCTTTAAGAAGCGTATTTGGTGAGTATTTGGTGCATACAATGTAACAAGCGTGTACGGTTTGGAGTTATTGTCCCCTGTTATTATGATGTATCTGCTTCCTTCATCAATAAATGATTCTTTAAGGTGGAAGGATAAAGAGCTTCTTAAGGCTACCATCACTCCTCCTTTTTTGCTGTTGGGTGGGCATGCCAGAAATACGTGTGGGTACTCTTTATGCGTACACTTTGGGGTTTTTTGTTTTTAAAAGTGGGTCTTCTGTATGCAGAGGATATCCGCCTTATGTTTACGCACCTCCTTCCATATTGAGAATCTTTTAGCCGGGTGGTTCAGTCCCCTAGCGTTTATTGATAAGCATTTAATGGTCATCTGTAGTGTCTAGGGGTGTGTTGGTTGGCAGCGTGGGTTAAGTACTCACTGTGTCCATTGTTGGTCGAGTTGGATACCTCCACTGGTTGTCGTGAGGTTACGGGTGTCTTGTCCTCACAAACAACAGGAGACGAGCTCGGCGCTCATAGTTACTACACACTGCAGCATTGTTTTAAATGTAAGTTGATTGGACTTGTTTTATTAAATAAATATACTTTTATATGGGATCACGCTATGTGCGTCTCTTTCCCCCCTCACACTGTACATCACTACTCTACCTGACAAACACTGAGGAGAGAGGCACGGGGACATATTCCAGTTTCCAGGCACGGGGACAGATTCCAGATTGGTGATACTCCTGGAGGCATACGAGCTCAGCGCTTGTGGATTGATGCCCACACTCACTTCATGAAAGTGAGTGCAACCTCCCCCCGTGTGTGTCTTGCCCCCCCTCCACTGTGGTCGTCGCAGAGTTATTTTACATGCTGTATATTTTTTATTTTTTATATTTCACTTGGCATGTTCATCATTGTCACTACCTTATACACGGAACGTCTACACCTGTGGGTCATTTGCAACACAGGCTGTACACCTTACAGCTGTAAGGTAAGCGGCTTGCAAACACGGAGGTGTCCTCACTGAAGATCCCCCTTCACGATTGGAATTGTTTTGTGTTTCTCATCACGAGTTTTTGTTTTTTGGACTGGATGATAGAACTAATATTCATGTTTGCCCTAGGGATTTGTCACTTGTAGTTCACCAGGATTTGGCACGTTTTTGCTAATGGGGCACTAGCCCACATGTATTTTTCTTGCATTATATATATATTTTTTTGTATTGTGTCACTATTCATCCTATTTGTGTTAGTATATGCATTTTTGCTTTGCTATATTCAAGCAGTCAGTGTTTCACAATTACCTTTATATATTAGGCTTTGTCTGCCTGTAACATTATAGTCATGTTGATCAGCTACGTTGCACTGCACTGCATCTCCACCATGTTCTTTTAGCATGTAGGATCCATTCATGCATTGGTCCGTTTCTGCTTTTTTAGTTCACGTTGCCACTTTAGTCATCTTTGTAGCTTCCCCCCCCACTTCATCACAGCGCAACTACCATCTTCCCCCACTTTTGTCTCATTTGTCCTGCCTTGGATCAGTACTTAGGTGTTGCAGCAGTGTCCTTTTAGCGTAGGCCCCCCCAAGTAAAGAAAGTCACTGTGTGTAACAAACAGGAAATGGAGAAAACAAAAAAGACAAAAAACATAAAGAGTTAACTGTGAATTTGTAAAAAGAAATTTTACAACTTATCCGTGTGCAGACATAGCTGCTGAACGTGTTAACGGGTGGTAGGAGGCTAACTGTAGACTCCTGTTACCGGAGAGATATGTGGAAAGATTTGTGAATTTGTTATGAGCTGCCACCGGCTTGTTTTTTGTTGGCACGTTTATGTGATACCACTTGCCATTCATTTTGGAGTGGTTGTGGCTGTGGCACAGGCTTGGGTTGTGAGGCTTATTCTGGAAGAATCCCCCAGTTTTTTATTAAAAATAATGCAAAAAATACATAGTCAAATAAACATTCACATTTGTTGTTTTTTACATACACTTCAAAACGGCAAAGAAAAGACAAAAAATAAAACAAAAATATTTACATATCATCACAAAAGCCCACCCTTACCCTCCCAACCAACTTAACCCACCCTTACCCTCCCAACCAACTTAACCCACCCACCTCCACAACACATATATTTACATAAAACAACCAAACCACCCACAATTTATTAAAAAAAGAACTCCCTCAACCCTATCCCTATAAACAACACAATTTCTTCTATCTCTCTCCTTCATGCTAGCCCTCCACCAACATCATATTTCTTCTGAAAAAGAAAAAGGAAAAAAAGTCATTTACCATAATCACATCATTTATTTATACCCAATATTTCCAATGTCTAAAGCACCAAATTTCCTGTGCTTTAACAGACCCAAAATTTTTAATATCACACAGTCCATAGAAGTATAACCTCCCACGGATCATGGCTGCACACTTCTTCACACTTACCTTTTCATTCTTAAAGACTGTGATGTAGGACTGCAATGCCTTCTTCCATTGTTGTAATGGATTTTGTGGTCCCATTTTGGGTGATGGAGAGTGTGGCGGGGTACTTCCACTTGTGGAGAATTTTGTGGTTTCTTAAGGCTTTTGTGATGGTCGCCAGGTTGTGACGTCTCTGCAGTGTGTGTCTGGAGAGGTCTGGCAGAAGTTGTATGTCAGCATACTCTGGAGGAATATTATCGGGTCTGCATGCTGCCTGGAGGATTTGTTCCTTCACATGGAAAAAGTGGACTTTTAGTAGTATATCTCTCGGGGTCCCTTCTAGAAGAAAGGATGGCTTACAATTCTGTGGATTCTGTCCACTATGAGGTCCTGTGTGGTTAGCGCTGGGATCAGTGTAGAAAATAAAGCTTGGGCATACTGTAGAAGATGAGTAGCTGGGACAGACTCTGGGACACCCCTCAACTTTATGTTGTTCCTTATGGATCTGTCCTCAAGGTCTGCGACCTTATCTTTCAGCCATGCGATATCCTCTCCCTGGGCCGCATGTGCGTCCACCATTATGTTGTATGTGGATATATATTCCTCCATCTGGTGTTCTACTCAGTCTACCCTGACCCCAATAGCCTGCACCTCTTTGTGGCATTGATTGATCCCCTTCACCATATCAGTATGGAGAGCCGATCTGAGTGAGATCAGTATTTCTTTGAGCATTGTGTCTGATATGGGCCTGTCAGCAGTGGGAAAGTCTGCTATGGGGTCAGGTATATGTGAGGCTTGTGCGGTGTTGTTCCCCTGCTGCCCGCTTACCTCCATGTCTTGTGAGTCATGCGTCCTGACAGGGGAGTCCATCCTCGGCTTAGATTTGGCCGGGCTCTGTGTGGAGGGGCTATATGTGCCAGATGATGAGCCGCTATGCAGGTGATCCTGCCCGGGTGCTATGCGGTGCCCTCCATGGCCGTTGCTGTGGTTCACGGCCCTGTCCTCCGGCCATTGTGTGAGTGGACCGCCGCCATTTTGTTGAAGCCCATGGGTGAGCTCGGATGTTTGCGGATCTCTCCAGCGGACGAGCGGAGCGCCTGACTCAGGCGTCCATCTTAGAGCTCAGTCACCATGCCCCCTTGACGTTGTGTTTTTGAAATGTACCTGCCTACTCACAAACAAACTGTGCTTTTTGAAGTAAAACACATAGCCAAGTATTTGCCAAACAAACATTTTAAAATGAATAATGAGCACAAGGTCATATCAAAATAAAGAGAAAGGCAACAATGGAGAAACAGTTGGAGTTGGTGAAGCCTTTGTACCTCAGGGCAGATATCAATTATTTGACTGTCAAAATTGGTAACCTGAGGAATCCATTTAATAGGGTGCACAATATGGTCCAGGACTTCAAGAGATCGGGAGCAGCAGCAGATTACATATATGTCTCGAGGCTGTGGTCTTACAACAGCCTGGGTTTTTTTGTCAGATCACACCAAACCCAGGCCATCACTCTCAACACTTCCTTCCAGACTTCC
Organism: Aquarana catesbeiana; assembly: GCF_042186555.1. NCBI lineage: Eukaryota > Metazoa > Chordata > Amphibia > Anura > Ranidae > Aquarana > Aquarana catesbeiana. The sequence goes on along the minus strand of NC_133325.1, from coordinate 619,276,494 downwards.
TTCCATGCTGCTGTGGTTGGTGGAGTGGCTGTGTTGTTAGTGAAGGTGGTGGAGGAGCATGATCCAACTCACAGAGGTATGTTTGATGGGTAAGTTCGCCTCTCCTCCCCTTGTTTAGGGCCTTAAGAATTATCTCCTCACATATAGTGCGCTGGGCCTCCGCTATCTGTTTTAATTTATTTGCTGGGACGCACCCAAAAGCCTCCTAGCAATCAGGGACCATGCTAATTGCCACAGTAGTATGTTTTAGGAAAGCAGCCGTGGCCTCCTCCAGGTTCCTTGCCTTCCTGGTCCTTTTGGTTGGAGGGCAGAGGGGAGGAACCTGGGATTTGGTCAGGCTGCTTGCCACGGCCTCCTCCTGGCTGAGACTTTCCTGTGTATGAAAATGGTACATAGTTTTAGGTTTTTGGTCATCAATCACACACAATTTTGAGATAATGTCTGTAGCTAATTGAATGTTAACAAATAGAAAAAACTATCATTCTGACCCCAGCATTTTTCATTCTTGTCCCAATCATTTTTGGCTACTACTGTCTATTGATATGTAAACCACTTTGTTAAATCAGAAATTTGTGATCAATAACATCTAGTTAACATCATTAAATTTTTCACAAGAAATATCTTCAGCAATGCTATACCTGGGTCGAGCTGGGCTCCTCCACATCTTCTTCCTGGGTGGAAGGCCCAGGTTGGACCTCAGGAGCCTTAGCTGATGTTGAAGGAAGTGTTGAGAGTGATGCTCTCTATACTTTGCGATGCTACCCTAGGTGTTTCCCATGGATAGAAGCAAAGTAGGTTTCATGATATCTTTGCTTTCTGAGAGAGCCTTGGCCTGGGCAAACCCTCTATGGGAGACACAAAAACCTGTTGTCTTAAGTTACCCTGAATTTGCGGCTTCTTTTAAAAGGGTATTTGACGTTCCTGCATGCTCCGCTTCTGCTGCCAAGTGCCCCATGTCCATCAAACTGTTGCTGATTACGCCACTGAATTCCATACTCTGGCAGCAGAGGTTGCGTGAAACAATGAGGCCCTCATGGCTGCTTTTTCTCCTGGTCTCTCGGATGCCATCAAGGATATCAGCCTGAGATATACCCACTGAGCTGGAGAAGTTGATCACGTTTGCCATCCTAATTGACTCCAGACTCAGAGAAAGACTCTCTTTTAAGGAGTGCTTGTGGAAGCTTCCTGTACATTTGTCTCTGATTTTTGCAGTCCTACCCTTGCCTCCCTCACCTCCCATGCCTCCTGATACTGCGTCGGTCAGTGAAGATGAACCCATGCACTTGGGCTTCACGCCTCTCTCTGCGGATGAGAGAACCCTTAGGAGGAGGGAGAGATTGTGCCTTTATTGTGGCCAGGCAGGTCACTTTTTGATAATCCAATTTCAAGTTATTTCCTCACCTAAGTTTCCGCTGGTTATTGGTTATCCTTGGTTAGAGAGGCACAACCTCTCTTTTGACTGGCTCCATGCTGAGGTTCTCTCCTGGTCACCATAATGCAGTAAGACATGCTTCCAGAAGGTAGCCAAAGTCCTGTGCACCTCTTCACTCTCCTCCCTGCCGGAGGAGTACCGCGATTTTAGCGATGTCTTTGACAAAGGTCAAGCCGATAGTTTGCCTTCACACCGGTCATATGATTGCGCAATTGACCTCCAACCTGGTGCCATACCAACTCGTGGCTGGGTTTACCCTTTGTCGGTCTTGGAGGATACGTCCATGGAGGAATATGTTGCAGATGCACTTTCTCACAGTTTTATCCATAAATCCTCGTCTCCTGCTGGTGCTAGTTTCTTCTTTGTGAAGAAGAGGAGTGGTGACTTGAGACCTTGTATTGATTATAGGGGTCTCAATCGTTTCACGATTAAGAATGCCTATCCAATTCCATTGATTAGGGAGTTATTTGACTGCCTCAAGGGAGCAATGGTTTTCACAAAGTCTGATTTGAGAGGAGCATATAATCTGGTGAGGATTAAGGAGGGTGATGAGTGGAAAACTGCATTTAATACCAGAACAGGCCATTATGAGTACCTCATAATGCCTTTTGGCCTTTGTAACGCCCCGGCAGTTTTCTAGGAATTTATTAATGATGTCCTCTGAGATTTGTTGCAGTTATGTGTGGTGGTTTATCTCGACTATATCCTCATATTTTCCAAGTCCCTGGAGAGTCACCACACAGATGTCTGTTGTGTGCTTCAGAAACTAAGAGAACAATCTCTATTGTAAATTGGAGAAGTGTGAATTCCATCATGAACAGGTTAAATTCCTGTCATTTCCACTGCTGGTTTTTCGATGGACCCAGATAAACTTTCAGCAGTCCTACAGTGGCCCTGACCAGTGGTGTATGTCCTCTGCAGCATTTTCTTGGCTTTGCCAACTATTATCGGAAGTTTATTTGTAACTTCTTGTCTCTGGTCAAGCCCCTGACTGATATGACCAGAAAGGACCGTAACCCACAGAGTTGGTCTCCGGAGTCCTTTAAGGCCTTTGAGAGTCTCAAGGCTGCCTTTGTTTTTGCTCCTGTGTTGGCACATCCTGATCTTACGTAACCTTTTATCCTTCAGGTGATGCTTCTGAGACTGGAGTTGGCACCCTTCTGTCTCAACATCCTACCTCTGAGAGCGCTATGCATCATTGTGGCTACTTTTCCAAGAAATTGTCACCTGTGGAGTGCAATTACAAGATTGGTGACAGAGAGCTGTTAGCGATCATTTTAGCCCTGAAAGAATGGAGACATCTCCTCAAAGGTACCACTGTGCTGGTTCTTATTCTTACTGACCATAAGAATCTCACATTCTTGTCTGAGGCTAAATGCCTCTCTCTCAGAAGGGCACGATGGGCTCTTTTCTTGTCTAGTTTCAATTACATTGTCTCATTCTTACCAGTACTAAGAGTGTAAGGGCTGACGCTTTGGCACAACAATTTTTCTCCACTTCCAAGATGGAGTCGGTTTGGGTTCCGGTTCCTGTGATTCCTCCTGATCGTATTCTGGCTACGGTTCGCACCAGTCTCACTTCTCCTTTGGGTGACAAAATTCTTTCTGCTCAGGTCCATGCTCCTGAGAAACCTTGTGACCGCTGCTTTGTCCCAGAGAGTCTCCATACTGCCGTGCTCCAGACTTACCATTCTCCCAAGGCTGCTGGCCACCCTGGGAATAATCAACTCTTTTGGGCCATTTCCCAACAATTCTGGTGGCCTAGTCTACATGCTGATGTAAGCACTTTCGTAGCTGCCTGTTCCATGTGTGTGCTCAGATTAAGACTCTATGACATCTTCCAGTGGGCCTCCCTCAACCCATACCCAATGGAGAGAGGCCCTGGACCCACCTGTCTATGAATTTCATTGTGGAGTTACCCAACATAGTTATCCTTATGGTGGTTGACCGGTTCTCATTGTATTCCACTTAAGAGGTTGCCTACTTCTAAGGAGTTGGCTTCCATTTTTGCTCTGGAAATCTTTTGCTTACACCCAAAGTGATTGTCTCGGACAGGGGTAGACAGTTTGTGTCCCAGTTCTGGTGAGCCTTTTATTCACAGTTGGGAATTTAGCTTGCTTTCTCCTCTGAGTATCACCCGCAGTCTAATGGGGCCACAGAATGAGCCAATCAGTGCTTGGAGCAATTCCTACATTGCTATATTTCTGACCATCATAACAACTGGTCAGACCTCTTACCTTGGGCGGAGCTTGCTCACAATAGTGCTTTGAGATCTTCTTCCCGATTGTCCCTGTTTATGGTGAACTATGGTTTCCTACCTTCCATGTTGCCTGACTCATTTGTTCCACAGAGTATTCCTGCATTAGAGGAGCATCTCCGTGGCCTTCATTCCACTTGGGCACAAGTCGAGGAGGCTTTGCAACATGCTAATTATGGGTACAGACTCCATGCTGATCGCAGATGCCTGCCTGCGCCTTCCTATCAGGTTGGGGACAGGGTCTGGCTGTCATCTCGCAACCTTTTTCTTGTTCCCTCTCTGAAGTTTGCACCTCAGTTTATTGGGCCTTTCCGTATTCTTCACAGGATTAACTCTGTAGCTTACGCATTAGACCTTCCTTCTAATATGCGTATCTCAAATGTATTTCATGAACACTCAGAAGAAAATTATATAGTAAAAAATACAATTGTATTCATTTAACATCATATCATAAAACACATAATGACATTGAAATACAAATAGAGTTGCAGCATATAAAAGAAGATGGAAGAGGCCCAAACCAACTGCCAACTAGACAGATAAAATCCAACGTGTTTCGACATGTGAAGTAAGGGTCTTCTTCAAGGAAAAAGGGAGAGGACTGAAAGGCTTCCATAAAAATATGAACAATCTATAAAGTTGATACAAAATATAATTATATATACATGTAACACCATGCAAATACATACAACAGTTCAATCATTTATAGAACCATATGTATTATTTTATTATCAAAGACTGACCTCATGTGTTTGATGCTATTATGCACTGGAGATCATTTACTCAAGGTAAGAAGAAGAGGATGGGAAAGTCCACATAGAACAGCAAGATGTTGGGTCATGTGCAAGCCTCCTCCCGTGCACTACCGAAATACTGCCCAGAAAGAGGATGGAGAGCTGACACGAGAGACAAGAGGGGGACAAATGGGTCAACCAAACATTGACTTGAGAGCAGAGAGGATGGCCAAAAACTACTCCTTAGTGATTAAAATGGCATCTGTGGCCACGCTATACACCTATTCATAAGAATAAAATATGAGAAGGATTTAATGGTTGATCGGAGTGATAAGCCAAAAAACGTAATGAATTAATATTATTAATATTTATTATCCCAAAAGGGAGATAGAGACCATACATTACAGTAAAGTGACCTACCTATTAGTGGTGTTTTTAGGATCACTTCTGATCACAGAGGAGCCCCAAAAGATTTTTCAAAAAATACCGTGCAGTCAACCCCAGAGGAAAAATGTATCCACAGATTTCACAGGTTGAAAAAGATCAGGCCGTAGATGGCCATAGAAACACACATCAAAAATTGAGCAAAAAGCTTACCCCATAACAAACAGCTCTTGTCTGCCACCTATGTGGACATGTTGCCTCCAGAGTGCATCAAAGCAAACTGAGGATAGCTGCTGTTAAATAGAGCTCAAATTCAAATTGCTGGCCGAGCTAAATGTGCCACACCTGGGGCAGTGTAACACGCCCCCAAGGTGTGCCCACCCCTTCCCACTTAATCATCATGACAGGTCCCCACATCTCCCCTGGGAGGGTGATGTACCGCTCCATCCTGCCCACACACTGGTTGGAACATGTTTTGGGATGCAAAGCCTAGTCATGCCCCACAGGCTTGGCCAGGATGCATCAGGAAGCACTTCCATAGAACCTGGCCGGACACATGACAGCACCAGCGCCTCAGATTGGAACCGACCGGAGGACAACAAAGGCGCTGCCATGGAAACCCGGCTGAGGGCAGACACATGACACAGTGGCTAGGCCACCCACTCACTGTCACCAAATAGGGCAAAGGGACGCAGGAAACCCTGCATTCCAACCCAGACCAATGCCGCTGTCACCACCCTTTGGAGGAGGAGTGGTCCGTACAGCTTGGGTGCGCCAGCTGGGAAGTAGCTGGCAGCGCAATGGCAGAGCCGCACATGAATTGAACTGTGGAAGATAAAAAAACTAATTAAATAAATAAATACATAAAAAGTTGTCACAAGAAAAAAGGAAACAAAAGGAAAGAGGAGGAGAAAAAACATTTTTTTTAAAAAGGGGGAGAGGAAGCCAATGAAAATTAGAAGAAAGGAGAAAAAGAAAGGGAGGGGAAGAAAAAGAAAAATGAAAATAAACAATAAAAAAGAAGATGAGGGAAAAGGAAGAAGAAAATTAGACTTAGGAAACAGAGAAAATACTGTTGATATGTTGCATTGATATTTCCAAAAACAATGTGATTCACACAAAGGAAGAGGAAAAAAAGGGGGGGAAACCAGATAAAAAGTACAAAGAACGAAAAAAAGGGAAAATTACTGCACAAACCATGAAGTCAATGAGTGACTTAACAATTATAACAATCATGAACACAATATAGAACCCTAGAGTTATAATCTTTTTACTAACCCATTAATGCAGATTCTTTGAAGGATTTCAACTTGAATAGGCCATATATATAAAGGGGTTATAGAAAAATATATCATATGTGTTCAAAGACAAATCTCAAAAACCAAAGTTAGGCAGTAAAGTTATTTGAATAAAGTTTGTTCTCTGGACCACCAGAGACGAATCCATCTGAAAAGGGCTTATAAGAAACCGACTCGTTTAGGCCAGAGACCTTGGTAGCATTAAGTCGAAAAATCCATTGTTGCTCCCGCTGCAACAATGTTTTAATCCAGTCCCCACCCCTCAGGCCTGTGTGAACACGATCCAGTATTAAAAACTTGATTTGTGGGAAATTCCGCCATGAAAATATATAACATGGCAGCCCGATTGTGTATCTAATCGTTGTCCTAATATATTAAAGTCATGTTTCAATTAATTTGTTAATTTTGAGGCCATTTCGTTTAGTTCATGTTGTAATAAACAAGTGAAACGTTTAAAAAGAGATTCACCTGAATAAAGTACAGGATCTGATTGTATAGGAGCTGAGGAAATTATAATATCAGTAGGCAATGGTTGGTCATATATTTTGACAAGAGAGGCATCAGCAGACATTTCTATAGGCATATAGGGAGATAAAGTTTCATGTTTTTCATGTAGCTTTAAAGCTTGTGTAGAAGAAGGAGTAACAGAGCTGCATAAAATAAGATTGCCTGTCTTTTTAAGTTCAGGAGCTGGTATCTTGTGGGAGGAGATCGAGGGTGGAGCATAGACAGGAGGAGAGCATTTTTCCTTTGCTTTTTGATGTAAAGCCTGCAGCATAGTGTGAGGAGAGCCAGGAGAGTTAGAAGCCATTGCCATTTTACGTCCACTGCCACGGGTATAATATGAAGAAGTTGAGAGGCCGCTCTGGGACTTATTACCAGACTTTGGGGACATAAAAGCAATCTCGGGTAATATAGTATGAAAGCGGCAGTTTGATTAGAGCCACGGGAGTGCTGTCAGAAATAAGAAAGTGCCTCAGGGGTGCAGAGTGGGTTAGAGATCCGTCCACATCCCGTACCTGCGTATGCGCTCTCCTTAATGTACATTTTAATTTTGTATTAGCATTTCATATTTTAGCATTACACATATTTGAGTTAGTACTTTATGCCATTACTCTTTTTGTACTGGAATTTGGTGATGCAATTTCTCTGCCATTATGTTTGAGCTCTGGTCCCAATTACACCCCCCTCTTTACCCCTTTCCCCTTGCTCTTCATATGACATAATCGTTTCTGATTCCATCCCCCCCACCTACACCTAGCTTAAAAGCTTCTTTAGTCTTCAAACCCCCCCGCAACAGAGGTGCACCCTCCCTATTTAGATGCAGTTAGACCCTAAAGTACAGCCATTAATCTACTGAAAAGCCAGCCCAGTACTCCAGGAACCCAAACCCTCCTTCTTGCACCAGTTTCTCACCTACTTTTTCAACTCCCTAAGCTCTTGATACCTCTCTGGTGTGATTTATGGCACAGGTTGTATTACTGAAAATATTACCTTGGAGGTTGTTCTCCTTAACTTGGTACCTAAATATCTCAAATCTTTTTTAGGATGCTCCATCCTCCCCTAATGCTAGGTCTTCCCCAAATTCCACCCAGCAATCTGTCCTCAGTGCCTCGAACTTAAGCACCTGGTAAACTGCAAACTGCGATCACAGTCTTTGTGGCAGATTACCCTGTATGTCCTTCTAAATCAAGTCCCCAAACATCATTATCTGCCTCTCTTTGCCTACTCACCAGTTCTGATATTTACTGGAACGGTCATTAACCTGGATGCTAGAGGAGGTAATCTACTCAAGCAATGTTACTCCTGAACTGATATCCCCAATATCATGCAACTGGGAATATTTATTGCTATGTATCAACTAGCCTCTCTAATATGTTTCCCTCTACCCTTTCTTCTAACACTAATCCAGTTAATTACTTCTGACCCCATCTCCTTCATTTTTCTGCCCTCCAGTATAGTGGCCCCAGCCAGCAACTATAGAGTTAGGTCCAAACTGTTCTCCAAGTTGTTAATGTTCTGCAGTGTTTCCAGCTGTTCAAGAAACACATGCATAGAGCAGGATCACATGACTAATCTGGGAAGACATGGTTACTTTCGGATCTATGGGGATACTTTAACATTTATACCCTGCTACAATTTACAATAATGCTATGTGTTTTAACCATATTCCATTATCCCCGGGTGTGCTATGTCTTTCTTTTAACTATACTCTCATTGTGACACTAAACTTTACAGAAAGAGCCTCACACAGCCTTCTTACAACCAAATTATCTCTGCCCACTCACAGCAAACACAGCCCCAATGCAGTATTATTAGTGATTCATTTCAAAGCTTTACCTTGCTTTGCTACTCCTTGTATTGGACTATGCACTTACACTAGCATTGCACTTAAGCAAACGTTATACAGCTCAGAACCTCACTTGCAGATGAAGGTATGTGAACGCAAGTGCATGTTTTTTTCTTCTCCAACACACAACTTTAATCAGCACTCACACTAACAAACTGACAATGCACCGGATATCTCCTTGTCTTAAATAGGGATGAGCCAAACACCATCGTTTAACATCGTTAAAGCCTATGGGACACGAACATGAATAATCAAAAGTGCTAATTTTAAAGGCTTATATGCAAGTTATTGTCATAAAAAGTATTTGGGGACCTGGGTCCTGCCCCAGGGGACATGTATCAATGCAAAAATTTTTTTTAAAAAAGGCCATTTTTTCGGGAGCAGTGATTTTAATAATGCTTAAAGTAAAGCAATAAAAGTGAAATATTCCTTTAAATTTTGTACCTGGGGGGTGTCTATAATATGCCTGTAAAGTGGCTCATGTTTCCCATATTTACAACAGTCCCTGCATAAAATGACATTTCTAAAGAAAAAAAAAGTAATTTAAAAGTACTCGCGGCTATAATGAATTGTCGGTCCCGTCAATACACATAAAAGTTCATTGATAAAAATGGCATTGGATTACCCAAAGACCATTACCAGGCCCTTTGGGTTTGGTATGAATATTAAGGGGAACTCCGAAACAAAATTTAAAAAAAATGGCGTGGGGGTCCCCCTCAAAATCCATACCAGACCCTTATCTGTGCACGCAACCTGGCAGGCCACAGGAAAAGAGGGGGGATAAGAGAGTGCACCCCCTCTGGAACTGTACCAGGCCACATGCCCTCAACATGGGGAGCCTCCTCCCTACAACCCTTGCCCAGTGGTTGTAGGGGTCTGTGGGCGGGGGGCTTATCAGAATCTGGAAGCCCCCTTTAACAAGGGGACTGCCAGATCCCGGCTCACCCTGTGTAAATTGGTAATGGGGTACAAGTACCCCTACCATTTCACAAAATAAGTGTCAAAGACAATAGCCGGTTTTTGACAATTCCTTTATTAATGTCTTATTCTTTCCCTGCTTCTTCTGGTCTTCCTTTGGTTTTCTTCTTCTTCCTCCATCTTGTTCTTCCCCCGCTTCTTCCTCTATCTTTCTCTGCTTCTTCCTCCGGTCTTCTCCTCCGGCATCCTCTGATACCACGGGGGGAAGCCATAGTCACCTGGTGGCCCCGCCCTCAGTTATATAAGAGCTGTTACAAGAACAGAAGCGTCACACAGCGGGAACCCCCCCCATTGAGGCAGGTCGTCCGGAGGACAAAGCGGGGAAGAAGTCAGAGGAAGATACCAGAGGAGAAGACTGGAGGAAGATGCCAGAGGAGAAGATCGGAGGAAGAAGCAGAGGAAGATAGAGGAAGAAGCGGGGGAAGAATAAGATGGAGGAAGAAGAAGAAAACTGAAGGAAGACCAGAAGAAACTAGGAAAGAAGAAGACATTAATAAAGGAATTGTTAAAAACCGGCTATTGTCTTTTTTAAAATCTTTGACACTTTTTTGTGAAATGGTAGGGGTACTTGTACCAATAAGCCCCCCGTCTGCAGACCCCCACAACCACCGGGCAAAGGTTGTGGGGATGAGGCCCTTGTCCCCATCAAAATGGGGACATCCTCTCCATGTTGAGGGCATGTGGCCTGGTACAGTTCAGGAGGGGGGGCACTCTCTCATCCCCCCTCTTTTCCTGCAGCCTGCCAGGTTGCGTGCTCGGATAAAGGTCTGGTATGGATTTTTGGGGGACCCCCACACCATTGTTTTAAAAATTTTGACACGGGTTTCCCCTTAATATCCATACAAGACCTGAAGGGCCTGGTAATGGACTGCGGGGGAATCCCATGCCGTTTTTATCAATTAACTTTCATGTGTATTGCCGGGACCGACAATTCATTATAGCCGCAAGTACTTTTAAATGATTTTTTTTTACTTTGTAAAAAAAATTTATTTTACTCTTGGACTGTTCTAAACAAGGGAAACATGCGCCACTTTACAGGCATACTATAGACACCCCCCAGGTACGAAATTTAAAGGAATATTTCACTTTTATTGTTTCACTTTAAGCATTATTAAAATCACTGCTCCCGAAAAAACGTCAGTTTTTAAAAAAATGTTTGCATTGATACATGTCCCCTGGGGCAGGATCCAGGTCCCCAAACACTTTTTATGTAAATACCATGCATATAAGCCTTTAAAATTATCACTTTTGATTTCTCCCATAGACTTTTAAAGGGGGTTCTTCGGTTTTCGAATTTGCCGCGAATAGGGATGAGCCGAACACCCCCCCTGTTCGGTTCACACCAGAACATGCGAACAGGCAAAAAATTTGTTCGAATACCATTAAATTCTATGGGACACGAACATGAATAATCAAAAGTGCTAATTTTAAAGGCTTATATGCAAGTTATTGTCATAAAAAGTGTTTAGGGACCTCGGTCCTGCCCCAGGGGACATAGATCAATGCAAAAAAAAGTTTTAAAAATGGCCGTTTTTTCGGGAGCAGTGATTTTAATAATGCTTAAAGTGAATCGATAAAAGTGTAATATCCCTTTAAATTTCGTACCTGGGGGGGTGTCTATAGTATGCCTGTAAAGGGGCGCATGTTTCCCATGTTTAGAACAGTCTGACAACAAAATGACATTTCAAAGGAAAAAAAAGTCATTCAAAACTCGTGGCTATTAATGCATTGCCGATCCGACAATACACATAAAAGTTCATTGATAAAAACGGCATGGGAATTCCCCACAGGGGAACCCTGAACCAAAATTTAAAAAAAAATGACGTGGAGGGTCCCCCTCAATTCCATACCAGGCCCTTCAGGTCTGGTATGGATATTAAGGGGAACCCTGGCCAAAATTAAAAAAAAAAAATGACGTGGGGGTCCCCCTAAATTCCATACCAGGCCCTTCAGGTCTGGTATGGATTTAAGGGGGACTCCATGGCAAAATAAAAAAAAACGGCGTGGGGTCGCCCCAAAAATCCATACCAGACCCTTATCCGAGCACGCAACCTGGCAGGCCACAGGAAAAGAGGGGGGGACAAGAGAGTAACCCCCCAAAACACCTTGTCCCCATGTTGATGAGGACAAGGGCCTCATCCCCATAACCCTGGCCGGTGGTTGTGGGGGTCTGCGGGCAGGAGCTTATCGGAATCTGGAAGCCCCTTTTAACAAGGGGACCCCCAGATCCCAGCCCTCCCCCCTGTGTGAAATGGTAAGGGGGTACCCCTACCATTTCACTAAAAAAGTGTCAAAAATGTTAAAAATGACAAGAGACAGTTTTTGACAATTCCTTTATTTAAATGCTTCTTCTTTCTTCTATCTTCTATCTTCTATCTTCCTTCGGTTTCTTCCTCCATCTTCTTATTCTTCTGGTTCTTCTGGTTCTTGCTCCGGTGTTCTCGTCCGGCATCTCCTCCGCGGCGTCGGCGTCTTCTTCACTACTTCTCCTCGGGCCACTCCGCATCCATGATGGCATGGAGGGAGGCTCCCGTTCTTCTCTTCATCTTCTTCTCTTCATCTTCTTCTCTTCATCTTCTTCTCCGGGCCGCTCCGCATCCATGGTGGCATGGAGGGAGGCTCCCGCTGTGTGACGCTTCTCCTCTTCTGACGGTTCTTAATTAACGGCATTCCCCGTGACGCCACAGGGAAGTCGTGTCAAGTCACTGTGCGTCAGAGGGGGGCGGGGCCACCCGGTGACCCGTTATTTAAGAACCGTCAGAAGAGGAGAAGCGTCACACAGTGGGAGCCTCCCTCCATGCCACCATGGATGCGGAGCAGCCCGGAGAAGAAGATGAAGAGAAGAAGATGAAGAGAAGAGCGGGAGCCTCCCTCCATGCCATCATGGATGCGGAGCGGCCCGAGGAGAACAAGGGAAGAAGATGCCATTGCCGCGGAGGAGATGCCGGACAAGAACACCGGAGGAAGAACCAGAAGAACCAGAAGAAGAAGATGGAGGAAGAAACCGAAGGAAGATAGAAGATAGAAGAAAGAAGAAGCATTTAAATAAGGGAATTGTCAAAAACTGTCTCTTGTCATTTTTAACATTTTTGTTAACATTGTTGCAAAAATGTCAACAATTCTGTTTTTTTCTGTCAATATGGGGTGCTGTGTGTACATTAATGAGGAAAAAAAAGAACTTAAATGATTTTAGCAAATGGCTGCAATACAGCAAAGAGTGAAAAACTTAAGGAGATCTGAATACTTTCCGTCCTCACTATATATATATATATATATATATATATATATATATATATATATATATATATATATATATATATATATATATATATATATATATATAATATTCTTTATTAACATATATATATATATAGTTGCACATAATAAACACAAAAGCAAAATTCACCAGGTCTCCCCATGAAATGTAATATATTTATAAGGGTAGTTGAATTTTAAGCTATGGATTCTGCTTCCATTTCAATATTGATAAGCTTTCTGAAAAACAAGGATTTTATTTGTGAAAACATTTCCTTTTTATGCTATTTTTGAATAGTTTCATCCATAGAAACATCAGATTTGCTGACGTATAGGGGTAATGCAAAGCATACAAGCATTCATTTTGAATTTTTAAAAAATACTAGATAGATACTGCTAATTTTATGAACAGCTATATTTTATACCTGGATATAATACCTCCACTTATAATCTACAATACATCTCTGTGCCAAATGTATTGCAATTCAACTAATTAAGCCCATTACATTAATACATTTAATTTTTTATAATTTGTGTTGATAGTTATGCAAGACTGGAGTTGGATACACTCAGAAAATAGGTTTTCACTACTTTGAGTAAAATCAATTTATTTTTTATGTTTTATGTTTTTAATAATTACTATATATTTGCCTACTTAAAATTCATTCTTTTGATCAAACTATTATTTACTGTAAGAAGAAAAATTATTTATGCATTGGCAATGGTACATCATCCCATTTTGCAGTCTTCTTCATTAAATGCTGACATGAACATTATCTCTCTCTAGGAATACATTTATCATAGTTTTTTTTTAATATTTTTTTGTGATTATCCACAATAAATAAGATGATTGGTAAAATGCTTTGTATAGAAAAATGGAATAGGGACCCTGTTACCAGCTGTGAAGTATCAAAAATAGAAACCTAACATAGAAAAAAAACTCTTATTATTGTTGAGTTTAAAACTTTATAATATTTTTTTTGGAAAATATATAGAATCTTGCCTAGATGCCCTAATTAGAACACATTCATTATTTTTCTTTAATCAAAAAATAGTGACAATATTTTTTTTCCATTTGCTTTCATTTTATCTTTTTTTTTAATTATTTTCTAATGAGGCTAGCAGTAAAGTATAGAATACAGTGAGGGGAAATTTACATTCTATAAAAGCTGAAAATGTAATAACTATCTTTTTATTTTTAGGTTCTGAAATAATTAACTAAATAAAACATCTAGTTGGTGTAGGAAACTGTAAAGGTAATGTAAAGTGTTTTCTAATATGGTATTTACTTTGTTAATCCGCTTGCCGGCCGTGCTATAGGCGAATGACAGCTGCAGCGTGGTTGGATAACTCTGGGAGGACGTACATTGATGTCCTCCCAGAATCACGCTCCCGCGCCCCCTGGGGCATGCACCCGAGAATATCTGTGACCGTGGCATCGCGGATCACAGCAAATGGCCGCTGGCATTGGCTGTTTACCACGTGAATGCTCCGTCAAATGTCGGGGCGATCACTTATAAACAAACCGGCGTCAACTCCAGTTCCTCTCTCCCCTCTGTATCAATCGGTACAGAGAGCAGAGAGGTCAGAGGCAGCAGCGCTGTGGGCTGGATGTGCAGTGCCCACAGCGCTGATATGTGACAACAACAGCCATCCATCCATTTATACTCAGCCATCCATCTTCATCAATACTCAGCCATCCATCCTCATCAATACTCAGCCATCCATGCTCAGCCATCCATCCTCAGCAATACTCGTCCATCCATCCATCCATTCTCAGCAATACTCATCCATCCATCCATGCTCAGCCATCCCATCAATACCGTACTCAGCCATATTCAGCCGCACTCAGTCACACCCAGCCGTACTCGAACGTAACCAGCTGTACTCAGCAAGTACCCAGCCATACTCAGCCATACTCAGCCGCACTCAGCCGCACTCAGCCGCACTCAGCCGCACCCAGCCATACCCAGTTATACTCAGCCATACTCAGCCGTACCCAGTCGTACCCAGCCGTACTCAGCCGTACCCAGCTGCACCCATCCGTACTCAGCCATACTCAGCCATACCCAGGCTCAGCCGTACTCAGACGTATTCAGGCATACTCATTCATGCTCATCCATGCCACATCAGTTCTCATCCATGCCACATCCATACCACTACAGTACCTCAGTAGTCAAATTAGATTTGACATTTATACCCCTAGAACACCTGATGGTGCTCCCTGCATGTTAGGCCTCTCTGTAAAAGTCTCACACATGTGGTATTGCCGTACTCGGGAGGAGTAGGAGAATGTATTTTGGGGTGTAATTTTTGGTATGTACATGCAATTTGTTAGAAATATTGTATAAATGGACAACTTTGTGTTTTCATTTTCTTTACACATTTTCCAAAAACTTGTAGAAAAAAATGACATGTTCAAAAGACTCATTATGCCTCATAGATTATACGTTGAGTTGTTTTCTTTCCAAAATGGGGTAATTTTTGGGGTGTTTCAATTATACTGGTGCTCCAGGGCCTTCAAAAGTGTAATGCCGCGTACACAAGTGCAAACTTTCGACCGGACTGGTCCGATGGAACGAATCTGGCGGACAATCCGACCATGTGTGGGCTTCATCAGACCTTCAGTGGACTTTTTCTGTCGAAAATCTGACGAACTTTAGATTTGGAACGTTTCAAATCTTTCCACCGGAACGCCACCGGACCCAGTTCCTAACGAGAAGTCTACTTGTCCGTATGCTGGTCCGATGGACAAAAAACAACGCATGCTCAGAAGCAAGTACGAGATGGAAGCGCTCGTTCTTGTAAAACTAGTGTTCATATTATAGCTAGCACATTCCTCATGCTGCAAATTCTGTGATCGTTGAATGCAGCGCAGTATTGTCTTCTTTATAATGCTAGAAGGACGAAGTTGTTTTGCTGCTCATATTCACACAGAGTTCTCACAAACAGATTTATGGATTATTTGTCTTGATCTCATGAATGATATTGCATTTTTTAAAAGCCCGATCTCCATACTAATGTTTACACATTTTTTCTTTTGAGACATCTTTTATTATTTTTTATTTTATCAAGATCTTTTTTTAGGATTGTTAAAAAATTATTTTCTAGTGATCTCCATATATATTTATTTTTTTGTGTCAAGTTACCACAATAATCTTTTTTTGTTTGTTTCTTTTTTTTTTTGGTGTAAAGTTACCACAATAACATTAGATATTGTTCATTTTTTTGGAACCTCAAGGAGGTTGGTGTCCCTTGTTAATTTGACATTGTCTTTTAAAAATGTATTTTAATAAATACACATAGGCAAGTATTTTCAGAAAATAAAATATCCATTTATTCTGGTTAACAAAATAAAGATGAAGGCAACACTGGATAAACTTTTTTAATTTGTGAAGCCTTTTGGCCCCAGGACACACATCAAGTCTGTGGAAAAGAAAATTGGGATCTTGAAGAGTCAATATAATAGGGAGCACAATCTGGTCCAGGAATCCCAGAGATCAAGACCAGCAGCAGATGATATATATGTCCCCAGGCTGTGGTACTACACCAGCCTGCATCTTCTGTCAGACCAGACTGAACCCAGGTCATCACGTTCTTCTCTTCACTGCAGCCTTCCCTCCACGCTGCCCTGCACCCTTCCCTGCAGCCTTCCCTCCATGCTGCCCTGCAGCCTTCCTTGAAGGCTGTGGCTCTGGTGGTGGCAGAAGGAGGAGGAGGGGCTTGTTTATTTATTTGGCTGTTGTCAGTTAACTCACCCCTCAGCCCCTTGTGAAGGACATCAAAAAAAAGTTTTTTATTTTATAAGAGCCATAGGCCTCTTCAGCTTTGAGGGGGCTCTTGAGGAAATTTGTTGCTTCTCTCATGAGGCGCAGTGATGCCTCCTCTGTCACCATAACCTTCCTGGGCCTTTTTGACTGAAGGCAGAGGGGAGGCACCTGCGATTGGATGAGGCTCTTACTGGGCCCAGCCACCTCCTGGCTGACACTGGGCCTGGCCTCCTCCTGGCTGACACTGGTCCTAGCCTCCTCCTGCCTGCCACTTTCCAGACCCTCGCCCTGGCTGAGCTCATCCTATTTAAAAGTAAGGACATAGTTTTATTTTTGGTTCATCAATCACCCACAATTTTCAGCTCATGACTTGCAAATTCTATGTTAATACATATAAAAGAGTATCATTCTGACCTCAGCATTTTTTCAAGCTGGTGACAAAACATTTTTGGCTACTACTGTCAATTGTTATGTATACATCATTTTTGTATAAAATCCTTAATAGGTAATCAATTTTATTAACATCTAGTTAATATCATTATTTTAGGACACTAAATATGTCTAAAAATAATATACCTGGCTCCAGATAGTCGAATCCGGTTCTTCCAGGATGGAAGGCCCAGGTTGGTCCTCATCAGCCTCTGCTGGGGTGGAGGGAAGGGTGGAGGGAAGGGTCGAAAGAGATTCCCTGTCTTCAGACTGGTCATCAAGAAAACGCAGGTTTTGGAAGTACCACAGCCTGGGTACATACACATCATCTGCTGATGCTCCTGATCTCAGGGAAGCCTGGATCTTGTTATGCTCCCTCCTATACATATTCCTCAAGATCCCAATTTTCCTTTCCAAAATCTCCACGGTTGCTTCTGGGATGAAAGTCTGCACAAATGCCAGAAGTTTCTCCAGCTTTGCCTTCCTTTCTGGTTTAATGTAATATTGAGGGTGTTTGACTTCCCACAGATTCCTCATCTCCCTGTACTTCTCAATAAATGTTGTCAGAAATTAAGGGCCCTTAAACTTATTATTCATTTTTGCTGTAAGACAATACACAAGACAAAAACACTAATGTTAGCCTAAACTCTCATAATCTTATCCCAACATCAGGGGCGGACTGATAACTCATGGGGCCCCCATGCAATCAGAGATTATGGGGCCACACAGTATACACACACACAGTATACAATCACACAGTATACACATACATGTACACAGAGTATACACAGACAGATGTAAAAAAAACAAAGATTTATACATACTGTACCTGGTTTTACTGAGGCTGGCAACCCTGATGGGGCCCCCTAGTGGCCCAGGGCCCTCGGGCAGTGCCCGAGTGGCTCAATGGTCAGTCCGCCCCTGCCCAACATAGGCCTCAATCTTTAAGCAGTATAGGCCGCTACAAAGTTAATAAAATTTACCTTCATTTCGGACGCTCGTAACTTCAGTTTCTCTTTCCTCCGTGCACAGAATGTACGTACGGCACATGCGTGTTAGCTTTTTTACACTGTGCTTGCGTGAAACTCCGCCTGCCCCTGACATTCTTTTTCACAATTATTCTCCGCTCCTCCTCTACGCATAGAATGTACGTACGGCACATGCGTGTTAGCTTTATATACACTGCGCATGCGTGAAACTCCGCCTGCGTCGCCTGCCCCTGACGTTCTTTTTCACTAATATTCTCCGCCCCTTCTCTCTACGGTTCATAGTAGGGGCAACATGGCGGTGACACAGGTGGTTCATAATTTTACCACAAGCGAGGTGGAAAGCCCGGAGCCCGAAACGTCCCGATCCGGGAAGAAAAGATTTAAGGCCTCCAATATGGCCTTTGAAGAGATGGTGGAGATGGTTAAAATTTTGCAAAGGAAAGATTATGATGGCAAGCATGGACCGTACACCCAGCCTAATTTACGCAAGACCAAAGTCATGTCCAAAGTTGTGAAGACTCTGCAGCATAATTTTGGAGTACGCTGCTCAAAAGACCAATTGAGGAAACGCTGGTCCGACCTAAAACTCAGGGAGCCGGATCAGTACAGAAGAATAAAAAAGTGCTTAAAAAAGTAAGTACTTGTCATGTGTTCCTATTCTGATTATTAACTTGCATGCTGCTCCATTTCTTTACTGTTGTACAGTTTTAAATGGCTACTTTTATGTTCGTGGACACACACACATCATTCGTAGAAAACATTGTTTGTAAAGATATACAATGTTTTTGCTAGATACAGGGTTAACTACATTTGGTCTTGCTAATCTGTCTTAGAGGTTTAGGACATTGTTGTCTAGATTTTTTTTTTGAAACTAGAATGAATAGCAAACTTCATTCAGTGGAATGTAAGGAGAGGGCACTCGGCAGCTGTTTACACATCTGGACTCAGGAGCACTAGTGTGGGACACCAGAATACATTTTTACTGTAACCCACACAGGTGCTCCAGTGGATACTTGTTGGGGTGTCTCTATCTGTGATCTTGGCCAAAAAAGGTAAGTATTCCAGCTTGTTTAAAAGGGCATTTTAATCATGTCTTCAACTTGGATCTCTGCCCAAACAGACAATTGTACACAACTTCAATACAATGTTTCATATTCCTATTTCTGGACTCTAATATCTGTGTGCTAAGTATACCTTTTGTTTCATTCTCATAGGAGAGAAAAGACTCAGACAACCGGATCCCAGGGACCCCCCACCTCGCCTGCCGGATTGAGAAATAAGCTTGAGCCCCACTGAGGATGTGGAGGAAGGAGAGGTGGAGGAAGTGGGTGACATGGGCACCCCACCAGGTGAGTGTCTGACACCCCAGCTTCAGGTAATCTATGTATGCCTGCATATTTCTAAATACAT
This sequence comes from Aquarana catesbeiana, assembly GCF_042186555.1. NCBI lineage: Eukaryota > Metazoa > Chordata > Amphibia > Anura > Ranidae > Aquarana > Aquarana catesbeiana. Next base: position 619,257,209 of record NC_133325.1, on the reverse strand, counting down.
CTTTTTTCTTTTTTTTTCCATTTGGAAAGATTTTTATTGAAGTTTTCAATAGTATACAGAGACAAGGTAAATCATAAGATATAAACAAGTAGCAAAAAGAAGCACTTAGCCAGAGCAATCGTACTCATATTTCCAGAATTATGAAAAACTCTACAGTATATACATACGGATGTTTTTGCATTTTTGTATTTACTAGTCCATATTACCCAAAGTTTGTCAAATTTATCGCATTTAAGTGAGTTAATTGCCAAAAGTCGTTCAAATGTGTAGTTTTGTTGAACTTTTCTGATAACATCAGTAATATTAATTGTTGGGATGTTTTCCAATTTTGAAGTATCAGGGATCTAGCAACTAATAAGATATGGGAGACCACATATCTCATGGTGTAAGGGAAATTTTCTAGTCCTGTTAATAGAATAGCCAGTGTGGGGTTTGGGGGTGTGATTATTCCTGTAAGGGAAGAGATGAGCTTAAACGTTTGATTCCAGAAGCTAGTGACTCTGGGGCAGTCCCAGAAAATGTGGATAAGATGACCTTTGTGTCCGCATTCTCGCCAACACAAAGGTGATGCGTTAGGAAACATTTTCGCAATTCTACATGGGGTGGTTTGCCAATGGTTAAGTATCCTTATCGATGTTTCCCAATGGTTAATACAGTGTGAGGTGAGTTTGAAACGTGGACTTCCATTGTTCTGCTGTAATCGTTGTTCCTATATCATTGTCCCACTTTATATGTACTGCTGTTTTTTTAAACAATTTTTTGTTCTGCAATAGATTATAGTAAAGTGATATGCCTTTGTTGTGTAATAGACCTCGAGTGAGGTGTTGCCACACTGAGGTCGGAAGATGGGTGGTATGTAGCGGGTTATCTTTCATAATGTGAGATACTCGTATACAAATAAAAAGCATATGGTTTGGCATGTTGTGTTCCTTCATTAAGCATTCAGCAGATTTTGGACTATTGTTTAGGATTAAGTCATGTACCGCTTTTATCCGGTGGGAGGGGAATGCTTTCAAGGATAGCATTGGAGTATTAGCTTCAAGCATACTCAGAGGAAAGGTGAAGTCTATGGCCCTGCTATTACTAATTTGGTTAGGAGAAATCTCCAAGCTGGCAGTGATAATTTGATAGTTGGAGGTAAATTCTTAAGATTCCAGGGTATCCAACTGTCTCCCATTAGGACCGTTGGTAGATCTGGTATAGGAGCTAGTGATGTTTCTATGTCCACCCACAGCGGTATATTAGTAGACGAAAACCAATATTTGAGTTGGTCAAGTCTAGTTGCCCACATGTAGTCATGTATATCGATTAGGCCCGCCCCCCCCTGCTGTTTTCTGGGGTATTAGATTAGGTTGTGAGCATCTTGCCTTTTTTGTTCCCCACAGGAGTTTCCATTGGAGGTAGATATTGTGCCAGAATGGGAGCACTCTGAACATATATAGTATTTGTGGGAGAATTAGCATTTTAAATGCTGCTAGACTACCCAACCAAGATAGTTCTTGCTTGGCTATATTGTTGGTTTTGATTTCTATTTTGAGTAAAAGGGGTTTTCTGTAAGTCTCTGCTAGTGATCTAGTATTACTAGTCAGGGTAATGCCCAGGTATGGTATACCTCTATTGCTCCATGAATATGGAAGGGATTGTTGTAGCCTAAGACGGTCTGTGGTCGGTACACCCAAGTTTAGTATGAGGGATTTGGAAAAGTTCACCTTATAATATCAAACATCACCAAAAGATTTCAGTATTTCCTTTACCATAGGGAGGGATTTAAGTGGATTTGTCAGCATCAATATCACATCATCAGCGAATAAATTTATAACATGGTGAGTGGAGCCAAAATGAATGTCGTTTATATTAATACGTGTTCTAACGGCCAGGGGTTCAATCATGAGATTGAAGATTGTCGGGTATAAAGGGCAGCCCTGGAGAGCATACTGGACGTGTACACCTGCACTGATGGGCAGTGTACAAGGCCAGCACTGCATTCAGTATATTGCCACAGAAACCAAATTTATACAAAGTCATTGACATGTACTCCCAGTGTACCCTATCAAATGCCTTCTCTGCATCTATGGAGAGCAGCAGAGAAGGCGTTTTGTTTTTTTTCAACATGGTGGATTATATTAACTATTCTCCTTGTAGCGTCCAAGGTTTGTCTCCCCTTCACGAAGCCCATCTGATCGCTTTGGATAAGGGACGGAATAAAGTCAGTTAGTCTTTTGGCTATAAGTTTAGCGTAAATCTTGATGTCAGTGTTTAGTAGAGAAATTGGATGAAAATTAGGTGGTGTGGTAGGTTCCTTGCCTGGTTTGGGTAGAGTGACTACATATGCCTTTAGCATCTCTGGGGGAAAGGACGCTGTGTCAGCTGCTTTTGTGAAGACTAGTTGCATATGTGGTGCAAGGTAAGACTTGAATATTTTGAAGTATTCATTTGAGAACCCGTCAGGCCTGAATGATTTATCTTTTGGTAGTGCAGCTATTGCAACTTCTATTTCAGGTATAGTAAATGGGGAGTTTAATAAGTGAAGTTGGGGCAAATTTAGGTTGTGAAGGAAGTTCTGTATGTTTTCCTGTGTGGGTTGGTATGTGGATGAGTCATTTTTGATATTGTACTCACTACTGTAATAAGTAGCAAATTGGTTAGCAATATCTTGCGGGTTAGTGATTTTATGTTTGAGAGTTGGGTGTATCAAGTGGGCAATTCTTGTCTTAGTTTGTACAGCTTTTATTCTGTTGGCCAAGTATTTGCCCGCTCTGTTGGCATTGGCGTATGAATTCAGTTTCAGGCATCGAAGGTGGTAGTCATATTGTTGTGACAACAGTTCTCTCAGTGTATCTCTCAATTGAGAAAGTTTTTGGGTGAGAGCAAGGTCAGGTGCTTGTTTGTTTTGTGTTTCTAAGGAATGTATATCAGTTAAAATAGAGTTGATATGGGCTGTGTGTCGTTTCTTTTCTCTAGCACCGAGCTGGATCAATATGCCCCTCATGTATGCCTTATGGGCATTCCAGAGAGTGAATAAATAGTTAAGGTGTTGGGATATCATTGCGGACATTCGGGGTTCTTGCAGTAACCTGACATTACTGCGCCAGATGGGTGGGGAAGAGGAGACAACCTGGCCATTGATGGCAATAGTAATAGCTGCATGGTCAGACCACGTAATGTCGTGTATCTGCGCAGAAGAAACTTTTTGTAATAACCATTTATCTGTTAGGAATAAGTCAATGCACGAGTAGGATCAATGCCTGTGGGAAAATAAAGTGTAATCTCTTGCATTCGCATTTAAACATCGCCAAACATCAAAGAGTTCCGCACTATGAATTGTTTTGCTCAGATATGAGGAGCTGTTCATTTTGTGAGTGGACGTATCTAGTCTCGGATCTACAATGAGACTAAAGTCACCACATAGAATGAGGTTGCCATATAATTGAGACTTTGTTTTCTTTAGGAGCTTGCTGAGAAATCGGATCTGGTGTGAGTTCGGTGCATAAAGAGATACCAACATATATGGGAGTGAATTGTTATCTCACTTAAGGATGATATATCTACCATTGGCATCAAGAATGGTTTCTTTGTGTTGGAAGGATAGGGTATTCCTCAGTGCAATTAGAACTCCTGCTTTCTTATGACCTGGCGTGCATGCCAAGAACACATGAGGGTAGTCTTTATTGGAGCATGTTGGGACTTTGGATTCCTGAAAGTGAGTCTCCTGGACACACAGGATGTCTGCCTTGTGTTTTTTGACCTCAGCCCACATGGAGAGCCTTTTAGCGGGGTGGTTCAGTCCCCTGGTCTTGATAGACAGGCAGTTAATGGGCTTAGAGGTGGTTGTGAAAATTCTGTGGTATTATGTTGTGCATATACTCACTGTGACCGAGGATGGAGTCCTGACAGGTAGGGTTGATTCTGGCTAAGTCCGGAGTGTGAAAAGAGTCCACTACTGGACGGCGTGCTTCCAACATAGAATAGGTAAAATAAAAATAATAGAAAAAAACAGAATTAGTGATACAAAATCAACGAACGTAGTAAGAAAAGGATCCATAAACAGATCCATGTGCAGATGTAACTGCTACTGAGGTTCTGGAGGGGAGAAAACAGGGATTGTAACTTGGAACCCCTGTGTCCAGAGAGAGAATTAAATGACACATGTTGTTTTAAGCTTATGTGCTTCCACCGGCATTTTTCTTGGAGGAGTGTTTGCGTGAAACCACTTTCCAACCCTCTTGTATTGGAGTAGGTGTGGGAACAGAAACAAGTGGCGGAGTGTGGTCGGGTAATATGCCCCATTGCCGCAATGCTGCGATGCCTTCATCCAGTGTTGAAATCAGTACTGATGTGCCATTGTGGGTAACCGTAAGCTTGGCGGGCTACTTCCATTTGTGGAGGATGTTGTGGTTCCTTAGAGCCTTGGTTATTGTTGCAAGGTTGCGATGATGTTGGAGAGTGTGTCTGGACAGGTCTGGGAGCAGTTGTAGTTCTGCATACCGTGGGTGCCTGCTGTCAGTTCTGCGTGATATTGTCAGAAGTTGTTCCTTAAAATGGTAGTAATGTACCCTAAGCAACACATCTCTAGGAGTGTTTTCCAGAAGAAAGGAGGGTTTGGGGATACGGTGGATACGATCCACAATGAGGTCCTGTGGTAACAGGGATGGCAGTAGGGTTGAGAAGAGCTACTGGGTGTATGACAGTAGTTGCGTAGCAAGTATAGTTTCAGGGATCCCCCTTATCTTGATGTTGTTCCTTCTGGAACGGTCTTCTAAATCTGCTACTTTGTTTTTCAACCATGCAGTTTCCTCTGTGTGGTTGCTATGGGCATCTACCATGGTGTTGAAGGATGAGGTAAAGTCACCCATGCGTTGCTCAATATGGCCTACCCTGTTGCCTGCACTTCTCTCTGACAGTGGTTTATCCCTGCAGTCATATTAGCATGTAGTGAGGTTTTCAATGATAACAACATGTCCTTGAGAACAGTATCTGATACCGGCCTGTCAGAAGTGGGGAATGCTGCTTTAGGGTCCTGTGTAATTGGTACTGCTGACTCCTCAGCACTGTGAGGCCTGCTTACCTCCATGTCAGGGTCCCTCAGCGGTCTTTCTGTTGAAGCAATCTGCTGCTTCTGTTTGGCTGGGCTCCTGGTGGATGGACTAGAAGTCCCAGAAGAGGATCCGCTATCTGGATGGGTACCTGTAGGCTTGTGGGAAGGATCAGAGCAGCCGTTAGATGTGAACATGGCCCACTGTTTTTTCTGACTCCCTGTAGCGCCAGTGCCATTTTGTTGGATCACACGCTTTGAAGAAGTCTTGTAACTTCTGGGGATTTTGTGTGTTCTTCCTCTGGCAAGTCATTTTGGTACAGCGAGTCCTGGGGAGTCTTTGTGTGGCAAGGATGGTGCCGGTGGGCGCGGATGTATCTGGATCCTCTCTGGCGGCTCTTAGATTAAGCATCCATGTTGGAGCTCAGTCACCATGCCCCCTAAATACATCTTTTTTCATCAATTGCAGGTGATGTGCTGGTTGTGGAAGGGGAAGCCGCGGAACCATGTCAAAGCACCAGCGCCCCCCCCGAGCATGTGGAGGAAGGAGAGGTGGAGGAATTGGGTGACATGGGCACCCCACCAGGTGAGTGTCTGACACCCCAGCTTCAGGTAATCTATGTATGCCTGCATATTTCTAAATACATCTTTTTTCGTCAATTTTAGGTGATGTGCTGCTTGTGGAAGGGAATTTTAGGTGATTTGCTGGTTGTGGAAGGGGAAGCCGCGGAACCCTTTTCAACAGACAACGCACAAAGGCTGATTGGCCAGCTCATGGCCTGGAATGGGGATCTTGATGTCATGTGCAATCAGCTGGACATCATGCACAATCGGCCGGACATTATGCAACAAGAAATGAAGAACATGATCAATGTTTTGGGGAGAATTTAATCCCTTTGTCGATCATGTTCTTAATTTCCCTTTTAAATGACCAGATTCTGGCCTTACGTTTTTTAACCATTGTGTACAATTTTCTAATCCAAATTTTGAAGATGCACACGGTGTGTCAACATGTGCTATCTGCCATCAGAGGATCTCAATGTACGCGTTTTGTGGGTGCAACCCCTTCCTCATAACGCTAGAAGGTGAGAGGAAGGGATTGTACACACAAAACACGTCCATTGATCCCCCATGATGGGAGATAGCACATGTTGGAATCAAAATTTGCGTGCATCTTCAAAATTTGGCTTTTACAGGGGTGACATCACCCCATCTGTTTTATATGTTTTAAAACATGCCTGTTTGTTAATATAAAAACATATATATATATTTTTTTTTTTAAGAAAAAAATACTAAATTTTTTGTTTAAAAAAAAAAACAAAAACAAAAAATTTCAAATAAAAAAATAACAAACCAAAAATAATTTTAAAGAAAAAATTATTATATATTTGTTAAAAAAATCGAAATTTATATTGTAAAAAAATCTAAACACACAGGTGAATGTGCACAGATTAAAAACAGTTAGCTAACCAACAAGTGCACTAGGAGAACCTAGGAGACAGCAAGCAATAAATACATTTCTAGATTTTATCAGATTTTTTTTTATTAATAAAAATTAGAGATTGTCTGGCATTGCAAAGGCCCCCCTACCCATAAAAAAACTCAACAAATCTATCCCGAACTTGACGTATGGCCAGTATCCAGGCCCGTCAGTGGATTTTCTATAAGTCCGGCCTCAGGCCCAAGTGATGCAAGATAATTGCTTGAATTTTTGCGTAAAAAATTGTGCAGGATGCAGCATGCTAGGACAATGTGATTAAGTTTGTAGTCTGCCATGTGGGTTGCTGTCTGAAACAGGCGGAACCGCCTTTCCATTATCCCGAAGGCATTCTTCACAACTCTTCTCGCTCTGGCCAGCCGGTAGTTAAAAACCCTCCTCTCTGTGGGTGAGGATCCTTTGGGGGAATGGACTCATCAGGTGCTCACCTAGACTGAAGGCTTCATCTGCAATGAAGAAAAAAGGGGAGTCCTTCCACGTTATCCGCATCAGGTGGCAGTCCCAGGCCATCACTCTGGAGATGCTGGTAGATCTCTGTCTATGCAAAGACTCCTCCATCCGACATCCGGCCATTCTTCCCTATGTCCACATATATAAATTCATATTGTGCCGACACCACCGCCATTAACACAATACTATGAAACTCCTTATAGTTAAAATAGTATGACCCCGAATGGGGTGGTGGCACGATGTGGACATGTTTCCCATCTATAGCCCCTCCACAATTGGGAACGTCCCAACGGGTGGCAAAATGGGATGCCACAGTTTGCCATTCCTGTGGCGCTGAAGGAAACTGGGGAGTAAAACAAGAAAAAAAATATAAGTACTTTTGCACATAACATTGCAAGCAGATTACACAAAAAAAATTCTTGCCCAACATCAGTATAACATTAATTTTAAGTATTATTTTATTTTTTAATTTAAGGACACACAGACCATTTGGATACATTTTAGGGTAGAGCACTACAATGGAGCTGACAAAATACATTGTTACGTGACTAGACTAGGTGGATATGGGCCCAGCATAGCATGCTGGGGAGGTTAGTGAAGGCAAATATGCATGCAGGACAAAAAAGGAGCATTAAAAGATTACAGCATGCATGAGGACAAAGGGGACATTCACAGCATATTGCGATCATGGTAATTAGGGATTGAGTAAAGAAATACAATACATTAGCAAACATTAAATACAATAAAATGTGACATTAAAGGATAAATATTACCTTAATATAGTCCTTCTGCAGGACCTGGATGATGGCAGAACAGGTCTCTGAGATAATGATCCCCAGAGTCTGGGGGAGATGCCTGTCGAGAACTTAAGGTCCTGCAGGTTTCTCCCAGTCACCAAGTACCGCAACGTGGCGACTATCCTCTGCTCTGGAGTTATGGCTTGCCTCATGCAGGTATCCTGCCTGCTGATATAAGGGGTCAGCAAAGCCAACAAACGGTGAATGGGGTCTGTCATTCTGAGAAAGTTCCTGAAATCCTCAGGGTTATTCTCACGGATCTCACAAAGCAAAGGCATGTGAGAGAATTATTCACGCTGGAGCAATCAATTCTTTGTCCATGAACTCCTCCTCGCCCTGTTCATGGACTGGGCTTGGGCTGAAGAATGAACTACAGCACCAAGCACATACAAAGCACAAACTCTACGACGAGTACGTACACACAACATGGCTTCAAAACCGTCGGCTGGTCAGAATGAACTTAACAGAAAGCACTGAAGAACAGCAAGGCCTGTGAAGAGCGAGCTGAAAATCAGCAATGAGCGGACAATAACACACTGGATAAATCAATGCAAACTGACTACACGCACTGAAAAGCAGATACAAACCTCACAAGCACAAACTGAACAACAGTTAAACGATCTAAAAAACACGAGTCTGAAAAGCATGAATCATCTCTCACCAAACTTCTACTAACACAAGATAAACATGAAATTAGCAGAAGGGGCCCAAAGGGTGGCGCACAAGCTATTACGCTTCCTTTTTATAGTCTCACCGGACCTGGTGTACATCACCGCATACTAGGCGGTCGGACTTTGGTGTGATTGTGTGTAGGCAAGTCCGTTTCAGTGGAACTCCATCGGAACTACGATGAAAAGTCCGTCAGAGTTCAGTCCAACAAAAAGTCCGCCTGTATGTACATGGCATGAGAGGTAGTCAAAAATTTATACATGTAATTTATGATCCAAGAGCGCCTGATGGCGCTCCTTTCATGTTGGGCCTCTGTATGTGGCCAGGCTGTGTAAAAGCCTCACACATGTGGTATTTCAGTACTTAGGAGGAGTAGCAGAATGTGTTTTGGGGTGTAATTTGTGCTATGCATATGCTGTGTGTGAGAAATAACCTGCTAATATAACAATTTTATGAAAAAAAAGAAAAAAACATTTGATTTTGCAAAGAATTGTGGGAAAAAATTACAATTTAAAAAAACTCACAATTTCTCTTACTAAATACCTTGGAATGTCAACTTTCCAAAAAGTGGTCATTTGAGGGGTATTTGTACTTTCCTGGCTTGTTTGGGTCTCAAGAAGTGAGATAGGCCATCAGTGCATCAGGTGTGATCAATTTTCAGAGATTGGCACCATAGCTTTGGGTTATTTTTACCAAAGATATGTAGCAGTATACATTTTGGCCAAAAATTATGAAGAAAAATTACAAATTTTCAAAATTTTATAACAGAAACCAGGAAAAAAATCATTTTTTTACAGAATTTTTGGTCTTTTTTCTTTTATAGTGCAAAAAAAAAAAAAAAAAACAGCGGTAATTAAATACCACCAAAAGAAAGCTAAGTATATATAGGTACAGTGTTGCATAACTGAGTAATTGTCATTCAAAATGTGAGAGCACCAAAAGCTGAAAATTGGTCTGGTTAGGAAGGGGGTTTAACTGCCCAATGGGTAAGAGGTTAGTTTGCTAGAATAATTGTAGACTTCTCAAGGATTAGTGTGAAAAGTTGCCATCATCCCTAAAAAGTGTAAATAGAAACCTCATATGATTGGGATTTTTAGGGCAACAAAAAACGGGAATATTTAAAAAATAGATAAATTTTATTTATACAAAAAATAAAAAGTAATTATACACATGACAATATACAATTAAGGAGAATAAAAGAGTGTGATGCAATACAGAAGTGGCAAAAAATCATACAATCCAACGCGTTTCAAAATGATTAATTTCTTTTTCAGGGATAAGTTTTTGCCATTATCTGAAAGGCACAAATGTAACATAAGTATACATACATATATATTTAGAATACAAATAGAAAATATATGTAAAAAGGCTTACAGAAATCATGATTGACCCAGCAGATTCTCAGCTAATCACTTCAAAAACTCCCATCTAGTCAGTAACGGTCTGAATCGTGCAAAAGAGCCCCCAGATATTGGGATCCAAAGAGAGACGCCAAATTACCCCGAGCGAAAAAAGACGCTAGGGGGGAGGGGGATGTGGAATCTGTGAAAAAATATATATATATACACATCATCTGTGAGGGAGATACAACATCTGTGGCAAAAAAAAAAAAAAAAAAAAAAAAGGAGAGACAAACCAACCTTGCATGGAAGATGCGAGTTTATATGCCTTCAAATGCGAAAAATTCAATTTACAGATAGAGAGGGGAAATTCCCCGTCCTAAAAAGAACAAAAAATAAAATAAAAAATGTATTTTGGTAATTTGTGTAAAAAAAAAAAAAAATATATAATAAATGAAGGTAGAAAAACAGTACCAATTGTGTCGAGACATCGTGTTGGAATTGACCCAAAAGGGGACTGAGTCTGATATGTTTCATAATGAAAAGATATATATAACTGATGAAAAAGGTAATGTGCAAATACCAATGAATAAAATCGCATGAAGGTGCTGAAGCCTGAAGGTACAATGAAGAAAAGGGATTTACCCCAAAGGGGGAAGTCCCAATCTTCAGTGATTGAAAAGATTATATATAATATGTATATATATATATAAAAAAAAAAACTATTGAAATATATAAAAAAAAAAACTATTGGCCATGTGTTCATGGCCAAGAAACAGTCATATAAAAATGACTCCATAAATCAATAAATATAAATGGGAAATATCAAACTCCCCGGACAATATCCACAAATAGGGAGAAAAAGGTCCGGAGAGGAAGAACAGTTAATAATAAAATACATCAATCAGTCAAAAAATAATAATTATTGAAGCTTACCACAGTTATAATGTATATCTCCCACAGATGAGCACAGGTATATCCAGAGTCCAACAGGGTCCGGGAGGGACAAAAATTTACTCCGAGCCCAGGTACAAACCCACTACTGTCTGATCCTCACAGCAAATGATAGAGAAATGACGCTGGCGGCTCAGGGGCTCCCGGCGTTCTCCTTATAAGTCAATGCTAACGAGTTGCTTAACGAGCGTCAGGGGATGATGCCGCCTCGAGAAGCAGAGGTGACGTCATTTCCTCCGCTCACATCACATGCCAAACGAGCGCCCGTATGTCAGGATGTAGGGAGAGACAGGCCGGCAAACCGCCCCGACCCTCTCACCGTCCATGACCGGAAGGACGCGCAGAGAGACATCCACTGCTGATACTAATAGAGCGCCCGTATGTCAGGACGTGGGGAGAGACAGGCCGGCATCCCGCCCCGCCCCTCCCCTCTCACCGTCCATGACCGGAAGGACGCGCAAAGAGACATCCACTGCTGACACTAATAGAGAGACGTCCAGTGTTGGATCTTGAAGGAGGCATAAACGCTTTCCATCAGATCCGTACATGACAGGGAGCACATCAAAAGATAGTTCCCACCCCTATAGATCAAGGGTTCAAAATAAAGTGTACAACATTATCTCTAGTAATGATGAAGATTCACAAATAACCCAAAAATCACCATGGATAACTGGATATATGGGAAAAAGAGAGTACCCCCTATCCAGTATTAAAGCAGAGACTTTTTAGAGGAAAAAATCCAAAAAGGGATAGATCCTCAAAAGGAGAACAAAAAACCCCCGACACAGGAAAATCCATCATAAGCCAGAAGATGGCGTTGGATGGACGCCTCAAATGGCAATGGAAAACAAGGGCCCCCAAACTGTTGTTGGGGGCCCCCCCTGTGCCGGGTGCACGATGTGACCACCGATCAGAATGAGGGCAATCAGAGGACCATCCGAGAAACAGTCATGTCATGAGAACTGAAGCAAAAATATACAAAATAAATGTACAAAAAGAAAAAATATCATGAAAAATATCATGGACAAGAAAAAGAAAAAAGGGGATTTTCTCAACCTGCCCACGAACTGTCATTATACAAAACAAAAAAAAAACAAAAAATACATAATGCCATATATGAATATACCCCAATAGACATTATCATTCCAAATGCTAATCCATTAGCTATATACAGTGTGAAAAAGATGGACGGGAGGGGGAGAGGGGGAGGGAAAAGAAAGAGGTTTGACCATAAAAGAATGAAAAGCTGGGGAGATTATATTCAGTCTGTTTTACCAGAACTAAAACCTTCAAGAAAAGGTCTAAAGCTTTCTTCCTCATTCAGGCCTGGTGGGGTGGTGGCATCCAGATGTCTTATCCAACGCATTTCGCGTTGTAGAAGGGTTTTGTTCCAGTCACCCCCTCGCAAGGGGACATGGATACGATCAACCACCGTGAAGTTCACGGATGGCATCTTGTATCCATGTCCCCTGGCTACATGTCTGCCGAGGGGAAGATACAAGTTGCCAATCTGCATGCTCAGCAGATGTTTGCTGACACGTTGTCCAAATTCTTGGCGGGTTTTGCCAATGTAAAAGGCCCCGCATTGGCATTGTACCAAGTATACTACCCCTCGGGTTTTACAGTTGGCGAAATGCTTTAATTGAAACCGTTCGCCATTGGGTAGTAGAAATGAGGTTCTTTTCTCAATAACGTTGCAAAAAGAACAATTGCCACAAGGGAAGGTCCCCCATGTTTTACAGGGGTCCCGTATTTGATTCCCCTTGTATTCGCTTTGAGTTAATAAATCAGCTAGGGAGCCCACCTTCCTGAAAGTAATCTGAGGTTTTGGAGTCAACAAATTTCCCAAAACTGGATCGTCGGTCAAAATTGACCAGTGTTTTGTAAGAATTCTTCTTATGGTATTATGCTCATTGGAGTAGCGTAGGATAATCCTTGTTGTATCATCTGGTTTGCGAGTTTTGGTCCCAAAAATTAAAGCATGTCTATCTTGATCTTTGACACGATTAAATGCTTTTTTCAAAGAGGACTTAGTATATCCCCTTATAAGTAATCTTTTACTCAGTTTATCCACCTCACATTGGAACGTTTCCATGGTGGTGCAATTGCGTTTTAATCTTAAAAATTGGCTGAAGGGTATGGATTTTTTCAAAGGTTCCGGGTGGAAACTGTCAGCATGCAAAAGGGTGTTGCCGGCAGTTTCCTTCCTGTACAATTTGCTGGCAACTTGACCATTCTTGTCCTTATAGACGGTGACGTCTAGAAAGTTGATCTGTTGATGGTCATAGGACATAGTGAAGAAAAGATTCATAGCATTATGATTCATTGCTTGTAGGCAGCTTTTTAAGATATCTTCTGGGCCATTCCATATCAAGAAAATGTCATCTATGTATCTTTGCCATAGAATGACATGTTCAGTGTACATGGTTAATTCATCATTGGTCAGAAATCCCTTTTCCCACTCCCCCAGGTACAGGTTTGCGTAGGAGGGGGCGCAACACGTCCCCATAGCAACACCCTGTACCTGGAGGTAGTGGGAACCCCTGAACAAAAACACATTGTGTCGAAGGATAAAGTCAAGCATTTCAAGGATAAATTTATTAAATTTCCATTCAGTCGTCGCCTTTTGGTGTAAAACGCGACCAACCGCAGCTACCCCCAAGTCATGTGGTATACTATTATATAATGACTCGACGTCTATAGTCACTAGAATGGATGACTCTGGAATCACCAGGTCCTCCAATACCTGTAATAGATGGATAGTATCCTTGGTATAGGATGCCAATTCTAGAACATGGGGTCTGAGGTGTTGGTCAATAACTTGACTAATGCCTTCTGATATACTGCCATTGCCGGATATGATAGGGCGGCCCGGGGGATTGTGTAAGTCTTTATGTACCTTGGGGAGTGCGTACATTGTAGGGATACGAGGATGTTTAGTACGTATGAACTCCAATAGCTCACCCGTAATGGCTCCCATTACAAAGGCTTCATCGACTAGTCGGTAGAATTCCTGATTGAATCTATCGACCAAAGATGCTGAAATTTTTCAGTAACACTTTCGATTATTGAGGATCTTTAAACACATCTCCTCATATTTGGAGTTATCCATTATCACAATATTGCCGCCCTTGTCGGATCCCTTGATGGTTATATCTAGATTGTTCTTGAGGGAGTATAGAGCACTTTGTTGTTCAGGGGTCAAATTTCTGATTGATTTGTCTTTGTTTAAAGATTCAATTTCCTTGGCAGTTTGTTTGACAAACAATGCCACGGCTGGATTCTGACTTAGTGCCGGAAATCTATGTGATTTCCTCTTGAATTGTTTGTATTGTTTTGAATCATCTATTTTTTCCTCTTCACTATCGTCACTTTCCCAGGCATCCAGCCAACTCGACTCAATTCCCTCATTTTCCTGTAGCAGTAGGTTTAGGTCCCGAAGGGCCCTAAAGTCCGCTGCTTTAAGGTTTGGTGCAATTGTTTCTTTACATTTCTTAGTTTTAGTGTACATGCTTTTGAAGAGTAATTTTCTTGCAAACAGGAAGATATCTTTAACTACCTCAAAGTTATCAAGACTTCTACTGGGACAAAAAGAGAGTCCCAGAGAAAGAACCTCCTTCTCAGCCTCAGTCAATGGGTGTGAAGATAGGTTAATAATATTCAACCCATCATCTACACAGTTGGAGTCGGTGTCAAATCCTGCTCCTTTTGTGTGGTTAGGGCCTGTGTTAAGGTCATTTTGTCTAAAAAATTATCTAGCTGAGTTTGATTCTTTGGGATGGCTCCCAAATCTTTAGTGGTTTTAGTTGTTTTGCCTTTACCATAACTGGGTCCTTTAGTGCCTTCCGTGGGTCTTGGTGTATTCTCACCTTTGCCACCCCGTGATGTATGTGGGGTCTCTGCATTTCGTTTTTTATTGATTTGTTGTAATTCACCATCCATTTCTTGTGTTTTGGCAAAAGGACCCTTTCTTTTCCTTACGAAGCGATCTGTAAGGGAAGAGGCTGAGGAAGAGGCATTAGAAGTAGTGTCTGAACTATAGTCATTTTTCTCCCCCCTATTCTTGGAAGATTTTTTAGTTGTTTTATTCCTGAAATCTTTATTTTGATGCCATTTATATGCTCTATTCTCCCCGAACGCATTTTTATCCCTCCAGAATTTTTTGTCTTTTTTTTGAAGGATAGCTTTGCTGGAGGTTTTGAGATGTTCCCTCAATTTTTCTGTGTTTTCAGGGGAGTCAAGCGAATATAAAGAGCATCAATTTCAGCATCCAGATTATTCAATTGTAATCTATATTCATCCTGCAATAACAACATGAGATTTCTAGAGCAGTCATTGAGTTTAGATTCCCAATTTTTCTTCAAGTTGTTAGAAATATGGTCTAGAATAGGAAAGATTTGAATCCTTAGACCTATTGGATTGATGTTTTCTTGAATATACAGATCTAAGGATTGTATGTGTCAATGTAATGCACATTTCTTTTCCAATGCTTTGGTAAGACTATGGAAGAGTGAAGTCAAATCGGTTTTAACTTGTTCTTTTGCTTTATAATTACTCTTAATGGTGGACATGAGATCCTCCCAATTCTCACCTAAAAGGTCTCCCATCCTGAATAGCCACAAGGAAAAACAATGAAAGATAAACAATTAAACGTTTGGTCAAAAACAAGACCAAGAACCAAAAAAGAAAAACCAGAAAACGGAGGTATCTCCCTTAATAAAGGGCCATCCCTGGAAATTCACAACAAACCAGTATACAGTGGTCTAAGTACGGGGTTCACAACTAAAAGAGAAAGTCTGAAAAATGAGGATATGGGTGTATTCTCCACCCCTAGAATATAGAATAATTGTAGACTTCTCAAGGATTAGTGTGAAAAGTTGCCATCATCCCTAAAAAGTATAAATAGAAACCTCATATGATTGGGATTTTTAGGGCAACAAAAAACGGGAATATTTAAAAAATAGATACATTTTATTTATACAAAAAATAAAAAGTAATTATACACATGACAATATACAATTAAGGAGAATAAAAGAGTGTGATGCAATACAGAAGTGGCAAAAAATCATACAATCCAACGCGTTTCAAAATGATTAATTTCTTCTTCAGGGATATGTTTTTGCCATTATCTGAAAGGCACAAATGTAACATAATTATACATATATATATATTTAGAATACAAATAGAAAATATATGTAAAAAGGCTTACAGAAATCATGATTGACCCAGCGGATTCTCAGCTAATCACTTCAAAAACTCCCATCTAGTCAGTAACGGTCTTAATCGTGCAAAAGAGCCCCCAGATATTGGGATCCAAAGAGAGACGCCAAATTACCCGAGCAAAAAAAGACGCTAGGGGGGAGGGGGATGTGGAATCTGTGAAAAAATATATATATATACACATCATCTGTGAGGGAGATACAACATCTGTGGCAAAAAAAAAAAAAAAAAAAGGAGAGACAAACCAACCTTGCATGGAAGATGCGAGTTTATATGCCTTCAAATGCGAAAAATTCAATTTACAGATAGAGAGGGGAAATTCCCCATCCTAAAAAGAACAAAAAATAAAATAAAAAATGTATTTTGGTAATTTGTGTAAAAAAAAAAAAAAATATATATATATATAATAAATGAAGGTAGAAAAACAGTACCAATTGTGTCGAGACATCATGTTGGAATTGACCCAAAAGGGGACTGAGTCTGATATGTTTCATAATGAAAAGATATATATAACTGATGAAAAAGGTAATGTGCAAATACCAATGAATAAAATCGCATGAAGGTGCTGAAGCCTGAAGGTACAATGAAGAAAAGGGATTTACCCCAAAGGGGGGAAGTCACAATCTTCAGTGATTGAAAAGATTATATATAATATGTATATATATATAAAAAAAAAAAAAAAAAACTATTGGCCATGTGTTCATGGCCAAGAAACAGTCATATAAAAATGACCCCATAAATCAATAAATATAAATGGGAAATATCAAACTCCCCGGACAATATCCACAAATAAGGAGAAAAAGGTCCGGAGAGGAAGAACAGTTAATAATAAAATACATCAATCAGTCAAAAAATAATAATGATTGAAGCTTACCACAGTTTTAATGTATATCCCCCACAGATGAGCACAGGTATATCCAGAGTCCAACAGGGTCCGGGAGGGACAAAAATTTACTCCGAGCCCAGGTACAAACCCACTACTGTCTGATCCTCACAGCAAATGATAGAGAAATGACGCTGGCGGCTCAGGGGCTCCTGGCGTTCTCCTTATAAGTCAATGCTAATGAGTTGCTTAACGAGCGTCAGGGGATGACACCGCCTCGAGAAGCAGAGGTGACGTCATTTCCTCCGCTCACATCACATGCCAAACGAGCGCCCGTTTTTTGTTGCCCTAAAAATCCCAATCATATGAAGTTTCTATTTACAGAGGTTAGTTTGCTTGGGACTAATTTATTTTGCAAGATTAAAATATATATTAAATAATTTTATCTTATAATTATCAGTTAACAGTTATCAGGTGCTGCAACCAGGTCATTTCTTCAACGATGCTAAGTCACTTCACTACTAGGTTGTAATTTGTTACACTATTCAGAACATACCTGTTAAGGCAACCTAAAATCTAAATATGGCCTGTTCGCCCACTCAAACCTCTCACTGCTGCTTCAGCTCAGTAGTTTATTTAGTAGTGGTATTATTACTGCCATTATTGAATGGCTTTTCAGCATGCCCACCTGCTTGTTGCCTATAGTTATTAAGCCGGCTGGCATTTTCGGGGTGAAGACAGTGGCTAGATATGGTCATGACCATATTTGGTCAATAACATCTGACAGCATCATTGGTCAGCTAGTTGACATTCAGCAGGAAAGGTCTAATTTGTGTAGAGATTGCACTAGGAGCAGGATCTTCAAGTGTAGAATGTTGTGTTTTCATCAGTAAGTCACTGAGATGTTCATCAGTAGGGATGAGCCGAACACCCCCCGGTTCGGTTCGCACCAGAACCTGTGAACGGACCGAAAATTTGCACGAACGTTAGAACCCCATTGACGTCTATGGGACTCGAACGTTTGAAATCAAAAGTGCTCATTTTAAAGGCTAATTTGCATGGTATTGTCCTAAAAAGGGTTTGGGGACCCGGGACATGTATCAATGCAAAAAAAAGTTTTAAAAACGGCCGTTTTTTCGGGAGCAGTGATTTTAATGATGCTTAAAGTAAAAAAAAAAAAAGTGAAATATTCCTTTAAATATCGTACCTGGGGGGTGTCTATAGTATGCCTGTAAAGTGGTGCATGTTTCCCATGCTTAGAACAGTCCCTGCACAAAATGACATTTTTAAAGTTATAAAAGTCATTTAAAACTGCTTGTGGCTTTAATGTAATGTCGAGTCCTGGCAATATGGATGAAAATCAGTGAGACAAACGGCATGGGTACCCCCCAGTCCATTACCAGGCCCTTTGGGTCTTTTGTACCCCCTTACCATTTCACACAAGGGGGAGGGCCGGGATCTGGGGGTCCCCTTGTTAAAGGGGGCTTCCAGATTACGATAAGCCCCCCGCCTGCAGACCCCCACAACCACCGGGCAAGGGTTGTGGGGATGAGGCCCTTGTCCCAATCAACATGGGGACAAGGTGTTTTGGGGGCTTACCCCAAAGCAACCTCCCAATGTTGAGGGCATGTGGCCTGGTACAGTTCAGGAGGGGGGCGCTCTCTCATCCCCCCCTTTTTTCCTGCGGCCTGCCAGGTTGCGTGCTCGGATAAGAGTCTGGTATAGATTTTGAGGGGGACCATACGCCATTTTTTTTTAAATCTTGGCCGGGGTTCCCCTTAATATCCATACCAGACCTGAAGGGCCTGGTATGGAATTTAGGGGGACCCCCACGTCATTTTTTTTTTTTTGGTTCAGGGTTCCCCTTTGGGGAATTCCCATGCCGTTTTTATCAATGAACTTTTATGTGTATTGTCGGACCGGCAATTTATTAATAGCCGCAAGTAGTTTTAAATGACTTTTTTTCCTTTGAAATGTCATTTTGCTGTCAGACTGTTCTAAACACGGGAAACATGCGCCCCTTTACAGGCATACTATAGACACCTCCCAGGTACGAAATTTGAAGGAATATTACACTTTTATTGTTTCACTTTATGTATTATTAAAATCACTGCTCCCGAAAAAACGGCCGTTTTTAAAACTTTTTTTTGCATTGATCCTTGTCCCCTGGGGCAGGACCCAGGTCCCCAAACACTTTTTATGACAATAACTTGCATATAAGCCTTTAAAATTAGCACTTTTGATTATTCATGTTCGTGTCCCATAGACTTTAACAGTGTTCGCGTTTTAAAGGGTGTTCCACGGCTTTCAAATTTGCCACGAATGCCCCAAATTGTTCGCTGTTTGGCGAACAGGCGAACAGCCAATGTTCGAGTCGAACATGAGTTTGACTCGAACTTGAAGCTCCTCCCTACTGCCCTATATACTCAGCAGAAATTTGGGCCTTAGGTGTTGTTGTGGCCACAACACTGTAAGCCCTCACAGGGCCCTGCTGTGAAATCTTAGATCAAGAATTGTAATTACATGCCCTTGTTGAACAGGGGCAGAAAAATTGGGCCTTTGGTGGTGGTGCCACAACACTGTAAGTCCTCACAGTTACTCTTGGTGGGTGCAGAAACGGGCCCCGCTGTGAAATATTAGATCAAGTATTCTAATTACATGTCCCAGTTGAACAGGGGCTGAAAAATTGGGCCTTAGGCACTGGTGCTGGTGCCACAATACTGCAACCCCTCACAGATACTCTAGTTGGAGCGCAGGAACTAGCCCTGCTCCAAAGAATTGGATCAAAAATTGTAATTACACACCTCTGTTAAACAGGGGCTGAAAAATTGGGCCTTAGGCACTGGTGCTGGTGCCACAACACTGCAACCCCTCACAGATACTCTAGTTGGAGCGCAGGAACTAGCCCTGCTGCAAAGAATTGCATCAAAAATTGTAATTACACGCCCCTGTTAAACAGGGGCTGAAAAATTGGGCCTTAGGCACTGGTGGCGGCGCCCAGAACCAAAAATGTTCTTACAAGCTATCAGCATGATCATTGAGGAGGAAGAGGATAATTACTCAGCATAACAGGATAGTCACTCAGCATCAGCATAGGCAGTCTTTGAAGGGATCTGACATTTCAAAAAAAATGATTCAGTTACATCAGCATCAGGTGCTTAGTAGCTGGTGGTGATCCAAGACTGATTCATTTTTATGAAGGTCAGTCAATCGACCGAGTCGGTGGACAGATGCACCCAGTGATCGGTTACAAAGCCTCCAGCAGCACTGAATGTGCGTTCCGAAAGAACGCTGGATGCAGGACAGGCCAGTAGCTCAATTGCATACTGTGCAAGCTCTGGCCAGTGATCCATCCTCAGGACTCAGTAACCCAGAGGATTTTTGGTGGGAAAGGTGTCCAAGTCAGATCTTGCCCTTAGGTATTCCTGAACCATGTAAAACAGACGCTGGCGATGGTTGCTGGAACTGATCATACCTTGGGGCTGCGGACTAAAAAATTGTCTGAAGGCATCGGTCATCTGGCCACCTTCTCCACCGCTCCTTCTTTGACTGACTGAAGCCTCAGCAACACATTGTCCAGAAACAGGAGTTTGTAACCTCCCAGTCTCTGGGAACGTGTTGCACAGACCTTTCTGCAAGGCCCCCCTCCTCTGCTACCTCTGCGATGGCAAGATAAGGTCCGCAACCTTACCCTTGTAACGTGGATCAAGGAGGGTTGGCAGCCAGTATTGTTCCTTCCCCTTGATACCACAAATACGAGGATTCTTCTGCAGGCTTTGCAGGATCAGGGAGGCCATGCATCATAGGTTTGCTGAGGCATTCGGTCCGGAGTCCTCTGGGTCATTAAGGACGACATGATCCGCAGCCACCTCCTCCCAGCCACGTTCAAGTCCATGTGTTTCTTGGGACTGTAAATGATCCCTTAAAGACTGCTGCTGATGCTGAGTGCCAGGCTCCACCTCCATACTGACACCATCCTCCTCCTCCTCTTCCTGTGTGATCGGCTGGCACGCAGGAACTCTGTCTGGACAAAGGGGGCCTTGAGAGCTAAGGCAGTCCTCCTCTTCCTGCCCCTGTTCTGCCTCAAGTGCCCTGTCCATTATTCCACCCAGTGTGTGCTCCAACAGGTGGACAAGGGGGACAGTGTCACTGACGCATGCACTGTCACTGCTCACCATTCTCATGGCCTCCTCAAATGGTGACAGGACAGTGCATGCATCCCTGATCATGGCCCACTGGCGTGGGGAAAAACCAAGCTCCCCTGACCGTGTCCAGGTGCCATAGTCACACAGGTACTCATTGATGGCCCTCTGCTGCGTGTGCAGCCGCTGCAGCATGGCCATCATTGACTTCCACCTGGTGGGCATGTCACAGATTAGGCGGTTCTTGGGCAGGTTAAATTCCTTTTGGAGGTCTGAGCACTGGCATTATATGACCGGCAGAAATGCACACAGACTTTCCTGGCCTGCCTCAGGACATCCTGTAAGCCTGGGTACCTGCCCAAGAACCGCTGCACCACCAAGTTAAGGACATGAGCCAAAAAGGGCACATGGGTCAGTTGTCCCTGTCTGAGGGTGGAGAGGAGGTTGGTGCCATTGTCACAAACCACCATTCCTGCCTTAAGTTGGCGTGGCATTAACCACCTCTGAACCTGCCCCTGCAGAGCTGACAGAACCTCTGCCCCAGTGTGGCTCCTGTCCCCCAAGCACACCAGCTCAAGCACCACATGGCTTCTTTTGGACTGCGTACTTGCGTAGCCCATTGAATGCCTACGGAGCACCGTTGGTTCCGAGGACAAAGCACAGGAAGAGGCCATGGAGGAAGATGAAGAGGAGGGGGTGGAGGAGAGAGGTGTGTCAGAATCACTAGTAGTGGCATTTTGGAGGCGTGGTGGTGGAACAACCTCCAACACTACTGCACCTTGTCCTGCATCCTTCCCAGCTGCCAGAAGAGTCCCCCAATGCGCCGTGAAACTTAGGTAACGTCCTGTCCATGCCTGCTGGACCATAAGTCAGCGGTAATATGCACCTTACCACTGACCGCACTGTCCAGCGAGGCCAAGACATTGCCTTCCACATGTAGAGAGCCAGAATCACCTTCCATGAGAAAAAGTGGCGTTTGGGAACTTGCCACTGAGGAACCGCACATTCCACAAACTCACGGAAGGGGGCAGAGTCTACCAACTGAAAAGGTAGCAGTTGAAGTGCTAGCAATTTTGCCAAGCTAGCATTCAACCGCTGGGCATGTGGATGGATGGGAGCAAACTTTTTTTTGCGGTGCAGCAGCTGGGGCAGGGAAATTTGCCTGGTACAATCTGACATCGGTGTACCAAAAGCAGATTGCCCGCAAGTACTTGGCTGTGACACACCTAATTCTACACCTTCATTCCTTTCAGTGCAGGTCTCAGAGACGACTGATGGTATAGTGGGGTTGGAGATCCCAGCTGATGAGGCGTAAGGAGAGGTCCTCTTTGTTTTTTGGTGTGGGTCTTTTAGGTACGCTTGCCAACTAACTGCATGGCAGGTCAACATATGTCTGGTCAAACATGTGGTGCCCAAGCGGGAGATGTTTTGGCCATGCGAGATACGCTTGAGACATATGTTGCAAATAGCAGCGGTGCGATCTGATGCACTCGTCTCAAAAAAGGCCCACACCAAAGAACTTTTGTAATAACGTGCAGAGACAGGAGCGCCCTGCACATGCGGAGCTCTGAGGTGTGATGCAGTCAGTGTGCTGCCCTTAGGCTGGCCCCTGTAGGGCATCCTGCCTCGTCGGTGATGTGCCTCCTCCTCCTCCTCTCTCCTATCAGGCACCCACGTTGAGTCAGTGACCTCATCATCCCCTCCCTCCTCATCACTGGAGCAAACCTGGCAGTATGCTGCAGCAGGGAGAACATGACTGCCAGATTGATGTCCTTCTTGGGCACCCCCTCTGTCTGTGCTTACCTTACTGCCTTCATCTAGCTCAGTATCATCATCAGAAGTCACTGGGAAGGAGGGAAGGAGTCACTGATGCCATTGAGCCGAGGGAAGAGGCCGCGTTGGCAGCTGCTTTGCCAAACAAAGTACCCTGAGCATGAGTGAGAGAGGATGAGGAGGATGATGACCACTCGACCAAGTCTTCCATATGTTGCGGCTCAACACGGCCAGCTGCCGAAAAAAAGGCCAAGCGTGTCCCACGACCACGTGCTGATGAGGATGCACTGTGTCCACAACCAGCACTGTTGCCTCTAGACACAGAGCCTGCTTGCCCTCTTTTAATGGCTTGTGACTGTCTGCCTCTCTTTGTTGGCCTTCCAGACATACTAATGGCCTGCAGTGAGATGTAGCTGCACTAAGCTGGGATATATATATATATATATATATATATATATATATATATATATATATATATACTGATACTGCAGCTAGCAAAATCAACTGCCTGTAGTATTATTAGTATGAGAACATCACCAATCTTCTACAGGTAGCTTTAGCTGAACACTGTGCAGAGGTCGCACTACACTAACTTGTAGCTTTAGCTGAACACTGTGCAGAGGTCGCACTACACTAACTTGGAGCTTTAGCTGAACACTGTGCAGAGGTTGCACTACGCTATCTTATAGCTTTAGCTGAACACTGTGCAGAGGTCACACTACACTAACTTGTAGCGTTAGCTGAACACTGTGCAGAGATCGCAGTACACTAACTTGTAGCTTTAGCTGAACACTGTGCAGAGGACGCACTACACTAACATTTAAATAATGTAGCTGCCTGCGGTAGTGATAGGATCAGGAAAACACCACCAACCTTCTACAGGTAGCTTTAGCTGAACACTGTGCAGAGGTCGCACTACACTAACGTGTAAATAATGTAGCTACCTGCGGTAGTGAAATGATCAGGAAAACAACACCAACCTTCTACAGGTAGCTTTAGCTGAACACTGTGCAGAGGTCGCACTACACTAACGTGTAAATAATGCAGCTGCCTGCGGTAATGATAACTTACATTTAAAATCACAGCGATCAGTGGACTCGGGGACGGACGAACCCGGAAGCTTTACACATCCACTGATCGCTGTGATTTTAAATGTAAGTTATTACGTTTGTTAATAAACTTGTTCATAACTGCTACACCATGAGACCTCTCCTTTGTTCTTAAACAACTGCTGGGATTACTGGGAACGGCGGGAGGAGATCCAGAGAGACAATTCTATTAACATCGCTCCAGGAAATACATCCTCTCCTAGAATATCCACCCACTCTACTTGGCCCACTGGGGGCCGCTGCTGGAGGTGAGAGGCTGGGGGAAACACTTGGTGTATGCACCAGAACGTGTATAGAAGAAGAGCACCAGTCACTGCACACTTTGCACTTTATTTAAAGACTGTTCTTTGCAGACATCACTCATCACAGTTGCACTCTCTTATGGACTAAATTGCACCATTGTCACTGTGTGGGACGGCATCTCTGTTGTGGGATTGTCTGTCCTTATATTATTTATTATTACATTCATTAATTATTCATTTATAGTGCATTATAATGTTCTTAATGTCATGATTGCACCATTTTCACCGTATGAATTTATTTTAATACTGTGGATTCACATCAACATGGAATTTCTGCATGTCTCAGATTTTTTTGCACTTTATGATAGTTTATTGTACATATTTTAATGTGGTTCACTTTTAAGATGTGATATTAGCACTAGAGACTATTTGATTTTCAGCTGCTACTTGCGATACACCCTAAGATTTATTTGGTGTTTTGCTTATCATCCAAGTTTTTTTGTTTTTCAGCCTGTTTGGGAACTCATCACGCTTTATTTATAGGTTCATTATATATTGGCACTTCCCTTGAGGCGGGGTGGCTGATACAGTATACTATTGATTTACTCTCACTGAGCACTTTAATGGTTGTTATTCACCCACTTACTTTTATATTTTAGAATTGTTGTCTTCTTTGAGGGACTTCTGTGTGGTGCTATTAGTCCCTAGGTGATTATATATATATATTTATTTTTCTTTGCCTTGTATTTATGTGTAGGAGTCTATTTTGTCAACTTCATCCCTTATCTTAGATGATTACGTTTAAGGTTTTCAATTGTCTGATTGTTACTGATTGATAGAGTAGCGCCACATATTTTATAATTTTTATTGTTGTTCTTGGGGGAACTGAGTGGACCCATCTATGTTGGCAGATCTCTACCGGGTACCTCACTGTCAGTTTCAGAGTCTTTTGTTTACATTGTGGTCTTTTGCGCACTAGTTCCCATACATTTATCCCATGAATAAGTCACAGGTGTGACGAAACATGTTGGGGCGTGGCCGTGTAATGGTGGACACCAGGAACGAGTAATGCGGAGTGAGACGAGTGTCGCAGTTCAGCTCACCAGGGAAAGGGATTTGTCAGAGCGTCTGGGCGAGCGAGGAGTGGGTGAGATAAGTGAGCAGACGCCTGCATACCTCGGGTCCGCCGTGACCACAACCCCTAACGAGTGTTATCCAAGTTGTTGTGCTGTGCTGTGCTGTGCATTGGAGTTCAGTGTGCTGTGGAAGTTTTATTGTGCAATTTTTGAATTTTAAAAGTGTAGGTTTAACCAGTGAAGATTTGACATGTGTGTTTTTCATTAAACTGGTTGTACGAATTACACTATTGGAGCATTTTTTCATTTCACATGTGGAATGGATTGTGCACTTATATTTGGATGGCTGGTTTGTCGCTATAATCCTTCCTGATTGCAGCCTTTCACGCAAGTGGGGGCAATTGGAGCTGGTGAGTGAGTTTTTCATTGGGAGTGGGTCCACTCAACACTTGGGTGCGGTGGAAGTTGGAAAGAAGACATCACTTTTTGAAAGACTGTATCACAATAACCTAATGAACATTTTTTTTGCTGCAAATGTTTTTTATGTTTTTTTGGTCTTGAAGTAGATCCTCGCAATTTAATGAGTTTTAGTGATATTCTCAATTTTTTGTGTGAAATTTGTTCTAATACATCTTTTTGCATAACTCGTTATATGATTTTCACTCATCACTTGGTGTTCACATTATTTATATGTATTTATATTTATTTCATCAGGTGTATAATTAGTTGAGGAGTCACTGTAAGGTTGTAATTATTTGTTTGAAGCAAGCGCCACTGTTTTTTTCCACGTGTTGTTCACTTTTTATTTTATTTACACGTTATAGAGGAAAACACTGTATATAACTGACTGTCCTGCCTAATCTATCTTACTTAAATCAAATGACACTGTCTCTCTGTCTCTGTCTCTCAATGCCGGAACACATTACACAGGGCCGACGTGCAGGCGGCCTTATATAGTGTGGGGTGTGTACTAAACCCCCTGAGCCATAATTGGCCAAAGCCACCGTGGCTTTGGCCAATTACAGCTCTCTGTACAGACGGTGCTGTGATTGGCCAAGCATGCGGGTCATAGTGCATGCTTGGCCAATCATCAGCCAGCAATGCACTGCGATGCCGCAGTAAATTATGGGCCATGACGCGTCATTCAAATTTGGCGCGAATGGCCCATATCGTTCGCAATTCGCTGAACGATCGAACAGACGATGTTCAAGTCGAACATGGGTTCGACTCGAACACGAAGCTCATCCCTATTCATCAGGATTAATGATGGATCTACATTGCTGAATGGCCAGAATGATGATGGATTTACACCATGGTACATTTTCACTTAATAAAGGACTGGTTATTTTTTAGTGAATAAGTGAAAATGAGTTTTATGTATCCCTTACACATTCAACTAGGGTGCTGGATATCTGGGGCCCTATTAAATTATACCCAAAAAAGGGGCAAGCATAAATCCTCTTTTTTGTATGGGGTCACCCTCTAAACTGTTACCAGACCCTTATCAAAAATATGACCAATCACAGCAGTTCACATGACAATTGTAAACAATGAATGGCTTTGATTCATGTCATTCATTGTTACAATTGTGTTGTTAGCTGCGATTGGTCACAGTGATCACTTGGTAGATACACCATTACAATCACAGCAAATCACAACAAAACAAACTAAATTAATCAATTTCATTCAGTAAAATACTTGCTAATAGCAGTGAAATTCACTGTTATAAGCAATCATAATGTGTAAAAATATGAAATAATAATAATTCTAAACATGTCCCCAGAGTAGTACAATCTTACTATGGTAACACTATATTGCTCTGGTTACAGCGTGTTAAAAAATCATAAAAAGGAAGAAAAAAGTAATAAAAAATAAAAAAATATATAAAAAAAGTGAAAAAAAAAACATTTTTTTTGTACTGTCACTAGTCAGTGTCCCTGACCACTGTCACACCAGTTATATGATGATGTTGTACTGCACTGGTGGCAGTGCGTAAAAAAAAAAAAAAATGTGACATTTTCTTAATTTTTAAAAAAATAATGACAAAAAATTGCAACTTGAAAAAACTTGCCATGCCTTTTATCAAATGCATTGGACTTTCCAAAAAGGGGTCATTTGGGGAATATCTGTACTGTCCTGACATTTTTGGGCCTCAAGAAATGAGAGGCCATTAGTACAATAGGATTGATTGATTTTCAGATATATATATACCATAGTTTGTGGACTAACTTTAATACAGACTAAATAATATACTGGGTTATTTTTACCAAATAAATGAAGCAGAATACATTTCAAAATTTTCAGTCTTTTTTCATTTATTAAGCAAAAAAAAAAAAAAACCCAGTGGTGAAAGTGTTGAAAGCTGAAAATTGGTCTGGGAGGGAAGGGGGTAATAGTGCTTGGTATTGAAGTAGTTAATACTGCCCTTTTTGAGAATTATTTCACTATAGCCCCTTTAATAGCCTTTCTTGTATTTTATTTACCTAACTAAGAAAATGAACACAGTATGAACAATACATTCTCAGACTCACATGCTAACACAATGTTTTTTTTAATGATGCTGGATTTGAACTGCTCACATGAAAACTGACCCCACTGAGCTTACAGTATAAAATACTTCCTAAACTATTCCCATACATATAAATGAATATTCAGAAAGAGAATGGACTTCAAATCACAGGTCACCGTGAATCTCAGATTAAATTCATTGATGCGGGGAGCGCATCCGGCCGGCTCAGCTGATGGCAGCTTTCTAGCTGAGCTCTGCTGCTTTGCCAGCTTAGAAGCGGCTACTTAGCAATGTTGAGGGTGCCCACTCACCCATTCAGCACTACCCATCATCCTCCTCTGAGGGGCAATAAGTCTCGGTGGCGCAAAGCTCTGACACAGCCACAGAAGCTCACAAATGATTACCTGGCCCTAGGATCCGACTGCAGCTAAGATAGTGCTGGCACGCTTAGAGTGGTTCCTCCACCCGCTTCTCTGCAGCAAGCTCCGGAACAACAAACAGGCGGCTCTCCTACTACCTCTATGAAGATGACCCTGTGAGTCTTCTCCCCCTTTGTCTCCTACTGCACATAGCCTGGTCAAATCCAGACCCATGATGGATGGCTCAGTGGATCCAGTGGATCCTCTCTCTCCATCCTTGCCAAAATATGTTACTGTCTCTTTGACAAACCCTCCATGCGGACCTTTCTGTAGTCATATCGCCCCTCCTCACCACTATAAAAGAGCATGATCAGCACCTTCACCATATAGGATGCAAAATGGGTGAAATGTTCTCTACACATAACAACTTAGTAGATGCCCATACAGAACACGCTACAGAGATGCAGCAGATTCAATTAAAATTGGTGGCTCTTGAGGACAGCTCACAGAGAAATAATATTTAATTCCATGGCTTCCCATTCAACAGTCAGACCTTGTACAATACATCCAACAACTAATGAAAAATGTACTGCCCTCACTTACCGACTTAAAGCTGGCAATTGGCAGAGCCCACATGATTCCAAAGCCGAAGTTTCTCCCTGCATCAAGAGATGTACTGGCACATATACACTTTTACCATGTATAGGAGAAAGTGATGTGCAGGGGAGAAATTTGCCTTCCCTACCTGCACCACATACATAACACATATAAAATGTGAAGAAATGTTGATAAAAAGTCTCTGAAAAATAAAAAGTGAAGTAGGTTCTACACTGAGAGTTCCAGCAAGATGGAAAGTTTTCCGGGACTTTCACCACCACCAAGGGAAAAATAAGTCAAGATCTCTGTGTGGTAATCACTTAGAGAAGTGGAGACTCTTACCAGACGGCATGGACCCCCTGTAGCAGCGATGTCACGCACACATGCAGATATAGCCCTCTGTGGGGTCTACGCTGGATTCTGGCTCCGGGATACACTAGCAGTCTGAGGGCGTCCTTCCTAGTACAGAGTCACCGTCCTCCTCCCTTCCTTCAGATCCTAATCTTTAGAGGTCGCACAGAGCATGAAAGGAATAAAGGCTCTCCAATAATGCATTATCTCCTCTGCTGTCTCTTCCATCAATGTCTCCTCTCTACTTCCTACCGCATGGAACTTTCAGGTGCACACAGGAAGTTCCATGCGTTATATATATGTTTATATTTATTTACACATTGTGGTTCATATGTTATATTTTGTGGTTCATTTACACTTATTTGATTAGCACGACTTTATTGTTTTTATATTTTTGTGTGCATGATTATATCTCATGTTTTTTTGTGTCTCTGCTTTTTCCTCAGAGTAGTTATCACGGTTCTAATTAGCGTGGTATACCATTTCCATTTTACATTTGATGGTTACAATTATATCCCTTAATGCTAAAGGGCTCAACAGTCTCTATAAAAGGTCTGCACTACAAAAAGAAGTGCTTGCCTTGCGTGGAGATATCCTCTTTGCCCAAGAAACCCATTAATTAACCCAGGTAATGAAGTAGTGGACCCCTTGGGTTGATTCCACATCTTAATCTGTGAGATTATCCAAGTGCCATTCAACCTTGTAAATGTGTATGCACCGAACTCTAAACCACTACACTTTTGCAAATTTTTACTTAAACAAATCTCTGCCCACAAACAAGGCCATCTACTGATTGGAGGAGACTTCAATACAGTGAGAGACCCTACAATTGACTCTTCCTCTGGCAAATGCCCTTTTCATCAAGCTTTAAACCATCTGTTTCATAATAATGACCTCTACGATATATGGCACTGTCCTCACAGTTCCAAACGTGACTATACCTATTTATCACAATCTCAAGCATCTTACTCTATGATAGATTTTTTTGGCATGGACAAATGGACCCTCCAACGCATCTCTTCCTCAACTATAGGTGTCATCACTTGGTCCGACCACTCCCCTATCGCAGTTGATATTGGTAATTCTCATAAGCTGGATGTTTCTCACCTTTGGAAACTCAAATCCACTCTCCCCAAACACCAGCAAGCTATTCAAGATGCTCACCAGCAATTCTTTAAACTTAGCGACACCCCAAACATAGGAAGGTCTATACTATGGGCCACATTTAAAGCTTATATGCTTAGCTTTTTTTTTAAACTGCACACCTATGTAAAGAGACAAAGGACCCAGCAAATTAAAGAGACCTTAGCATCTATAAGGATTAAAGAGGAGCAAAACAAACACAATTCTTCCCCATCCATTTCCTCCTCCCTGCTAACAGATAGAAATAAACTCTGCTCCCTCCTGCTATATCAATATGACTATAACTTAACATGCACTAAAGTAACCCAATATTCGTTAAAGCAGGAGCTTTGCTAGCTAGACAAATGAAACAACAACGCTTCAAATACAAAATTACATCCATCCCACACCCTGTCTCCAACACCCTTCTGGTCAATCCCCAACACATTGCCAACCCCCAACCAACCTCTCCTTCTATATCACCTTTCTTACAATCGGAAACCTTCTCTCCCTTGTCCTCTGCCCTACTACAATCCGTTTCACACCCCTTCTTTATTATAGAGATTGAATCTGCAATCAAAATACTCACACATAACAAGTCCCCAGAGGGAGATGGATTTACCAACGAATATTACAAAAAAATTTGCTCTTCTCCTATCACCTCACTTGGCCTCACACTTCAACCATGCCGCATCCTCTGGCTCTCTCCCGAAAGAAATGCTACAATTTATATTAACCACGATCCCAAAACTTGTAAGAGATCCTCAACTTACACAAAATTACAGAGCTATATCACTGCTAAATACTGACATAAAAATATTTGCTAAAGTTCTTGCCTGTAGATTGCTCCTGCTCCTCCCAGCCCTGATAAACCCTGACCAAGTTGGGTTTATATCTGAACGCTAAGATGCCACTAGGCACCTGATCACATTAATCCACAGCCTTGAACATCAGAAAATGCCTTCTCTGCTCCTCTCTTTGGGTGCATTGGGGATACTTTTTTTTTTTTTTTTTGGCCACATCAGATAACTTTATCCAGAGACTACTTTCAGAATGATACTCATATACGTCTCTAATTTAGTCACATCATTGTGGCCTTTCAAAGTTTTCCCCCTTTTTTTTTTTTTTTTTTTTTTTTTATATATATGATTTTTAAAAGTAATGTATTACAATTTGCAATTCAATATGTAGGTGGTAACAGTAGTCCCAAACTACAGGTCACATATCATGCAGCATATACCTCAGGGCCGCATATCCTATCATTACCATTATACATATTTATATGTTATTACTTTTCTCTTAGTTAAACCCTCCCCCCACCCCCCTGTGACCCTCCCTTATTGGACCCCCATAGTACCCGGGTGCACCTGATGGGCAGCATCAGTTCTGTGCGTTGTTCTCTCTTATCTCTAAGTTACACCTAGTACGGCCGCGCCCCATTGCTAAGGGTATAAGCACTCTCAGCGCTAAAGTAGCACTGATTGCGGACATGGCATTGCTTGGACCCACGGATTCCACAACCTCACAAACTTGTTATAATTGCCTGCCCTAGTATAGAACGTCCTTTCACTCCACACTGTGGAGTTGACTGTACCAATCCAATCTTCCGAAGTCGGGGGAGTTCTTGATTGCCAAAGCTGTGTTATTAATTTCCCGGCTTGAAACAGACATCTTGCTACCGCTACCGCTACCGCTGTGCTCCTGTCTCTCAGCCCGTTGTTAACGTGTCCCAGCACGCAAGTCTTGGGATCAAGCTCTAAATTAATTTTAAACGTTATATTTATTTTCTTTAAAATCTCGGACCAGTACCTGACTAGTTTTGGGCACCTCCATACCATGTGAATTAAGTCGCCTGTTCTTCTACATCTAGGGCACTCATCATTAATTCTGCGGCCGAACATGAAAAGCTTTTTTGGAGTGTAATAAGATCTGTGTAGTAGCATCAGATGGGAGGTCTTTTGTGAAGGTGAGACCGACACCTCTGGTCCAAATTCCAGGATCCTTTTCCACTCTGTGTCCGTTATCTCCCCCACATCGGCCGCCCATCTGTCCCTACCCCCAGGGAGGCCTACCTGCGTATTTATTCGCTTTATTAATTGGGTGTATATCTCTGAGATTAACCCCTTAGAGGTCTCTGATTTAATTATTGTTTGTAGCAGTGGAATCCTACACCATATGGGGGGTTGCCTGTCGAACTGCTTACTCAAGGCATGCCTAATCTGTAAGTAGCTATAGAATACACGATTTGGCATCCCGTACTCGTGCTTCAGTTCCTCAAAAGATTTCAGGGTATCCCCCTCATATAACTGTATCAACCGGGTTATCCCGCACCTTTCCCACAACTTGTTGCTGTCAACAGATAGTAATTCCTGCAAGTTCTTATTCTTCCAGATTGGTGAATATTCTGAGGTTCCTTTATACCCCATTATTCGCTTGGTTGTCTGCCAAACCCTAGTAATCATTTTAAGTGTCGGGATCTCTCCTTGTAGTGACTCTGCCTCCAGTGCTTCCACCAGTGAACTATGTGGGCTTCCCTGTAAAATAATTTGGGCACTCTTACTTCCCCCTCCATCAATGGCGCATCCGCCCAGTTGTTGTAGCTGGGCTGCCAGAAAATAGGTAAAAGGATGGGGGACCCCCAGTCCCCCCTCCGTAGTAGGGCACTGCAGTTTTTGTAGACCTATCCTGGCCTGCCCTTTTTTCCATATTAATTCCCTAAAAAGGGATTGCATTTTTTGGAACCACTTCTCCCCAATCCAAACTGGGGAGTTGTGGAGCAAGTACAACAACTGGGGCAACCAGACCATTTTAATCAGGTTGGCCCGACCCACCACAGACAAGGGGAGTCTGCTCCAAATATCACATTTTTTTTTAAATTTTGATAGGAGGGGGGCCAAGTTATCCTCAATGAACACGCTGGGGTCCTTGGATAGCACAACGCCGAGATACTTCATTTTCTCCATGATTTTCAGTTGGGACAGGCTCGTCGGAGTCGAGTTGGCCAATGGATCAACCGGCAGGAGCGATGATTTCTCCCAGTTAATAGTTAATCCTGAGAACTTTCCAAAATCCTCCACTAGATGCATGACTTTCTCCAGTGAGGAAGTCGTGTCCCCAAGGAAAAATAGGACATCATCCGCGAAAAGCGCTATTCGCTCTTCCTCCCCTTTTCTAAGGAATCCCTGCAGTTCGAGGGATGATCTCACCGCTCCCGCCAGTGGCTCCATAGCCAAGACATACAGCAAGGGAGACAAGGGGCATCCCTGTCTCGTCCCTCTTTCGAGGGAAAAACTTTCCGAGTAATCATTGTTTAACTTAAGTCTTGCCTTAGGATTTTTATAAAAGATCTTTAACCAGCCAATAAATACAGGGCCAAATCCAAACCTCTCAAGCACCCACCAGAGATATTCCCACTCCAGGCTATCAAAGGCCTTGGCAGTGTCCAAGGACAATATGGCTCTAGACCCTGCGTTCTCGGTCGGTACCTGGAGGTTCAAATAGGCCCTTCTGATATTAGTACTGGTGGACCGACCGGGGATAAACCCTGATTGATCTGGATGTACCAGATTTGCAATACATTTGTTCAATCTGGATGCTAACGCCCTTGCAACAATCTTGGCATCTGAACACAGCAATGATATCGGTCTGTATGAGGTGACTTCCAGTTGATCTTTCCCCTCTTTTGGAATCACTATTATATCAGCCTCTGACATTGATAAGGGCAGCCTCCCGTCCTTGAACGACTGCTCCGGGAGCAGCACTTCCCCATACTTTCTATAAATCTCCAGTGGCAAACCATCCGGGCCAGGAGATTTCTGGCCTGACAACTCCATGACAGGCATTGGGGATACTTAATAGCAGTATTGCAAAGGTTTGGCATAACAGGTTGACTTCAGTCAACAATTATGTCCCTATATTCAGTGAGAGCACTAACAGCTGGAATCCTCTAAATTCTTTGATATTTTAACATTCCAAAAATTTCAAGATCGTCATGATTTCCATCCCATACCTTGAACACATAATTAAACCCATGCT
The DNA here is from genome assembly GCF_042186555.1 of Aquarana catesbeiana. NCBI lineage: Eukaryota > Metazoa > Chordata > Amphibia > Anura > Ranidae > Aquarana > Aquarana catesbeiana. The sequence continues at coordinate 619,223,111 of NC_133325.1, read as the reverse complement.
ACGAAAGTATAGCATAAAGCATAGCATAAATAGGGGGGTCATCAGAGAAAGTGTTTTCTGCAAGAAACATACAGATTGCCATATGATTGGGCACAAACAAATGCCCTATTGCCATGCCCTGTACCTGAAGGTAGTGGTAGCCACCAAAGCTGAAAACATTGTGGTTCAAAATTAAAAGCTGTTTTACAAAGTTAAAACTATAACAAACTCCCAATCCCCATGCGCAAACAAAATTTCAATCATAAACCACTTCAGAGCAGCTAAACAGTAAAAATGATTCACACCTAATTACCAAATCAGTAAAGTGCAGCACTTTATTTATTTAAACACACCGATACTCCCAGTGAAAGGCTGTGCGGGGGGACGTGTAAGTGGGTAGGTATGCAATCATGGGCATATAAGTGCTTTTCTATTAAAGACAGTATTACACTATATTGCCTTTCTGTGGCTTTTTTATGGGGGAGCCAATTTTCACAGATTTAAAGATAAGGAGCATTGGATTCACACTTCAGAGTGTAACATTTTGAGGAATTACCATTCACTATCTAACTGGCGATTGGAGCTACACTTGGCTTGGATTATCCTAGTTAGCTGAGGAAGGTTTTCCCTCTATTATATGCCTGGTGGTCACTTTGTGGCCAGAGATATCTGGTGAGCAGATTTATATGACACTTCGAGTGAAGCACTTTTTTTGTTTAACAAGAACCAAGCACACTGCACTATAGCAAGGCACGGTGTTGGAGTCACTACATATACAGAAGAATTGAACCAATATATGTTTTTTAGATATATTTTTATATCACTTATGCTGGACTGATTTGGTGTTATTTATAGTATACAGTCAGGTCCATAAATATTGGGACATCGACACAATTCTAATCTGTTTGGCTCTATACACCACCGCAATGGATTTGAAATGAAACGAACAAGATGTTCTTTAACTGCAGACTTTCAGCTTTAATTTGAGGGTATTTACATCCAAATCAGGTGAATGGTGTAGGACTTACAACAGTTTGTATATGTGCCTCCCACTTTTTAAGGGACCAAAAGTAATGGGACAATTGGCTGCTCAGCTGTTCCATGGCCAGGTGTGTGTTATTCCCTCATTATCCCATTTACAAGGAGAAGATAAAAGGTCCAGAGTATATTTCAAGTTTGCTATTTGCATTTGGAATCTGTTGCTGTCAACTTTCAATATGAGATCCAAAGAGCTGTCACTATCAGTGAAGCAAGCCATCATTAGGCTGAAAAAACAAAACAAATCCATCAGAGAGATAGCAAAAAAATTAGGTGTGGCCAAATCAACTGTTTGGAACATCCTTAAAAAGAAAGAACGCACCGGAGCAACACAAAAAGACCCGAAAGGCCATGGAAAACAACTGTGGTGGATGACCGAAGAATTCTTGGAATGTTAAAAACACCCTTCACAACAGTTGGCCAGATCAAGAACACTCTCCAGGAGGTAGGTGTATGTGTGTCAAAGTCAACGATCAAGAGAAGACTTCACCAGAGTGAATACAGAGGGTTCACCACAAGATGTAAACCATTGGTTAGCCTCAAAAACAGGAAGGCCAGATTAGAGTTTGCCAAATCTAAAAAAGCCTTCACAGTTCTGGAACAACATCCTATGGACAAATGAGACCAAGATCAACTTGTACCAGCATGATGGGAAGAGAAGAGTATGAAGAAGAAAAGAAACTGCTCATGATCCTAAGCATACCACCTTATCAGTGAATCATGGTGGTGGTAGTGTCATGGCGTGGGCATGTATGGCTGCCAATGGAACTGGTTCTCTTGTATTTATTGATGATGTGACACCTGACAAAAGCAGCAGGATGAATTCTGAAGTGTTTCGGGCAATATTATCTGCTCATATTCAGCAAAATGCTTCAGAACTCATTGGATTGCTGGTTGCAGTAGAGGCCTGGCAGAGCATCACCAGGGATGAAACCCAACATCTGGTGATGTCTATGCATTCCAGATTTCAGGCTGTAATTGACTGCAAAGGATTTGCAACCAAGTATTAAAAAGTGAAAGTTTGAGGGATGATTGTTAATCTGTCACGTTACTTTTGGTCCCTTAAAAAGTGGGAGTCACATATACAAACTGTTGTAATTCCTACACCGTTCACCTGATTTGTATGTAAATAACCTCAAATTAAAGCTGAAAGTCTGCAGTTAAAGCACATCTTGTTTGTTTCATTTCAAATCCATTGTGGTGGTGTATAGAGCCAAAAAGAATAGAATTGTGTAGATGTCCCAATATTTATGGACCTGACTGTATATGCTTTTATGTATAGTGCACTTATATATGGTTGAGTGATTTCATATTATATATATATATATATATATATATATATATATATATATATATATATATATACTCACATGGTTTTGTGCCCAATTATTCATCATCTCATGAATGTTATGAGTACAAATATATGAATTACTATTACATACTAGATAACTGTTGAAAAAATCAAACTAGAAGAGTTAGTGGGTTAGGCAGTTAGAGGGTGTATTATTGTTTTTATGCGATGACATTATGACTTTATAGTTGGTAATTTTATAAAACAAAGGTATTGTTTTTGTGCACTGATCTACAAATATTCTTATATGGTAAAGTACAGGTCTGTTTCTTTTTGTATGTATGGTTAACAGACAGAAAGAGCAAGCAAAAAAAAAAAGCAATTTAGTGACATTCTTGTAAATACCGGTAAATGTCACTTTTGCTTTAATACATTTTTCAGTTGTACCACTTCACATGAAGACTTAAGGAATCCCCCAAGTGAGTTATTTAAAGGAATTGTATATTTTTAATGATGCCCCCTAAGCCTTAATAAAAAGCTTGCTCCCAGCTGAACAGTTTTTTTAATTTTTTTATTTGAATCGGTATCCTGTTACCTATACCATTTTTTTTCTCAAAAAGCTTGCAAATTGGCCTTCAAAAAGAGCCAGAAAAGATAACAACATTTGACTACTCTGGACAGCAGTGGGCTTTGTGTGTTACTTTCAGGGTTTGCAAATTTTTAAAGGTGAACGACAAGAAAACAAATCTTTCATAGTTCATTCATTACTATGTTGCCTCAACTAGTTGTATAGATACGGAATGATCTAAGGACGCCTCTCAAATATTTTGGGTCTGATGAAGATATTGCGAGTTACAATGCAAAAAACATATCTCAGTGGCTTGAATAATATCTTCAGATTAATTTCAGCAGCATGCATCGTAAGAAAAAAGATGTATATGATCTTTTGACATGTTATTTATTAGGAAGACTTTCAACAACAACCAAAATCTAAAAAAACACTCCATATATACATTTTTTAAAAAATAGCTCTCAACATCCTATACACTCTACCCACAGTTATACATTACTTTGGTTTTTGACACATCTCTATACTGGGAATGAAATGGAAAGCTAAAGTGTCTCCCTATCACCCCTTAACTCCTAAACTTAAAGAGAACAATTACTGGTTTTGCATATGTTTCTTTATTTACTTTCCTCAAGATTAAGAAAAAAATGTTTTTAGAGCAGATACATTTTAAATATTGCATCTGAATATTATGTAATCCCTTATCCAATCAACAGGTGGAACGCTAGGCTCTTTTCATTCATTGCGCCTTCCACTTACCACGTATTTAAAAAAAAAAACTGTTTTTAACATTAATCATTAGGTCAGGTGAAATTTGCAGTTGATGGGTTAGAGCTATAAGTTATTCCTTTCAAAGCAGCTTGGAACCAAGTTTCATTCAAGGCAGCTGTGATTTTTCAAATAATCCCCCCAAACAATACACCTGCATGCCCCCCATTGCATCACCAGCCCTAAAGCCCCCTGCTCTCCCCACTGTGCCTGAACTCTCCCTGTGCCTTTATCCTTTTTTTTACTAGTGCACCTTCATTGTCGTGACCTCTCCTGTAGGTCAATTTCCAGCCACATGCCTGCACAAAGAACCTTCATCAACACTGCAACTACACAATCTCCTTCTCACTACTACAGTTGTGCATCGACCATCACCGCTCCACTTCACTTTATTTTTTCTTTTTCTTTTTACAGTTTCTCCATCACTGCTGTTATGACCAGCAGTGGTCCACATTTTCTAAGCAAATCATTATGCAAGGCTTCTGTGACCTGATGTAGAAGCTCTTCTCCCAACAGTGACATCAAGCGGAAGAATCCTGATTTCCTCTTCTTTGTTCAGTGGAGGCACTGCTATATAAGTAACTCTGGTACACATACTGTTAAAGCAGAGTTCTGACTAAAAAAATAAATAAATAAAATAAATACTGCAACTGCTGACTTTTAATAATTGGGCACTTACCTGTCCCAGTGTCCAGCAATTCAGGAGAATGAAGCCCGCTTGTCTCCCCCTCCTCTCTGTGATGCCGGCATTGTCACTGTGGGCAGCTGGGCATGCACTGTGCATACGCAAGCCACGCTACACGCTGGGACTGGTTGGACAATCACCTGGGACCTGTGATGTGTCCAGATGATTGCCAAGAGGGAGGGGGGGAGAGGTGAACTTACTTCCAGTGCCGCGGAGCCCCGGGAGGAAGTGGGAGCTGGAACCCTCTAAAAAGAGGGTTTCCGCTGCCTCAACCCAAAAAATGACATGCCAAATGTGTCATGTCAGAGGGTCACCTTCTCTTAAAGCGGAAGATCCATTTTTGGGTGGAACTCCACTTTAAATTGGATTTAGGACTTTTTGAAGGTCGCTTTTCAAGCTTCCAACACCCATTTAATTCTCAAGTTTTCTACCTTTAGGTATACCAAGTAATTTGCATGTAATTTGTTTTTCCTAGCCATACCCTCCAGCAGTGGAGGGAGACTAACCTCATGGGGACCTCCCGTTCCTCTGAGGAAGAGCAGCTGCAGAGAGACTCCAGCTACTCTAATGGCTAATGGGGAAGTCAGTAGCTCCATCTAAGAGGAGAACCACCTAAGAGTGGTTTTACCCCAGCATGCCCCAAGCTCATTGTGGATTAACCTGTCATCAATATACTATATAGCTATGGCCCATTCTGTTATAAGGGTTCACAGTTATCAGGCTATTGGATGGTTTATTCCTTGTGGAGAAGCCTATTCAATACAAATATGCAGCTGGATAGTAGGTAATTCTGGGATTGGGATCCCTTTGGGATGGATACTATGTTTGGCAAAAAGGGGGCCATCATGTAGGAGTTTCATAGTCATTTTTGGTATTCTACGTTTTTTTATATACTATATATATATATATATATATATATATATATATATATATATATATATATATATATATATATATATATATTTATTTATTTATTTATTTATTTATTTCAGGTACTTATATAGCGCCGTCAGTTTACGCAGCGCTTTACATATACATTATACATTCACATCAGTCCCTACACTCTCAAGGAGCTTACAATCTAAGGTCCCTAACTCACATTCATACATACTAGGGCCAATTTAGACAGGATCCAATTAACCTACCAGCATGTCTTTGGAGTGTGGGAGGAAACCGGAGTACCCGGAGGAAACCCACGCAGACACAGGGAGAACATGCAAACTCCAGGCAGGTAGCGTCGTGGTCGGGATTCGAACCAGCGACCCTTCTTACTGCTAGGCGAGAGTGCTACCCACTACACCACTATATATATATACATGTTTATACATTTTCAGATTTTCACAGAGAAAATGGGTACAATGAATGCCTGACCAGAAAAAAAGGTCTCAGACATAACCATACAAAAAGGTGCATACATAAAATGTCAGATGATAGCCAAATAATGTTGCAACACCATTTTGTATAACTGGATCTTAGTAGTTGGTGAAGGATGTTGTTATTTATCGCACCCAAGCCTACCAGAAATATACTAATGGAAAAATGGGTGTAAATTGTCCAGTATAATGAATCATACAGTTGAGGAGAAATAACTAAACACGTACTACTAAGATCAGTACCACACAGATAAGTATACTCTCAAGTGATTAGGTGGGAGATGGGGGTCAAGCCTGAGGTTTTGATTAGAGACTTGTAGCTTTCCCAATTACTTGGTAAGATTGTCCTTTGGATACCATTCCATGTATTGAAAGGAGGTCATTAGGGGGGCTATTTCAGATGAAGAAAAAGAGTGCTCTATAAAAGACTTCTATCTCCCAAAAAACATTGAGTAGGCCCAAAATTTTGAACAATGGTATCCAAATTTTCTATATACAGCAGAGATTTCTCGGTGCTCTACTTTTAATTTGTAGTTGGAGGGTCATTCTGAGGTGGCCATTGAGTGGACTTGGTAGGTGTAAAGAAAAAACACCAACAACCACCCCTCCTGTTTGATGGGTGTTGGCCTACATGCCTTATACCCCTAGATGCCATTCTCCCTCCTGTAAATATTAAACTTATGGATATATATATATGGATATATAATAAGTGCTCATTATAGGGAATACTGTATATTTATTTGATGTTATGTCATTACAAGCCATTGTTTTACCTAAAATCTGCCCATTTTTGGTGGCTCTTGAATATTATGACTCTCGTGTGCCACTTTTGGGACTATTGCATGACCACTGCACTATCTGAATATGTGAGCAATACACTTTTTGTTATACATTAAAAAGATATGTTTAACAGTTTGTACTAAAGATGTGCATTTTGATATCTAGTGGATTTTTAAACAATCGTTCCATCCAGAGGAAGCTGGGTTGCCGCAAAACACATTGACAGTGAACACAGACAGGATGCCTTGCTACATATTACAAGATGTATTGCCAAGAATTGAGTTATGTGATTATTATACTCTGCAGGGTCCTGGGACAGTAGGTTACATCCATTTTTATGTTTTCTTTTAAATGACCATTTTATGTCTGTGGATCCTTTACTATATATTTGTATGGTAAATGTGGGCTGCCTCATCATGTACCTTTAAAGTTCGATTTTGTGGAGTAAAATTTGTGTTTTTTTCTATTTTTTTTAAGGAATTACTAAATTTTTTAGAAAATAGAGCATGCAATATTTTACCACTACTTTTTGTGCTTTATTTTAGCATTAGTGAATTGATCCCATGGTAAGAACTTTATGAACCAATTTACTGGTGCGTAAAATCATTAAAATCTTACTATTTATGAATGTTTTTACAGGTAAAGCACTAAACTAGAGTGTATGCAAACATTTTCATATTTATCATTGGGTTTGACATTTATCATCAGGTCTTCACTTGCCATGCTCATCCTTGCAACTCCTCACAGTCATGCTACTGCACCTGGTAATAAATGAGCCTCCCTATTTGTGTGTCTGTGAGTGTACATAAAAATAGAGAGACAATGAGCACTGAGCTCCAGCACTAAGACCTAATTTTCCCTGCCTTCTGTGTGATTTCCCAAACTACTCCTTATCTGTTAAAAAAACACACACTGACCTGCTCTTGGGAACCCTGACTTTTAGGCCTCTTGCATACTGGATGTTTTTACTGCTGCTGTGTTTGGCTTCAGATTTTTTTTTCTGCAGTCAATAAACACCCCAGCATGTTATCCTATGCATCCATGCACACATAGGCTGTTATCAGCAGTTTTTGGCAGGGGTGTTTTCTAGCTGGGAAAAAAACTGAACTAGTGGGTTTTGAGAGCAGTTTTTCAGCTGTACAATGCTCTAACTCTGAAAAAAGCTGACAACAGCTTAAAACCACTGAACAATGTGGCTATTCTGCATTTATTAGCGTGTTTGAGCCATAAACTTTTATGTGAGTATAGTTATGCTAAAAAACAAGCTAAAAAATGCTACAGCTAAATAACGCCAAAAAACGCTAAAAAACGCTGAAAAACCCTACTGCAAAAACACTGAAAAACTCACTCTACAGCTACAGCTTTCTACAGCTTTTTATAACATTCAGTGTGCATGAGGCCTAAAAGGGAGCACATTGGAAAACCCCTATTATTAGCTTTTCCAAGCCACCTGACCAGAGGTCAGAAAGTGCATGATTAGCAATGATTGCTATGACAGTAAACAATCACAGTAGTTTGCCATCTTCTTGAACTTTGAACGACTTGGGATTGGATCAACCTGAACCCAAAGCTCATTAGAATTTGTACCTCCTAGACTACAAATAAATCCCACAATGGGGATTCCCTATTACTTTATGAAGTTTTTATTAAATGTAAACTTGGACAAAGGTCACCAGAAAATGTTTTTGCTGGCATTCCTTCTTTAAAGTATTAAAACAAAGCAAAGTATGAAATAAACAGTTCTTGGTTTTAGTTGAACCAAAGATACTAATTGAAAATGTTAAACAATCTATTATCAACATTTTTATTGAGATTTAAGATAACATTACAAGTCCATTAAAACTTGTATCCATTATAAACATACACATTAATCCTGTTTATATGTCTATCTCAAGTTGTTTTCCCCTACAGTGCCTTGCAAAAGTATTCATCCCCCATGGCATTTTTGTGTTTTGTTGCCTCACTACCTGGAATTAACATGGATTATATACTGCTGGAGATGGCTAAATTTTCAATTTTGACTGGAGTGTGTGGTTAATCTAACCAAAGAGAGAGGCACTTTAAATGAGAATGGAAGTTGAATTCAGCCTAACACTGTTAAAGTGATATTTATGTACAGTGCCTTGCAAAAGTATTCACCCCCTTGGCATATTCCATGTTTTGTTGCCTCACAACCTGGAATTAACATGGATTGTTTGAGGATATGCATCATTTAATTTACAGAACATGCCCACAACTTTGAAGATTTTTTTTATTGTGAAGCAAACAACAAATAGGACAAAAAAACTGAAAAAAATCAATGAGCATAACTATTCACCCCTAAAGTCAATACTTTGTAGAGCCACCTTTTGCAGCTATTACAGCTCCAAGTTGTTTTGGATAAGTCTCTATGAGCTTGCCACATCTTACCACTGGGATTTCTGCCCCTTCCTCCTTGCAAAACTGCTCCAGGTCCATCAAGTTGGATGGTTTGCGCTTGTGAACAGCAATCTTTAAGTCTGACCACAAATTTTCTATTGGATTGAGGTCTGGGCTTTAACTAGGCCATTCCAACACATTTACATGTTTCCCCTTAAATCACTTAAGTGTTGCTTTGGCAGTGTGTTTGGGGTCATTGTCCTGCTGGAAGATGAACCTCCACCCTAACCTCAAATCACACACAGAGTGGTACAGGTTTTGCTCAAGAATATCCCTGTATTTAGCACCATTCATCTTTCCCTCAACTCTGACCAGTTTCCCAGTCCCGACTGTTGAAAAACATCCCCACAGCATGATGCTGCCACCGCCATTTTTCACTCTGGGCATGGTGTTCTTTGGGTGATGTGTTGGGTTTGCGCCAGACATAGCGTTTTTTTGATGGCCAAAAAGTAAATTTTTAGTCTCATCAGACCAGAGCACCTTCCTCTATACATTTTGGGAGTCTCCCACATGCATTTTTGCAAACTCAAAATGTACAACTTTTTTTGCTGAAAGTAATGGCTTTCTTCTGGCCACTCTGCCATAAAGCCCAACTCTATGGAGCATACGGCTTATTGTTGTCCTATGTACAGATACTCCAGTCTCTGCTGTGGAACTCTGTAGCTCCTCCAGGGTTACCTTAGGTCTCTGTGCCGCCTCTCTGATTAATGCCCTCCTTGCCTGGTCCATGAGTTTTGGTGTGCGGCCGTTACTTGGCAGGTTTGTTGTTGTGCCAAGTTCTTTCCATTTGGTTATGATAGATTTGATGGTGCTCCTAGGTTTCATGAAAGATTTGGATTTTTTTTACAACCTAACCCTGACTTGTACTTCTCAACAACATTGTCCCTTACTTGTTTGGAGTGTTCCTTGGTCTTCATGGCAGTGTTTGGTTAGTGGTGCCTCTTGCTTAGGTGTTGCAGCCTTTGGGGTCTTTCAAAAAGATGTGTATATGTAATGACAGATCATGTGACACTTAGATTGCACACAGGTGGACATCATTTCACTAATTATGTGACTTCTTAAGGTAATTGGTTGCACCAGAGGTTTTTATGGGCTTCATAACAAAGGGGGTGAATACATATGCACATGCCAATTATCATTTTTTTATTTCTGAAAAATAGTTTTATGTATATATTTTTCTAATTTTACTTCACCAACTAATGGCCCGTACACACAATCCGAATATCATAAGAAAACGGTCGTCCGAGGAAGGATCGTACAATTTTCGGATCGTGTGTACACTACTTTCGCCAGCTGATCACGACCGTTCATCCGATCTTATTCGATCGGGCATGCATGAAAATTTTCCTCGTACGATTCCAGATCGTACGATTTTCGATTAGTCAGTATAGTTGTCGTCCAAAAATTCAGTACAAATACATTACAACACATGACATCACTTCCGATTTTTTTTTCTGTCGTACGAGAATTTTTGTGACTTTATTTAGCTATTCAATTTCTACTTGTGACTATTAAGCAAAAGTTTCAGTCGTACGATATTCGGATCATGTGTACGGGCCATTAGACTATTGTTTTCTGATCCATCACATATAATTCAGATTATAAAAACATTGAACTAAAGGCTGTAATGTAACAAAATAGGTAAAAAGCCAAGAGGGTGAATACTTTTGCAAGGCACTGTATACTCCAAAACATCTACAGACCCACAAACAAATTCCTTATTTATATTATACTAATACTAATATTTATATTATATAATAATATAAATATTATTTATTTTATACCAGGATTAGACTTATGCCACGTACACACGGTCGGACTTTCTGATGGAAAATGTTCGATGTGAGCTTGTTATCGAAAAGTATGACCATGTGTATGCTCCATCGAACATTTGCTGTCAGAGTTTCCGCCAACAAATGTTTGAGAGCAGGTTCTCAAATTTTCCGCCAACAAAACTTGTTGTCTGAAAGTCCGATCATGTGTACACAAGTCCATCGCACAAAAGTTCACGCATGCTCTAAATCAAGCAGAAGGAGCCGCACTGGCTATTGAACTTCCTTTTTCTCGGCTCATCGTACATCTTGTACGTCACCGCGTTCTCACGTTCGGAATTTTGGGCCAACATTTGTGTGACTGTGTGTATGCAAGACACGTTTGAGCCAACATCCTTTGGAAAAAAATCTATGGTTTTGTTGTCGGAAAATCCAATCGTGTGTAAACTCCACAAAGACCCCACCATCTCCCTACCCAGTCTTTTTATCTCAACTTTATATTTTCCTGTGATTTCTCTATATATGGTATGTCTTATCTTAAACCCAAAAAAAAGAGATAAATAAAAAGAAGAAAAAAAAAAAGCAACCACCATGACCCCCCCCCCCCCCCCCCACACACACACACACACACATCCTTTCCTTTTCTTCTTTAAATAAACCCTAAATTGATTTATACATTAGTGCTTGAGTCTCTAAACTATGTGCAATCTCTTCTCAAACCCCTATATTCACAAACTTTTTAAACATGCTCCATAAAATGTATAAACTTATAAATGAATTGTTAAACAATCAACATAAAATATGTCAAACTGTGCTAGAGCAGCTGGTCTGAACTTTTGTACTAATCAGTGACAGTTTTTTCTAATTGTTACATTTCCAAGTTAAAGCAGAAAAAAATGTAAACAAACTGTTGCTTCTGATTAGATTGTTTTATTGAATTAAATAGAATTTCCATGACTACTTTTAATAGGTAATGTGAATAGTATGGTCTAATGGTTAAATCTATTATCTATTTTAATTGCTGTCTGTGCCTCACTAGGGGAGTTTTCTGCTTAGTTAGAGTGTTAATAAGGACAGGAATGAAAAGTAAATCTTCAGTAGAGCCAAATACATTGATAAGACAAGAAAACCCTGTTTGGACATATTACCAGTGAGACCTAGGTTCTATTAATTCCAAACTCAAAATCTAACATGATTATTACATATACTTTATTTCCAAAAGCAAGCCATTAACACGATAACAAGTGTCTGACCAAAAAGCTAACACCTAAAGTTTAAATATAGGCAGGGCCACTGATAAGGGAGTACCACTAATCTTCCTGTATGGAGCCCTAACCCCATCATTTTAACAGGGGGACCTAAGCCCAGGCAGCAGAGTAAAATGTGGACCATATAGGGCGATTGGTGCAGTGGGGAAGGGGATTACTGGGACTGATCCCCCCTGCAGCAGCTGAAAGCCAGTTTGAAGGGGATCAGTTCCAGTAATCCCCCCCCACACCACACTGATCACCCACTCTGTCCACATGCTTCCCCCCCCTGCTGCCCTGGTCCCTCAATGTGTACCCCTTGTTGTGTGCCTGCCATGCTGTGTACCCCTTCCCCCCTGCAGCCCTGCCAACTTTCCTCCTCTCTCCCTTCTGTTGGCTGCACACGTGGCACACAAGGAGATGTTTCAGGATGGAAAGTGAGGAAAGGGGCTGGTAAATATTTATCGGCCCATTCTTTTCCTAAATAAACTCAGTGAGTGATCAGTATCAATCACTCACTGCATTCATTCATAACTAAAGCATAGTAAACTGTGTTTAATTTGTGAATAAATAGAAGCCTCTGTACAGAGTTTCTGTTCATTCATCTTGCAGTTCAGCTGAGGTCTCAAAAGAGAGACATCAGTGCTCCCAAGATGTCACCAGCTAAGAAAGCTATAAAATCATTTTAGCACTGGGACCAGCCACAGATGAACCAAGGAAGCTGCTACCTCCCCACCACATGCTCCCCGTATAGCATAGCCAATACCCACTCCCACCAGGCTGGCACCTGGGCAGAGTGACTCCTCTCAGCAATCAATAGCTGTCTCCTTCATGGCAGATGCTGAACACTCACTTCTGCACTCACTGCCTACTAAGGCAGAACTCTGTGCATGGGCTACAGAAATAAAATATGCTCTAAGCACAGAGATGGTCCATTACAGATTCCAATTTAGAGGATTTGCCAAATCCTTCAGCTCTCTTTGGTACCCATGTTGGTCTCCTGGAAAGGGGGTTTGAACAATATCAACTCTCCCTTATCTCCCTGCACCTTAAGGTAGAGAACATTGAGAATCACTCCCACCAGAATACTATATGATTGCACAGCATTGTGGAGTTCCGGGGTAGGGTGATTGCTACTGTATTCTCAACAAAATTCTGGATACATCTCCAACTGATGACTTAGAATCTTTATTTTCGTTTCTCTTGTTAGCATCCCTTTGGAGGAGTCTCCAGAATTGCATTTATCTGAGAACTTTGGCAATGCTGTATTTTGATACCAAAGGGCTCCTTCTTCTAGTGCTGTATGATGATCACGCAGCCCCATGTTATATTACAGTGCTGTACACCCCACAAATTGGCATTTCCTAACTAATACCAGGGCTTTTTTTAGGAGGAACTTGGTGGAACTCAGTTCCACCACCTCTGGCTCAGACCATTTGGTGCCTGCTCACCACAATCATTTGTAAACACAGAAGTCTGGTTTCTGTGTTTACAAGTGACAGCTCTGCATTCTGTATGCAATGCAGTCCTGGTATTAAATGCCCCTTTAAGACCCTCTTACTGCTTTTGTGAAATTTGACTGTACACACCCACTATTTGATGTGATTTGGAGGGTGTGTGTAGGGGGAGGGGTTTTGTGGGGCCATGGTTCCAGGACCTATTGTTTGAGAAAAGAAGCCCTGACTAATACATTCTACTAAAACCTGTTGGGGATCTAATGTATGAGGTACACCAAGTAGCAACTTCCAGCTGGCTAACATGAATTTTGAATCCAGTGGGGGGCTATGTCCTGGGGGGAGATCCCATACCTGGGCTGCATCTCCCTTACCTGGAGCCAGGTTTTTGCATAATATGTTGGATGTGTCCTTCTAGTTATACAGTAAATTAGAATGTGAATGGTGTGCTTATTCTAATCACCATATCCAAACCATAGCCAAACCATATCAAAAACCCATAATGGTATGCATTGAAAATTAAGCAATATGAGCGGAAAATAGAAATAAACAATTGAAAAAAAAGTGTGTCAAAAAATTAAAATAATATACGCAAAATATAGCAGCAGGAATCAGAGATTGCAGCTGTGACTGAATGGCTAGGCGTGGGCACGCGTCCAGCAGCAATCACCACAGGTAATAGCTAGCAAAAAGCTGCAGCCGCTGGCGACCGGTCATTAAAAGTTTCTGTCAGTCTTCCTTTGCTAATTGCTTTTTTGTCATCATTATATGAGCAATATACTATTTCCCTCAGTTGTTACACTCATATGAATGATCAAATCAACTCTGGAGACTCAATACTTCCATTGCTGCAGAAAAACTGTAAGGTATTAAACCATCACTTGTATAACTGAAAAATTTACATAATGTTTTATCAATAAAGGTTAGACATGAACTGCATACAAAACTAGAAAAATGGTGGTGGAAAAACTGGAAACCAATAGTGAATGTATTAGGTAAAACGAATAGAAAGCAACTCTTAAAACCTTACACTTAAAAAAAAAGAAATAAAATAACCAAAAAACATTGTGTTTTGCATTTAAATTCAAATTTTCCAAAATGCTCATTAACCTTGATTTGCATGTGGATGTGAAATATGAGCTGACACTACAACTAATTGATTGCATTCATATCAAATATCTAACATTATGCAAATATGTACTGCATATATATTTTTTTCAAATTCAAATATTTAATAGGGTCAATTGACTATTAAGAGTTGATCTGTCCTTACTTGGAGAGATAATTTACTGTCTGTAACACAGAAAGTTAAGGAAAATTTACCCAATGGATGAAAGGGTCTTATCTATTTCCTAATTTAACCAAAATAATAAAAAGCACAGAAAATCACAATTTTACGCTGTAGATTTCTCATAGAGAGTGTTGTAAAAATTGTACATAATATTTTCAGTTTTACAAAGGCCATAGTACTCATGTTCAACTGTGCATTTATGTTGAAGTTTTCTTTTAACTATAAACATCAGAGCCATCTTTACCAGATACATGCTTGGTGAATAACTCAATGGAAGTTAAACATTCAAAAGTTTATACATTTTATATGCATCTGACTTCTTACTTTCACAGCCATAATTATCATTGTCTTACACATTTTGATATCCTTAGAGAATTTACAGAAAGTTGCTAACATGCAGAAACGCCTTTTTTTATTTGATTGTGATCTTTAAAATGTCTTCATGGAAAATCCCTAGTAAATCTTTCTCTGTTGGGTTCCTTAAATATAAAAGTCTCAAATTCATGTGGAAAATATATTTTTGATCAATACGGTAACAATTGACATGATTTCACAAAAAAAAAGAATTCTGTTCATTTGTGATTCAATTACAAATACAGTTAAAGCAGTATTAAAACCAAAACCAAAAATGTAATGTATTGCAGCTTACAAATCATCAGATATGGTGGCTTAATTTCTTTTCTTTTTTTTCCCTTCTGTTTTTACTGGTGATCCAGACAGTTACACCCTGGATGGAGGAGCAACAGAGACACCTTTGGATAGCAACATTGCCAGTCTTGGGGGAGGGTAGTGTTAAATGCACTAGCATATTTAGAAAATTTAAGCCAAACTCCAGCTAACACTTTTTAAGCAGTTTTGCTTTTTTGTGGATGAAGGTTTTACATAAATGAATACAACTTGATCATTGTAAGCACCCCTGTCAGCAGTAAATAGTTTGTCCCCCTAATTGCTTCATCTTCAGGCAGCTTGTTCTGTAGAAAACAACACACTTACTGACTAGATCACCAGGTGGAAATACAAGAAAGAAAGGCTAAAAGAGAAAACTAATGTGGCTATCATATCTAAGAATTTGCAAGCAATATAATACATATTTGCTTTTTTGTTTATTACCATTTAATAACATTTGACTTATTACTAGAAAACATTGCATATTTGGCAAGAGACAGTTATTATTTAAAATATTACAATGTATAAGTGGTTGCAGTGGATAGTTTCTGTAGTTGAAGTGGGAGTCAAAGCAGTGTTGTTCAGTTAACTGAACAACAAGCAATGTTGTTCAGTTAATAAAACATCAATGTACTGTAAAGCAAAGTTATATTGTTATCACCATAAAAAAATGGAAAGAATCCTAATCTTTTCACTACTTTAACTCTCCTGGTGTCCAGCAAAGAGAAGTTTGGGAATGTGAAATTTGATGAATTTATATATCATATTAAATCCTCTAGTAAATGCTTTTACTTCCTCTAGTGTTTGATTAAAGCCGAAAGGTGAGCTGAATTTTTCACACAAGGTTTTATTTTAACGTATAATAAAACACCTTTTTTTCTATAACTTACTGCAAAGCTGAATATGCCATGATATCATCTTTCCTCACTTGTGATTATGCCTATATCCCACAGTAGGGAGAATGAATGTGAGGTTATTTATGTCAGATCCCATAAATGTTATGTGTGACTCACAGAACTATATGTCCTATGATCCTTTAAGACTTTAGCCATAGGGATGGTCATGAACAGACCAGGGGATCTGCATACCCAATCAACCAACTCTAGGCAGTGCTGATGTAATAATAATATTAATGCTACCTAGTAAAGACTACAACGGTTGATAACACTGTTCTTATATAAAAATTAATAATGATAGTTCATAAAAATCCACAATTTTATATATGGACTATAAAAAATACTTTTTCTTTGTCTTTGATTGTATACATTGCACTATATGATTAGTTTTGAGTGCTGCACTTTTTATTTTATTTATTTATAGTGAGGGTTTGGAGCATATTGGTGCCAGCAGCCTTCTTTCTCCACAGAGCACTGGCTTTCTTTTTATACAACCCCTGGCAAAAATTATGGAATCACCAGTCCCTGAGGATGTTCCTTCAGTTGTTTATTGTTGTAGAAAAAAAGCAGATCACATACATGGCCAAAAACTAAAGGCATTTCAAATGGCAACTTTCTGGCTTTAAGAAACACTAAAAGAAATCAAGAAAAATAATTGTGGTGGCCAGTAACAGTTAGATTTATAGAACAAGCACAGGGAATAAATTATGGAATCACTCAACTCTGAGGAAAAAATTATGGAATCATGAAAAACAAACAAACAAAATAACACTTGCATGTTTTCTTCAGACAGTCGTCTGCATAAATCTCATTGGAATGGCACCAGACAAAAGTTCCAGCATCATCACCTTGCCCAATGCAAATTCGAGATTCATCACTGAATATGACTTTCATTCAATCATCCACAGTCCATGATTGCCTTTCCTTAGCCCATTGTAACCTTGTTTTTTTGTGTTTAGGTGTTAGAGATGGCTTTCTTTTAGCTTTTCTGTATGTAAATCCCATTTCCTTTAGGCGGTTTCTTACAGTTCGGTCACAGATGTTGACTCCAGTTTCCTCCCATTTGTTCCTCATTTGTTTTGTTGTACATTTTCTGTTTTCAAGGCATATTGCTTTAAGTTTTCTGTTTTGACGCTTTGATGTCTTCCTTGGTCTACCAGTATGCTTGCCTTTAACCACCTTCCCATGTTGTTTGTATTTGGTCCATGTTTTAGACACAGCCGACTGTGAACAACCAACATCTTGTGCAACACTGCGTGATGATTTACCCTCTTTACCTACATACTAACAAGCAGATTTAATCTGATGCAGGTGTTAGTGTTTGTAATGAAAATTTAGAGGGTGATTCCATAATTTTTTCCTCAGAATTGAGTGATTCCATAATTTATTCCCTGTGCTTGTTCTATAAATCTAACTGTTACTGGCCACCACAATTATTTTTCTTGATTTCTTTTAGTGTTTCTTAAAGCCAGAAAGTTGCCATTTGAAATGCCTTTAGTTTTGGCCATGTCTGTGATCTGCTTTTTTTCTACAACAATAAACAACTGAAGGAACATCCTCAGGGACTGGTGATTCCATAATTTTTGCCAGGGGTTGTATTTATTTGATAACACTGTTCAAGGGGAAAAAGCAACAATGACCAGTCATCCCAAGTAGAAACAGAAGGTCAGTAGCACTATTTAGGAAACATTTCAAGATAAATTTAAGGTGAAAGGGGGCACTACTGTGGAATGGAGGGGATGTTTCAGGTAAGCCACCTGTTGTCTATTGCACATATAAATTATTGTTTTGCGTGAAGTTTAGATTTAAAATACAAAAATACTAAAAATAGCGCCTGTAAAGTGCCTTAAAAATGCTTCCCATGCCACCCCAGTGTGAAAGCCTGAGTTCTTGTGGGACGGGAAAAAAAGTCCTGCAAGCAGTATCTTTGGGGCGGTGTAGGCCGCAAAACCGACCCTTCCCATTGGAATGCATGGTCAGCACTTCCGAAGCCCTTTGGAAGCACTGCAACATGGGTGGTTTTAACCCTTTCTTCGGTCGCTAGTGGGGGTTAAATGCTAGTGTCCTAAAAGTGCCGCTAAAACAACGGTAAAGTGCTGGTAAAACTAGCAGCACTTTACCGCTAACACGGCATGGCCCCAGTGTGAAAGTAGCCTAAGACAAAACAAAGCCTTAGGCAGAATAACAAATATAGGCCCAACTCCCTGAATTGTCCCTCCCCGGTGACCATGACTTAATCATAGGTAAGATTTTAATATAGGGATGGAAGCGCATGGTGGTGGTCTATTAACATTATTCCCAGCAATACATTTTTACCTATAAATAGTCCTATAAAGTTTTCTTAAATACATTCCCATTATATACTAGTTGAACATTACATAGAACGGAACATATGGTGCCCACCGCACATATTTCTTAGTTACTCCATCTATATTTAGTATGTGCTGTTTGATGGTTGTGTTTTGGCACTGTTGAGTCATCTGGGTTTGTCATTCAGTGCAGGAGCTGTGATGCGCACTGCTGGCTTCCTCTCTTCTTCCGCCTTCATGACATAGGTTGGGTGGATGCATTGTCACTGAGCATCAACGTCACGCCCCACACGCTGGATGTGCGGCATCCTCCTGGTGCCGCAACACCAGTGAAGTTAACATCACTAGCCTGCGATATGCGAGTCTGTTTTTGGCACCAATCGCGGGGCGGCTAGGCTGCCTAGGTGATGGCGCCTCCCTCTCCTCTTACATGCCAGCGTGATGTTGGGGGTTGTGAAATGGTGGCGTTCCCATATTAGGCATCATCCTTAGGTGGGTTAGGCACTCAGGGTTCTTCCCTCCACATCATGGGCACTATGCTTAGTTTTGGTTTATGGCTTCCACCTCCAAACAATAGGTATGTTATGCCTCAAACTAGTCACTCCTCAGTTCTGTTTTTTAAAATCCTTATTTCATATTTCAGTTTCCCATTTTCTTGGTGGCACTCCTTTTCACTTTCCTTCACTTTCTTCACTCTTTTTCTTTCCTCTATTCTTTTTTCTATTTTTCCTTTTTCTCCGGCTGTCTTATCCTCACCACTAGGTGTGCATCTGTCATTTATGCATCTCACCCATGATTATGGGTCACATTGCCCACGTTAATTCCAAGCCCACACATTTTTTTTTACAGAGGTCCCACATGGTTTTACCATCCCCATTATAAATCAGTATCACGTTATGGACACATCCACCAAGAATGTTGTTTTTGTTGATTGTTGTCGCTATACATGTCCCCACAGTTCCCGGAGATGATGTCCTCGGTTGACTTGTTGTTTCCATCACTACACCATCAGCACACATATGTTTTTGTAAGTAATATGCAATAGGGGGGTCCCTTATTCTCATACTGATGTAATTCTTGACCTTGTTAGATCATCTAGATATGTATATTTCTATTTTATTTAATTATAAATAGATACTACGGACTTGCTCTTGAAGAATGACTAAAAGTCAACAAAACGCATCGAGCTACCAGCTGCCGTATTCTATACCAATTATCTGTTGACAAAGATTTTTATAGCATTTGTTTACATAATATGTTTACAAGATTATATGTGTAATTTTTGTCATCGTGTTTAATATTTTTTTACCAACAATGATAGGGAGTAGCAAGGTTATAAGCTATATAGATATTATGTAACATTTGTATGTGTATATAAATGAAATTTTATTGGATCATTAATTATTATGTGATATTTTTGAAATTGTTACAAGGATTATCGTTATCGTGAAAAATTGTCTTTAAAAAATTTATATAAATATTATATATATGTATATGAGCTAATAAATTATTTTATATCTACTAATTTATTGTTTACCAATGCGTGCTTCATATAAAGTGCCAATTTCGGGCGGCACAGTGGTGTAGTGGTAGCACTCTTGCCTAGCAGTAAGAAGGGTCACTGGTTCGAATCCCAACCACGACACTACCTGCTTGGAGTTTGCATGTTCTCCCTGTGCCTGCGTGGGTTTCCTCCGGGTACTCCGGTTTCCTCCCACACTCCAAAGACATGCTGGTAGGTTAATTGGATCCTGTCTTAATTGCCCTTAGTATGTATGAATGTGAGTTAGGGACCTTAGATTGTAAGCTCCTTGAGGGTAGGGACTGATGTGAATGTACAATGTATATGTAAAGCGCTGTGTAAATTGACGGCGCTATATAAGTACCTGAAATAAATACATTTCTCACCTTTTCTTCCATATTGATAGGGATGGAGGTATAGGACCTTATTAGGCCTTGCTTCATTTAAAGTCCCAAAACCCCACTTCTGCAATAGGTAAGATTAGGATTACCTGTGATTAAGTCAAGGTCACATGATGAAATGCATCAGGAGGTGGGGCTGGGTGACGTCTTTGAGTGCGATTGTATGATTTTCCGTCAACTCCAGAATCCATCCGGAATGCTCATCCTTAATATGAGTTTTAATATCACCATTGTTGCCACATGGGAATCATCTGGGGCACTGAATGTCTCTAGTGCACTATATTTGTGAGTATTTTACTTATTTTAATAAATCATGATGTCTTTAATACTACACTATGATAATCTCTATTGTTTTAATGCATTTGTGTTGATGAGAGTCGCCATCTAAAGGGATTTCATACACCATTGCAGTGGGGCTGAAGATACTTGTGGATACATACCCTAAATTGGGACAAGCATTTTTAGACCTTACCATTGCGTAGGTCTAATTGTGAGGTAAGAGGCCAAAGTATGAGGTGGTGGTACACAGTGTTGCAAGATATCACTTGGAGTACTTTCTTCAAACAAAGTTTTAGTTTTGTGTCTACTATATATTTTACTTTGAGGGTTACTGCACTAAAGGACAGTTGCTATTTTGGACACTTTTTTTATATTTATTGATACATTTCACATGATTTTTTTTTATTATTGTGTATTAATATATTAGCATTTTTTCACAAACATTTTTTATGCAGATAATTATTTTTAATTGATCTATTGTCATTGTAGTATGGATGTGGTAATACCATGATATATAGACTGTAAACTCTTCCAAGTTTTGGATCTACACCTACTCTATAAATAGACTGTAATTCCACATTCTGCATCTCTCTTTTATATCCTAACAAGATTTTTAGCTCTTACATCTTCCGTTTCTCTCTCTTATACCTCATTAATTATGATTTCTTGTTCATGTTCTTGTTTACTCCCTGAGAGATATTTCCAAACATAGTGGAAAGGCAGTCAATGCTGCCAACTTTCTACTTCCCAGTTTTTACTCCTGAAAATGATTAAATAATGACGACTTTATAGTAACCCTTTACTTGCTTGAAATATTATAAAGTAACAATCTGGAATGTTGTGCAAGTGCTTGTATGTACAATGCCACAGCCTCTGTAGTGACCTTCAAAATCTGGGACAGATGAAATTGCAGACAATGTAGATACAATTAGTTCTGAGAGGATGAATGAAAGTATGTGCATGCAATCAGATTGCCTTCTGCCCAAACACTATGGGGTTAATTTATTAAAACTGGAGCGTGTAAAATCTGGTGTAGCTCTGCATAGAAATCAACCAGTGTCCGTTTTTCTTTTTTTAAAGCCTAATTGAACAAGCTGACTTTAGCAGCTGATTGGCTACCATGCACAGCTGCATCAGATTTTGCTCTCTCCATTTTTAGTAAATCAACCCTAATGTATTTCTCTTTCAAACTAGGTTTTGTACTACACATTATTTGATGGCTGTGTTCCCAAAGATATCCCCTTCACTTTGTAATGAACTCATCAATGCCTTGATCTACTAGTAGTGCCACTGTCTACTCCACATCCCCACTGCCTCTGGGTTTAATGGAGTGACATAGAATATTTGATACCCCCCTGCCCTCTCCAAATGCAGTTATATGCCTAAAAAATAAATATCCTGGCCTCAAAATATTAATTTTGCCTAAGGCCTTTGTGGAGAGCAGCAGTTGGGACAGGACAGTGAGCAACAGAGCTATGCATAGCTAAAAGAATCATAGGGTACCTAGTATACAATGGAAATGCTTATTATCTTACCCTTCATTTTCTCTGACCCCATCATTTAGTTTTCATGTCAAGGTGATATGAAAATGTGGTTCTTCCTGGTTTGAAAGGTACTATTTATCCATCTAGAGTATCTGTGATGCAACTTTGAATGCCTGAGCAGCCAATCATCAAACTTCACAGCTGTTACATGAGGGTAGGAAGAGCCTCTGTCCTAAGTTACATCAGTTACATAGTAAGCAACCATCACAGTGAGTTTGAGCTAACAAAGGGGATTTATACAAGCAGGTTGGGGGGGGCATCAAATCAGTGCACCATTTTTGTATTCCTGGTCAAAACACAGGTTTACTTTAAGTGAAAACTGAAAAATGATTTCCCCTTGGGGCTATTTAGGTGTACAGGAAGCCCATCCACTAGCAAACAGATCAACTGACAAGTGCCCTAAAAGTATTTGTGCACTTTTCACCTTACTGTAATGGTTCTTCATTCCAGGAGCATAATCCTTTCCGATCCAGTTTGGCATTCCAGCATTCCATTCTAATTACTAACACAACAGCCAGAATGTGTAATGTGATCCTGCTTCTGGCTTTTAGTTGACCATTCCAGCTATCAATCAAATGATGGAGGTTTGATTACACGCAATCCAATTTGCCATGGTAACAATTATACAGTGACTGATTAACTTTGCATCTGGGATTGACACACCATTTGCTGGTAAGCAGGATGAAGAGTATTATACTCTCTCCTGCTGTCAATAGATGGCTTTATTTGTGGTCATGGGAGTTGCAGGCATGCCCTATGGACGCCTGTTGAGCCTTATGCTCCTACCTATGTTGCCTTATGTGTGATGCGAATGGACCTATCTCGGTCTCTTTTTTTACACAGAGCTATAAGTTATCCAATACAAACTAGAAGAACTATTTAACATTTTCTTAGCTTATACTTTGTTTCAATTTTGCCTAATAGACTTCAACTTTCGAAAACAGAAAGCAGGTCAGTTGGGCAACATGGCCTTGTTTCAATAAAGAACCTCAGGTGTTATAGATAAAAAAATGTAAGCAAAAGTTTTCATTGCATATGTTGGGTTCCATTTCCATTTTTAAGCAGGACTTTTAATGGGTGTCATGACTTCCATTTTAACTGCAGCAAAAGACAAAAAAAAAAAAACAATTCAATCCATAAAGAGGATTAACCATGTTCCACAACAGTCAAGATGATACTTCAACTAATAAAGTAAATGATGAGCATGTGGTAAATAAAGTGCACAAAATAAAACAGCTGAAAAAAAATCTAAGACAATATTATATTAACACATTTTCCTAAAACAATTCTAAAATCTTAGGATTCAAGAGAACACTCTGAAATACTTTAGAATATACACATAATCAGATTGATTTACTAAAGACAAATAGACTGCTCACATTGCAAGGGAATTTTCACTTTGAAAGGGAATAATCCCTAGAATGAGGTGAAGCTCTGCTGACTTCCATCACTCAATCACGCAATCATGCAAAAATTAATTTTTTTATTTGTCTTCCATGTGATTGGGTATTAGCTGCAAGTGAAATTTCACTACATTTACTAAGCATTTGGGACAGTTTGCTTGCAGAATGAATTGCCTATTTGCCATTAAAAAATCAATCCCAATTATTTAAAATTCTAAAATATTGGGCCTGATTTACTAAATAAAATGCACATATACTGTACTGTCACAGTGATTAGATATGTATGTGATGCACAGAGTCAAGATACACTAAACTAAGATTACATAAATATGGCTAATTCACTAGAAAATATGGTTTTATAAGCATTCGCATTGAAATATGAAGGTATTCTAGCTATGTGGTGGCATAACTAAAATTAAAAAAAAACATTTCCAATTATTTTATTGGCTGTCCTATATACACTGAGCAAAAAAAAAAAAAAAAAAGCAACAATTTTGTGTTTGCCCCTATTTATCATGAGCTGAACTCAAAGATCTATGACTTTTTCTAGGTACACAAAAGGCCTATTTCTCTCAAATATTGTTCACAAATCTATGTTAGTGAGCACTTCTCCTTTGCTGAGATAATCCATCCACCTCACAGGTGTGGCATATCAAGATGCTGATTAGACAGCATGATTACTGCACAGGTGTGCCTTAGGCTGGCCACAATAAAAGGGCACTCTAAAATGTGCAGTTTTATCACACAGAACAATGCCACAGATGTCGCAAGTTTTGAGGGAGCATGCAAATGACATGCTGAGTGTAGGAATGTCCACAAGAGCTGTTGCCCTTGAATTAAATGTTAATTTCTCTATCATTAGCCATCTCCAAGGCTTTTCAGAGAATCTGGCAGTACATCCAACCGGCCTCACAACCGCAGACCACGTGTAACCACACCAGCCCAGGACCCCTACATCCAGCTTCTTCACCTCCAAGATTGTCTGAGATCAGCCCCCAGATAGCTGTTGTAACAATCGGCTTGCATATGCAAAGAATGTATGCGCAAACTGTCAGAAACCATCTCATCGAAGCTTGTCTGCATGCTAGTCATCCTCATCAGGCTCTTGACCTGTCTGCAGATCGTCGTCGTAACCGACTTGAGTGGGCAAATGCTCACATTCAATGGCGCTTTGGAGAGGTGTTATCTTCACTGATAAAAAATGTTTTTCACTGTACAGGGCAGATGGCAGACAGCGTGTATGGCGTCATGTGGGTGAGCGGTTTGCTGATGTTATTGTGGATCGGGTGCCCCATGGTGGGGGTGTGGTTATGGTATGGGCAGGCGTATGCTATGGACAACAAACACAGGTTTTATTGATGGCATTTTGAATGCACAGAGATACCATGATGAGATCCTGAGGTCCATTCTTGTGCCATTCATCCACGACCATCACCTCATGTTGCAGCATTCTAATGCATGGCCCTATGTTGCAAGGATCAGTACACAATTCCTGGAAGCTGAAAACATCCCAGTTCTTGCATGGTCAGCATACTCACCGGACATGTCACCCATTGAGGATGTTTGGGATGCTCTGGATCGGGGTGTACGACAGCGCGTTCCAGTTCCTGACAATATCCAGCAACTTTGCACAGCCATTGAAGAGGAATGGACCAACATTCCACAGGCCACAATCAACAACCTGATCAATTCTATGCGAAGGTGATGTGCTGCACTGCGTGAGGCAAATGGTAGTCACACCAGATACTGACTGTTTTTCGAACCCCCCAATACAGTAAAACTGCACATTTTAGACTGGCCTTTTATTGTGGCCAGCCTGAGGCACACCTGTGCAATAATCATGCTGTCTAATCATCTAAGCATCTGGATATTCCACACCTGTGAGGTTGATGGATTATTTTGGCAAAGGAGAAGTGCTCACTAACACAGATTTAGACAGATTTGTGAACAATATTGAGAAACAGACTTTTTGTGTACATAGAAAAAAATTGTAAATCTTTGAGTTCAGCTCATGATAAATATGGGCAAACACAAAAGTGTTGCGTTTACATTTTTGCTCAGTGTATGTTACCTACTTTGGTTTCACATTTTATGCATTAACAACACTGTGTCTATGTTTTAATAGTACATATGTACACTTCCAATAGCACCACATGGAGTATTTTTAGCTTCTCCTTTGGCACATGTGTCTTTCCACCGTATTGGGCAATTAAGGTTTTTTTGCACCATTTTAATTTAAGGCACAGTCTTAACGTCCACATTAATTAGCTCTCCTTATCTGCTTATAAGGCAAAACATCAATGCAGTATGGATGTTTACTTCACATTGCTATCCAGGATTTCAACCTATGCATTGAGTATGAGTGTATACGTTAGCAGATCTTCGCAGAGATCTCATTTGCTGGGAGTGTAAATATCCACACACTCATGTGAATCCACAATACATAGTTGCTTGAATCTTAGTAAATTCAGTTTATTATCTCAGAATTCTGGTATTTTATCTCTATATTTTTTAAGTAAAATACAGTTTTTCTAAACGATATAAGCTTTAGTGAATTAAAACATGATTTGGTGATGGTAAACACTTGCAAACAATGAACAATAAAAAAATACTGCCTTTGTAATAAAGAATGTACTTTTTTGAACTGACCCCTATATCATCATATATGAAAGGCTCACTTCAGAAACTCTATAAGCAGCTTTGGCGGCATCTAAGAATTATTTTCAAGGTCTGTTAAAAAACAAACACAAAAGTAGCTTGATGGGACATTGGGGAAATTCCATTTTTATTGCGTTTTTAGTTTAAAAAAATCAAAGCTGATTTAGTATTAAAATAGAAAGGCAGTCTTTAACAAAAAATGTAATTATAAATAAAATTTCAAGATGTGTGTGCTCGTTCACCAGTTTTTTTTTTTAGAAGGAATTTCTCTTTAACACCTTTCCATCTACAGTGTGAAGATTAATGCTTCCCTGCATGATGCTTAATGCAGAATCAATGTTAATCTAAATTTCCCTAAAAAAGGTCTGCACACTCCTAGCTGTATGACCCCAATGACAACAATAATGACAACTTTTGGTCTCCACTAACAATTAGGGCCCAATAAGCATTGCTACAACATAGTAAGTGACCTGATTTGGATATATGGACTAAATAAAGTGGTGTGTGTGTGTTTTTAACTGACCATTTTTCCACAAAAAACTTGTGTATATCACATTAAGGTTGCCATAAACAAAGAATGGCATCGCAAGTGAGACACATTTTTGCGCATTTCATAAAGGCACACAGAATCGCATAATTTTGCTCATGATCACAACAAGTTATAGCGTAAATGCAGCCTAATGCCTTGTACACATGACTGGTTTTGCCGTCGGAATAAACTCTGAAGGTTTCCACGACGGAGTTCCGACGGAATTCCGCTCAAGCTGTCTTGCATACACACGGTCACAACAAATTCCGACCGTCCAGAACACGGTGATGTACAACACCTACAATGGGACTAGAAAATGGAAGTTCAATAGCCAGTAGCCAATAGCTTCCATCTCGTACATGCTTCAGAGCATGCGTCGTTTTTGGTACATCGGAACAGCATACAGACAAGTGTTTTTTCCGATAGTAATTTGTTCCATCAGAAAAATATAGAACATGTTCTCTATCTAAGTCCGTCTGAATTTTCGACAGCAAAAGTCAGATGGGGTATACACACGATCGGAATATACGATGAAAAGCTCCCATCGGACTCTTTCTGTTGGAAATTCCGCTTGTGTGTACGCGGCATTAGACTACAAACATGACTTCCTCTCCTCATGTTCATTATGAAGGGAAGGTGAAGGAATTAGTAGTTTACTGAGATAGCTTGAAAGGAAGATTACAAAGTTTGTGTCATTACTAAGACATCTAATTTCTGGCAAAATCAGATATGTTTTCTGTACTTGCTGTATGCGGTCACCACATCTAAGGACCGGTAAATGGTAATACATTAGATTTTTCTTCTTGGGTTCAGATATCCTTTTAGTAAAACAAATAACTCAAAATGGATGTTTAATGCAGACTCTGTTTCCTTAGACTAGATAACCTGTAGTAGATTGCATGCATTTAAAAAAAAAAAAACATGCATCCTGTTATGCTGAGTAACAAATCAAAAACATTTTTGAAGCATATTTTAAACCAAAAATATGAAAAGAAATTGCTTACTTTTTTCCAATAAAATGTTCAGAATTTATTTGAAAACCATTTGGTGGTCTTTCTTTTTAACTTTCAGTACTGCGCATTACGCATGTGACAGGTGCATAATTATTAAAAAATATAAATAAATGGAAAACAAATGAAAATAATGTTAACCCACATTTTATATGACAAACATCAGATGCCGGGCATATTGGATAAAGCCATATATTATTTAAAAGAACACAATCTTCATCAAATTGCAATAATTAAATTCTTATTTTCATATAATTGTTTTTCTTTTAAACATTGTGTCTCCTACAGTGTAGTCTGAGTTTACATTTAGCATTTTTTTTTAAAAATAGGGCGATAAGAAAGAACAGCAATTTTTAAACATTCTTAGATACATCTTTTGAATAGTGCTCGTTATTCTTGAATATTACCCAGTGCTCCAGATATTCAAGAAACAATAGTAAAAATGTAAAACATTAAAAAAAAGAGAAAAAAAGGTAAAATTGCACATGCATTTGTGTAACCTCAAAGGGGAGTTTTGCAGTTAACATATCCAAAATGTCATCTTCAAGAGAACTTGCATTATTTCCTACAAATGAATAAGATTATAAAATTCCTTAACTCTCTCTTACATTATTAAGAAGAAAATTCTTTTCTTTTTCTGGAGGCAACAGAGATGAAATTTGACTAATGTATATACACATAGGTCACAACTAAAAGCACAATCTTTCTAAAAGTTCTTTTCTTAAACTTAAAACAACAATAAAAGATATTTTTTTAAACTCACGGCTATTTACATTTTTACAAACTTTTTTCTTCTTTAAATACAGTTCATGATGGCATATACCTTCATTGCCAGAACTATACATTTAATTCTGCATAGTCAGTCCGCGGTTTTAAATAGAATTTCCATTGTGAGTTACAGCTTTATAAAAAGCTCAGAATACTAATGTATTTGACCAAGGGGCCCTTGTTCTGTATGGCACATAGAGAACTCAGAAAACAAAAACAAAGCCGTAAAGACATTTTGTGTTCCAGAGCAGCTTTCCTCGTTATGTATAATAGAGAAAACATCCATTTTCTTCAAGAAGACTGTTCAAAATATTAAGTTTATCAAAATTTTGTCTAGCAGGGATAAATTCATATGCAATATCATAACAGCAATTTATACAATTAACATCTTGGGCTGATCGTTATGAATATTAGACAATTCCTCTAGACGGGAATGAGTAAGAAAATAATTCCTTCTTTTCTACTTCTTCACAAGTTTTCTGTTTGTTTTTGTTTTCTCCAAGAGGATGGAAAACATGGCAAAGCTATACTCGGGTAGTAGAATGGCCATGGGGTAAATTAGTACTATTTTGGCCTCCACTGAAAGTATTAAAGGTATGCAGTGGTTGCATACCCGTTAATGTGTTCGGAATCATTGTTATTGTGTTTGGAGTCATTAGAGGGATATCATCAGGGGACCTCCTCAGTGTGAGGGTGTAGTCAGGTGGACAGGTCAGTCGGAGAGTGTCATGTGCCTGAAGAGCTTCACATTCATGATCATGCTCCAACTGCTTCATTTGCAAGGACATTATTTCTTCATTTTGAATATGCGCTATATCATTAGTTGTGTTTCTCTGAGGACTAGGCCGTCTGTGTGTTTCATGGCGTCTCTTATCTTTTTTGTAGTACAGAGCAGCAAAGGCTAAAATATTAAGAAACAAAAGGGAAGCTCCTACAGCAATGGTGACACTTAGTTCTGTGGAGTAATCTCTTTTATCTTCAGCAATTATAGTGGTTTCACCCAAAACATTCTTTTGTGTTTCTTTTGGATTATTCGCTGGTGTCATTGCTGGACGCTTTGTAGTAGCCCTTGACTTTACAGCAGGAGAGCGTCGTGTAACATATGGGAATGAAGTCATATCCGGTGGTGGTACCTTGGTTGTTGTAGAAACATATTGAAATATTTCATTAAGGTTGTGTAGATGTGGTACTAATTCTAACCAGAAAGCCACTTTGGTTGCTCTGTAGTGATCTCTTACTCTTGGTTTTAGACCAATATGTAGATACAGCTGGTCTTTTGGATCATATTTAGACCAAGCCACTTCTTCAAATCTATTTGGCTTTGTATGTATGAACTTTGTGTCTTGTGGAACTGGTTTGTTTGGATCCCTGCAAAGATTAAAAAATTTAAGTTAAAGCATATAATACACAAAGGCAATTCAGGATGATTTAGCTGTGATTTTTTAAATAATGTTCCATGGATCTCATGGATTCAAAAAATAGACAGCAAATACCTCAATTCAGTCATTTTTTAATTGCTTAAAATAAGCCACTCTATTTCTTACTGTCAAAATCCATCACTTGTCTCTCAGACCTTCATTATTCATAAAGCCCGGTTCACACATACCAAAAGTCTGCTGGTTCAACAGGAACCATTTGACTTTTTGTACATGTGCTGCTGTCTTTTCAACAGAAGCCAGTCTAACGATTGGTTTCTATCAAATGATCTTGCTAGAAAACCAGCATTTGATCACCTCCCCCATCAGGAAAGTCCCCCTGTCAGAATACAATAGAACAGTGGGTGAAATCTCCGCATCAAACATTGTTGTCTGTACATTTTTTTTGTTCAACCCAATGATTGAAAGAAAACAAACTGAATATTTATACCAAGCTTAAGAGTCACATGTTAGACTTGATTGGCAGACAAAAGCATAACACTCAGAAATCAAATTCAGACATTAAATAATGATAGTAAATGGACTCCTGAGGCATAACTGATTCCTGACTCAATACAATGACACCTGAGTTCCTAACTATGACATTAACTCTGATAATTGAATCCAATTTCTGTCTTTGATTTCCAATGCTGATTAATTCTGTAAATACAATAACCATTGTATTTATAATAAATTCAGTAATGCGCAGGTCATGTTCTTGACCTCTTTTTCATGATGCCTTGTGACAGATTGAAGAATTAAAATAATTTCCTTAATAAGAACCCACTTTAAGTTTGATTTGATCCATCAGCAGGGGTGCCTTTCTTGACTGAATAAGTAGAAGTAGGCTGCCTGGACACCTGCTTGTATTTTATGCAACTTTAGTCATAGGTCATAATCAACTTTGAGTATCACAATTATTTCTTACAACTGACACCTGAAATAGACACTTTAATTTGATATCCAAGCCTGACACCTGACTCTGACACCTAAGTGTGACATTGGGCTCTGACACTTAAGTCTGCCACTTTATTCCTTAAGTTTGAGTTTGGTACCTGACTTTGATGCTTGACCATGATTGGTGATTATGTATTGCTGGATGGAGCTTAATGCCATTTAGATGAAGACTGGACTTTGGCATAGGGATGAGCCAAACTGCCCTGGGTTTGGTCCAAGCAGGGTACAGTGAACCTCAAAGAAGTTGAATAGAAAAAGAAATACTACTTCTATATATGATGCTCAGTTCCCACTGAAAAGGGAGCTGAACAAACTAATGTTTGGGCATTCAGATAAATGTCCAAACAACCAAAACTCAGCTCAAACCTAGGTTCAGACTGAATCATTGGCTCATCACTACCATGGAAGGACTAAGTGAGGCTAGGAGGAGTACTAAAAAAGGTATGGAGGATAATTGAGGCCGATGATTAGAGATGTGAACAATGGAAACATTTGTTTAATTTCATTTCAGATTTGTTTGTTAAGTTAATAACCTGATTTCATTATATTCATTAATGATTCAACTTCGGAATTTGTTTCATATATTCAGGTTTGTTTTGTATATTCATTATTTTCAAATTGATTTGAAATGTAAAATTCAAATTTGAAATTTGAATTTCAAAATTCTAATTTCGGAAGATGGCTATATTCATTCTATTCTATTCTCATCAAATCTATTATATTTTTATTCTATTCTATTATAGCCTATTTTCTATTGTATTGTGTTGTATTGGGTTCTACTCTTTTTTTTTCTATTATATTCTTTCATTTTCTAGAAAATTATTGTATTTATTGTAATATGTTTCCATTTTCAAATTCAAATCAATTTTCAAAATTGAATTCAGATCATTTTTTGTCATAATTTATTTTGAATTTGTTGAAATGTGTTACCATTGTGATTCAGACGTTTGGATACATCGGAATATGTCGATATTTGGATTTGTAACTAAACAAATTGCACGTTTAATGATGGGGTTTATAGGAGACCTGAGTAGGATGCATGACAGCAAACTAATATTTGGATGAGGATTTAATGAGATTTATAGTAAGTTTGAGAGAGCCTGGAAATCTAAAAGGGGAGGGGCATGTGGAAGTACATCTTCCAAAATAGACATCATGCAGTCAAAGCCATTAAATAATGTATTGTTACTTTGCATACGGTGAAAAGGAGGTCCTTTTTTTGGACCTGACGATACTTATTATCAATAGGACTATTACAACAACTACTTTTTTCAAGGAAACTGATAGGAATGGGTTCTCTCCGTTAGGGAGTTTCTACCATCCATCTTGGCTCACAGTTACATGGTTACATAGTTAGTCTGGTTGCAAAAAGTCCATCTAGTTCAACCAACAAAAGGGAAAAAAAAAAAAAACTTTCCTATATATTCAATCCTATACCCACCGTTGATCCAGAGGAAAGCAAAAAAAAAACAGCAAAGCATGATCCAATTTGCTCCAGCAGGGGACAAATATTCCTTCATGATCCCACAATCCTATATATATCCTATATATGCAGTGGAAAAAAATCCTTCCTGGTCCCCCAATTGGCAATTGGATATCCCATGGATCAACTTTACCTATAAATGTTAGTATCCAGTATGTTATGTACATTTAGGAAAGAATCCAGGCCTTTTTTAAAGCAATCTACTGAGCTGGACAGAACCAACTCTTGAGGGAGTCTATACCACATTTTCACAGCTCTTACTGTGAAGAAGCCTTTCTGTATTTTGAAATTAAATCTCCTTTCCTCCAGACATAAAGAGTGCCACCTTGTCCTCTGTCATGACCTTAACCAGTTGCTGACCGTCGTACGCCAATATACGTCTGCACAATGGCAGCAGTGGGCAAATGGGTGTACCTGTATGTCCCCTTTAAGAACTGGGGATAGCAGGCGTGCGACCATGCTGCGGGAGTCCACCGGTCTCCCGGCGATCATTTCACGGAGCCTCAGAATGGGGAAAAGCCAACAAGGCATGTGTCATGACAGAGATCACTGCTCTCTGTCTTTGAGAGCAGTGATCGCTGCCATGTGACTAGTAGCCCATCCCCCTACTGTTGAGGGCATGTGGCATGTGGCCTGGTACGGTTCAGGAGGGGGGGCTCGCTTTCTCGTCCCCCCTCTTTTCCTGTGGCCTGCCAGGTTGCGTGCTTGGATAAGGGTCTGGTATGCATTTTGAGGGGAACCCTACGCCATTTTTTTTTTAAATTTAGCGCAGGGTTCACCTTAATTTCCATATAAGACCCGAAGGGCCTGGTATGGATTTTAGGGGGACCCCCCATGCAATTTTGATTCAGGGTTTCCCTTAATATTCATACCAGACCCAAAGGGCCTGGTAATGGACGGGGGGTTCCCATGATCTTTTTTTTAATTATCTGTATCTATATTGCCGAGACCCGACAATTCATTACAGCTGCAATCAGTTTCAAATGACAATTTTTCCTTTAGAAATGTAATTTTGCTGTGGTACTGTTCTAAACATGGGAAAAATGTACCACTTTACAGGCATACTATAGACACCCCCCAGGCACAATATTTAAAGGAATATTTCATTTTTATTGTTTCACTTTAAGCATTAAAAAAATCACTGCTCCCTAAAAACCGGCCGGGTCCCGAACACTTTTTATGACAATAACTTGCATATAAGCCTTTTATCATGTTAGTGTCCCATAGACTTTACCGGTGTTCCGGCAGCTTTCGAATTTGCCGCGAACACCACATATTGTTCGCTGTTTGGGGAACAGACAAACACTTACGTTCGAATTGAACATCGGGCTCATCCCTAGCAGTACTCATGCAGTAACAGACCATGACACTACCAGGGGCGGAACTACCACCATAGCGACCCATGCGGGCGCTATGGGGCCCGCAGCTGAGTGGGGCCCGATGAGGATGAGAGCACCGCCGGCACAGTCTCCCAGCCAGGGGAAGAGAGAGGAGAGGAAGAGGCAAGCTGTCCGTATCAGCAGAGAGCTGAATTGCCAGATGTAATAGCTTTCATTAGAACTTCCAGTGTTTCCGGGGCTCAAGTCACATAGCTCCACCTCTTGGCCCGGCACCTTTGATAGACAGAACGCCTATCCAATGCGGGACGTGTGACGTCATCAAAGGCGTCAGGCAAGAGGTGGGGCTATGTGACAATGAGCCCCGGGAAGTAGGGAAATTCAAATGAAAGCTATTACAGCGGGCAATTCTGCTCTCTGCTGATCCGGGTGGCTTGCCTCTTCCTCTGCACAGGTGAAGCTGTATGGGGCACAGGCATACCAGGCTGTATTGGGCACAGGCAATGCTGTATTGGGCACAGGTCATGCTGCATTGGGCACAGGTCACGCTGTATGGGGCACAGGTCACGCTGTATGGGGCACAAGTCATGCTGCATTGGGCACAGGTCACGCTGCATTGGGCAAAGGTCATGCTGCATTGGGCACAGGTCACGTTGTATGGGGCACAGGTGACGCTGTATGGGGCACAGGTGATGCTGCATTGGGCACAGGTCACGCTGTATGGGGCACAGGTCACGCTGCAATGGGCACAGGTCATGCTGCATTGGGCACAGGTCACACTGTATGGGGCACAGGTCACACTGTATGGGGCACAGGTAACGCTACATTGGGCACAGGTTACGCTGCATTGGGCACAGGTTACGCTGTATGGGGCACAGGTCACGCTGCACTGGGCACAGGTCATGCTGTATTGGGCACAGGTCATGCTGTATGGGGCACAGGCCACGCTGCATTGGGCACAGGTCACGCTGTATGGGGCACAGGTCAGGCTGTATGGGGCACAGGCCACGCTGCATTGGGCACAGGTCACGCTGTATTGGGCACAGGTCACGCTGTATGGGGCACAGGCCACACTGCGTTGGGCACAGGTCACGCTGTATGGGGCACAGGTCAGGCTGTATGGGGCAAAGGTCATGCTGCATGGGGCACAGGTCATGCTGCATTGGGCACAGGTCACGCTGCATTGGGCAAAGGTCACGCTGCACTGGGCACAGGTCATGCTATATGGGGCACAGGTCACACTGCATTGGGCACAGGTCACGCTGCATTGTGCACAGGTCATGCTGCATTGTGTACAGGCCACGCTGCATTGTGCACAGGTCATGCTGCATTGTGCACAGGTCACGCTATATGTGGCACAGGTCATGCTGCATTGACACTAGGGCAGCTGTGGGGGGGTGGGGGGCTGTTTGCAGGGGGGCCCCATACAACATTCTGCTATGGGGCCCTGCTATTTCTAGTTACACCCCTGCACTACCATCTTTGTACTCTTCACCTGGTTGCCACCACACACGCTTGACAGCATCTGAACCAAATAAGTTTATATTGGTCTTATCAAACCACAGGACATGGTCTCAGTAATCCATGTGCTTAGTCTGCTTGTCTTCAGCAAACTGTTTTCTGGCTTTCTTGTGCATCATCTCTAGAAGAGGCTTTCTTCTGGGACGACAGCCATGCAGACCAATTTGATGCAGTGTGCAGCGTATAGTCTGAGCAGTGACAGGCTGACTCCCCACCTCTTCAACCTCTGCAGCAATGCTGGCAGCACTCATATGTCTATTTCCCAAAGACAACCTCTGGATATGACGCTGAGCACGTGCACTCAACTTCTTTGGTCGACCATGGTGAGGCCCGTTCTGAGTGGAACCTGTCCTGTTAAACTGCTGTATGGTCTTGGCCACCATGCTGCAGCTCAGTTTCAGGGTCTTGGCAACCTTCTTATAGCCTAGGCCATATTTCTGTAGAACAACATTTCTTTTTTTCAGATCCTCAGAGAGTTCTTTGCCATGAGGTGCCATGTCGAACTTCCAGTGACCAGTATGAGAGAGTGATACGATAACACCAAATTTACCTCACCTGCTCCCCATTCTCACCCGAGACCTTGTAACTCTAATGGGTCACATGACACCGGGGAGGGAAAATGGCTAATTGAGCCCAATTTGGACAGTTTCGCTTAGAGGTGTACTCACTTTTGTTGCCAGCGGTTTAGACATTAATAGCTGTGTGTTGAGTTATTTTGAAGGGACAGCGAATTTACACTGTTATACAAGCTGTACACTCACTACTTTACATTGTAGCAAAGTATAATTTCTTCAATGTTTCAGTCTCATGAAAAGAGATAAAATATTTACAAAAACATGAGGGGTGTACTCACTTTAGTGATATACTGTATGTATTTATTCATTTTGATCATATCCCCCCTTAATCTCTTCTCAAGACAGAATAAATTCAGTTCCTTGTATCTGTCCTGATAGAAGAGCTCCTCCATGCCTCTTATCAGTTTGGTTGCTCTTGCACTCTGCACTTTCTCCATTTCCCCAATATCCTTTTTGTGAACTGGTGCCTAAAGCTGAACTGTATATCCCAGATGAGGTCTTACTAATGATTCCAAAGTCTATACTTTCAAACCACTGCTTTGCATTGCATGCCATTATTAAGCTTATGATCTACCAGGACATCCAGATCTACCAGGACATCCAGATCTACCAGAACACCCAGCTCGCCTCAGTTACTAATACTGTAGCTAGTTCCTATATCTGAGAAACAAAGGCACTTTAATGGAAGACTATCAAGAGCAGGCCTGGGTTCTTAACAGGGATGAGCCCGATGTTTGAGTCAAACGTAAGTTCGAATCGAACATTGGGTGTTCGCCTGTTCTCCGAACAGCGAACATTATGCGGTGTTCACAGCAAATTCGAAAAGTTACGGAACATCGTTAAAGTCTGTGGGACATTAACATGAAAAACCAAAAGTGCTCATTTTAAAGGCTTATATGCAAGTGATTGCAATAAAGTGTATGGGGACCCGAGTTCTGACCCAGGGGACATGTATCAATGCTAAAAAAAAGTTTTAAAAATTGACAGATTTTTCAGGATCAGTGATTTTAATAATGCTTAAAGTGAAACAATAAAAATGAAATATTCCTTTAAATATGGTGTCTGGGGGCCCCCCTTAGTTTGCCTGTAAAGTAGTGTATTTTCCCTGTGTTTAAAACAATACCACAGCAAAATGACATTTCTAAAGGAAAAAATGTAATTTAAAACTGATTACGGCTGTAATGTACTGTCAGATCCTGGCAATATAGAAAGAATTCATTGAAAAAATGGCATGGGTCCCCCAGTCCATTACCAGGCCCTTTGAGTCTGTTATAAATATTAAGGGGAACCCTCACCAAAATGTAAAAAAAAATGCGTGGGGGCCCCCCCTAAAAATCAAAACCAGGCCCTTCAGGTCTGGTATGGACCCTTTGCTAAAATAAAAAAATGGAGTAGGGGTCCCCCCAAAATCCATACCAGAATACCAGACCCTTATCCGAACATGCAACCTGACAGGCCACAGGAAAAGAGGGGGGACTAGAGAGAGTGACCCCCCTCATGAACCATACCAGGCCACATGCCCTCAACATGAGGGGGAAGTTTTGGGATCCACCAAAAAAGAGCGACAATTTTGAAAAAAAACATAATATTTTGTACTTTTTGGTATAATAAATATCTTCAGTTTAGGCCGATATGTATTCATATTTTTGGTAATAAAAATCACAATAAGCGTATATTTTTTGGTTTGCGCAAAAGTTATAGCATCTACAAAATAGGTGATAGATTTATGGCATTTTTATTATTATTTTTTTTACTTGTAATGGCAGTGATCTCAGATTTTTATAGGGACTGCGATATTGCGGCAGACAAACTGTACACTTTTGACACATTTTTGGGACCATTGACAACTATACAGCGATTAGTGCTATAAAAATGCACTGATTACTGTGTAAATGTCACTGGCAGGGAAGGGGTTAACACTAGGGGGCGATCAAGGGGTTAACTGTGTTCCCTAGGTGTGTTCTAACTGTAGGGGGATGGGACTTTCTAGTAAGAGAGAGAGATCAGTGTTCATACATAGTATGAACACACGATCTGTCTCTACCCCCCTTAAAGAACCAGAATGTGTGTGTTTACACACACAGATCCCGGTTCCTGCTCTGTCAGGAGTGATCGTGGGTGCCTGGTGGTCATTGCACCCGTGGGGCACCTGTATCGGCTCCGGGAACACACTGCGGGTGAGTGCCTCTGGCGGCGCACATTCGCCCCTAGTGGCCAAAAGGCAAAGCGAAGTAAGGTAACGTCGTTTCACCCAGCCGTGCCATTCTGCTGCAGTAAAACTGTGGTGGATGGTCGGCAAGCAGTCAATATTCATACCAGACCCAAAGGGCCTGGTAATGGACTGGGGGTGGACCCATGCTGTTTTTTTCAATTAATTTTTTCTATATTGCCAGAATTCGACAATACATTACAGCCGTGATCAGTTTTAAATTACTTTTTTCCTTTAGAAATGTCATTTTGCTGTGGTACTGTTATAAATATGGGAAAAATGCGCTACTTTACAGGCATACTAAGGAGACACCCCCGGCACAATATTTAAAGGAATATTTCATTTTTATTGTTTCACTCTAAGCATTATTAAAATCACTGCTCCTGAAAAAACTGACGTTTTTAAAACTTTTTTTTGCATTGATACATGTCCTCTGGGGCAGGATCCAGGTCCCCATGCCATTTTTTCCAATGATTTGTATCTGTATTGCCTCTATCCGACAATACATTCCAACCGCAATCAGTTTTAAATGACTTTTTTTCCTTTAAAAATGTATTTTGCTGTGGTTCTGTTCTAAACAAGTGAAAAATGTGCTACTTTACAGGCATACTAAGGACATCCCCCAGGCACAATATTTAAAGGCATATTCCATGGTTATTGTTTCACTTTAAGCATTATTAAAATCACTGCTCCTGAAAAACTGGCCATTTAAAAACTTTTTGTGCATTGATACATGTCCCCTGGGGCAGGACCCGGGTCCCCAAACACTTTTTATGGCAATAATTTGCATATAAGCCTTTAAAATTATCTATTTTGATTTTTTACGATCGTGTCCCATAGACTTTAATGGTGTTCGCTTGTTCGTACAAATTTGTTTGCCTGTTCGCATGTCCTGGTGCGAACTGAACCGGGGGGTGTTCGGCTCATCCCTAGTCCTTAAGACAACATTCTTGGAAAAAGAATATGATTGCAGAACTTTTCTTAAGGTCATTATGGTAGTGCAGCAACATGATCACGACAGTTTTTTTGCCCAATAACAGCATGGCTTCTTCTAGAACAGAAAGACTTAATTGCTTTCTGGTTACATCCTACACCTTTCAGTACTATATGATTAAAAATATTTTCAAACAGCATTGACTTGTTCAAAAGAACTACAGAGGCCTGGGTTCATTGCTACCCTAAAATCCCCTTAATTTTTTTGCGGAGTCCCCTTTTTAAGATATAGAATTGCTGCTAAAGTTATTAACCACTTGCTGATCGCCCTATAGCAGCTTTCAATACACACTTATTGCAATTTAAATTAAAAAAAAAAACACGTGAATACATATTGGTCTAAATTTACGAAGAAATTTGATTTTGATTTTTTTTTTTTATTAAAAATGTTTTATAGCAGAAAGTAAAACAAATATTTTTTTTTTCAAAATTGATGGTCTTTTTTTGTTTATAACTCAAAAAAATAAAAATAAAAAACACAGTGGTTATCAAATACCACCAAAATAAATACATTTTATTTGGGTACACTGGTAAATGACTGTGCAATTGTCAGTTAAAGTAATGCAGTGCCTTATCGCAAAAAGTGGCCTGGTCATGAAGGGGAAATCTTCCGAAGGTCAAGTGGTTATTTCACCTGTTAGACCTACCTTTTTTCAAAACACGGATGGATATTGTTGGTGTATAAAATGTAGGGTACATCAAATCAATCAATTTAAGGGGAGAAAGATCACAGCTTTTCAACTGTTTAAACATCTAAAACATATAACATTAACCAGTTACCAACCGGCCTATAGCCAAATGACGGCTGCAGGGCGGTTGGATAACTCTGGGAGGGCGTACTATGACATTGTCCCAGAATCCTGCTCTCATGCGCCCTCTGGGGTGCACACCCGAGAACATCCATGACCGTCGGGTCCAGAGGACCCTGCGCATCACGGATCATGGATCATGGTAAACAGGCACTCATCGCGGCCATTTACCATGTGATCACTCTGTCAAATGACGGAGCGATCACATGTAAACAAACCAGCGTCATGTCATGACGCCGGTTCCTCTCTCCCCTCTGTGTACCAATCGGTACAGTGTGAGCGGAGAGAGGGGGAGGGATCAGATGGCAGGAGCGCCGTGGGCTGGATGTGTAGTGCCCAGAGCGCTGCTCTGTGACAATTGCAGTCACATCCAGCCATCCATCCATGCTCAACAATACTCTGCAATGCTCTGCAATACCCTGCAATACTCTGCAATACTCTGCAATGCCCTGCAATACTCTGCAATGCCCTGCAATACTCTGCAATACTCTGCAATACTCTGCAATACCCTGCAGTACCCTGCAATACCCCGCAATACCCCGCAATACTCTGCAATACTCTGCAATACCCTGCAATATCCCACAATACTCTGCAATACCCTGCAATTCCCCGCAATACCCCACAATACTCTGAAATACCCTGCAATACTCTGCAATACTCTGCAATACCCTGCAATACCCCGCAATACCCTGCAATACTCTGCAATACCCCGCAATAACCTGCAATCCTCTGCAATACCCCGCAATACCCCGCAATAATCTGCAATACCCCGCAATACTCTGCCATACCCAGCCATACTCTGCAATACCCAGCCATACTCTGCCATACCCAGCCATACTCTGCCATACCCAGCCATACTCTGCAATACCCAGCCATACACTGCAATACCCAGCAATACTCTGCAATACTCGGTGATACCCAGCCATACTCTGCCATACCCAGCCATACCCAGTAATACCCAGCCATACTCTGCAATACTCAGTGATACCCAGCCATACTCTGCAATACCCAGCCATACTCTGCAATACCCAGCCATACTCTGCAATACTCAGTGATACCCAGCCATACTCTGCCATACCCAGCCATACTCAGCCATACCCAGCCATACTCAGCCATACCCAGCCATACTCGGCCATACTCTGCCATGCTCAGCCATACTCAGCCATACTCGGCTGTACTCAGCCTCTGTATGTGGCCAGGCTGTGGAAGTCTCACACATGTGGTATCACTGTACTCAGGAGGAGGAGAATCTATTTTGGGGTGTCATTTTTGGTATGTACATGCTATGTGTTAGAAATATTGTATAAATGGACAACTTTGTGTTAAAAAAAAATGCGTTTTAACCACTTCCAGCCCACCGGCCGTCATATGATGTCCTTGACTTTGTGCGGGGATATCTGAATGATGCCTGCAGCTACAGGCATCATTCAGATATCAGCTTTTTCAGCCAGCGATTTCCTACACCATAAGAATGATCATAGCGGCTGTTCCACTGCTAGATCGTTCTTACGGGACATCCCCCCCTAACACCGCCCTCAGGTGCTTCTACGGACCCACCGCTACGATCGAAGTCAGGATAATTTTTTTAAATTATTTCAGACTTCCCAGCCTAGAGGTGAGATGTGGGGTCTTATTGACCCCATATCTCATTGTAAAGAGGACCTGTCCTGCCATATTCCTATTACAAGGGATGTTTACATTCCTTGTAATAGGAATAAAAGTGATCAAAAAATGTATTTTTTGGAAAAATACGTCAAACTAAAATAAATAAAGTGAGGTATCGCTGCGAACGTTAGAGCGAGAGCAATAATTTTGGCCCTAGACCTCCTCTGTAACTCAAAACATGTAACCAGTAAAACATTTTAATGCGTCACCTATGGGGATTTTTTTTTAAGTAGCGAAGTTTGGCGCCATTCTACAAGCGTGTGCAATTTTGAAGGGTGACATGTTAGGTATCTATTTACTCGGCATAACTTCATCTTTCAAAAAACATTGGTCTAACTTTACTGTTTTGTTTTCTCTTAAAGCACAAAACAGTTTTTTTTTTTTTAAAAAAAGAGTTTGAAAAATTGCTGCGCAAATACCGTGCGAGATAAAAAGTTGCAACGACAGCCATTGTATTCTCTAGGGTCTTTGCTAAAAAAAAACATATGTAATGTTTTGGAGTTCTATATAATTTTCTAGCAAATAAATGATGATTTGTACATGTAGGAGAGAAATGTCAGAATTGGCCTGGGTGCTCCAGAACGCCTGAAGGTGCTCCGTGCATGTTGGGCCTCTGTATGTGGCCACGCTGTGTAAAAGTCTCACACATGTGGTATCGCCATACTCGGGAGTAATAGCAGAATGTGTTTTGGGGTGTAATTTGTGGTATGCATATGCTGTGTGTGAGAAATAACCTGCTAATATGACAATTTTGTGAAAAAAAAATCTTGATTTTGCAAAGAATTGTGAGAAAAAATGTCTTAAAAAAACTCATCATGCATCTTTCTAAATACCTTGGAATGTCTTCTTTCCAAAAAGGGGTCATTTGGGGGGTATTTGTACTTTTCTGGCATGTTAGGGTCTCAAGAAATTAAATAGGCCGTCAGTACTTCAGGTGTGATCAATTTTCAGATATTGGCACCATAGCTTTTGGACTATATAACTTTCACAAAGACCAAATAATATACACCAATTTGGGTTATTTTTACCAAAGATATGTAGTGGTATAAATTTTGGCCAAAATATATGAAGAAAAATTACTAATTTACAAAATGTTATAATCTTGTAAAAGAAAGCTTTATTTGTGTGAAAATAAGGACGCATATTTCATATAGGTACAGTGTTGCATGACTGAGTAATTGTCATTCAAAATGTGAGAGCACTGAAAGCTTGGTTTGGTTATTAAGGGGGTTTAAGTGCCCAGTGGTCAAGTGGTTAATACTGTTATCTCCTATAGCAGGAAGAATGTGGTTTATATGCTGCAGTGACCCATGCAGCCTGCAATATTTGAGGAGGACCACACAAGTTCTGCAAATCCATTTTAATGAACACATTGGCAACATTTACCACTTTCTGCCCATGCTATAGCTGATACACATTTACAGCATGGGCCTCTAGTCCTTGGACGTGTGCAGCCTAATCAGTGCAACTTATCAGTGTCCATCAGTGCCGCCTTATTAGTGCCCATTATTACTGTCTCATCAGTGCAGCCTCCTCAATGCAGCCTTATTAGTACCCATCAGTGCAGACTCATCAGTGTCCATCAGTGCAGACTCATCAGTGCCCATCA
This sequence comes from Aquarana catesbeiana, assembly GCF_042186555.1. NCBI lineage: Eukaryota > Metazoa > Chordata > Amphibia > Anura > Ranidae > Aquarana > Aquarana catesbeiana. Next base: position 619,179,889 of record NC_133325.1, on the reverse strand, counting down.
GTGCCCATCAGTGCACATCAATTCAGCCTCAAGAAAAATTTGCATGAGCCTCCCGTTCTTGGAGGACATCCCTGGACGTATGCATCCTCATCAATGCAGCCTCGCCAGTGCCCATCAGTGCAGCCTTGTCACTGCCCATCCATGCAGTGCCGACTCATCAGTGCAGCCTCATCAATGCAGCCTCATCAGTGCCCATCAGTGCAGTTTCATCAGTGCTCATTAGTGCACTGTCTCATCAGTGCCCATTAGTGCAGCCTCATCAGTGCCTATCAGTGCCCAGCAGTGCAGCCTCATAAGCACATATCACTGAAGAAGAAAAATCTGCAAAGTATTTTATAACATTTTATAACAGAAACAACTAATTTATTTAGCTGTTACTGTTGATGCCCTAAGGATATTAACATGTTATTTATTTGAAGTGTAAGTAATTAACATAAATATAAGAAGCTAAAGGTATAACATCTCTGGGGGTTTCTCTCAGTTCAACTGCTAGGGTGTTTGTCCTTAGTGCAGTTGTTTCTATATGGTTGAATTAATCCTGCCTTTTTCAATATGGTCCCTAGGGGGAGTCTCCTTTTTAGTACAGTCATCGCTATTCAAGCCTTTATATTAGTCTCCCTTATTGCAATAATTTCTCTTTAAATTAATTAAATCTGCATTTTGAAATTTGGCCATTAGAGGTTGTTCCCTCTGTGGACAGTCATTCCCATTCAAGCCCTGTGAATGTGCTTTATGGATTAGAGATCTGCTCTCCTCTGCCTTCTTATAGAGTGCTTGGAGAAGTGTGCATCCATGCCTCATATGATGTCAAATATGATGAAACATGTTGGATTGAGCTTGAACACATGTATATCACCATGCATGCTGATGCTGACAGCCATCTTGGAAACTGGAACTTCCAGAAACAAAGAAAAAGAGCCCCACATTTTCCACTTCTTAATAAGGGATTAAACAGTGCTGACTGGCGTATTCAAGGCTTTGGGTATCTTTTTATATTTTTTTTCCATCTTCATAAAGTTCCATTACTTTGTTACGTAGGTCTTTTGACTGTTCTTTTCTACCTCCTCATGGCTCAGTGTCTAGCCTGCTAAGGGCATCCAAGTGAGAGCTAATAAATTAATTGACTATTTATATACAGACACTAATTGTGATTTAAAAGGCCACAAATATGAGAAATTAACCTTTTGCCATTTTAACCTGTGTGTGCCACTTTCTGTGTCTGTAGCCAGGCCAAACATTCCAGGGTATGTAAACTTTTTTATCAGGGCCATTTGGGTGATTTCTGTTATCATTACGATTTAAAAAGCATCCAAAAAACTATGTGATGATAGACATGTGCACACTAAAATATTTTGTTTCGGAATTTTGTTTTCGTCCAAAAAATAAATTTATTTAGTTACTCCCGAAATTCGTTTTTATTTACTTCGTTTCGTTAAAAAAATGCATTCGTCCGAAAATCCTAAATAATTAAGGTTGAATCTGTCATTGAAGGCTTATGGTATCTGTCAAATGTTCTAAGAAGATTTGACGGAGCAGCTAAACTGTACGATGCCGCAATCATACATTTCTGGTCGAATGCTCTGCCTACAAGCTATATTAGAATTCTAATGTTATATGACTCTAGTAATAATTATATTTATTAATTATTATTACTAGTCAACCAACATTAGAATTCTATTCTAGGGGCGGAGCATTTGACCATAAATGTCCACTCGCGGAGACTGCTTCGTCAAATCTTTTATCTCTATGTTGAATAATCTTGGACTAATAGAGTTAGGTTAGGCACATTCGACCACAGGTTCGATGGACACAAATCGCTATTGTCAGCGTCATGTCGAATCCCCTATCTATATTGAACTGTTGTCTCAACAAAAATTAAAATAAAGTATTTGTTTATGTCAGATATTTTGGTTTTCGGATTCTGCACGTTCGTTATCGTTTGTCAAAACAATAACGAAAATACCCAAAATTCGGACGAAAATGCATTCGGACGAAAACGACTGCACATGTCTATGTGGTAATAAATTGCTTCATGTGATCAATATCCTTAAATAAAAGACAGTTTTTTGGCATGATCAGTTATATTTTCAATATTAATGCCAACATTTCACAATTTCTGCCAGGGTATGCAAACTTTTGAGCTCTACTGTATCTGTTATCGAGGTATAGTATTGGATGCTTTTTAATCTTTGACTCAAGCACAGATACCATTTTTTCAAATTTAAATGAATAAACAAAAAACAAAAATAAAACAGAAAATTATTATAGTTTAAAATACATTGATAACTAAATAAATAAATGTATTAGGCAGGAAGAGAGACGTGATTAATGTGTGATAATGTGAAAAAAAATATGTCCATGGGATTAGAAATTCCTATTGATTCTGTTCTCCTAAATACTACTACAATACTATCATAGATCTAACAGTCTTTTTTATTTAATTTTGTAAGATTAACCGCTTGCCGACCATCTGCTGCAGAATGGCACAGGCAGGCCAATCGCCGTCATGCTACGTCGGGCACGCAGCCCCCCCCCCCACCGGCAGCGACGATCTGATTTGATCAGGAACCGATCAATCCCCAGGCCCAGGCCAATGAAATCTGGCCTGGACTTGGTGATTGGTCCTCATTTCGGTCTTTTCTGTTCCATACCAAGAGGAGAGAGCATCTAAAAGTGAGTTGCACAACACTACACTGACACCAGGTCACGTAGGCACACAATTCACCCCCCCAATCACCCCAGTTAACCCCTTCACCACCTGTTACTGTGTCACTCGGTGCAGCATTCAGATTTTTTTTTTATCGCTGTACTGGTGTCATTAGTGACACTAATCAGTGTTAGGGTAATTAGTCTTAGGCCCAGATAGGTCTAGGGACCCCCCTAACCCCCCCAATAAAGGTTTAACTTCTTAATTACCCCCTGTCACCTGTGATCACAGTATAAGTGTCACAGGTGATGCAGTATAGCTAGTTTATTTTTTATAGCATCAGGGCACCCCTTAGTCTTTTACCCAATAAAGGTTTAACCCTCTGATCACCCGGCAGGTGATCAAAGATAGGTTTTAGCATCAGATAGGGTCTGCATCACCCCCAGGCAGCATCAGATCAGTGCCAGTACCACTAACACCCACGCACGCACCATACGCCTCCTTTAGTAGTATAGTGTCTGAACGGATCAATATCTGATCTGATCAGATCTATACTAGCATCCCCAGCAGTTTAGGGTTCCCAAAAATGCAGTGTTAGTGGGATCAGCCCAGATACCTGCTAGCACCTGCAATTAGCCCCTCTGCCCAGCCCAGCCCAGCCCCACCCACCCAAGTGCAGTATCAATTGATCACTGTCACTTACAAAACACAACACACATAACTGCAGTGTTCGCAGAGTCAGGCCTGATTCCTGCGAATGCAAACAGTTTTTTTGGTAGCGTTTGAATCAGTCGCTAACAGTCAGGAGCTTTTTCACCTGTGAGTCTCACTAGTGTACCAGTAAATTTAGTGACCAAAATGTCAAATCGAAGGTACACTAGTGAAGAGGCCTACACGTTTCTGAGCATGACAGTGAAGAGGAAGTCACTCATCTGTCAGATTCAAGCTCAGAATACGAACCTGTAGACAGCAGCGGCACCCTCACAGATATCTCTGATGACAGAGTTGTGGTCCCTGCCAAGGTCAGGGGGGCCAGACCCCGATCTTCTTCTGCTGTCGTTGAGGTGCAAGAACCGCAGGTCCCTCGTATGGAGCAGAGAGCCAGCACCAGTGCCACCATTCCTTCTGGTGAACTGGCAAGCCCCAGCAACCTAGTACATCCTGGTTGTACATCCAGCCCTGCAGTAACACTTCAGGTTCAAGCTGGCGGGGTGGCAAGCACAAGTAGTGTCCCGCTGCCACCAAGAAGAAGACAAACACAGGCCCATCGAGCCCATAGCGCCCTTCCTGCTGCATTCGCAAATCCTAATTGGGAACCCACCACTTCTGCAGCACCCATACTTCCAACCCGGAATTCAGGTGGAAAAAGTTGATTTTACGTCACTTGATTTTTATTTGCTGTTTTTCACCAAAGATCTCTATAGATCTATTGTGGACCAAAGCAATTTATATGCTGGTCAATTCATCGCCGCTAATCCCCAGCTGACCCTTGCCAGATATTGGAGACCAATTACGGTCTCCAAATTTAAGACCTTCCTGGGCCTATCCCTCCTCATGGGCGTAACTAAAAAGAGTGAGTTACGGTCATATTGGTCCACTGACCCAATTCACCATATGCCCGTGTTCTCTGCCTCCATAACTAGGACACGATACAAGCAGATCTTGTGGTTCATGCATTTCAACGATAATGAACTCTGTTGTCCTCGGGGTGACCCTGGATTTGATCGTCTCTACAAAATTTGGCCCCTCGTAAACCACTTCAACCAACAGTTTGCAGCCTTGTTTACTCCCGATCAAGTTGCCTGCATTGATGAGTCCCTGATTAAGTTTTCTGGCCGCTTGTCATTCAAACAGTATCTTCCCAGCAAGCGTGCCAGATACGGGGTCAAGGTGTATAAGCTCTGTGACAGGGCCACAGGCTATACATATAGTTTTATGGTTTACGAGTGAAGAGATAGTCACGTAGAGCCGCCAAACTGCCCAGATTACATAGGGAGCACTGGTAAGATTGTGTGGGACTTGGTGTCACCCTTATTTGGAAAGGGGTACCATTTGTATGTGGACAATTATTACACGAGCATGCCACTTTTTAGTCACTTGTTTGATCAACAAATTGGAGCATGTGGTACCATGCGATCTAATCGCCGGGGCTTTCCCCAGCAGCTTGTAGATTCCTGTCTTAGGTTGGTGGAGAGAGCTTGCTTGAAGTGTAATACTTGCTCACTGTGAAGTGGAGGGATAATATGAATGTTTTTGTTCCTTCCTCCCTTCACGCAGACACGACAGTCTAAATTCCTACGGTGACTGGTGTTGTGGAAAAACCCCTCTGTGTCCACAAATATAAACTTAATATGAGAGGGGTGGACCTCAACAACCAATTGTTGGCGCCGTACCTAATCGCCCGTAAGGCCAGACGTTGGTACAAAAAAGTGTCTGTTTATTTATTTCAATTGGCTTTGCTGAATGCTTTTGTGCTATACAAAGCTTCAAGACGAACTGGATCCTTCCTTAAATTCCAGGAAGAGATCATCAGATCCCTTCTGTTTCCAGACGGTGCTCTGGCCCAACTTCCCAATGCAAATACAGTAAGCCGGCTGCATGAGAGGCATTTTCCGCATGTCCTCTCTGGTACCCCTACCCAAAGAACACCCCAAAGAACATGTCGTGTCTGTAGAAAGCGCGGATTTAGGCATGACACCTGCTTTTATTGTCCCTCCTGTCCTGACCAACCTGGTCTTTGCATTGGTGACTGTTTCAAACGCTATCACACACTATGTCAGGAAATGTTCCATCCTCTGGTAAGACCTGTTATTTGGCATGCAGTACTGAGGTCCACCAGCAGGTGTCTCCTGGCAGTTTGGAACTGTCAGGAGAGCTTTTCCCTGTTAATAATATATCATCTTTGGGCCGCAGTACTGGCATCCACCAGCGGATGGATCCTGGCAGTGTGGAGCAGACAGTACCTCCTACAATCAGGTGTCACTTGAGGCCAATCATTGGCCTATAAATACCCGGCAAACATCCACATGTTTGCCTTGATATCTTCATTGCCTCCTGACCTGCTTGCAATCTGATCCTGTGCCCTGAACCTGATCCTGTCTCGGACCCTATCCTGTCCCACCTGTTACCTTGCATCCCTGCCTGCAGTCTTACCCATCCATCCTCTCCCTGTCCTGTGTTCCATACCCCATCGGCTGACCTCCCTGTGTATGACCTTGGCCTGGCTTACGTTTATGTCTCTGGAACATCCCTAGTCCATCTGCTGATCTGCTGTGTATGACCCTGGCCTGGCTATTGTTTATGAACCTGGTATTTCCCATTTATTGCACTTATCTGTCTATTGTTATTTGTGGGTCTCTGTCTGTGGTTGGTTATTGCACTGTGTCATATTGGAGTTGGTTGTTTTATATTACTCACTTTCTTTAATAAATTATTATATTTTCACTTATATACGTTTGGGTGTCCTCTGTCGCATATCACACGGTTCTGGTCACACCTGTTCATGACAGTATATCAAGGCCATCTCTGACCAGAAGTGACTGCGCAGAGGAACCATTGTAGTGCTATTAAAATGCAATCAGAAACAGTTGTTCTCCTTGCCTCACTGGTGTTTGAGGATAACAATTACTGTCGTCTGGTATTGAAAGAGTGGGCCAGGGATCAGCTCCTGGAGTGTATCCGTCTGGCCCATTCTCTGGTTGATCAGGGTAGATTGCTATTTGAAAATGTTCAGCCTCTGATCCAGCTGTGTGCAGAGCTAGCCTTGTCCAGTACTCCAGAGGGCAGGGATGATTTTTCTCCCCCCTTCAGTTTTGATCAGGTTGAGTCTCTGGTGTGGTTATTAGAGGATGACCCAGCCTTTTTCATGGAACGTTATGCCTCTTGTTCACAGCAGGTGTTGTCTGATTGCATCCATTCAGTGCAATCGCTGGTTAGTCAGGCTGTGTGTGAATCAATGTTTGTTCATCCTGTGCTACAGGCATGGTCAGATCTCCTTAATTTAGCCAAGCCACAACAACCCAGCCCTGCCATTAATCACCTGCCTTCCCAAGAATCTATTCCCCCATCGCTCATGGCAACCTCAGCTACAGCCCAATATACCCTGCTCCCCACCAAGTATCAATGCCCTGTTTCTACTTCCTGTACCTATCCTGCCTTTAACCCACCTGCCTCTTCTCTAATATCTGCAACTTCCCCACAAGAACTCCCTCTGGCTGCTGTTCCCCCTTCCTTGCCGTATCCCAGCCCTTCCTTTCAGTATGCCTCACCTCCTGTCTACAGTCCTACAGCCACCTACAGATCTCCAGCAGTTAAGCCAAAGAAGAAACGGAAGTTCTTCCCCACTCATACAATCCTGCCAGTAACCCAACCTGCTCCCACTTCCCAGTCTGATGTGCCAGCTTCCCAGTCTGATGTGCCAGCTTCCCAGTCGGATGTGCCAGCTTCCCAGTCGGATGTGCCAGCTTCCCAGTCGGATGTGCCAGCCTCCCAGCCTGATGTCCGGGTGTCTGCCCTCCAGCCTGATGTCCGGGTGTCTGCCCTCCAGCCTGATGTCCGGGTGTCTGCCCTCCAGCCTGATGTCCGGGTGTCTGCCCTCCAGCCTGATGTCCGGGTGTCTGCCCTCCAGCCTGATGTCCGGGTGTCTGCCCTCCAGCTTGAAGTGCCCATGCCAGCTGCCCAGCTTGAAGTGCCCATGCCAGCTGCCCAGCTTGAAGTGCCCATGCCAGCTGCCCAGCTTGAAGTGCCCATGCCAGCTGCCCAGCTTGAAGTGCCCATGCCAGCTGCCCAGCTTGAAGTGCCCATGCCAGCTGCCCAGCTTGAAGTGCCCATGCCAGCTGCCCAGCTTGAAGTGCCCATGCCAGCTGCCCAGCTTGAAGTGCCCATGCCAGCTGCCCAGCTCGATGACCCGGAGCCTGCTGCCCAGCTCGGCTTGTTCCTGTCTGCTGCCCAGCTCGAGTTGTTCCTGTCTGCTGCCCAGCTCGAGTTGTTCCTGTCTGCTGCCCAGCTCGAGTTGTTCCTGTCTGCTGCCCAGCTCGAGTTGTTCCTGTCTGCTGCCCAGCTCGAGTTGTTCCTGTCTGCTGCCCAGCTCGAGTTGTTCCTGTCTGCTGCCCAGCTCGAGTTGTTCCTGTCTGCTGCCCAGCTCGAGTTGTTCCTGTCTGCTGCCCAGCTCGAGTTGTTCCTGTCTGCTGCCCAGCTCAAGTTGTTCCTGTCTGCTGCCCAGCCGGGAGTGTTCCTGTCTGCTGCCCAGCTCAAGTTGTTCCTGTCTGCTGCCCAGCCGGGAGTGTTCCTGTCTGCTGCCCAGCTCAAGTTGTTCCTGTCTGCTGCCCAGCTCAAGTTGTTCCTGTCTGCTGCCCAGCTCAAGTTGTTCCTGTCTGCTGCCCAGCTCAAGTTGTTCCTGTCTGCTGCCCAGCCGGGAGTGTTCCTGTCTGCTGCCCAGCTCAAGTTGTTCCTGTCTGCTGCCCAGCCGGGAGTGTTCCTGTCTGCTGCCCAGCTCAAGTTGTTCCTGTCTGCTGCCCAGCCGGGAGTGTTCCTGTCTGCTGCCCAGCTCAAGTTGTTCCTGTCTGCTGCCCAGCCAGGAGTGTTCCTGTCTGCTGCCCAGCTCAAGTTGTTCCTGTCTGCTGCCCAGCCGGGAGTGTTCCTGTCTGCTGCCCAGCTCAAGTTGTTCCTGTCTGCTGCCCAGCTCAAGTTGTTCCTGTCTGCTGCCCAGCTCAAGTTGTTCCTGTCTGCTGCCCAGCCGGGAGTGTTCCTGTCTGCTGCCCAGCTCGAGTTGTTCCTGTCTGCTGCCCAGCTCGAGTTGTTCCTGTCTGCTGCCCAGCTCGAGTTGTTCCTGTCTGCTGCCCAGCTCGAGTTGTTCCTGTCTGCTGCCCAGCTCGAGTTGTTCCTGTCTGCTGCCCAGCTCGAGTTGTTCCTGTCTGCTGCCCAGCTCGAGTTGTTCCTGTTTGCTGCCCAGCTCGAGTTGTTCCTGTCTGCTGCCCAGCTCGAGTTGTTCCTGTCTGCTGCCCAGCTCGAGTTGTTCCTGTCTGCTGCCCAGCTCGAGTTGTTCCTGTCTGCTGCCCAGCCGGGAGTGTTCCTGTCTGCTGCCCAGCTCAAGTTGTTCCTGTCTGCTGCCCAGCCGGGAGTGTTCCTGTCTGCTGCCCAGCTCAAGTTGTTCCTGTCTGCTGCCCAGCTCAAGTTGTTCCTGTCTGCTGCCCAGCTCAAGTTGTTCCTGTCTGCTGCCCAGCTCAAGTTGTTCCTGTCTGCTGCCCAGCTCAAGTTGTTCCTGTCTGCTGCCCAGCTCAAGTTGTTCCTGTCTGCTGCCCAGCCGGGAGTGTTCCTGTCTGCTGCCCAGCTCAAGTTGTTCCTGTCTGCTGCCCAGCCGGGAGTGTTCCTGTCTGCTGCCCAGCTCAAGTTGTTCCTGTCTGCTGCCCAGCCGGGAGTGTTCCTGTCTGCTGCCCAGCTCAAGTTGTTCCTGTCTGCTGCCCAGCCGGGAGTGTTCCTGTCTGCTGCCCAGCTCAAGTTGTTCCTGTCTGCTGCCCAGCCAGGAGTGTTCCTGTCTGCTGCCCAGCTCAAGTTGTTCCTGTCTGCTGCCCAGCCGGGAGTGTTCCTGTCTTCTGCCCAGCTCAAGTTGTTCCTGTCCGCTGCCCAGCCTGGAGTGTTCCTGTCCGCTGCCCAGCCTGATGTGCCCACTGCCCAGCTGGACACCATGGACTTTCCCTAGCTACGGCTAGTTGGAGCGTCCGGAGGTCGCTCCTTTGAGGGGGGGTACTGTCAGGAAATGTTCCATCCTCTGGTAAGACCTGTTATTTGGCATGCAGTACTGAGGTCCACCAGCAGGTGTCTCCTGGCAGTTTGGAACTGTCAGGAGAGCTTTTCCCTGTTAATAATATATCATCTTTGGGCCGCAGTACTGGCATCCACCAGCGGATGGATCCTGGCAGTGTGGAGCAGACAGTACCTCCTACAATCAGGTGTCACTTGAGGCCAATCATTGGCCTATAAATACCCGGCAAACATCCACATGTTTGCCTTGATATCTTCATTGCCTCCTGACCTGCTTGCAATCTGATCCTGTGCCCTGAACCTGATCCTGTCTCGGACCCTATCCTGTCCCACCTGTTACCTTGCATCCCTGCCTGCAGTCTTACCCATCCATCCTCTCCCTGTCCTGTGTTCCATACCCCATCGGCTGACCTCCCTGTGTATGACCTTGGCCTGGCTTACGTTTATGTCTCTGGAACATCCCTAGTCCATCTGCTGATCTGCTGTGTATGACCCTGGCCTGGCTATTGTTTATGAACCTGGTATTTCCCATTTATTGCACTTATCTGTCTATTGTTATTTGTGGGTCTCTGTCTGTGGTTGGTTATTGCACTGTGTCATATTGGAGTTGGTTGTTTTATATTACTCACTTTCTTTAATAAATTATTATATTTTCACTTATATACGTTTGGGTGTCCTCTGTCGCAGATCACACGGTTCTGGTCACACCTGTTCATGACACACTATTAGTGCAGCACCACACAGTCATAGGCACATGTACACAGGGTCTCGGGGGCTCAAAAGATGGCCATCACATTTTGAGAGACCCTAATCTGCAACGTTCAATTTAAAGTTTTTTTTTTACAGTTTTTATAAAAGTGAAAAAAGTGAGAAAAAACACACACAAAAACACAAAATAAATAAATAATTAAAAAAAACAAAAATAGTTGTTGTATTTTTCTTCTTTCTCTCTATTGTTCTCTCTTATGTTCGCTCTCTACTGTCTGCTCTCTGCTCTGCTGTTCGTTCACTATTGTTCTATATCTATCATTCTCTCTGTTTTATTTTTACTATGTTTTATTGTATTTGTTTTGCAGGTATGGTATGTTATACTGTAATGCTTGTTTCATTGTTAACCATCATTTGCTTAGAAGGTACGCACAACAGCTGCAGCACGGGTTTATTTATCTTGACAGAGAAAATTGAGTACTGTCCGTGATACTTTTTTTATTTGCACTAACATCCAATTTTTTTAGGACAAGCTTTTGGGGTATGTCCACTTCTTCAAGGTCCAAGCAGTACTTTACTGCTTGGACCTTGAAGAAGGGGACATACCACGAAAGCTTGTCCTGAAAAATTGTATGTTAGTGCAAATAATAAAGTATCATGGACAGTACTCAATTTTCTCTGTCACAATTGCACTAATACGGGTACAATCACATCAAGTTTATCTTGACAGCAACAGCGTTTGCTCCCATGATACATAAAGCCGTGACTCTAGCGCTGTCGGAGGTGATTTCACCAAAAAAAGAGCATATATGCCGAAGTATGGGGGCAAGGGTAGAGGAGCGATTTGCTCCTAACATTAGGGGAGGATGCCCCCCAGCTTCGGCATATATATTTTTAGGCACAGATTGCATCAAAAAATGTTTTATTTTTACTATATTTTATTGTATTTGCTTTGCAGGTATGGTAAGTCTTACTGTTATACTGTAATGTTACTTTGTTTTATTGTTAACCAACATTTGCTTAGCAGGTACGCCATTCAGCGGCAGCACTGATTTACTTATCTTGACAGCAACAGCGTTTGCTCCCACGATACGTAAATCAGCGACTTCAGCGCTGTAGGAGGTGATTTTACCACCACAGTTAACATAAAATGGTGCATATATGCCCATCATTAGAAGTGGGTGGATGAAGGGCGGTATTCTAATGGTGGGCATACCCACTGATCAGTCTCTTTTTTGGTTCAGCCCACAGGCTGCATAAAAAAAAGGACATTACAATGTATGCCCAAAAAGGACCAGCAATGTACTGGTATGTTGCTGGATAGGGATAAGCCGAACACCAGAACATGCGAAAAGGCAAAAATTTTGTTCGAACACGCGAACACCGTTAAAGTCTATGGGACACGAACATGAATAATCAAAAGTGCTAATTTTAAAGGCTTATATGCAAGTTATTGTCATAAAAAGTGTTTGGGGACCTGGGTCCTGCCCCAGGGGACATGGATCAATGCAAAAAAAAGTTTTAAAAATTGACGTTTTTTCAGGAGCAGTGATTTTAATAATGCTTAAAGTGAAATAATAAAAGTGTAATATCCCTTTAAATTTCATACCTGTCGTGTGTCTATAGTATGCCTGTAAAGGGGCGCATATTTCCCGTGTTTAGAACAGTCTGACAGCAAAATGACATTTCAAAGGAAAAAAAGTCATTTAAAACTACTCGTGACTATTAATGCATTGCCGGTCAGACAAAACACATAGAAGTCCATTGATAAAAACGGCATGGGAATTCCCCACAGGGGAACCCCGAACCAAATTTAAAAAAAAATGATGTGGGGGGTCCCCCTAAATTCCATACCAGGCCCTTCAGGTCTGGTATGGATATTAAGGGGAACCCCGGGCAAAATTTTTTTTTTTAAATGGCGTGGGGTCCCCCCAAAAATCCATACCAGACCCTTATCCAAGCACGCAACCTGGCAGGCCGCAGGAAAAGAGGGGGGATGAGAGTGTGCCCCCCCTCCTGAACTGTACCAGGCCACATGCCCTCAACATTGGGAGGGTGCTTTGGGGTAGCCATCCAAAACACCTTGTCCCCATCCCCACAACCCTGGCCGGTGATTGTGGGGGTCTGCGGGTGGGGGGCTTATCGGAATCTGTAAGCCCCCTTTAACAAGGGGACCCCCAGATCCGGCCCTCCCCCCTGTGTGAAATGGTAAGGGGGTACCCCTACCATTTCACTAAAAAACTGTCAAAAATGTTAAAAATGACAAGAGACAGTTTTTGACAATTCCTTTATTTAAATGCTTCTTCTTTCTTCTTTCTTCTATCTTCTATCTTCCTTCGGTTTCTTCCTCCATCTTCTTCTTCTTCTGGTTCTTCTGGTTCTTCCTCCGGTGTTTTCGTCCGGCATCTCCTCCGCGGCGTCTTCTTCCCTTCTTCTCCTCGGGCCGCTCCGCATCCATGATGGCATGGAGGGAGGCTCCCGCTCTTCTCTTCATCTTCTTCTCTTCATCTTATTCTCTTCCCTGTGGCATTCCCCGTGACGCCACAGGGAAGTCCCGTCAAGTCACCGTGCATCAGAGGGGTCGGGGTCACTGGGTGGCCCCACCCCCCGTTATTTAAGAACCGTCAGAAGAGGAGAAGCATCACACAGCGGGAGCCTCCCTCCATGCCATCATGGATGCGGAGCAGCCCGAAAAGAAGATGAAGAGAAGAAGATGAAGAGAAGAGCAGGAGCCTCCCTCCATGCCATCATGGATGCAGAGCGGCCCGAGGAGAAGAAGTGAAGAAGACGCCGACACCGCAGAGGAGATGCCGGACGAGAACACTGGAGGAAGAACCAGGAGAACCAGAAGAATAAGAAGATGGAGGAAGAAACCGAAGGAAGATAGAAGATAGAAGAAAGAAGAAAGAAGAAGCATTTAAATAAAGGAATTGTCAAAAACTGTCTCTTGTCATTTTTAACATTTTTGACAGTTTTTTAGTGAAATGGTAGGGGTACATTTGTACCCCCTTACCATTTCACACAGGGGGAGGGCCGGGATCTGGGGGTCCCCTTGTTAAAGGGGGCTTCCAGATTCCGATAAGCCCCCTGCCCGCAGACCCCCACAACCAACGGCCAGGGTTGTGGGGATGAGGCCCTTGTCCTCATCAACATGGGGACAAGGTGTTTTGGGAGGCTACCCCAATGTTGAGGGCATGTGGCCTGGTACAGTTCAGGGGGGGCGCTCTCTCGTCCCCCCCTCTTTTCCTGCGGCCTGCCAGGTTGCATGCTCGGATAAGGGTCTGGTATGGATTTTTGGGGGGGACCCTATGCCTTTTTTTTTAAATTTTGGCACGGGGTTCCCCTTACAATCCATACCGGACCTGAAGGGTCTGGTATAGATTTTGAGGGGAACCCCACGCAATTCTTTTTTAAATTTTGGCCGGGGTTCCCCTTAATATCCATACCAGACCTGAAGGGCCTGGTATGGAATTTAGGGGTCCCCCCACGTCATTTTTTTTTTAAATTTTGGTTCGGGGTTCCCCTGTGGGGAATTCCCATGCCGTTTTTATCAATGAACTTCTATGTGTATTGTCGGACTGGCAATGCATTAATAGCCGCAAGTAGTTTTAAATGACTTTTTTTCCTTTGAAATGTCATTTTGCTGTCAGACTGTTCTAAACACGGGAAACATGCGCCCCTTTACAGGCATACTATAGACACCCCCCAGGTATGAAATTTAAAGGGATATTACACTTTTATTGTTTCACTTTAAGCATTATTAAAATTACTGCTCCCGAAAAAACTGCCGTTTTTAAAACTTTTTTTTGCATTGATCCATGTCCCCTGGGGCAGGACCCAGGTCCCCAAACACTTTTTATGACAATACCATGAATATAAGCCTTTAAAATTAGCACTTTTGATTTCTCCCATAGACTTTTAAAGGGTGTTCCGTGGCATTAGAATTTTCCGCGAACACCCCAAATTGTTCGCTGTTCGGCGAACTTGCGAACAGCCGATGTTCGAGTCGAACATGAGTTCGACTCGAACTCGAAGCTCATCCCTATTGCTGGACTTTGAGTGGTTATACCAAAATGATGCCTGCAGGTTTAGGTATCATCTTTGTATCATTCTTTTCAGCCAGCGGTCGGCTTTCATGTAAAAGTAATCCTAGTGAATTAGCCTCTAGACTGCTTTTATAAGCAGTGGGAGGGAACATCTCCCGCTCCCTCCGACTTCCATGGTTTTGTCGGGCTTTTCTGTCCCAACAGGGAACCTGAGAATGCAGCCAGTGGTTCCGCCAGCTGACCATAGAGACCAGAACAGCTCCAATCATCTCTATGGCCTAAGAAACCGGAAGCTACGAGCATTTTGTGACTTCGGTTTCGTCGGTTATAAACAGCACCATTGGGAAATTGGCAAGGTATTTTATCACACCGATCTTGGTGTGGTCAGATGCTTTGAGGGCAGAGGACCCCAATTTTTTTCAAAAAAGAGTACCTGTCACTACCTATTGCTATCATAGGGGATATTTACATTCCCTGAGATAACAATAAAAATGATTAAAAAAATGAAAGGAACACTTTAAAAATATGTAATAAAATATAATAAAAAAGCATAATAAATAATTAAAAAAAAAAAAAAAAAGCACCCCTGTCCCTCCGTGCTCATGCGCAAAGGCGAACCCAAGCCTCGGTCTGGTGTCATATGTAAACAGCAATTGCTTTTAAAAATGTCTGTAGTTTGTCGCCGCTGCACGTTTGTGCGCAATTTTAAAGCATGTCATGTTTGGTATCCATGTACTCGGCATAAGATCATCTTTTTTATTCCATCAAACATTTGGGCAATGTGGTGTGTTTTAGTGCATTAAAATTAAAAAAAGTTAGTTTTTTCCCAAAAAATTGCGTTTGAAAAATCACTGCGCAAATACTGTGTGAAAAAAAATTGCAACACCCACTATTTTAATCTGTAGGGCCTTTTATTTTAAAAAATATATAATGTTTGGGGGTTCAAAGTAATTTTCTTGCAAAAAAAAAAAATTTTTCATGTAAACAAAAAGTGTCAGAAAGGGCTTTGTCTTCAAGTGGTTAGAAGAGTGGGTGATTTGTGACATAAGCTTCTAAATGTTGTGCATAAAATGCCAGGACAGTTGAAACCCCCCCAAATGACCCCTTTTTGGAAAGTAGACACCCCAAGCTATTAGCTGATAGGCATATTGAGAATATTGGAATATTTTATATTTCGTCACAAGTTTTGGGAAAATGACACTGTTTTTTTGCACAAAGTTGTCACTAAATTATTATTATTATTATTATTATTATACAGGATTTATATAGCACCAACAGTTTATGCAGTGCTTTACAACATTAGGGCAGACAGTACAATTACAATACAAATCAATACAGGGGGGAATCAGAGGGCCCTGCTAGTTAGAGCTTACATTCTAGGAGGGAGGGTCAAGTTATACAAAAGGGTAATAACTGTAGGGGATGAGCTAATGGAGAAAATAGTGCAGTTGTTAGATGGAGGCAGGATAGGCTTCTCTGAAGAGGAAAGTTTTCAGGGATCGCCTAAAAGTGGATAAATATGGAGACAGTATGACAGATTGGGGTAGCAAATTCCAACGGATTGGCGAGGCTCTGGAGAAGTCCTGGAGGCAGATATGGGAGGAGGTGATGAGGGAGCTAGAGAGCAGGAGGTCTTGGGAGGAACAAAGAGGGCGATTAGATTGGTATTTTGAGACTAGGATAGGGGTGTAGCTGGGGGCAGAGTTGTGGATGGCTTTGTAACTTAATGTTAATATTTTGAATTTAATTAGTTGGGCAAGTGGCAGCCAATGGAGGGATTGGCAGAGAGGCGTAGCAGACACTGTGCGGTTTGTAAGGTGGATGAGTCTGGCAGCAGCATTCATGATGGACTGAAGGGGGATAGTCTATTTAAAGGTAAGCTAATGAGGAGGGAGTTGCAATAGTTAAGGCGAGAGATAACCAGGGAGTGAATCAGGAGCTTTGTGGTTTCATTGGTTAGAAAGGGACGTAGTTTAGAAATATTGCGGAGGTTGAGGCAGCAAGCTTTGGAAAGTGATTGGACGTGGGGTCGAAAGGAGAGTTCAGAGTCCAGGATAACACCTAGCATGCTGACATGTGGGGATGGGTGGATGGTTGTGCCATTGCTCTTAACAGATAAGCCAGGGGAAGAGGCACATGGGGGAGGAAATATTATAAGCTCGGTTTTGGACAAGTTGAGTTTGAGGAAGTGGTGTGACATCCATACAGATATGTCTGTTAGTAAGTTAGTGATGCGTGAGGAGACTGATGGAGTGAGTTGAGGGGTGGTGAGATAGATTTGTGTGTCGTCAGCGTAGAAATTATATTGAAAGCCGTGAGAGGCTATCAGCTGACCCAGGGAAGGTGTAGATTGAAAATAAAAGAGGTCCAAGAACAGAACCTTGAGGGACCCCAACGGAGAAGGGAAGAGGAGTAGAGGAAGTAGAATTGAAAGTGACACTGAAGGTGTGTTGGGATAGGTAGGATGAGAGCCACTGAGGAGCACAGTCATGGAGACCGCGGGAGTAAAGTTTTTTGAGGAGGAGGGGGTGACTAAATGATATATTGTTCAAACATGGCATTGTTATATGTGGAATTACACTCCAAAATGCATTATGCTGTTTCTCCTGAGTATGGGGATACCTTATGTGTGAGACTTTTTGGGAGCCTAGCTGCATACAGGACCCTGAAAACCAATCACCGCATTCAAGATTTCTAAGGGTGTAAATGTTTGATTTCACTCCGCACTACCTATCACAGTTTTGAAGGCCATAAAATGCCAAGATAACACAATTTCCCCCCCCAAATGACCCCATTTTTGAAAGTAGACACCCCAAGCTATTTGATGAGAGGCATGTTGAGTCCATGGAATATTTTATATTTTGCCAAAAGTTGTGGGAAAATTACATTTTTTTTTCTTTTTTTTTTTTACACAAACTTGTTGCTAAATGATATATTGTTCAAACATGGCATGGTTATATGTGGAATTACACCCCAATATACATTCTATTTTTTTTTCTTTTTTCAATTTTCAAAACTTTGTGACAAAAAGAGAGATCTGCAAAATTCTCAAGATGCCTCTCAGCAGATAGCTTGGGGTACTTTTCAAAATGGGGTCATTTGGGGGGGGGGGGTTGTGCTATCTGGGCATTTCATGGCCTCTGAAACTGTGATAGGCAGTGAGGAGTGAAATCAAAAATTGACACCCTTAGAAAACCTGACTGCTGAAAAGTTCCACACATGTGGTATCCCTGTACTCAGGAGAAGCAGCAGAATGTATTTTGGGGTGTAATTCCAAATATAACCATGGCATGTTTGAACAATATATCATTTAGTGACAATGTTATGTAAAAAAAAATTTAATTTTCCTTAAACTTGTGGCAAAATATAAAATATTACATGAACTCAACATGCCTCTCAGCAAATAGCTTGGGTTGTCTACTTTCCAAAATGGGGTCATTTGGGGGGGTTTTGTGCTATCTTGTCATTTCATGGCCTCCAAAACTGTGATAGATAATGAGGAAGTGAAATCACCATTTTACGCCCTTAGAAAGCCTGAAGGCGGTGACTAGTTTTTGGGGTCCTGTACATGGCTAGGCTCCCAAAAAGTCTCTGTGGTATCCCTGTACTCAGGAGAAGCAGCAGAATGTATTTTGGGGTGTCATTCCACATATACTCATGGCTGTTTGAGCAGAATATCATTTAGTGACAACTTTGTGCAAAAAAAATACAATTTTTCATTTCCCCGCAACTTGTGGCAAAGTATAAAATATTCCATGGACTCAACATGCCTATCAGAAAATAGCTTGGGGTGTCAACTTTCTAAAATGGGGTAATTTGGGGGGGTTTTGTGCTATCTTGGCATTTTATGGCCTTCGAAACTGTGATAGGTAGTGAGGAGTGAATAAAAAATTACGCCCTTAAGGCCCGTACACACGATTGGACTTTTTGACAACAAACATGCAAATTAGCTGTTTTGGAGCAACATCCGACCATGTGTACGCTCCATCGGACAAACTTTTTTTGTTTTTATTGGACTTTTGTTGGCTGTGCGAACGCACAAACTTTCCGGCAACAAAAGTCCGATGGAGCAAAGTCCGATCATGTGTACACGAAACCATCGGACTTTTGTACAAACTACAGTAAGGAGCCACAAGAATGTTTCCAGTGTGATCCCATCGCGCTGGTTCTCAGCGACAGGGTACTGTACATCTTGCGCTGGCTGCAATAGGAAAAACACATTTTCCTATTGCAGCCAGCGTGAGAGGGAATTCCCCTCTGGGAGCATACCAGGCCCTTAGGTCTGGTATGAATTTTAAGGGGAACACCCTATGCCGAAAAAACGGCAAGGGGGTCCCCCCAAAATCCATACCAGACCCTTATCCAAGCACGCAGCCTGGTTGGTTAGGAAAGGGGGTGGGGACGAGCGAGTGCCCCTCCTGAGCAGTACCAGGCCACATGCCCTCAACATGGGGGGTGGGTGCTTTGGGGGAGGGGGGCACCCCCTCCCCCAAAGCACCTTGTTCCCATGTTGATGAGGACAAGGGCCTCTTCCCGACAACCCTGGCCATTGGTTGTTGGGGTCGCGGGCAGGGGGCTTATCGGGATCTGGGAGCCCCCTTTAATAAGGGGGCCCCCAGATCCCGGCCCCCCCACCCTATGTGAATGAGTCTGGGGTACATCATACCCCTACCCATTCACCTAGGAAAAAGGAGTCAATAAAAAAAACACACTACACAGGTTTTTAACTATGCAGGGCACCCTTCCCCCAAAGCACCCACCCCCCATGTTGAGGGCATGCAGCCTGGTATGGTTCAGGAGGGGGGGCGCTCACTCATCCCCACCCCCTTTCCTGACCAGCCAGGCGGTGTGCTCGGATAAGGGTCTGGTATGGATTTTGGGGGGACCCCATGCCTTTTATCAGCGTAGGGGGTTCCCCTTAAAATCCATACCAGACCTAAGGGCCTGGTCTGCCCCTGGAGGGGAACCCATGCCAGTTTTTTTTTTTTAATTTGGCGTGGAGTTCCCCCTCATGATTCATACCAAACACAGTGCCTGGCATTGGCGGGGATCCAAGTTGGATCCCTGCACCAGTGTGAACCCGGCTCGCAAGGTGTCAATCTCGCCGATAAAAGCGGCACGATTGACACAATATCAGACAATACAGAAGTTGACCAAAGGGTGGTGGTAAAGAGCTGAAAAAACACGTGATTTGGTGAAAGTTGGCTGAAAAAGTTCTGCCGTGTGTATGCAATATGAACTTACGGCCAATGCCCTTTGTACAAAAATCCACGGGAAAGTTTGTACAAAGTCCTATCGTGTGTATGAGGCTTTAGAAAGCCTGAAGGTGGTGCTTAGTTTTCAGGGTCCTGTACATGGCTAGGCTCTCAAAAAGTCTCACACATGAAGTATCCCCATACTCAGGAGAAGCAGCAGAATGCATTTTGGGGTGTAATTCCACATATAACCATGGCATGTGTGAGCAATATATCATTTAGTGACAACTTTGTGTAATTTTTTTTTGTCATTTTTCGGTCACTTGTGACAAAGAAATAAAATATTCAATGGGCTCAACATGCCTCTCAGCAATTTCCTTGGGGTGTCTACTTTCCAAAATGTGGTCATTTGGGTGGGGTTTGTACTGCCCTGCCATTTTATCACCTCAAGAAATGAGATAGGTAGTCATAAACTAAAAGCTGCATAAATTCCAGCAAATGTACCCTAGTTTGTAGACGCTATAACTTTTGTGCAAAACAATAAATATACGCTTGAAGACATTTTTTTTAACCAAAGACATGTGGCTGAATACATTTTGGCCTAAATGTATGACTAAAATTGCGTTTATTACGTTTTTTTATAACAAACAGTAGAAAATATCATTTTTTTTCAAAATTTACGGTATTTTTCCGCTTATATCGAAAAAAATAAAAATCGCAGAGGCAATCCGGTCATGACCTCCGGTCATTGAGCTGCCAAATCCTCCAGGGCTGAAGTGGTTAAATAATTGTGGTGTTTTAGTTTATCTTAAAGTATGTAATACTTTATCTTTATCTTAAAGGATGTAAACCTAATTCATGAAATTTGACCTAGGCACATATATCTGCAGTGTTTACTTATCTCTCTCCAAAGCTCTCCTGTGTTTCTGCTGTTTCGTTTCTCTGTTACCAGCATGATAACTTCTGACAAGTTCTCAGAGACAGGAGATAAAACCAGCCTGAGATTTGTGTTGTGGGAGGGTGCTATAAATAGATTAACAAAGAGCTTGTCTTGTTACACCAGAGCTCTGAAAGTGTCTTCATTCTTCCGCCTATGTGGAGCGGGGGTGTGTGCCTTTCCTTCAATCAGCTGCTTCCCAGTGTAAGCCAACACTACACTCCACTCCCAGTGCTGAATGAGGAAGTGAAAATTCTAACAATATGTAAGAATTCTAAAGAATATAGAAAGGGAAAGACAGCAGACATGCATGTAAAACTTACGTAAGGAGATTTGTTTAATCTCTGTGTATCATCTGAGGCTGTTAACTTCACTGGGTATATGTGAGGGTTTACATCAACTTTAAGTAAATGACTTGCTAGCTGTCTGCTTATACAATATGGTGCCATTGTAAACCCATATTAAAATGCTATCATGATATGTCATGGTACAGTGAACTATTTTCAAACAGGGTTTATGCTATTTTAATAAGATAGCATGTCTTTACTATATGTCATTAAACCTGCAATAAAGAGGAGGTTTTTTGAGAGAGCAGACACTTTCCTACAACCCTGCCTAATAAAAACAGGTGTACTCAGAGAGACACAGTGGTAGAGGTGTCTGATGAGAGGAGAGCTGTTTTGCAGCCTGGGTCCTTGTGAAAACTGACACAGGGATTGCTAAAAGACTTTGATACCTTGGACTTTTATGGTTGGTGAGGCTGGTTTGTAATATTTTGAGTCTGTACTGAAGCTAACACACTATTTTGCCTGCTGTTTAAAGACATGGAGGTTGAAACCGGAGAGTGCAAAATATGGTGGAGTTGTGCATGGTAGCCAATCAGCTTATAACTTCAGCTTGTTCAATTAAGCTTTAACAAATATTTTGAAAGCTGATTGGTTTCTATGCAGGGAGGCTCTAAAATTTCTCTGATATGATGGCTGACCTTCAGATGGCTGTGCAGAGCATTCTACAAAAGATGACAACTGCGCTGTTGAAGTGTTGGGCGTTGGCCAATATGCAAGCACAAGTCTGCTATGAGCAGGCATTGGCTGCACAACAGTAGGTACTGGAACAAGCACAAGGCCCTCTATTAGAAGGCAACAGCTGCACAACAGCAAGCCCTGGTGCAGGCAGTTGCAGTCCAATAAAAGACTAACTATTTGCTGTCTGAACAAATGATGGTCCTACAAAATGCAGTGACCCAACATGCTAGGAGGCTCTAAAGGGTCTCTGATATGCTGGCTGACCTTCAGACGTCTGTGCAGAGCATTCTACAAAAGATGACCACTGCAGTGTTGAAGCAGCACAGGCATCCCCTTTTGAGACCGTTCTGTCTGATTTTGAGGTCTCCCAAAAGAAATTTCTTAGTGTTCAGATGAGTAACCTCACTTTGACTGTCAACAAGGATCAGATCTCAGTGATAAATGATGAGCCATAGCAACCTGGGGCAGGTGAGGTTTCCCCTATTTTGCTGTAAGTGTTGTACAGACTAAGCAAAGAGAATGATGGAGTATTTAACCACTTAAGACCGGGCCTATTTTTTCAGACTTGGTGTTTACAAGTTAAAATCATTTTTTCTTTGCTTGAAAATTACTTAGAGCCCCCAAACATTATATATATTTTTTTATAACACCCTAGAGAATAAAATGGTGGTCTTTGCAATAATTTCTGTCACACTGGGAAAAAAACACACTTTTTTAAATAAAAAATTTAAGACACCAGTAAAGTTAGCCCAATTTTGCACCCGCTCGTGGAATGGCGACAAACTTTTACCCTTAAAGATCTCCATTGGCGGTGTTTAAAAAATTCTACAGGTTGCATGTTCAGAATTACAGAGGAGGTCTCAGGATAGAATTAATGGTCTCGCTCTAACGATCGTGGTGATACCTCACATGTGTTGTTTAAACACTGTTTTCATAGGCGGGCGCTACTCACGTATACGTTCGCTTCTGCGCACGAGCTCGGCGGGACAAGGCACTTAAAATGTTTTTTTCTTATTTATTTTACTTTTTCTTTTCTTTTTACACATTGTAAACATCTCGTAATACAAAAAAAGCATGTCAGGACCTCCTATATATGAGATCTGGGGTCAAAAAGACCTCAGATCTCATATTTACACTAAAATGCAAAAAAAAAAAAAAAAAATGTTGTTTGAAAAAAATAAAATGTCCCTTTAACAGCTATGGGCGGAAGTGATGTTGCTTTCTCCCTGCAATGGTATGGAGCTGGGTGGGGCCAATTTTCCCCTCACTCGGCTCCATGCCAAGCAGGGGAGAGGACCCAATTGCCTCCAGTGCTGCCGGGGGCTGCAGTAAGCAGCGGAGGGCACAGGGGAGCGGCGGCGCCCTCTCCCACCACCGATAAAAGTGATCTCGCAGAGAATCCGCTGCTGAGACCACTTTTATCTTAAAGTGGAGCACTCGCTGAAGAAGTAGATACCGGTATTCCACTTCAAAGAGTCAACATATGACAGTGGGCGGTCCGTAAGTGGTTAAACAACTGGTTTATATATTCAGCATTTTAGGTGCATTGTGTTACATTTGAGTAATGCTCACGTGTTGGGGGAATCTCATGGTGGCTAAAACTTAGGAACAGGTTTTGCAATGGTTTTACCAGCCAGGAGTATACCAGGAAATCAAAGACTTCTGTAATTCCTGCCCAACCCAACAAAAAACCCTACCAACACTCTAGAGTCCACGGGTACTACTTGCAATTATCAAACTACTCTTTGATCACATGGCCATGGACTTGGTGGCCCTCTTAATCAAATCAGCTAGGGGACTGTAATACATTTTAGTGGTCCTCAACTATGCCACTATATATCTGGAGGTGGTCCCTTTAAGAAACATTCATCCAAGGATATCACATTAAAGTTGTATCACATGATCACAAGAGCAGGGCTCTTATCCGAGATTCTTAAAGATCTTGAGAAGACATTTAAGTCTAAGTTTATGATGAAACTCTATAAATTGTTGAAAACTAAGCACTTTCAGCTGTCCGTGTATCAAATACAGACTGATGGGTTTGTGAAATGGTTCAACAAAATCCTAAAGGGGATGCTAAAGAAAGTGGTTGAAAAAGATGGTTGTGACTGCAATTATTTACTGCCCATTCATTGTTTTCTATATGGGAGGTACCCTAGACATCAGTGCGGTCTGCATTTTCAGTTGGTTTATTGGAGACACCCCCATCGATTGTTGAACATGGTAAAAGAGATGTAGTAACAAAGAGCTAAGACCCATCAGAGAGCAGTATAATACAATGTGCAAATGCAGGACTGAATGGCAGACATGATGTTCATAGTCAGGGGATATTTGCAGGCTACACAAGAGGCTCAATTGCCAACAGTGGAGAACAAATTCCTATCAAAGTGTCAGGGACCCTTTGAGATAGCGGAGAAGCCAGAAAAGATTAACTGCAAGATCTACCATCCCACAAAGAGAATGTCCTATCATTTGAACCTGATCAAACCATGAAAGGAAAAATAAGCTTTGACAGTAGGTCAGAGAGTTCAAGAAGATCCCAACCTCCAAATAAAAAAGGTAAAGATAGCAAAGACCCTCTCCCCTTCTCAAAAACAGGAGTCCTGGGAATTTTTGCAGAGAAATAAAAAAATGAATATATTGGACCTTGGAATCACTGAAGTCTCCAAAATGGATGCATATCCCATGACTCAGGTAGACAAATGAATTGATAGATTAGGTCCACCCCAGTACATTACCACTCTTTTTTTAACTAACAGATTCCACTCTCTGAAGAGTTGTGGGGTATGCCATAATGCAATTTGGGTTGCATGGAGCCCCGGCCATTGTTTAGAGAGCCATGGATACATTACTGAGATCCCATAAGGAATTCTCAGGAGCTTACCTGAATGCTATTGTCATGTTTAGCCAGGACTGTGAAAGCCATCTAAAAAAGTTCAATTATTCCCGGATGCCCTACAGAAGGCAGGGCTTTGATGATACCTGGGACACGCAAGATTGGGTTAGAGGAGGCCCATTTTTTGGGGTGCATTGTAGACAGAGGTATAATTAAATCCAAGCTGAATATCCAACCAATCCCAGATTGATCCATCCTAAGTGGCTCTTCCCACTCACCAAAAAGTAGGTATACTCCATTCTCAGGATTTTGAGAAGATTTGTCCCCAACTTTGTCAACTAGGAAAATCTCCAGATGGGAAATTTTTAATCTTAATCATGGGAGTCTTGGGGCAGAAGCATCATTCTGCCAGTTAAACAAGACACTGTGTGCCAGGGACCAGTCGTCATAGACTTGGACATCCAGAAACAGTTGCTGGTACAAACAAGGGATTCAAATCTGGAAATGGGTAAAGTCTTGATCTAGCTAGTTGGGGAAAATAGAAGCCTGTCATATACTTGAGCTGAAAGCTTACTCCAGCTGAGAAAAAAATTTAAATGTGGAAAAGAAGTGTCTTGCAAAAAAGTGGGCCCTAGGGACACTCTGATAATAATTATTATTTTAAACTGATCTCAAAGCATGCCCTCCTTACCTAGATGACAAGTAAGGGGATTGTTTCTTGCTCTTCAAGATTTTACATTTCCATGGTACATAGACTTGGAAGAGAGCATCAGAATGAGAATGCCATTTTTTGGCCGAGGTGTCCAGACCCCTAACCAGGAATGAGTGGCGTGGGGTATGCATAGAATTATCCTTAGTCTGGGTTAAGAGGAGATTAATATGGGAGAGCAGATATTCCTGCCTATAAAAAAAAAAAAAACAGTAGAGCTCAAAGGGACAGTGTGGTGAAGGTGTATGTGCATCCTTGATCCCTGTGAAAGCTGACACAGGGTGCACTGAAAGGTTCACATGCATTTTGGATTTTCCTGGTTGGTGAGGCTGCTTTGTTATATTTCCAGCATGTGCTGAATCTAACACACATTTCTGCCTTCTGTTTGAAAGCTGTGAATTGTGGTGACAAGAAGCTGTTGTTTGTTTGCAATAAAGCCAAAACAAAAGCCTGTATTTGTTTTACTGTTTGTTTACTGAGAAATAAAGCATATTTTAAGTTTACCAAACTTTCTGGTGGGTTTCTTCCTGTTTTCCTTCTGGGCCTGATATATATATATATATATATATATATATATATATATATATATATATATATATATATATATGTTGTTTAAAACTGTAATTTATGTTTTCTATGGTTTGTCAGGTACATTGAAATTAAGCATATTTTATACTCAATTTTACTATTTTGCTTAACAGCATGTTCCTCTGTAAAGGAGAAACCTGGTTTTATATGAGATATTCTAGAACTTTATGTTCCTTATACTTCATCTAAATGCGAAGCACAAAATGTTGGCTGTATAGTAATTGCTCTTTTATTGCCATGAACATGATTCAGTTTTTATCTTTTTACTCGCTATGCCTACAAATTACAAAACTAAAAGACCATGAATGCTGGGGAATTTAGAAACTTTGAAACTATTTTCACCGCTGGATCAAGTTATAAAGCAACTTTTTAGCTAACAAAATAAAAAAAATACAATTGCTGTAATTTTCTTCCATGCGCATAAATTATATATGCAAGTGAAACTGTTTTAAGCTATGCAAAAACATTGAAGTACATATAGTTTAGGTGTTCATAAACATAAAAAAGAAGATCAAAAAGTGTAACCGCAAAATGCCCACTCTTCTACTATTTGGAGAATAATAGCAGGTTTCAGGAAAAACTGAAGTAGCTGTCAATTTGTTCTCTACAATCTCTTGGTAGGGAAATGCCTGCACATGTAACATAATATTCATAGGTATATTTTCTAAATCCAGTCATACCTATGTAGGTTCTGTACTGATAATCTTTAGTGCACATTAATCATTTTAGTATGACAGTTGGGTAAAGTGGACTCACTGTCTGGTAATGTAGCCCATGTTATACTGTGACAGATGGTGATATCTGGTTCACAACTAGTTGACTTGTTGTTAATAGTTTATATAACTTTTCATAAGAACACATCTTGTAGCTGTTGATGGTAGATTTAACTATGTTGCAGCCACCTATATAGGATTTATGTTGGTAGCAGCTCTGGCCTGTAAACTGACTCCTGGCTGTTATAACACATGGGAAACTGTTTACAATTCCTTATCTGACTCTCATCCTTCAAGTGGAAGTGATTTTGGCAGCTCTAAAGCTGACTGATCCCTTTCATACACACAGTAAACATGCTGCCCCAGGGTCTGACCACCCATCTGTTCATTCCTTGTCTCACTGCTTGTGGTACAGCCACAGTGGGTGTCTCTGCAGTGAGTGAACACAGAAGGTATGAGATTTTAATTTTGGTTTCTGCTGATCAGAAGCTGATCTAGCATGATATGCGCTTCATCAGCTTCAGTGGAGTGCAAGTGTGACCTTAGGGGTATAATGGACCCTTGATGTTTTATCAACCGTACAATCAAACCTGAACATCAAAGGGAATTTGCATTATGCTATCACATAAGGGGCTTGTCAGTCTACAGTATGTGATAGCAATAAAGTTAAAGATGAAATAAACCTTCCTATTCTTTACAGCCAATGAAGCTGCCATCTTAGCCTCTGTTTGATCTGCAGTTGCCATTGTGCTGCACATGTGATCGGTTATGAAACCAGCTTTTTGATGGTTTTGTTTGAGTACAGACCACTGTAATGCCCTGTACATATGATCGGATTTTCCGACAACAAATGTTGGATATGAGCTTGTTGGCTGAAAGTCCGACCATGTGTATGCTCCATCGAACATTTGTTGTCAGACTTTCTGCCAACAAATGTTGGCTAGCAGGTTCTCAAATTTTCCACCAACAAAACTTTGTTGTCGGAATGTCCGATCGTGTGTACACAAGTCTGATGCACAAAAGTTCACGCATGCTCGGAATCAAGCAGAAAGGGCCACACTGGCTATTGAACTTCCTTTTTCTCGGCTAGTCGTACTTCTTGTACATCACCATGTTCACATGCTCGTAATTATTGGCCAACATTTGTGTGACAATGTGTATGAAAGACAATTTAGAGTCAACAACCTTCAAACAAAAATCCACGGTTTTGTTGTCGGAAAGTCCGATCATGTGTACGGGGCATAAGAGTTATCATTCCCAGCATGACTTGAATGTATCCGTTTTGGAAACAGTTAAATTAATAGGTTAAGTTTTGCTTTAGGTGAAAAAGTTTAGAAAACTAAAGTTATCTAAAATCAATTTGAGTGTAAACATGAGCATAAGGTGCACTAACCTATACAAATGATGATTGGTTCATGCATATAAGCTATTGCCATGCACACTTGAGTGGGAACAATAATTCTAGGGCCATCAGTCATGTTAGCTGATTTTGTTACCTTTGTCGCCCTGGAGCAAAGAAGTCTAAAGCTGAATTCCATCTTTTTTTTTTTTACTAGAACTGAATGGAAAGATCAATGCCAGCATAGAATATACCTCTGTACCATGTTGCTCTGTAGTCTGCAGATCCTCTCATATTCTGGGTTTAGCTGTGGCTTTGTGTCATGTGACACTCTGTATATCCTGCTGATAGATGCTGTCCCTTCCAAAGCCCCTTCCTACAGCAGCTAGAGTCTGCAACACCCCCCTTTGTAGTCTTTCAGACTCTGCAAATGACGTAACTTCCTTTAGAGCTCTGTTAGTGGGTGGGATTGAATACATCCTAATTGGCATTCAATCTTGCCCAGGCACAACTAGAGGAAGAGTCCAAACCTCCCAAGTCCCACCTCACAGATCACAGCATTATTCAAGAAGGTAACACCTTTATACACAGCCTAGTTCTGAAAGCTAGCTGTGCTGCTTCTTGGCGAGATTGCATTGATCACAATTATAATTAAATCCTGTCCAGTTATATATGCCAACCAGTGTGAACAGGGAGAGTCCCAACCCTCATATCCCGCCCTCTCAGAGGCCTGCTTTAGGTGAAGTGATTAATTTACATATAAAAACAACACCTTAATTAAAAACCTCCCATAGCCCTTCCTATGTAGTCTTGCAGTAAGCCATCATTCTTTGGCTTATATGCTCCAAAAAAGGAATAAAGGAATGACGCAGGAGGAGGTATGACACATTTACACCTTTCACCACCCACATGAAGGCCCAGAAACACCCACAGTGACCCCAGGAAACACCCACGACAACTCCCGAGCTGATACACGTAACTCCCATAGCCCGCCCTGAAACTACAGAGGCTCAAAGGATCATGTAACATGTAGTATCAAGACTGGAAAAGGAAGGAAACAAGGAAGTCAGGAAGAGGAGTGATATCACAGACACAGAAGCCTGCTGTATATAGCCAAAGGAGGTAAGTTACACACAAACTGACAATGGGGTTGTGATCAATTTACATACACAATGCATCTGTTGTTTTGAGGAGGGAAAGCTGGAGTTCTTCTTTAAGGCTTCACAGGTTTGGTATTTATTTACTCAATGCAACTTAATTTGTTATATTTTACCCCAAAAAAGGGGGTATTATATTGTGTGCACTAAATTAACTTTAGTGTGTTTTTACACACTAAAATATGGGTTTAAAAAAACAGTTGTGTGAAAAAAAAATTGCCACTATTTTATTTTTCAGGGTCTCTGTTTAAAAAAAAAATATTTTGTGTGTTTTACCTAATCTTCTGGTTAGATATAAAATGTGCATTAACATGTGTGCCAAAAAAACAAACAAAAAAACAGGATTAAAGTGCATATACAGCCATTTTTGTTCTTTTATTTTGATGGAATGGGGAATGGGTGAGACCCTTCCTATTTTTTTTTGTCTTTCTGTCCTAGAAATGAAGCCAAACCTAAGAGCAAATCTCTTCAAAGCAAGGGAAAACAGGAGTCCATGCAATATTCCCCTCTCTATTTATTTTCTTGTCTTGCAAAGTGAAAATTCCCCTGCAAAGTGAACAGTCTATGAATCTTAGTAAAACAATCACATAGTTTTTAGTACTGGGAAGGATTTAGTAATGAAAAAATATCAAAAACCCGATGTCCATTGGTTTTGCTCAGAGGGACCTCTCCCATCAGCTGGATCCTGGTCCGCGGAAGCCCAGCCTGTCCAAGATGGCAGCCACGGCCACACGAGGCACAGACTCAGAGACTGAGGACTCTATAGCTGATCAAGACACTGCAAGCACCTCAGACCTTCTCCCAGAGAATGCCATAGTGAGTAACCCACATCAGGCTGCTCGTTCCCCTGCATCCACCGAATCACTGATTGGGAGGACATTGGAAGGCCTCATCCTAACACCCATGAGTGATATTTTGGCTAGCCCAGATACATGTGAGAATGGGGCCCACAACTATCCTCTTACGTCTACTGACTTTCCTTCCATGTTCTCAGCATTTTCTAAAATGTTATAAAAGGGGCCTGGCCCAAACAGCTGCCCAGATCACCTCCTCCATTCATGCTGATCTGAATTTGTGTGCAGGGATCAAGGTCATGGAAAAGAAAGCTGATCAAACTGTGGTCAGAATTAATCAAAACACTTCCAGAATACAGGATCTCCAGGATCACCTAGAGACCGCACTGTCCAAAATAGATGACCCTGAAAACAGATGCAGACGCTATGATTTCAGAATCAGAGGTCTCCCTGAATCGGTAAAAGAAGTTAACCCAGTAATCCGCTCCTTTAATAAGGACTTAATCCCTGACATCCCAGAGCACTGCTTGGAGCTAGACAGGGTGCACAGAGCCCTGCAACCACTACGCACGGATGATCTTCCAAGAGATTTTATAGTCAAACCCCACTTTTACTCTGTAAAAGCAGAGGTGATGAAACTGTTCTGAAATTCAGACAGGCTCAAAATTCTGGGTCATCAGATCCAGGTCTTTGCGGACCTCTCTCCTTATACTTTTCAAAAACGTTGCTCTCTGAAAAAAATACCTCCGAATTTTTTTTATACTTTGCATTTCTTTAAAATAGATTCACTGCTGGTGCGGAAACTGTAGATTTTCAGCCATTAGTTCTTACTAAGGCCCCTTTCACACTTGTGCAACTTGACCTGCAACTTGGGTTTGCACAGTTGCATGACAAGTCGTACCCCATGATTTCCAATGAGTACCATTCATATCTGTGTGACTTCAAGTCGCAGAGACTTCAAAGTAGTCCCTGCACTATTTTGGTCTGACTTTGATGTGACTTGAGATCCATAGACCTCAAGATCACAAGGATTGCTTCAAGTCACGTCAAAGTCGTGGCAAAATTGCTTTAAAATCACAGCAAATTGTGGCAAAATCACAGCAAAGTCATGTGTCTTTTCGGTCGCACAAGTGTGAAAGGGGCCTAACTCAGGGGTGACTTACTTCCACATTGCAATTTGTTTGTTCATCCCAATAAAGAAATCTGAGTATGGATTTGTTGCTCTTATACTTTGCAATGAGCAGAATTCATGCAACAAGGTGCCTGACCTGAGTCAAGCTGTCTTCAGAAATATAGGCATAGTAATTTTTTAAGTTCGCATCATGATGGGATTTGGGCTTACATTGAGGGCATCAATCTGATATCAGTTTAAGACGGTTATGAGAATATTTAGAATTCACTGACTGGTGCATTTTGACCTTCTCCTGACCTACATCTTGACCTACATTTGACACTCTTCAAGTGGGTTTTACATTTCAAAGTCTTTTATGGGTATGCAAAACCCATTTAAAGCAGAGTTCTACCCAAAAATGGAACTTCCGCTTTAAATGATGGTGATCCCCTGACATGCCACATTTGGCATGTCATTTTTGGGGGGAAGCAGAAACCCTTTTTTAGAGGCATCCAGCTCCCACTTCCTCCTGGGGCTCCGCGGCGCAGGATGGAAGTTCACCTCTCCCCCTCCCTCCCTGAAATCTTCTGGGACATGTCACAGGTCTCATAAGATTGCCCGGCCATTCATAGCGTGCAGTGGGGCTTGTGCAGTGTGTGCCCAGCTGTGAAGTCACAGCTGGGCACCCACAGTAAGAATGCTCGCACCATGGAGAGGAGGGGGAGAGGAGCGAGGCTTCGTACGCCCGCATCGCTGGACCACGGGATAGGTGAGTGTCTGATTATTAAAAGTCAGCAGCTAGACTTTTTGTAGCTGCTGACTTTTAATTTTTTTTTTTCAGCGGAACTCTGCTTTAAAGTTAACTAAAGCCCATCAACACGGGCACCAATAATGTTTTTTTTCTCCCTAACATTACTGAATAATAGATAACTTGAAATTTCCAGTAAGGAATTATTTTTGATAAATGAAAAGGTTTATGGCTTATAAAAATGCTTCTCATACTGGAAAGTGTATGGCATTTTAAAATGTCACGACTAAATTGATGAAATGATCACTACCCTGGAAACCAACACTTGCTTTAACTGGCAGAGCCCTACACATACTACATACTGTATATTGTGGTCTGCAACATCATCAAATCAACATGATGATGTCGTCATGAAGACAACTGATACATTTTCTTAATTGAACCATAAGTCTGTATGAGGAGTTTTTGTATGGGTAGGCCTTGGTGACCTTAATTTACAACAGAGGTGACTGGAAACCTTTCAACCTAAGCAACAGTTTTGGCCACCAGTTCACAATCTTGGGGAGCTGGAGAGGAAACAGAGAAGGGAAAACAAAATGATGTGTCATAGAAGACCTCAGGTACCAGGAAAGCTTAGCTGAACTGAATTTATAATCCTTTGAATATTTAAACCTTAGGTTTCTTATTGGGATACAGCACAATACACATGCATAGTTAAGTGTAATGATGTGTATCTGATTGCTGATGTAAAAATCTTCCCTACTGTGCCTCCTTCAGAGCCACTGACTACTGTCCTGAGCTTCTGTTTTCTGGAGCTGGAGCTGTGAGAGTTCACAGCAGCACTTGCTACAGAGAAAAGTTGTGCCACTCATACTGCCATTCAAAGACCCTGTTCAATCAACTGCTCCTCCTCCATTCACAGAATGTGATGCATTGGGGGACAATTATAGTAGAAGTTCTATGAATGGCAGAGAAGGCAGAAGTGGATGGATGAGTGGTCAAACTTTTCTCTGTAGCATCAGATGCTATTAACTTTCACAGTGGTAGATGTCAGCCACTCAGGGCAGTATCAAGCAACTCTGAAGGAGGCACAATAGGGAAGATTTTTATGGGAGGCATCCTCCTGCAGGCAATGGAATACATGCCATTACAGATAACTAATATGTATGATGCTGTATCTCTCCAAACAATACTAAACTTCAGCTTCAGAGGGTATGATCACCATGTATACCTACATAAATGGCCCTTATAGTGGACTTGGTATTTGAACTAGGTATTTACTTTAAGGCCATTACAAAGGACAAGGAGACACTTTGATACTGAATGGAAAGAGGTTTAACCTCTGCATATAGAAACGCTTATTCACAGTAAGAGCAGTGAAAATGTAAAACAAGTTCCCTAAGGAAATAGTTCCATCCAGCTTGGTTAGTTGTTTAAAAAAAAATGCTGGATGCATTTCTGAATAGACAGAATATAACTGTCTATAAACATTTTCAAGTAATAACATTTTCAAGCAATAACAGGGATTATTCATACAGGAAATATCAAAATGCTTTAGGGCATCAGGAAGGATTTTTTTCCCCCGGTGGAGCAAAAGTGGGTATAGGGTTCTGCATATTGAGATTTTTCATTATTATTTTTTTATTGGTTGAACGATGGTCTTGTGTCATTTTTCAACCTATGTAACTGTGTAACTGGCTCCCAATATACTGCTAAAGGTGAAAGAGGTACTGTACCCTGAATGTTAAAGAGGTTGTATACCATTTTTTTTTTAACTTTTACCTACAGGTAAGCCTATAATAAGGCTTACCTGTAGGTAAAATTAATATCTCCTAAACCTGTATGGTTTAGGAGATATTTACTTTGCATGCAGCCGCTGATGTCAGCGGCACATGCACTGTGAAGGCCCGGCTGAAGGTCTGGTAGACACTGCCGGACCCTGCCGGGATGAAGACTCCCGCACACATGAGCAGGAGTGACGTAATCGTGGCTTCGGCCACTCACAGCGCCGGAGCCGCGATACCCAGAAGAAAGATAGAGGGAACATGTCAGCTCCCTCGGCGTGGACCGGGATCAGATGTCGATGCTTCGTTCTAAGGTGAGTATTTTATAATGAGCTAGAATGCGCTGCATACTAGCTAATTATGCCTTTGCCTTGCAGGTTTTTTGTTTAAAAAAATAAATAAATAAATCTGTGGGGTATAAAACCACCTTAATTGGCTTCTTGGCTTTTACAAAGTCTAACAGTGTAAGCTTTCACAAAAAGAGATGCTACTTATTTATTATATATTTTTACCAATATGTGTTGTTAATAATGTTTACTCTTCATCCTACTGTAATATGAATGTACATTAGTGGTATTAAACACTAGATGGCAATGCAGCATGGTACATTGCTTTTGTTACAATAATGATAATAATAAACACTCCTTTATTGTTAACTTTTGGTTTCACTTCTTGTAAAGTAATACCCATAATAATAATAACAATAATAATCATAATAATAATAATAATAATAATAATAATAATAATCGTGCCTAAAAAAAATCCTAGGCTTCGTCTTCATTGTCATCATACATATAGGTGTCATCATACTATTGGTCTAAATATTCCATAGTGGTACATGATTCAATCAGTAAGGAATAGGGTTTTCTAATTTTGTAGACAATGGGGTTTATTTACTAAAGCTGCAGATTGCAAAATCAGGCTCACTTCTGCAGAGAAACCAATCAGCTTCCAGGTTTTATTGCCAAAGCTTAATTGAACAAGCTGAAGTTAGAAGCTGATTGGCCAACATGCATAGCTGCACCAGATTCTGAGTGCACCAGCTTTAGTAAATCAACCCCAATGCTCCTTAAAAGGTGCACTGAACAGTACACACTTTCAGACTTTCATTTACTGCATCCTCTGAAAGCAGATAAACTGCATTGTTCTTTTTCCCCATTTAAGGTTTGAATCGAAACAGGTTGTATTTTTAAAGCTTGCTTTTCAAACAGAAGGTATGGCTTGCAATAACTTCTCTTCATTTTATCACTCATGATTGGCTTTCTTCAGCTCTCCATTTGCTGCACCATGACAAATGTACAGACATTATATTTTGAGGAGTAAGTCACTATGCTTTGTTTTGTCTTCTCCAAATGTTTTTTTCCAAGCAATGGTTAGTGACATTTGAAGTGCAGGCATACAAATTTGATCATACATGGAAAACCAAACACAAACAATGGTAATAGAGTCTACTTTTTTTGCTATGTGTTAACCGCTTCAGCCCCGGAAGATTTTACCCCCTTCCTGACCAGAGCGTTTTTTCCGATTCGGCACTGCGTCGCTTTAACTGACAATTGCGCGGTCGTGCGCCGTGGCTCCCAAACAAAATTGACGTCCCTTTTTTCTCACAAATAGAGCTTTCTTTTGGTGGTATTTGATCGCCTCTGCGATTTTTATTTTTTGCACTATAAACAAAATAAGAGCGACAATTTTGGAAAAAACGCATTATTTTTTACATTTTGCTATAATAAATATCCCCCAAAAATATATTAAAACATTTTTTTTTCCCTCAGTTTAGGCCGATCGCATTCTTCTACATATTTTTGGTAAAAAAAAAATCGCAATAAGCGTTTATTAATTGGTTTGCGCAAACGTTATAGCGTTTACTAAATAGGAGATAGCTTTATGGCATTTTTATTAATAATTTTTTTTTATTTGTAATGGCGGCAATCAGCGATTTTTATTGTGACTGCGACATTATGGCGGACATGTCGGACATTTTTGACACATTTTTGGGACCATTGTCATTTATACAGCGAACAAATGCACTGATTACTGTGTAAATGACACTGGCAGTGAAGGGGTTAACCACTAGGGGGCGGGGAGGGGTTAAGTGTGTCCTAGGGAGTGATTACTAACTGTAGGGGGATGGGCTCTGTGTGTGACGTCACTGATCTCTGCTCCAATGACAGGGAGCAGAGATCGAGTGACACTTGTCACTAGGCAGAACGGGGAGATGCTGTTTACAACGGCATCTCCCCGTTCGTCCTCTCCGTGAGGCGATCGCGGGTATCCCCGCGGCGATTGAGTCCGCGGGACCCGCGACTCGGCTCACGGAGCACCCGGCCGGCACGCGCGCGTCGCCGGCGGCGCGCACGCAATGGCACAGCGGGGAATTCAAATGGACATACAGGTACGCCCATTTGCCCAGCCGTGCCATTCTGCCGACGTACATCGGCGTGCGCCGGTCGGGAATCGGTTAATGTATATAAATTCTACACTCTCCTGTAACATCAGGCTTGAGCTTCTGTCATAGGAGCCTGCGTAGTTTAACCACTTCAATACAGGGCACTTTCCCCTCTTCCTGCCCAGACCAATTTTCAGCTTTCAGTGCTGTTGCATTTTGAATGACAATTGCATGGTCATGCAACACTGTACTCAAACAAAATTTTTTTATTATTTTTTCCCACACAAAGAGTTTTCTTTTGGTGGTATTTGACAACAGTGAAGCATGGTGGTGGTTTTTCATCTGCAGGAACAGGGCGACTGGTTGCAATCAGGGAAAGATGAATGCGGCCAAGTACAGGGATATCCTGGACAAAAACCTCCAGAGTGCTCAGGACCTCAGACTGGGCCGAAGGTTTATCTTCTAACAGGACAATAACCCTAAGCACACAGCTAAAATAAACAAGGAGTGGCTTCACAACAACTCTGTGACTGTTCTTGAATGGCCCAGCCAGAGCCCTGACTTAAACCCAATTGAGCATCTCTGGAGAGACCTAAAAATGGCTGTCCACCAACATTTACCATCCAACCTGACAGAACTGTAGAGGATCTGCAAGGAGGAATGGCAGAGGATCCCCAAATCCAGGTGTGAAAAACTTGTTGCAACTTTCCCAAAAAGACTCATGGCTGTATTAGATCGAAAGGGTACTTCTACTAAATACTGAGCAAAGGGTCTGAATACTTAGGACCATGTGATATTTCAGTATTTCTTTTTCAATAAATCTGCAAAAATGTCAACAATTCTGTCTTTTTCTGTCAATATGTAGTGCTGTGTGTACATTAACAATGTAAGTGAAAAATTTAAGGGGGTTTGAATACTTTCCGTCCCCACAGCGGCATTTACTTAGATTATCCAATCATGTTCTAAGAGGCACAATCCTGTTTTACATCCCTGTATTTGATTTAGTATATATAATAATATACAATATGATATTATTTACTAAGCCAAGTTAGTGTTCAGCTTACTAAATGCTACAACTTTAATATATCAATTTCACAATGTACATATATACATTGAAACCATAGTCTAGGTTTGTAAACTCATCATATTGG
This sequence comes from Aquarana catesbeiana, assembly GCF_042186555.1. Lineage (NCBI taxonomy): Eukaryota > Metazoa > Chordata > Amphibia > Anura > Ranidae > Aquarana > Aquarana catesbeiana. Next base: position 619,143,256 of record NC_133325.1, on the reverse strand, counting down.
GCATTATGCATTAACAGTGTCTGAAAGGAAAATGCAGTATTTTTTTACTGCAGATAGCTAGATGCTTGATCAGATGTTTTCTGAAAAGAGCTGGCAATGTGACTTTTGAGACCGGATGATTATCATAATAAAGGTATTTTCTGTTTAAAAATGTTCAGAGTAATGATTCCTGTTACAAAATTGTTAATGTGCCACCAAAGTGGAAATATCAGTTTAAATGAAAAGTTTCTATCTGCTTGGGACCCTTTTTGTGGGCAAAGCAAGGTCCCCAACTCATGGAACATTTTTGAAAAAAAACGATGGGACACCCTTCCTGCTGTTAATTGTTTGTATGACCCTCTATACAGAATCACATGTGTGGCTGTACAGCAATACCAGATTCCTCCAGCAGATGAGCTCTCTAAAGGTGAGAAACTAAATATGTGGGCAGCCACTGAAAAACATAAATTCACTTTAATCCTTCCTTAAAATTATCACATACTCATCATTCTTTGTTCCTCTAGCCCTCTGTTCAACCACTGGGAATAGGGCAAGTCCCTGTGTAGACACTGGGGTTGACTTTCTAAAACCGAAGAGTACAAAATCTGTTGCAGCTGTGCATGTTAGCCAATCAGCTTCTAACTTCAGCTTGTTCAATTAACCACTTGTCGACCGGGCCATAGACAAATTACATCCTAGTCGGCAAGTGGAATACCAGGGTTATGGCTACAGTAATATGCCATATCCTCATATTGTTTTTTTTCAGCTGCTGATTCTCTACAAGATAAAAGTGATCCAAGTGGTGAATTAACCATTGGATCACTTTTAGAAGGGTCCAGGAGGGGTGACCCCCTCCTGCAGCTTCCCAGTGATTCCTAGGCTTACCTGACCTGACCAGTCGGTGAAGCCCGGAACCCATCCAGTGGCACCGATGGTTTGCAATAGAGATGAGTGAAGGCAAGATGGTCACTTCCAGTTCTTCCGGCTTGTAAACAAGGCTTTTTTTTCTTAAAGCAAAAGATCAAAAAAATGTTTTTTTATCTTTTGCTTTTAAAGGTGGAGGAGACATTTGGAGTCTTATAGACCCCAGATTTCTCCACAAACAGGACCTGTCATGGCTGTATAGCTATCGCAAGGGATGTTTACATTTATTGTGATAGCAATAAAAGTGATAAAAAAATAAAAATGTAGGGATGTAAAAATAAAAAGGTTGAATAAAGTATATTTTTAAAAAATGAAAGCACCCCCTCCCCCAGTGCTCGTGCACAGTGATGAACACATACATAGACCACGCCCGCATATAAATGGTGTTCAAACCACACATGTGAGGTATCGCTGTTTAATGTCAGAGGTAGAGCAATAATTCTAGTACTATACCTCCTCTGTAACTCTAAACTGGTAACTTGTAGAACATTTTAAAGAGTCGCCTATGGAGATTTTCAAGTACCGTAGTTTGTCGCCATTCCATGAGCATGCACAATTTTAAAGCATGACATGTTGGGTATTTATTCACTCGGGCATTACATAAACTTTTATATTTTACAAAAAAAGTGGGCTATATATTGTGTTTCTTTTAACTCATTAAAGTGTATTTTTTCCAAAATAATTTTGTTTGAAAAATCACTGCGCAAAAACTGTGTGACATAAAAAAATTGCACGAACCGCTATTTTATTACCTAAGGCCTTTGCTAAAAAATATATCTATCTATAGATAGATAGATAGATAGATAGATAGATAGATAGATAGATAGATAGATAGATAATGTTTGGGGGTTCTAAGTAATTTTCTGGCAAACAAACACTGATTTTTACATATATGATAGATGTGTCAGAATTGGCCCAGTAGGCAAGTAGTTAAGCTTTGACAAAATAAACCTAGAAGCTGATCTATGTAGACAAGATTTTGCAGTCTACAGTTTTAGTAACTTGACCCCTATGAGTTGTTCAAGTCATACCTTAAAAATGAACAATGGATTCTCACCATGTAACAGCATTGGTGCTTTTTGGCTTAGTGCTGTCACATGCTCCACCATTCCCAGAAGTATTGAGTATTTTCTTTACTCCTGAAAGCTGAATGGAGCTGCGGCGTAATGAACGAAAAGTGAGTATGTGTTGTTTGGGAGAGGAGATCAAATTCCTATTAAAAGTTGAAATTGAGAGCCCCTGGAAGGGGCACTACTTGAAGAAACCAAAAGTAATTTGGACCTTTTAACATATAAGTTTGTCTATTCAAATGCACTAATTATTGTCATACTTTTAAAGAGTAAATTATATTCACCCTCAGCTCTTGGCTATCAAAGTACATGCAGCATGAATTAACAAGTAAAACAACATTTTACTTTTTCAATTTAATGTAAAACAAGATAATGTCTTGTTTGTTTATTAAGAATGTTTTCACTGGTTATTGAACTTTATAGAAAAATGAGAGACATTTTTAATAGTTTCCATTTCCAACCATGTAATTTAGAACATCACTAAAACCTTTTCATAGTACTGCAGTCTGCACACTGCACTGCAGAAAGGCTGCAGTTTGGAATGCTAAATCCTGTTATTAAAACCTTCAGTGAAAATATTTACTGTTCCCTATTGCAGCAATGAGTGTATCTTTATTTTAATTCAATGCAAAAGAAAAAAAAATCCTGCAAGGTTAAAGGAAAATATTATCCAGGCAGTAATGCAAAAATATGCTTGAACAAAAATTATGCAGGAAGAAAGCTGTTGTCCTAGGATGGTTTTGGTTAATGGTCTTGGTGTTCTTCCATAAAATATCAGCATAAAATGTTCTGTTTATTGATCAAGTATACGTTTTACATTAATTATATTTATCCTATATAGCTTACAGCAGTAGTTTTGCTAACGCTGATAGCTTGCACAATCAATAAATGCAAATAAGCTGTTTTACACCATTCAATATAGAATAATTACAGCATGCAAGTTTAAAACACAAACTACATGGTAAAAATGGATCAGGTTGTGAAACTGAAAACAGAGAGTCATAACACCAAACCTAAGTAAGAACAACATAAATACAGAATGTATCAATCTTTTTCTGTATTTAATTTGTTAATGTGTAGCTCCTTTTATTTTAAATGCATTTTAGGGACAGAAAGAATAATGTTGCTAAAAATGACCACACTCTTGTCCACAAAAATACACACACACACACACACACACACACACACACACACATATATCCTGTATACACAGTATATACACACATACAATATTATGTCAAATGATGATCAACCAACATCTGTGTTATGCCCTGTACACACGGTTGGACTTTCCAATGGAATATGTACGATCGGAATTGTTGTCGGAAATTCCAACCGTGTGTGGGCTCCATCAGACTTTTTCCATCGAAATTTCCGACACACAAAGTCTGAGAGCATGCTATAAAATTTTCCGACAACAAAATCCGTTTACGTAAATTCCGACCATGTGTGGACAATTCCGACGCACAAAGTGCCACGCATACTTAGAATAAATTAAGAGATGAAAGCTATTGGCTACTGATCCGTTTATAGTCCCAACATACATGTTTTACATCACCGCGTTCAGAACGATCGGATTTTCCGACAACTTTGTGCGACCGTGTGTATGCAAGACAAGTTTGAGCCAACATCCGTCAGGAAAAAATCCATGGATTTTGTTGTTGGAATGTCCGATCAATGTCCGATCATGTGTACAGGGCATTAGAGTCCAAAAATTTTCAGTGAAGTTTTACCACATGCATCCATCCATCATTGAAAAGCAACTCACTGTAAGGATATTAGCCCATGCCACTGGTAGGTCAATATGCACTCAGTTTTGATGAGCAATGGACACACATAATCCAGAATTACCTTCCAAATGATAATCATTTAGATCTACTAATTCAGCAGGAACTCTCAGTCTCAGAGGGAAGAAAAAAATCTATTTCAATTGTGGTATTCTGTTAAAAGTAGTGGTGGTTTAAAAGCAGATAAAAAGGCCACTTGCATGGTAACAGTGCAACAAAGCATTATATAACGTATAAGGCATACGTTAAATCTCTTAGCCAGAGCATGAAATGTGCCCTTCCCTTATGCTCATTGAGGAGCATGATGCTGTACGTTGTAGCACAATGACATAATCAGTCTCTACCCTACACATTTCATTATCAAGGTGAACTTTGGGGTCTGGATGTAATTGCCTTGATGACAAAATATGTAGTTCTCTGATTACAATATTTTCTACAGTGTATGGCAGCATGCACCTTGACCAGAGTAAGGTATGGAACCCTGTGTGAATTTCAGGCTCTGGTTAGGAGATTTCACTTTTGTTAACAGATGCACTGTTAACATATGATTGACCTTTTTTCCACTATTAATCAGCAATACATTTTAACAGAATTTCCTAATTGGAAGTACTTTTTATCTCTTCCATCCAGTGATGTTTAGCATATTTATAAGCTTATCATCTTGGAGATATCTGTAGAAGTTTCTTGTCTACTGTTGATTATTAATGAGCCCATATTGACCTGCTATGAGCATGGGGGGGTTGGGGGGGTTGTCATTCTTGATCAGTGATCTGATTTCCACCTATGGAGGCTTGTGATGATATTTTACAAACATTTTTAAATTCTAGCACATAGACTATATTACCAAAAGTATTGTGACGCCTGCCTTTACACGCACATGAACTTAATGGTATCCCTGTCTCAGTCCATAGGGTTTAACATTGAGTTGGCCCACCATTTGCAGCTATGACAGCTTCAAAACCTTTGGGAAGGCTCTCCACAAGGTTTAGCAGTGTGTCTATGGGAATGTTTGACCATTCTTCCAGAAGCACGTTTGTGATGTCAGGCACTGGTGTGGACGAGAAGGCCTGGCTCGCAGTCTCTGCTCTAATTCATGCCAAAGGTGTTCTATCTAGTTGAGGTCAGGACTCTGTGCAGTCCAGACAAGTTTCTCCACCCCAAACTCACTCATCCATATCTTTATGGACCTTGTTTGTGTACTAGTGTGCAGTCATGTTGGAACAGGAAGGGGCTATCCCCAAACTGTTCCCACAAAGTTAGAAACATGAAATTGTCCAAAATGTCTTGGTATGCTGATGCCCTAATAGTTCACTTTACTGGAACTAAGGGGCCAAGCTCAACCCTTGAAAAACAAACCCACACAATATTCTCCCCTCCACAGAATGATTTGGACCAGTGCACAAAGCAAGGTCCATCAAGACACGAATGAGCGAGTTTGGGTTGGAGGAACTGGTCCTCACCTCAACCCGATAAAACACCTTTGCGATGAATTAGAGCAGAGACTGTGAGCCAGGCCTTCTCGTCCACATCAGTGGCTGACCTCACAAATATGCTTCTGGAAGAATGGTCAAACATTCATATAGACACACTACTAAACAGTCACAGATCAGCTGCGGAGCTGATCTGTGTCTCACCTTTACTGCTGTAGGCCGGCTGGCACCTGTTGTTCCACTAGCTTGTGTTCAGCTCTGTTCACTCTGCAGCTACGGGTGTCGCCGGCCACACCTGTTGCCTAATATATGATTCCTTCCTGCTACTTCCTGTCCAGCCCCTCATGTGCTTCCCTATTTAATTCCCTTTCAAACCTGCTACTGGTTGCTTGAGCAACATTTGTTTCTGAGCCCCCTTCGTATAACCTGCCTTAAACCTGACCTCTTGTGAACTGATCTCTTGTGGCTTGTTCTGATTACGTTGTCTGCAGCCCGCCCTGACCTTGGCTTGCTATCCGGCTCTCCTTTTGCTTCATCCATCCATCCTTGTCTGACAGTGTCTTCTGGTACTTCCCTATTGAGCAGGGTGAACCCGGGGGTCGTGACCTGGGGTCAGCATGCAGCTAAGCCCAAACCCTTGTGAGGGGGTCCCTGGCAGAATACCAGCTGGCCCTTAGACTCCACACCCTGGGGGATCCCATGTCACCTGCTCACCTGTGGGCTCACTTTAAGTAGTACCGTGACATAAACCTTGTGGACAGCCTTCCCAGATAAATTGAATCTGTTATAGCTACAAAGGGTGGGCCAGCTCAAAATTGAACCCTACGGACTAAGACTGGGCTGTCATTAAAGTTCATGTGGGTGTAAAGGCAGGCATCCCATTACTTTTGGTAATATAGTATATATTCAAGGACTGCTGTCATTTGATATCATATTGTAGCACAACAGAAACTACAACTGTTGCTTTGGTTACTAAACTGATTGAAAGTATACTGTTGACATATTTGCAGGAACTACTGATTTGGGGTGGGTTTGTGTGTCCCTTGTGTGAACACAAATATGTCAGTGTCCATACATGGCTTCAGTAGAAAATCCTTCTCCATACATCCTGCACCATTATAAAAGGGCTGTGTCTGAGGAAATTGTCATACACATATCATATTTGTAGACTAACTAATCGTGAAATACTCATGTGCTGCAATCTTCTGTCCAATTATATGAAAAGCTAGCTTAAACTAAATAAGTGCAGCACTACAATATTTCACAAACTACTAAACACACAGTATATCATCCTCCTGTGGAAAAAATTATAAAAATAATGTGCTTAAATGTCTATCCACAATAACAATCTTCCACTCAATCCAAAAATTTAAGTCCAAACAAAATGACACTCTAACTATCCCATGTGCTGAAAATCAAATGTCTCTCCGCGATATCACTCGCAATCCACCTTCATTACACCTACACCTTTTGATCACCTTTCCACTTGTGCTCTCACCTGGTTTTAATGACCAATATGTAGGGCGAAACGGAAGGTTTGCTTAACTCCCTTCCTCTACAGCAGCAAAAACCCACCTATCTTCAGTCACATGTTATTTTAGTTGTTTACCAATAGCAAATAACTCTGTTATTGCAAGTATGGGGGTTATGTGACTGGCTCCTGGTCCTATATGACAGTTCTTCTGCTTGATAATGAGCCTAGTGCTGCCATATGGGAAAAGGAAAAGAGCCCTGTATAAACTCCACATCTTTATAAAGTTATTGTTCACCAAGTACCCTCTTGCATGCATTATCTTAAAGCCCAAGCCCCGCTAAAAATAGCGCCTGCATAGCACCTGAAAAAAGCAGCTCCATTCATCCAGTGTGAAAGCCCGAAGGCTGCCAGCAGCTTCTTTGGAGCGGTGAACTCACCGCTCCTCCACTGCTGCTCCCCATTGAAATCAATGGGGCAGCGCTGCAATACCGCCAGTAAAACGCCACTCCAGCGGCATTTTGAGGGTGGATTTAACCCCTTTTCGGCCGCTAGAGGGGAGTTAAAACCACCCCACTAGCGGCCGAATAGCGCTGCTAAAACGACAGTAAAGTGGCGCTAAAAATAGCACCGCTTTACCACTGACGCCCTAGGTGGCTCAGTGTGAAAGGGGTCTTAGTTTAAATCAGTTAAACATATTACAGGAGCATCAAAACAAAAGGTGTTCAATGTCCAAAGTTTGTTTTCTTGCCAAAACAGCTACAGCCTGAGAAGAAAAACCTATCCCTTGGCAGCAGCTACAAAGTTGAACCTTAGCTTTCTTTGGGGAAACAGTACTTGCATTGCAAATGTCTGACATTTCCTTTGTATTGAGACTATCATTTCACCATAGAGAGCAAGGGTCCCTCTCTGATAGAAAGCAAAGCCAAGCCGCTCCAGGTGAGAGCAATCCCACACTTCCACCTCACGGTGCAGGTCCAGTCCGCAATCTGGATAAGAGCCACTGGAGCAAGAAAAGGTTTGACCACACTCACAGGTTTGAAACAAAAGTGAAGACTTTATTGAAGTTAAAAATCATCAGACAACATCATAGACATCTTGACATCAATGCAGACCTGCCAGAGATTAACGTGTTTCACGAATTGGAATTCACTTATCTGACAAACACTTGTAAGTATAACTTATATACTAGTCATTAGGGTTGTGTACATCACTATTTTGTGATTTTTTTTGTAATCAATAGTGACATGTATTGACAGATACAAGCATTATGTACATATACAGTGTAACATAGGTGTGATTGTTATAACATTTTTTGATTACCACTATATAGTGAATTAATATTGAGGATTTTTTGAAAAATATTTGAATGTTTCGTTAGTGGTGTTCTATATAGTGCTTTTTCTCTGATCTGTTAGAACAGCTATCCATAACAGGGAGAAAACTTTTTATACAATTGTTTCCTATACAAAGGAGGACACTGTTTAAAGTTTCTTTCCTTCATTTTATTATATGTGTGTTATTGGTATAGGTTGTAGTTATTTGTGTGTTTTTTGTCTGTTTTGTTGCAAAAACCTCAGATACAAGGGTTAATTGACATAATCAATCACTGGTTGATTTCAGCTGAGTATATGCTATATAAGGGTTATACTTACCAGTGTTTGTCAGATTATGACTAAGCGAATTCCAATTCATAAAACGTGTTAATCTTGCCAAGTCTGCATTGATGTCATGATATCTATGTTGTTGTCTGCTGATTTTTATCTTCAATAAAATCTTCACTTTTGCTTTAAACCTGTAAGTGCGGTCAAACCTTTTCCTGTTCCAGTGGTCCCTCTCTGATAGCAGGGAATCATGTGAAACATGTTGACTATTTTGTAGTGTAAATAAAGCCAGAATGCTAATTAGTTTGGTGACTTATAGATCAATCAGTCATCAATATTGGATTTATGATATGTACCTTGTCTACCTCAAGTAGTGTTGTGGTTTACACTTGTAAAATACTGTAAATAAATAAAATAACTTTTGTACTTTTGCAAAATTATTTGGATATATATATATATATATATATATATATATATATATATATATATATATATATATATATGTGTGTGTGTGTTCTAAAGTGCTATAATACAAACATCCTGTATATACTTTAGAATTGTTTTGAAAATTAAGGATGGCAGCACCCATGAACATGGTAGTAACATCAATGCCTCTTCTTATATAATATTGTAAAAGTATAACTTGTTGGAGAGATAGTAACTGGAAATAAGAAATACAGATGTAGTTCTTCTATATCACGGTGCTAAAATGAATAATAATAAATATATATATATATATATAAATATATATATATATATATATATATATATATATATATATATATATATATATATATATTGTTCTTATTATTATTATCACTATTGTTTAAGGAAAACTATATAATAACAAAATATTATAAATTGTTATCCATATTTATCTATATAAAGAAGAGAGCACATAGTTCTTTATAACAATAATAAATGTAATGTGCTACATCGCCATCTAGTGTTTAATTTCACTTATATTTACATACTGGAATTAATTCAGATTATTTTATTTTCAGGTTGTCTTCAGCATGACTTTAAGAAGTATAACTTCCTTTTCTTAAAGTAAACCTGTACTGAGACAAATATATGGGCTGCTAATTCATTCAGAGCCAGAACAAGCATGCAGAAAGGGCTTAACCTAATTTTCTGCATGCGTGTTCCATAACAGTGACTCAAAAAGTATTGAACTCAGAGAAAAGCTGGTAACTAGCATTTACAAGAGGAGACCAGCAACAGCAGCCTTCATACTGCTCTTATGAAAGATGCATTGAATATGATAAAGAAATGCATAAACTAAAATTACCTATATTAAAATCGTTAATGTCAAAATGATCAGTGGATCCTACAATTTTGACAGCTAAATGTACATACAAATCTTACCTTTTTTTAAATGTCAAGCTCACCTTCACTTATTTCTGGACCATACCTAATGTGATCAGTGACCTCACCAGCCAAAAGGGAGGCAACGAATTGTAGACTAGGGGAACACCAAGACTGGTTATTTAACTTCAGTTGCCTTTACTGTATCTCTGGAGCTACTGATTATCTTGACTGAATGTGATGTCTTATACATTTGTCCATATTTTGCTCAGTTGGAGTTGGCAAGGAATATGACAAGGTTAATTTAAAGCATACCTAAACCCAAAAGCAAAAATGTAATGTGTTGACACTTACAGTCCATAAATATAGTGGCTGCATTATCTTGTTTTTTTCATGCTTTTTTTTCTTTATTTTTACCTGATGTTCCTGCCTGACTTTCTGTCCCAGAGTGGCTACATTCTCTCACCCATGGAATCTATGGAGTGAGACAGGGTTGCCACCAAGACTGGACTTCAAACATGTCCAGCAGTTACATGTGGGGTGATGAGATCTGTAGATTACAGAAGGAATATAACATTGTTTTATGTTTCATCTCACAAGAAGTGACAAAGACAATGCCTGCCTGACAAGTTCCAGAGGTATTGCCTGCCGTTGCTGAAATTATTAGCCTAAAAAAAAAAAAATACTAACACAGCCACCACCATCTAAGGACTGGTAAGCTGCAATGTATCTATTTTTTGTTCTTGGGTTTAGTTATCCATAAAGGCTTGGGTTTAGTAATCCATAAAGTCCATGAAAAACAGTATATACTGTATGGTGAATTATGCAAACATTTTAGTATGTGTAAATCATAAAACATAATTTTAGTAATTGAACTCTTAACCACTTCAGCTCCCGTAGGTTTTACCCCCTTCCTGAATAGGCCATTTTTTGCAATATGGCACTGTGTTGTGACAATTGCACAGGTGTGTGACACGGTACCCAAATAAAATTGATTTCCTTTTCTTCCCACAAATAGAGCTTTCTTTTGGGTGCTATTTGATCACCTCTGTGGTTGGCAGTGATCAGAAATTTTTAGTGGGACTGCGACATTGTGGCAGACAAATCTGACTCTAAATGACACTTTTTGGGGACCAGTGACACTAATACAATCATCAGTGCTAAAAAAATGCACTGCCACTGTATAAATGACACTAGCAGGGAAGGGGTTAACATCAGGCAGTGGCATTGCTATGGGGATGCGGGGGGTGCGGCCTGCACCGGGTGACACCTGCCAGAAGGGTGACACTGGGGCCGCCGCTAAGAGCTATAGCTTGCAGCGGAGTGGCGCGAGCAGGGCATTCAGCCATGCGGGGAAGGCTGCCTTAACACTCCCCAGCTGTCACTCGGGGATCTCCAATATCTCCCTTGGCAGCCAGATTAGGTGGGCGGAGCTGGGGGTGTGGCCACCTGCTCCACACCTCCCACAGACCCCTTCACACTGATCCCACAGCTGAAGGAGATAGAGCCGAGGACACAGCCCGCCCACCCGCCCGGGTCTTCATCTGCAAGCATAAGGTATGGTATAAGTTACTGCACAGCACACTGTCACACACCCCTACCTGCCATGTACCACCCCAAACCTGCCCTGTGCCAACCCCAACCTGCCCCGTGCCAACCCCAACCTGCCTTGTACCAACCCCAACCTGCCCTGTGCCACCCCAAACTGCCCTGTACCACCCCCAACCTGCCCTGTACCAACCCCAACCTGCCCTGTACCACCCCAAACTGCCCTGTACCACCTCCAACCTGCCCTGTACCACCCCCAACCTGCCCTGTGCCACCCCAACCTGCCCTTTACCAACCCCAACCTGCCCTGTACCACCACAAACTACCCTGTACCACCCCCAACCTGCCCCGTGCCACCCCAACCTGCCCTGTACCACCCCCAATCTGCCCTGTGCCACCCCAAACTGCCCTGTACCACCCCCAATCTGCCCTGTGCCAACCACAACCTGCCCTTTACCACCACAAACTGCCCTGTACCACCCACAACCTGCCCTGTACCACCCCCAAACTGCCCTGTGCCACCCCAAACTGCCAATATACCACCCCAACCTGCCACTATACCACTCTTTAATACCCTAACCTGCCCTGTGTAACCCCAACCTGCCCTGTGCCACCCCACCTGCTCTGTACTACCCCCAACCTGCCCTGTACCACCCCAAACCTGCCCTGTACCACCCTCAACCTGCCTTGTACCACCCCCAACCTTCCCTGTGCCACCCCTAATCTGCCCTGTACCGCCCCAAACTGCCCTGTACCACCCCAAACTGCCCTGTACCACCCTAAACCTGCATTGTACCACCCCCAACCTGCCCTGTACCACCCCCGAACTGCCCTGTTCCACCCCAACCTGCCAATATACCAATCCAATCTACCCCATACCACCCCAACCTGCCACTATACCACTCTATAATACCCTATGAACAATTAGGAGAAGAAAAGTGGGACTAAATGAAGCATGTCATTGAGGCTAAGGAAATTGCATGTGAATGAATAAGATTGATTTGGATTTAATTTGATGTCATTAACTCCTAGGGGTAGTTCATGATTATTAAGCATAAACTGATAAAGTTATAAATAAATTGGAGTACAGATATAATCATAAAGATTAATGTATGCATTGATAATCAAAGAATCTTTTGTGCAAACAATTCAATGGACATACATTGATGCAGTTCATAACAGAAATACATTTCCAATCAAAATTAACATAACAAAACCAATGTTTTTTCGAGTCTGTACTTATACAATGTGATTTATGTTAATTTTGATTGATACATCATATTGCAACAGGTCACTTCTTCTAAATTGCTATAATACCCTAATCTGCCCTGTGCCACCCGAACCTGCCCTATACCACCCGAACCTGCCACTATACCATTCTATACTATCCTAACCTGTCACTATACCACCCTATACTATCATTTACAGGTGCTGGTTTTGGGTGTGCCCGATGACCGTGCGCTGCCTGCAGGGTGCTGGGCAGCCTAGGCAGGAGGGGGAGTGACACCATGTTTTACTGCACCAGGTGACACCAACCCTAGTAACACCACTGACATCAGGGGCAATCAAAGGGTTAAATGTGTTTCATATGAGTGCTTTCTAACTGTGGGGGATGTGCTTTGACTAAAGGAAAACAAAGATTTGTGTTTCTGCTTAGCAAAAACACAAGATCTCCATTTTCCTTTCTGGCAGAACGGCGGTCTGCCTTGTTTACATAGGCAGCCCGCCATTCTGCTGGTTGGCTCCCGCTGTGTCCAATCAGCCGAAGAAGAATATCATGTACAGGTATGCGATTTTACGCTTAAGGGCCACCCTGACGCAGTATAAGTACGTGGGCCGGTCCTTAAACAGTTAATGATACACTATTGCAAGATCTCAAGAAAAATAAATCATGGCAGGCTTTTTTTTTTGTTTCCTAAGACTTGATTCTAACTCATGTTTCCACAAATATGTATACCTGTACTGCCCTAACGTACATGTTTATACACCATTTCCACTATTTCATTTTAAAAGCTTTTTAGGAATGAAATCTGAATTTTAAACTCAGAGGTCGTGTGGGTGATTTGGTCCTGTATACTGCACCTATAACTGAAATATCACTTAAGCTGAGTACACAATATGTTTTTTTTTTTTTGTTCAATCCAGCGGGCTGAACAAAAGCAATGTACAGAGCACTGTACTAACACATTTTATGTTAGTGTGGTGATCTCTCCGCTGAGCTATTGTGTTCTGACAGGGGGACTGGACTTCCCCCACTCCCCCTCCTCCGCCAGAACACACCAATCTGCGCTGGCAGCCATTGGTTTTTCAGTATGCTTGTTGGACAGAAGCTGGTTGTGAGACTGGCTTCTGTTGGACAAGGAGCTGAACTGACCATTTTTGGTAGATTTTCACCCCGTGTATACCCAGCAGTAAATGTGGAGCCACCTCATAACTTCTGTCAGAGGATGGTGGCAGTTTGTCATCTAAATTTTTTTCTACAAAGTTACAGGCGTGTACCTTTTGATAGACAGAAAGCTACATTTAAGTATGGCTTAGGGTTAAAACTGGTTTATTTTTTATAAGATCGGATATTTATAAAATTCAGAATTTAGGATCTTTGAAACTATACAGTATTGTATTCCTATGTATTGAAAGTGATTTGAATTTTCCATTTGGTTGTTTCTTAAAATACAACTCTGCCCTGTTTTCTGCACAAATAACAAAGAACTCTACAACAAATATGAATATAAATATTATTATAGTAAAAAAGAAAAAATGCTACATACCCAGTTTTGGCAAAGTTAGTCCAATATGTCATAACCACTGCACTGAGCATGATATCATTCTTTGAGAAATTGCAATTGAAGAGTTCAGTGGGTCCAATCATGGGAATACCGAATACATAAGGAACTTCATCACCATGGGCAGAATCAGCCCAGCTTGGTTTCATTTCACTTTGGCAATGGTGATAAAATGCATAGAAATAGGTTGGGGAGCCATATCGAGCATGTAAATCAGCTGTTGCAACAGCAGGTGCCACCCACTGGTGATCTGTGAAAAGTGCAACCAAAGTTTTCCTTCTTGTTTCTGGATTCTCTTTATCAGCCCAGTCAGTATACATAAACTTTATTGTCTCTCTGAGAGTATCTTTCCCCTCTGGGTAACCATACAGGTTGTCTACAAAGTTAGAGACTGAAAAGTCAAAATCACTTAGTGAAACACCATCTTCATTATCTACTATGCCATCCACAAATTTTAAGCCTTCTCCTTGATTAACTCCAAGCATAATATCATAGTTAAGGAACTCCCCTTGTTCCATGAGTATCTGTGGGTCATCTGGAATGACATCACCATCAATGACTGGTCCAAAGGCAATGTGGTATGTGGCTGGTGTGATGGACTGCTGAATGAGTTCTTTGTAGTTCTTCTCCCGAAGACATTCAACTAAGTCAATAGTATCCAGCATGTCACAACCCACTTTATCTGCCAATATCCTCGTATACTTGGCAGGCTGGTAGTTCACTGCCCAGCTGGATAAGGCTGTTCCACTTTGTATGATTGCTTTTTGGAACAAACCTGCAGGTGCAAAATTTATAAATGCAAATGAAAAACTTAAAAAATCATACAACAATGCAGCTTTTACTAAGGAAATAATCCATACATTGTTTCGGTGTTTTCTAAATCCTCGTCCTTAACACAATAATATTTAGCACCAGAAGTGTGATTTCTTATTTAGTGCATTCTACTTTTATTTCAGTAATAACATTTAGGTGAATTTTTATTTAAATACATGTCTGACTTTAAAAATATTTATTCAATGACCAGATAGACTTAAGAATAAAATACAACTAGTTAACACACACATTTAAACAAATAATATCTCTGTAATTGTAAAAAATATTTATTCTATGACCAGATAGACCTAAAAATAAAATGCAACTAGTTAAACACACATTTAAACAAATAATTTTTCCTTAATGGTAAAAATATTTATTCTATGACCAGATAGACCTAAAATAAATAAATAATAAAAGGCAACTTGTTTAAAATACATTTAAGCAAATAATATCCCCTTAACTGTAAAAATATTTATTCAAAGACCAGATAGACCTAAAAATAAAATGCAACTAGACCTAAAAATAAAATGCAACACACATTTAAACAAATATCTCCTTAAATATTTAAAAACAAATTCAGAACAAATTGAAGAGAAGAAAGATAAAGATGAGGATAAATAAGAATAATACATTATTTAGGTTTATGCAGCCTTGGATATAATTAATTAAAGTGATTGTATAGCCAAAGCTTTAATTTGTTTGTTTCTTTTGAATGGAGTAAAAATGGGGTTAAAAACTCAGTCATTTTAATTGTTGATGTCTGTGGTCTGTTGGGGAAATTTCCCTTCAATATATCCAAGCCCATAATAAAAATGAATACATAGGATCAAGGTCAAACAGGATCATGTAGACAGCATTGTATGGGGCAACATAGCCTTCAGCACATATATACTGACCTCTGGAACCAGTTTCTGTGTTGAGATTGTATTTACTGTTTGGTGACTGTGTCTATTATGCTCATATCCCATTACTGTGTGATCAGCATACTTTTTTACATACATTGTCTGCTCTGTCTTCCTCAATCTAGCTCCCACACGGCCACACATTGCCGTACACTTTGTTTTTACCCACTGTTGATTGCTGTCCACTCTGCAGCCTTCCATCTAGTCTTGGGTACAGCTTTCTCTTTCTCCAGTCATCTCCTTTTGGAGGTACTTCCCCTCCCCTACAAAAAAACAGTCAGACAGAAACAAGCAGTGCACCGGGTGCACCGTGCTGATTGCTATAAAAGCCATAAGCTCTGAACACTTATACCACAGTCCTTTAATCCACAAAATATGCAAAGTATGGGGCAACATAGCCTTCAGCACGTATATACTGACCTCTGGAACCAGTTTCTGTGTTGAGATTGTATTTACTGTTTGGTGACTGTGTCTATTATGCTCATGTCCCATTACTGCGTGATCAGCATACTTTTTTACATACATTGTCTGCTCTGTCTTCCTCAATCTAGCTCCCACACATTGCTGTAAACTTTGTTTTTACCCACTGTTGATTGCTGTCCACTCTGCAGCCTTCCATCTAGTCTTGGGTACAGCCTTCTCTTTCTCCAGTCATCTCCTTTTGGAGGTACTTCACCTCCCCTCCAAAAAAAACGGTCAGAAGGAAACAGGCAGCGCACCGCGTGCACCGTGCTGATTGCTATAAAAGCCCTAAGCTCTGCACACTTATACCACAGTCCTTTTATCCACAAAATATGCAAAGCATGAAATGTTAACACAGTAGAAGGAACTTATCAGAACTAGAGCATCTCTGCATTGTGACTAGGGATGAGCCGAACACCCCCCGGTTCGGTTTGCACCAGAACCTGTGAACGGACCGAAAATTCACACGAACTTTAGAACCCCATTGACGTCTATGGGACTCGAACGTATGAAATCAAAAGTGCTAATTTTAAAGGCTAATTTGCATGGTATTGTCCTAAAAAGAGTTTGGGGACTTTCCCTTCCTAGGGGTAGTTTTCATCTCACTTCCTGTTGTCTCCTTCCGTTTGCAAGTAGGAGTCGTTTGTAAGTTGGATGTTTGAAAGTAGGGGTCTGCCCTATATACTCTACAGAAATTGTGGCCTTAGGTATTGCCACAACACTGTAAGCCCTCACAGGGCCCTGCTATGAAATATTAGATCATGAATTGTAATTACATTCCCCTGTTGAACAGGGGTAGAAAAATTGGGCCTTTGGTGATGGTGGTGCTGGTGCCACAACACTGTAAGCCCTCAACGGGCCCTGCTGTGAAATAGTATATCAAGAATTGTAATTACATGCCCCTGTTGAACAGGGCCAGAAAAATTGGGCTTTTGGTGGTGGTGGTGCTGGTGCCACAACACTGTAAGTCCTCACAGTTACTCTTGGTGGGCTCAGAAACGGGCCCTGCTGTGAAACATTAGATCAAGAATTCTAATTACATGTCCCTGTTGAACAGGGGCAGAAAAATTGGGCCTTAGGCACTGGTGCTGGTGCCACAACACTGCAACCTCTCACAGATACTCTAGTTGGAGTGCAGGAACTAGCCCAGCTGCAAAGAATTGCATCAAAAATTGTAATTACACGCCCCTGTTAAACAGGGGCTGAAAAATTGGGCCTTCGGCACTGGTACTGGTGCCACAACACTGCAACCCCTCACAGATACTCTAGTTGGAGTACAGGAACTAGCCCTGCTGCAAAGAATTGCATTAAAATTTGAATTACACGCCCCTGTTAAAGAGGGGCTGAAAAATTGGGCCTTAGGCACTGGTGCTGGTGCCACAACACTGCAACCCCTCACAGATACTCTAGTTGGAGCGCAGGAACTAGCCCTGCTTCAAAGAATTGCATCAAAAATTGTAATTACACCCCCCCTTTAAACAGGGGCTGAAAAATTGGGCCTTAGGCACTGGTGGCGGCGCCCAGAACCAAAAATGTTCTTACAAGCTATCAGCATGATTATTGAGGAGGAAGAGGATAATTACTCAGCATAACAGGATAGTCACTCAGCATCAGCATAGGCAGTCTTTGAAGGGATCTGACATTTCAAAAAAAATTATTCGGTTACATCAGCATCAGGTGCTTGGTAGCTGGTGGTGATCCAAGACTGATTCATTTTTATGAAGGTCAATCTATCGACTGAGTCGGTGGACAGACGCACCCTGTGATCGGTTACAAAGCCTCCAGCAGCACTGAATGTGCGTTCTGCAAGAATGCTGGATGCAGGACAGGCCAGTAGCTCAATTGCATACTGTGCAATCTCTGGGCAGTGATCCATCCTCAAGACCCAGTAACCCAGAGGATTTTCAGTGGGAAAGGTGTCCAAGTCATATCTTGCTCCTAGGTATTCCTGCACCATGTAAAACAGATGCTGGCGATGGTTGCTGGAACCGATCATACCTTGGGGCTGCGGACTAAAAAATTGAACGCATCGGTCAGGCGGCCACCTTCTCCACCGCTCCTTCTTTGACTGACCGAAGCCTCAGCAACACGTTGTCCAGGAACAGGAGTTTGTAACCTCCCAGTCTCTGGGAACGCATTGCACAGACCTTTCTGCAAGGCCTCCCGAAGATGTTTCATCCTCTGCTCCCTCTGCGATGGCAAGATAAGGTCCGCAACCTTACCCTTGTAACGTGCATCAAGGAGGGTTGCCCGCCAGTATTGATCCCTCTCCTTGATACCACGAATACAAGGATCCTTCTGCAGGCTTTGCAGGATCAGGGAGGCCATGCAGCGTAGGTTTGCTGAGGCATTCGGTCTGGAGTCCTCTGGGTCACTAAGGACGACATGATCCACAGCCACCTCCTCCCAGCCACGTACTAGTCCATGGGTTTCTTGGGACTGTAAATGATCCCTTAAAGACTGGTGCTGATGCTGAGTGCCAGGCTCCACCTCCATGCTGACACAATCCTCCTCCTCATCCTCTTCCTCCGTGATCGGCGGGCACGCAGGAACACTGTCTGGATAAAGGGGGCCTTGAGAGCTAAGGAAGTCCTCCTCTTCCTGCCTCTGTTCTGCCTCAATTGACTTGTCCATTATTCCATGCAGCGTGTGCTCCAACAGGTGGACAAGGGGGACAGTGTCACTGATGCATGCACTGTCACTGCTCACCATCCTCATGGCCTCCTCAAATCATTACAGGACAGTGCATGCATCCCTGATCATGGCCCACTGGCATGGGGAAAAAAACAAACTCCCCTGACCCTGTCCTGGTGCCATAGTCACACAGGTACTCATTGATGGCCCTCTGCTGCATGTGCAGCCGCTGCAGCATGGCCAACGTTGGGTTCCACCTGGTGGGCATGTCACAGATTAGGCGGTTCTTGGGCAGGTTAAATTTCTTTTGGAGGTCAGCCAGCCAAGCACTGGCATTATATGACCTGTGGAAATGCACACAGACTTTCCTGGCCTGCCTCAGGACATCCTGTAAGCCCAGGTACCTGCCCAAGAACCGCTGCAACACCAAGTTAAGGACGTGAACCAAACAGGGCACATGGGTCATTTGTCCCTGTCGGAGGGCGGAGAGGAGGTTGGTGCTTTGTTGCAAACCACCATTCCTGCCTTAAGTTGGTGTGGCATCAACCACCTCTGAACCTGCCCCTGCAGAGCTGACAGAACCACTTCCCCAGTGTGGCTCCTGTCCCCCAAGCACACCAGCTCAAGCACCGCATGGCATCTATTGGCCTGCGTACTTGTGTAGCCCCTTGAATGCCTACTGAGCACCGCTGGTTCCGAGGACAAAGCACAGGAAGAGGCCATGGAGGAAGAAGAAGAAGAGGGGGTGGAGGAGAGAGGTGTGTCAGAATCACCAGTAGTGGCATTTTGGAGGCGTGGTGGTGGAACAACTTCCAACACTACTGCACCTTGTCCTGCATCCTTCCCAGCTGCCAGCAGAGTCAACCAATGCGCTGTGAAACTTAGGTAACGTCCCTGTCCATGCCTGCTGGACCATGAGTCAGCGGTAATATGCACCTTACCACTGACCGCCCTGTCCAGCGAGGCCAAGACATTGCCCTCCACATGCCGGTAGAGAGCCGGAATTGCCTTCCGTGAGAAAAAGTGGCGTTTGGGAACCTGCCACTGAGGAACCGCACATTCCACAAACTCACGGAAGGGGGCAGAGTTTACCAACTGAAAAGGTAGCAGTTGAAGTGCTAGCAATTTTGCCATGCTAGCATTCAACCGCAGGAGCGAACTTCTTTCTGCGGTGCAACAGCTGGAGCAGGGAAATTTGCCTGGTACAATCTGACGTTGGTGTACTGATAGCATATTGCCCGCAAGTACTTGGCTGTGACACACCTAATTCTACACCTTCATTCCTCTCAGTGTAGGCCTCAGAGAAGACTGAAGGTACAGTGGGGTTGGAGATCCCAGCTGATGAGGAGCAAGGAGAGGTCCTTTTTGTTCTTTGGTGTGGGTCTTTTAGGTACGTTTGCCAATGAACTGCATGGCAGGTCAACATATGTCTGGTCAAGCATGTGGTGCCCAAGCGGGAGATGTTTTGGCCACGCGAGATACACTTGAGACAGACATATGTTGCAAATAGCAGCCTGATGCACTCGTTTTAAAAAAGGCCCACACCAAAGAACTTTTGGAATAATGCGCGGAGACAGCAGCGCCCTGCACATTCGGAGCTCTGAGGTGTGATGCAGTCAGTGTGCTGCCCTTAGGCTGGCCCCTGGAGGGCATCCTGCCTCATTGGTGATGTGCCTCCTCCTCCTCCTCTCTCCTATCAGGCACCCACGTTGATTCAGTGACCTCATCACTGCCTGGCTGCAGGAAGCTACCTGGCTGCAGGTAGCTTTACTGTAAGTGAGACTGTGCAGGGTACACAGTACATTAGCTGGAAATACTTAAATGAGCCTACACAAGCAACTGGCTGCAGGTTGCTATACTGTAGGTCAGACTGTGCTGGGTACACAGTACAGTAGCTGGAAATACTTCAGTGAGCCTACACAAGCACCTGGCTGCAGGTTGCTATACTGTAGGTCAGACTGTGCAGGGTACACAGTACAGTAGCTGGAAATACTTCAATGAGCCTACACAAGCACCTGGCTGCAGGTTGCTATAGTGTAGGTGAGATTGTGCAGGGTACACAGTAAAATAGCTTTAAATACTTCCATGAGCCTACACAAGCACCTGGCTGCAGGTTGCTATACTGTAGGTCAGACTGTGCAGGGTACACAGTACAGTAGCTTGAAATACTTCAATG
Source organism: Aquarana catesbeiana (assembly GCF_042186555.1). Classification (NCBI taxonomy): domain Eukaryota; kingdom Metazoa; phylum Chordata; class Amphibia; order Anura; family Ranidae; genus Aquarana; species Aquarana catesbeiana. The sequence goes on along the minus strand of NC_133325.1, from coordinate 619,122,362 downwards.
AGCCTACACAAGCACCTGGCAGCAGGTTGTTATACTGTAGGTGAGACTGTGCAGGATACACAGTAAAGTAGCTGGAAATACCTCAATGAGCCTACACAAACACCTGGCTGCAGGTTGCTATACTGTAGGTCAGACTGTGCAGGGTACACAGTAAAGTAGCTGGAAATACTTCAATGAGCCTACACAAGCACCTGGCTGCAGGTTGCTAGACTGTAGGTGAGACTGTGCAGGGTACACAGTAAAGTAGCTGGAAATACTTCAATGAACCTACACAAGCACCTGGCTGCAGGTTGCTATACTGTAGGTCAGACTGTGCAGGGTACACAGTAAAGTAGCTGGAAATACTTCAATGAGCTTACACAATCACCTGGCTGCAGGTTGCTATACTGTAGGTCAGATTGTGCAGGGTACACAGTACAGTAGCTGGAAATACTTCAATGAGCCTACACAATCACCTGGCTGCAGGTTGCTATACTGTAGGTCAGACTGTGCAGGGTACACAGTACAGTAGCTGGAAATACTGTAAAAACACCTGCCTGCCTTTCAGTATATTAGGAAGAGAAGAACAGGATCTAGCTAAACTGAATACAGTGTGTATATATATATATATATATATATATATATATATATGTACAACACCTGGGATGCATATATATATAATACACTGTAGCTAACTGACTCGAACTGCCTTCTCTATCTAACTTAAGTCAAATGACACTGTCTGTCTCTCTTTCTCTCTATCTCTGAACGCCGGAACACACTACACAGGGCCGCCGTGTAGGCGGCCTTATATAGTGTGGGGCGTGTACTTAACCCCCTGAGCCATAATTGGCCAAAGCCTCCTTGGCTTTGGCCAATTACGGCTCTCTGTTCACACGGCGCTGTGATTGGCCAAGCATGTGGGTCATAGTGCATGCTTGGCCAATCATCAGCCAGCAATGCACTGCGATGCCGCAGTGAATTATGGGCCGTGACGCACCACTCGAATTTGGTGCGAACGGCCCATATCATTAGTAATTCGACAACGACCGAACACACGATGTTCGAGTCGAACATGGGTTCGACTTGAACACGAAGCTCATCCCTAATTGTGACCAATCAGCTTCTATCTTCATCTTGTTCAGTTAGACTCTGAAAATGAAAGCTATGAGCTGATTGGTTGCCATGCACAGCTACAACAGATCCTGTCTGATCCAGTTTTAATAAATTCCCCTAAGAGTGACTGAAGAGCATCAGTCGCCACTAGGACACATAGAAAACAATTGCTCTGTTGTGCTGTGACATGTAGTAAACAAAATCAAGTAAAAAAATTATGAGCATGGCGCCAGATGATAAACATGCACTCTTACAGACTGATGCTGCTCCTAAAATTAGTAAATTACTAATAAACAATGAATAAACAGAAAAGGGCGCATCAATAGTGCAATAATAAATAGATGGATATCTATCATATTGACTCAATCATATATTAAGGTGTAACAGTGCATATACAATAAATTAAATTATATAATGCAAATAAAGTGAATATAGTGTAAAAAAAAATGTCAAATTCTCCTCTTATTAGTATAAAACAAAAACATAATCTTCTTAGTAGATCCAATCACCACATGTTAGTAAAGTGCAAATGCAATCTTATTCGTGCTTCACCCGAAGTAGTATATAAAAGCGCTCACCAGACAGTAGTGGCCACTAGACATGTGCACACTGAAATATTTCGTTTTGGAATTTCGTTTTCGTCCAAAAAATACATTTATTTAGTTACTCCCGAAATTCGTTTTTATTTATTTCGGTTTTCGTTAAAAATTGCATTCGTCCGAAAATCCTAATTAAGGTCGAATCTGTCATTGAATGCTTATGGTGTCTGTCGAATGTTCAAAGAAGATTCGACGGAGCAGCTAAACTGTGCGACGCCGTATAGTTTACCTGCTCCGTCGAATCTTCTTAGAACTTTCAACAGACACCATAAGCCAAAGTATGTGTGTACTTAGTTCTAGCTATTTTACTGCTCCTCCTCTTTGGTTACAATCAGCCAATAACATTCATCATCATCATTATTTTTATTTATCTTTCCTCCCCTACGTCGAATCTTTCCTCCCCTACGTCGAATCTTTCCTCCCCTACGTCGAATCTTTCCTCCCCTACGTCGAATCTTTTCTCTCTACGTCGAATCTTTTCTCTCTATGTAGAATAATCTTGGACTAATAGAGCTAAGGTTAGGCACATTCGACCACAGGTTTGATGGACAGATTGTTATTGTCATCATCATGTCGAATCTCCTATCTATATCGAACTGTTGTAGCAACGAAAACGAAAATAAAGCATTTGTTTATGTCAGATCTTTCGTTTTTTGGACTCTGCACTTTCGTTATCGTTGTTATTGTTATTATTGTTAAAACGATAACGAAAATACCTGAAATTCGGACAAAAATGCATTCGGACGAAAACGAATGCACATGTCTAGTGGCCACAGAGTGACCCTCAGGCATGGAAAAGAACGAATAATACAATTCTTCAAAGGTAACTTTCCGGGTATCCTGGCATAAACAATATCAATGCAGAAGTACTCCAATCACTGGACAACAGGATTGTGTATATATATGTAACTTCTTGTACCTGAGCAACCAACCAACCAAATCTGTAAAGAGTGGCTCCCCATGAAAGCCATAAAAGCTTGGATAGTGTAAAAACATCTTTAATCCAGATAAAACTGTACAGCCAAACAGCTAAGCAACGTACAGGATGAGAAACAGACTGGGCTGCAGCTAAAGAGAAGTAGAGACCAAGCGGTACTTTACGATTCTGTGGGTACTCGATAGCATCTCGGCGTGCACTCCAGCTGATCCAGGAATGGAGGACTCGTTCCTGGAGTCAATACGATAAATATCCATCTATTTATTATTGCACTATTGATGCGCCCTTTTCTGTTTATTCACTGTGACATGTAGTGTCTTCCGATGAGGTGAGATAAAATGCAGCCTTTTATCACACCTTACATCACTGCTCCTGCAGGTTGCCTGATAGTGAGAACGCTATTCTTTTCTATGCACCCCATCCTCACTACCACTAAGCCCACAGCTGCAGTAAGGTGTGATAGAATGCTGAATTTTATAACATCTCATCGGAAGACACTACATGTCACCGCACAGCAGAGCAATACACCACGCTGCTGTGTAGTGATATGAATGACATGTGACTTTGTAGACTTCAAAAAAAGTTCCAACAAAAAAAAGGGAGTTGTGTGATGTGGAATACATGCATCACATCACCCCCCAGACAAACATCACTGCAAAAAATTTTGAAACAAACCCGCGCTATGGAGATGAATAAGTGATACTATGAATATACAATTTGGGCTGCTGCTGTAGTGTAAGGTAAAAACCCCAATTGGTGAAAAAATAAATGTTATACTCAGCTCTGCTCCGATAAACAATAAACCATGTCAAGGATAACCTAATGTGGTTCACCAGGAAAAATCCATCACTTCCTGACCCGTATGCGGGCATATCTGTCTATATGGATTTGTCGCAACATTCCATTCAGACCTGTAAAAAGCTAGCGACTCTTACTAAGCTTTTCCAAAACCATAAAATTCCACATTCCTGGGGTCTTCCCACAAAAAATCTTGTAACCAAAAGAGAACAATATGTATGCTATTACCTCAGTGGAAGATGGTCTAATACTTGCAAGAAAGTGGAATTTACTGCCTGATGATGATGAGAATATCACCAGTAAATCTCCTCCTCACAGGGTAGGAGAAATCCAAGTTACTGCATGACAGTGTCTACTTGTGCTGACACTGTGGAGAGCAGACCTCTGTTAGCAGCTCTCTGTGGCAGCTCCGGCCATCCGACCACCCAGCTCCGGCCATCCGGCCATCCATCTCGGACCCTTGGATCCTTGGATCCATCCTGACCACCTTGCAGCGGCCACCACCCCCCCACTAACCACTTCCGAGGGCCACATCCAGCCAGCCGGCTGGCCGCTCAGGACACCACGACCCCGGCCAGCTCCTCTGTCAAGCGGTATCTCATCACCGCCTCTCCACGTCATTCCCCGATCATCCGACCACCAGCTCCGTCATACGACACCCATCCGTGAATCCTCCGACCATTGCCGACCCCCCTGCAGCGTCACTCCGGTCCCCCCTCCCTCCCTCCGACTGACCTTCAGAGGCCGCGCTTGGCCAGCAGGCCGTCCGCTCAGGATCCTCTGCGGCCCGGCCTAGCTCCAGCTGTCAGTGCGGCAGGACATCACTGCCACCCCACACTTCAGCCTCGGTCACCGGCCTCTCAGCTCCGGCATCCAGCCACCCATCCTCGGAACCAGACTCAGCACGCCCTCCGCTCCAGCGGCATGCCAGGACCCCATCCCCTCACTGACCCACTCCTGGCGCCGCACCCAGCCAGCCAGCCGGCCGGCCGCTCAGGAGACCCCGCGGCTCCGGCCTAGTTCCGGCTGACCGCCCGGCAGCACATCACTGCCGCTCCTCACTCCTACCGCCAGGTAGCTCATCGGCGGACCCGTGCCACCCCTCCTGCCAGCCTATCCTCACTGGATCTACCCGCCTACACCAGCAGAAGGGCCCGGGCAACAACGCTAGGACAGCCCCTGGCTCGGGCCTAGCCGGCGGCCATCTTACTACTCCTATTGCCGGCCAATCCGCCGCTCAGGCCTAGTTGGCGGCCATCTTGCTACACCTAGGCTGTACGTTACAGCTTCTGGGCCTCCCTCCTGAGGCCGCAAGCACCCCGGCTGCATCACCCCCCCGACTGGTCCCTCCCTCCATAGCCCCCAGTCCCCCCCCGGACCCCTCCGCAGCCGCGGTATAGCCACCCCGCTCCAGCCGCTAGGTTAGTGGGGCAGACCACGGCTGCAGCCCATCTCCTGCAGCCACAACCCCCCTCCACTCTCGTCTACAGAGCCAGCGCCCCGTCACACCTGGAACACCCCCCCGCTACTGAACCTCACCACAGAGGGCACTGGTGACTGATTCACCCAAGGTCAATCCACCGCAGATCGCCCTAGACGCAGCCACCGCACCACCCACCATCCTACAGGTAAGCACCGGGGTCACTAGCAGTTGATCCAGGGGCCGAGCCGGATCGCCCCTCGGGGGGTCAGGAAGGAATTTTTCCTCTGCCGCGCAATTGGCGATCGCGGCGGAGGTTTTTTCGCCTTCCTCTGGATCAACAAGAGGGTGGTAGGCACACCACCTCCGCCAGGACCTCCACACCACATTAACCCGTCACCCACACCACTCCAGGAGCAGTGGTGACCATCTGATCCCTACATCCTCCAGCAAGCTCGTTATCGCTACATCAGTATCATCATCAACATTAGATTAATCTTCCTTCAACAACTCTTCCTCCTCATCATGTGCAACTTCAAATACACAGCAGACGCCCTTCACAGGCTAAGAAACGCTGCCTCAATTTTGCCAACCGCCACGCAAAAAAGACTGAAAAAGGAACAATTACTAAGGACAAAGCCACAATCAACCATCAGAAACAGTGAGACATCGATCCAACCACAACAACTAGCATGCGCCATGATCAACACCAGATCTGCAGTCAAGCACAGGCTGGAAATTTACGACTTTATCATCGAAAACAACATTGACTGCCTCTTCATTACAGAAAGCTGGCTAACACCTGACTGCAACACCATCCTAACTGAATTGGTGCCCGAAAACTACAGTATCCTAACTGAGCATAGAATAGGAAAAAAAGGAGGAGGCCTAGCAGTGATTTTCAAATCGCACCTTGGGTTTACCAAACCAACTTTACAGAACTCAGTGCCTTTCATGAAAACTCTCTCACTGCATCTTCAAACAACACCTCAAGACACCATTCACATATTACTATGCTACAGACCACCAGGACCAAAGACCAATCTCCTTACTCCATTCACCGAATTCTTCTCGACACACACCCTGAAAACCAAAAACCTGCTGGTACTTGGGGATTTTAACCTCTGGGCAAACTCTGCCCAAGACTGTATCGCAACCGCCTGCGTCCACCAAATGAAGAACTGGGCCTGCAACAACTGATAAATGCTCCCACACACGGTTCAGGACACACTCTAGACCTCATCTTCAAACAGAATATGGACATCAACATACTCGACAACACTCCACTACCGTGGACTGACCACCACGCTATCAAATTCAAAATCACCATCAACACCACCTCCCAAAAACAGAAACGGGCAACAACAACAAACTGGAATAGATCCCAGAAGAAACTACACTCCGAACTCTTCAAAACCACACTATCAAACAAAATACTCCTGCTAAACGCAAACCTCTCAACGGAACAAACACTCAACTCCCTAAACAAGGTATTACTACAAACAGCATACTCAGTGGCGCCAAAACGCAGAACACCTATCCGCAATAAAAACTCGAGATGGTTTAATGCCACGCTCACCCTACTCAAGCAAGAACGTAGAAGAGCTGAAAGAGCATGGAGAAGAAATCCCGCCAAGGAAAACTGTACCGATTACAAAGAACTTACTGTGAAATACCACAAGGCAATCTTCAAAGCCAAAAAAGAACATTTCTTGGACACCATCTCAACTGCCCTAAACCGTCCACGAGAACTTTTCAAATTAGTCACTCAGTCAATGAACCCAACTTGCTTAGAGCCACCCGGAAACAATACTCAAGAATTCTGCAATGAATTATCAGATTACTTCATCGACAAAATCGACAACATCCGGAAATCAATTCATCAGAAAAGAACAACCAACCTCACTCAACCAAAGCAAAAGGAGGATATTAACACGAACATCACACAACCACCGAATTTTTCTTTGTCTCGTATCACCACTGACACAACTATAAACATCATCAGAAGCCTTCGCGACAGCACATCCCCAAACGACATTATTCCCACAAAACTCCTTAAAGAATGTTCCGACATCCTGGCCCCTACTCTTACACACCTCATAAATCAATCATTCAAAGAAGGGACTGTACCAACCTCTCTCAAGCAAGGCATCGTCAAACATCTGCTGAAGAAACCCAATCTTGACCCTAATGACCCTAACTGCCGCAGACCGATAACAAGCCTCAACACCATCTCCAAGATTATGGAGAAAGCAGTAGTACAGCAGCTACAACGCCACCTGGACACACACCAACTCCTGGACCCTCTGCAATCAGGCTTCCGCCCGGGCCATGGCACAGAAACAGCACTCCTCAAAATATGGGACGACGCCCTTGAAGCAGCAGATGACAGAGAATCCAGTCTCCTGGTACTGTTGGACCTCAGCACAGCATTTGATACAGTGGACCACAATACTTTACTTGTCCGCCTCTCAGAAGTGGCAGGAGCCACAGGTCCGGCTCTAAAATGGTTTGCATCCTTCCTAGAGAATCGCTCTCAGATAGTGAAGCTAGGAACATTCACCTCGGAAACCCGGGCAATCTCCTGCGGAGTTCCTCAGGGCTCACCCCTGTCACCAGTACTATTCAACATATACATCCGCCCACTTCTCAATATCATCAGGAAAACCAATCTCTGCTTCCACTCATACACTGACGACACCCAACTCTACTTTCGCATCAACGGACAAAAAAACCATCATCAACAATTAGAAGAATGCCTCAGCTCAATTGATGACTGGATGACCTTCAGCTCCCTCAAACTTAACGGCGCAAAAACAGAACTTCTTCTCCTACATGCCAACAAAAATTCCAAAATTAAGACCCCGTGGACACCCCACACCATCCTAGGACAGACCATCGCTCCAAGCCTCAAAGCCAAGAGTCTCGGAGTCATCTTTGACTCAGGAATGACAATGGATGCACAAATAGGATCAGTGGTGAGCGGTTCCCACCATCTCCTCCGCCTCCTACGCAGACTCATCCCTTTCATCCCAGAAGAAGACAAAGCGGCAGTTGTGGGAACAATCATCAATTCCCGACTCGACTACGCAAATTCGCTATACTTAGGACTACCCCAATATCAGCTTGCGCACTTACAACTCATTCAAAACACGGCGGCAAAACTGTTAACAGGAAAAAAACCCTGGGAATCTATTTCACCATCCCTAAAGCGCCTACACTGGCCAACCGTAAAGAATCGGATCAAATTCAAGACCCTCTGCCTCACCCACAAATGCATACAAGGAAACGCTCCGCTATATCTTCAGGAGAAAATAAAACACTATACACCCAATCGCAGCCTTCGATCAGCTAACCAAAACCTCCTCATCATGCCCAAGTATCGCTACAAAGCAAAGGGAGATCGAAGATTCGCAGTCCAAGGACCTCGACTATGGAACGCTCTTCCGACCCACATCCGCATGGAAGAAAACCATCAGGCCTTCAGGAAAAAACTAAAGACCTTCCTTTTCTAAAGAGCTGGCAACAGAGAACCCATTTCTAGCGCCTTGAGGCGATTCAGTTCGCATTCAGGGTCTCTCCAGGGTGGCAACCAGTGGATTCTAGATGACTGAAACACCTTACAAGTATCCACCGGTTAATCTGCCTTAAAAGTTCAATTTGCACAGGATGTCTGTGTTGGGTTTGTGGGAGTTATTTCGATGTTTTCCAGTTTTTTCTATTATATGTGTGCTAGGGAGATGCGGTGAAGAAACCACCACAGAGCCATACTTGAAATCTGCCTTTGACGTCTCTGACCTTATAAGTCTGCAACTGCTGTTCAATTCCTGTCCAACACTGCCACCTGCAGGTAACAACACAGTACTGTATCTGTTACAAATACTCACTAAGATGCTACTTGCAATCTCATCCCAGCTTACCTATGACACTTAAAGTAGTCTCTATTAATGCACATGGTCTAAACAGCCAATTTAAAGGGAGATCTATGCAGCAAGTGAAAAAATTGAATGGGGACGTTTTATGTGCTCAAGAAAAGCACTTTGCCCTAAATAAACAACCTAAATGTATGGATAAATCCTTCCCTTAAATTTTTACTGCATGCCCCCCAGTCAAAAAAAGAGGGGTCTTAATCGCAATCAAGCAATCAGTGGCCTTTCAATTTCATGAGGTCATCTGTGGCTTAGATTGGAGATATATTATTCTAGTCTGCAACCTAAACAATATTACATACACCATAGTTAACCTCTATGCTCCCAACTCTGGTCAAGCAACATTCCTGTGATCCTTGAAGAAGCATATTGGCAAAATTCTTAAAGGCTCGCTACTACTCAGTGGTGATTTTAATAGCATTGTAGATAAATCCCTGGATTGCTCCACCCCTCAAATTTTACACAGATATGAACTGTTACCTTTTTTTTAACAGTGGCAGACTTATATGACAATTCCTCTGGGGGGGGACTACACCTATTATTCAGCACCAATCAATCAAATTAATTGATTTATCTATCTGTATCAGACTCTACCCTATTTTCAAAGTACTCGAGTATCCCTGCATATCTCTGGCAGAATAATACCAACCTACTATCCAAACCTCAACACAAGGAACATTTGTCTGAACAACTAAGCACATTTTGTGAAGTGAATAATACATCAGATGTTAATGTTGTTTCACGATAAGGCCTTCAGCAAAGGATTGCTTATACAAGTGGCTGCTAGGGAAAAGAAGCAGAGAGTAAGAGTTTTCACCAGTCTACTTAGTGAACTCAAACTACTAGAAACACAACATAAACAAAACCCTACCCCTCGGATTCAATCTGACCTATTTAAATGTAAGCAAATGGTTTGATTAACTCTTATTTGAGGCCACCAGACATCTATAAAATGCTTTAAAGCACTTTACTATGCACATAGCAATAAAGTAGGGAACCTCTTGGACAACTGTTTGTGTAAGAGACAGCAACACACAAAATTAAACTCCATCAAAATCATCATAGTGGTCAGTTAGAACTTCACCCCTCTGCTATTGCCAATGCCTTTAGGAAATATTATCAGGATCTCTATAACCTTCAGTCGGATGGTGGTACCCCACAACCGTCAGACTCTAGAATAAATAATTTTTTAAGCTTCACTAAATTACCTAAGCTGGATTGTGACGCACTAAGATCTCTTAATTCTCCAATCTTAGAAAAAGAAATTAGATACTATTCACTCTCTGCCAGCCCATAAATCGCCTGGTGCAGATGGTTTCTCTGCAGAATATTATAAAACATTTTTTTTTATATATTTTAGAAGAAGCCAGAAAGCTCACAAAACTTTCAGCCTTTATATCTTTAAATACTGGTTTGAAGATACTGGCAAAAGTTCTAGCTAACTGTTTAGCCAAGGTAACCCCTCTATTAGTTAAAGTGGACCAAGTGGGCTTTGTAAAAGGAAGGCAAGCCCCAGATGGGATGTGGAGACTGTTCAATCTTCTTAAAATTGCAGAAACCTATAAGATGCTTAAATTGATCCTTACACTAGATGCTGAAAAAGTGTTTGACAGGTTTCATTGGGGGGCATCTCCATGCAGGTCTTCAAACATTTGGGTTCCATAGATTTGTATTTTTGGCAGTCTCATCATTACACACCATTCCCTCAGCCAAAGTCTACATGTCTAATATTGTCTAATATGTTATCTGATACATTTTATATCACGAATGGCACCTGTGATATATTAAGACTTAAAACACATATCCACTCATGAGCTAACATGGATGGGGAAAGTGGCAGCTTTGAAAATGCTCCTTTTATCTAAACTTATCTATTAAATTAGAACAATCCCGATATGTTTACCAGGGACCTTCTTCACCTTGACTGAAAAACTGTTTATACAATTTTTGTGGAGAGGAGGGATGGCTAAACTTTCTTTCCCGATGTTATGCAAACATAAATGACATAAATGAATTGTGAGCTTCCTCGTTATACGTAATTACTGTTATGTGGCCCTCCTGGATCAAATGAAGACCTGGTTTGATCCAAACTCCAAAAAACTACAGGCACATATTGAGAAGTCCATGTTGGGTTATAAAGATCTGCCAACCCTATTATTAGCTAAATTTATGCACTTACAGATAACTTACCCATCATTCCCATCTATAGAAGCTACTCTGCTTGCATGGGACAAGCTTCATAACATGATACCCACAGAGTTGACTGTGATACTAATATCCAACTTCAGATGTATGAATATTTAATACCCAATCTAAGGGTAATCCCTTACAGTGCAATATCCTGACATATAAAGAATTATTGTCAAAACAACCCAAGCCTCTTTCTTATGCTCTTATTCAACTACATTATTTCCATATTAATCATCCAGAAATAGACTATAAAGCCCACAAGGGAACATGGGATTATTTACTAAACAACTTAAACAAACCCAGAGGCCTGTCTTGGTTTTATTCCCTATTCAGTACAAAGGGAAATTCACCAAGAACTCCAATATGGTTAATTGGGAAAGGAAACTTGGTTCTAATGTTATCCCTACTGAGTGGCAACATGCTATCCAATCTTATTACCGCCACTCTCATTGTGTTAACCACTGGGAACTTATGCTAAAAATTCTATACAGAAGTAATCTAACACTGGTAAGACTTTCCCAAATCTTTCCATCAGCATCGGCCGACTGTTGGAGACAGTGAGGAGCAAGAGGATATATTGCATATATTGTGGGAGTGTAAAAGCTTGTGTAGTTTTTGTAACACGGTATTTACCCTCATCACGTCAAATACTGGACTTATCATCCATTCAACTTCCATTACTTATTCTGTATACACAATATATACCTACGCAATTTATGCCCCGTACACACGATCGGACATTGATCGGACATTCCGACAACAAAATCCTAGGATTTTTTCAGACGGATGTTGGCTCAAACTTGTTTTGCGTACACACGGTCGCACAAAGTTGTCGGAATTTCCAATCGCCAACAACGCGGTGACGTCAAGCACGTACGACGAGACTAGAAAAGGCCAGTTCAGAACCAAGCGCACCACCCTTTGGGCTCCTTTTGCTAATCTCGTGTTAGTAAAAGTTTGGTGAGAGACGATTCGCGCTTTTTCAGACTCGTGGCTTTCAGATCGTTTTCTGCGGTTCAGTTTGTGCTTGTGGGTTTGTATCTGCTTTTCAGTGCGTGCAAGCAAGTTCCGCGTGACTTTAATTAGTCATTGTGTTCTTGTTCATTCGTTACTGTTTTCCAGGTAGCTCTTCACAGGCCTTGCTGTTCTTCAGTGCGTTCTGTTACTTCGTTCTGAGCAGCCAACCATTTTCTAGCCATGTTGAGTATACGTACTCCTCATAGAGTTCGTGCTGTGTGGGGGCTTGGTGTTGGGGTCCTGACCTTGACACAAGTCCAGTCCATGAAGAGGGTGGGGAGGAGTTCATGGACCAAGAATTGGTTGCTTCAGCATGACCAGTTCTCTCATATGCCTTTGCTCCGTGAGATCCGTGAGAAAAATGTGTACAATGTGTATTTATATCTTTGTATTATGACACTTCTTACCTGTCCAGTGGGCTGCCAATAGTGTAACTAAGGAGGGGCTGTTCCAAGTAATACCCTGTATTTAGGCATTCATCTCTCAATGAAGTGGAGAGGGTTACCTGTTCAAGATCCCCCCCCTATAATGTTCGAAATGGCCCATGAGAGGGGGGGAGGGGGAATATGATAGGTGTACCTTATACTTTGGTGTTGTAAAATTCCCCTTAATAAATGTTATCTGGATGTTGGCCAATGTTGTGTCTAATCTGCTTGCCATGTTTATGTGCAAAAATACTATTTTTTTTTGTTTTCCTCAACAGTTTCCTTCCACGCCACAGGAATGGCAGACTGTGGCCTCCCACTTTGCCCAGCGGTGGGACTTTCCTAACTGCGGAGGGGCAATTGATGGGAAACACGTCCACATCGTCCCACCACCCAACTCGGGGTCATACTATTATAATTACAAGGGGTTCAATAGTATTGTGATGTTGGCGGTGGTGTCGGCTAATTACGACTTCTTGTATGTGGACGTGGGGAAGAATGGCCGGATGTCTGATGGTGGAGTCATCACCCAGACGGAGTTTTACAGGCGTTTCCAGAATGGCAGCTTGGACTTGCCACCTCCAGAAGACAATGTGGAAGGACTCCCATTCGTCTTCGTTGAGGATAAAGCATTTGCGCTGGGGGACCATCTTATGCGGCCATTCCCAATGAGGACCCTCACCCCGGAACAGAGGGTTTTTAATTACCGACTGGCCAGAGCCAGAAGAGTGGTGGAGAACACATTTGGAATCCTGGCCAGCTGGTTCCGCCTATTTCTGACACCCATCCATATGGCGGAGTATAAACTTAATCATATAATCCTGGTGTGCTGTGTTCTAAATAACTTTTTACGCCAACATTCGGCCAACTATGCTGGCTCATTTGGGCCTGAGGCCGGAATGATACATGAAACAACACTGACGGTGCTTGAAAGTGGCCATCCTGGCTTGCCCTCCCTGAGTGCCCGTGATGTCCGGTTAAGATACCTTGAGTTCTTTGCGGGTAGGGGGGCCATCAATATGCCAGCAAATTTGTGAAGCCTTGATCAAATAAAAAGCAAAAAAAAGCAAATCTTTGTTGACATTTACTGCTTGTGTTTGTTTTAGCTGACCCTGACAGAAATGTGGTGAGTCCAGAAAATGGCGTGATTGTGTAACTTTATACAAAGCACTGTTGGGTGTTATTTACTAAAGGCAAAGACACTTTGCACTACAAGTCTACTTGAAACTGCACTGAAACTGCACTTGTAGTGCAAAGAGGATTTGCCCTTAGGAAATAACCCCTATTTTCACAGAAAGCAGCAATTACATCACCACAGACAATAATCCACACATTCTTGATTCACAATCTTTTTAATACCTGCACAATCACATGTGCATTTAGAAAAGGTTTTTCAAACAAACCAACATGTTTGTTGTATAACAATTTTTGGGGTAGCATTATAAAAAATAGAAATGTCCATTCAAGCTAAAACAGGCATGTGTAAAACCAACAAGAAAGACACAAATCTTGAACTTACAAAGTTCACATTTGGTAGAACTTGAAGCCAATATCAGACATGAACTGTGTTTGATATTGCATTCAGATGGGGTGAATTCACCCCAGGAAAAGCCAAATTTGGAAGATGCACACAAATTTACCAATGTCAACATATGCTAGCTGCCATCACGGGGGATCAGGGGATGTGTTTTGAGGGAGCAACCCCTTCCTCTCAGCTACTTTATTATTGAGGAAGGGGTTGCACCCCCAAAACGCGTCCATTGATCTCCCGTGATGGCAGATAGCACATGTTGGCACACTGTGTGCATCCTCCAATTTTAGCTTTTTGAAAAATCGCTAAAAAGATTTTTAACATTGTAGCACACAAAAAAACAAAGGGATTTGGAGGGGTTTTAAACTCGCCCCAAAACATAGATGATGTTTTTATTTTTTTTAATAACATCATTGATGTTTTTCTTTGAGGTTTTCCAATTGTAAATTACAGCCCATGATCTCCCCGATCAGTATCTGGGCACTTTCTGATGTGAAAGGATCTGGATCCACAACATCACGATCACCTAAAAAGATAGAAACCAAAAAAAACAGGTATCAAAAATATGCCGGCATCCATCTCTTACCTGAGCCTGTGGTCGCACACACTCACCTGTTGTGGTGACAATTTCCACCACATCTTCTTCCTCCTGCCCTTCTTGTGTTGGGTGGATTTCCCCTTCTTCCAGAGGTGGGGGGTCTGTGGTCTCCTTGGATGAGGGGTGTCCTCCGAGTCTTTTCTCCCCTATGTAAAACAAAAATGGTATAATTAGCACACAGATATTTGATGGCAGAACTATAAATATGAAACATTGCTTGGAAGTGGGGTACAATTGTCTATTTTGGCCGAGTTCCAAAATGTAGCATTTTCAGTGTCCTTTGTCAAGCTTCAATACTTTACCTGTCTTGTACAAGCTTCACAGATGTAGACCCCCCTATAGTATACACTGGAACCCCTGTGTGGCCCCCCTAATAAAAAGGGTATTCTTGTGTCCCACACTAGTGCTCCAGTGTCCAGATGTGAAAACAGCTGCTCAGTGTCCTCTCCTTACACAGAATCTAGTTTGCATTTCATTCTAGTAACAAAGCCATCTACACAACCAAATTAGTTTTATACAAGTAGGGCGTAAAAATTGTGGCCAAATGCATATGGCCAAAACAATGGTGTTTTATAGGCTGAAAGAAAAATGTTTGATGCGAACGAATAATGTGCCCATGAACATGAAAGTTGCCATTTAAAAATGTACACTTGGAGCAGCACGAACGTAATAAACATAAAGAATAGGAACACAGGACAACTACTTACTTTTTTGCAGCACTCTCCGGATCTTCCTGTACTGCTCATGTTCTCTTAATTTGAGGTCCGACCACCGCTTCCTGAGCTGATCTTTCGATCGACGTACCCCGAAATGCCGGTGCAGACTCTTGACCACTTTTGCCATGATCTTGGCCTTTCTGACATTGTGGTTGGGGAAAGGTCCATACTTCCCATCATAGTCGGCCTTCTTCAGGATGTCGACCATCTCCAACATCTCCTCAAAGGACATATTTGAGGCCTTAAATCGTCTCCTTCTGGATCGGGACGTTTCCGGCTCCAGGCTTTCCTCCTCCTCCTCCTTGTTGCTATAATTAGCACGCACCTGTTGTGTCTCCGCCATGTGCTCTTCCCCCACTGCACCGAACGAAAAGGGGCAGGGAATAGACTAGAAAGAATGTCAGGGGCGGGCGGAGTTACACGCATGCGCAGTGTGTATAAAGCGTAACACGCGTGCGTATTACGTACGATCTGTGAGTGGAGGAAGGTGCTGATCGTGATAACGAAGGTAAGATCTAAACTTGGGCCTATACTGCTTCGAAATTGAAGCCTATATTGTAACAAAATTAGGAGAGTTTAGCCTGACCTTTCTTGTCTTGTGTCTTGCAGAGAAAATGGATGGCTTCAATGACCACAACTTCCTCCCCCTGTTCATAGACAAATACAAGGAGCTGCCCTGTCTGTAGCAGGTGAGACATCCCCATTATAATCATAAACAAAAGAAGCAGGCAGCGCTGGAGAAACTGCTCGAGTTGGTGAAGCCGGTGGTCCCCACAGCGACCATCCCCTATTTAAAAAACAAAATTGGTGGCCTGAGGAGCACTTATCTAAGGGAGCGCAAGAAGTTCACAGATTCCCAGAGGTCTGGAGCTGCAGCAGATGGCGTTTATGTCCCCAGGCTCTGGTACTATGAGAGACTGCGATTTCTGTCAGACCAGACTGAAGTCAGGGAATCCCTCTCCACTCTTCCTTCCACTCTTCCTTCCACCCCAGCTGAGGCTTACGATGTCCAATCTGGGCCTTCCAGCCAGGAAAAAGTGGAGGAGCCCAGCTGGAGCCAGGTATAGCATTCTTCTACAGATTTCTGGTCAATAAATAAATGAACTTTACTAGATGTCATTTTTGATCACTAATTGCTGCTTGAAAAAAGTGTTTTACATATCAATAGACAGTAGTGGGCCCGCAAAATTGGGACAAAAATGAAAAATGCTGGGCTCAGAATGATAGTCTGTTATATTTGTTAACATTCAATTTGCAACAGTCAGGAGGTGAAAATTGTGTGTGATTGATGAATCAAAAAATAAAACAATGTCCCTTTTTCATACACAGGAAGACCTCAGCCAGGAAGAGGTTGTGGAATGTGGCAGTCAGGAGGAGGCGGGGATTAGTGGCAGCCAGGAGGAGGCGGGGCTAAGTGTCAGCCAGGAGAAGCCTGGGACCAGTCGCAGCCTGACTGAATCGCAGGTTTCTCCCCTCCGCCTTCCATACAAAAGGGCGAGGAAGGCGACTCACATGCAGGATTCAGCGCTCAGGCTAATTCAGGAGGCTTCTGCGTCCCTCCGAGCCTTACCCACTCCTGAAGAGGCCTTTGCCTGCATGGCTGCCACAAAACTGCAGGGCATGCAGGAGGGTCAACGCAAGCTATGTGAGGACCTGCTTTATAAAGTCCTAAGTAAGGGGGTGAGTGGGGAACTAACACCCAATACCCACCTGAGTGAGTTGGCCCCTCCTCCTCCTGCTAAGGCGTGACGTGGAGGCGTGGAAAGAAGACCAGAGAGTGATGGCCCTGGGTTCAGTCTGGTCTGACAAAAGATGCAGTCTCTCATATGACCACAGCCTAGGGACACAGATGTCATCTGCTGCTTTCTGAAACTCTGGGACTTCTGGACCAGACTGCACTCCCTTAGATAAGGACTCCTCAGGCCACCAATTTTGCTTGAAAATAGTTGATGTCTGCCCTGTGGGTCCAAGGCTTCACCCATTTCTGCTGTTTCTCCAGTGTTGCCTCCCTCTTTGTTTAGTTGTGAGCCCTTAATAAATGATTATACTCTCCTATGTGTGTTTTCATTCAAAAAGGACAGTTTGTTGGTGACGATTCAGGTACATTTCTAAAATACAATGTGAAATTAACAAGGGACAACAACACCAAACAATCTCCTACAGATTAAATATAACAACATATCAATGGTGTTGTGGTAACTTGACACAAAAAACACACACAAAAATATTCTGGAGTAAAAATAAAAATACAATAAAACAAAAATCAGCCTTGAAAAAATACAAACCAAAAATAACTAATCTGCCTTAAAACCAAAAAAAAAAAAAAAACAACAACACCAAAATAATGTTGTCAGATGTGACAAATCAAAATATATTGAGGGAATCCCGAAAAAATAATAAAGAAAGAAGTTTGTGAGAAGTCTGTGTGAATATGAGCAGCAAAACTACTTAATTCTTCTCACATTATAACATTATAAAGAAGAAGAGAGTGCGCTGTATTGAACCATTTTTTACATTGCACCGTGACGAAAGTGCTGCATCCATTGCGAACGCTAAGTTTACCAGACCGAGCTGTTCCATGTCGGAATTTCTTCTGAGCATGCGTGGCACTTTGTGCGTCGGAACAGGCCACACACGGTCAGAATTGACGCAATCGGATTTTGTTGTCGGAAAATTTTATAGCCTGCTCTCAAACTTTGTGTGTCGGAAAATCCGATGGAAAATGTCCGATGGAGGCCACACACGGTCGGAATTTCCGACAACACGCTCTGATCGGACATTTTCCATCAGAAAATCCGACCGTGTGTACGGGGCATTAGAGCTCTTATAACCTACATACTCACTGCAGCACATCTGACTATAACATCAAAATGAAAACAATCACTGCTTTAATGAAAAACATTTTGCTGCCTATTCCAACACCTTAGGTACTTTTACATCCTGTTGGGCTCCTTGGATTCTATGATTCTCAGTTGATGACCAATAGAAACTGCATATAAACCTTGTTCTAGGTGGTTTTTAAGGTATTTCTCTGTAAAATGGTACTTGATTCTTGTTATTTTTTTTCTCCATGCTTTTACTTTTGGCAAAATATACTTATGCCCTGTACACACGGTCGGATTTTCCGATGGAAAATGTGTGATAGGACCTTGTTGTCGGAAATTCTGACCGTGTGTAGGCTCCATCACACATTTTCCATCGGATTTTCCGACACACAAAGTTTGAGAGCAGGATATAAAATTTTCCGACAACAAAATCCGTTGTCGGAAATTCCGATCGTGTGTACACAAATCCGACGGACAAAGTGCCACGCATGCTCAGAATAAAAAAAGAGATGAAAGCTATTGGCCACTGCCCCGTTTATAGTCCCGATGTACGTGTTTTACGTCACCACGTTTAGAACGATCGGATTTTCCAACAACTTTGTGTGACCGTGTGTATGCAAGACAAGTTTGAGCCAACATCCGTTGGAAAAAATCCTAGGATTTCGTTGTCGGAATGTCCGAACAAAGTCTGACCGTGTGTACTGGGCATAAGATGTGGAATCATTTTTTAACCTTTTATGTGATATATTTGCTGCTCTGCTGTAAAATATATGATTTCATTTCTTATGTCTAAGCTTCAATAAAAAAACAATTGAAAGAAAATACATATCTACCAAAAGCACCGATCTCTGGGAATTAACCCACAAAATGATACTACTTTGGTATCCTATTCTGTACCACATTTCCAAAATTAGGCATACCTCATCTCCAAATTGCCAGAGAGGCTGTACTCAGCTTGACACAATCTATCATATTTTTAGGCCCTGTAAGAACATAGCTGCCTTTTTTTTTTTTTAAATCTAGGCATTGAATCTATACACCATGTTTAGAGCCACAATAAATCATACCTTGCTAGCTGCAAGATTGACCATTGTGAGACTCTGGAAATCTTCCCCCACACCTGATATAAACAAGATAATTAACAAAGTTCAGACTTGTTCAGACTCATTTTATGTGAGAGTATGCTTGCTTATAGTACCAGAACAGTTCCCTCTATGGGTACAGCCTTGGAAAGTCTTGCTCTCTTTTACAATAGTTATGGAAATGTGAAGCTCAGTTTCTTTCTTTTTTTGTTTCTTCCCCTGTATGTACATACAACTGTCTTGTTGTTGTTTTGTTTTTTTGTATCTGCTGGAGGGATTTAATTTGAAAAAGTCTCATGTTCACTAATGAATATGTCAATACTTATAAATTAGTTTTTACGCTCTGTAAATGTTCAATTCCAGAATGTACTTAGTTTTGTATTTGTTGTTAATATTTTGTTGTAGTTTCTTTTGCACGCTAAGATTGTCGTTATGTATGTGCTTTTATCTTTGTTATTGATACAACTTAGTAAAGACATATTGAAATTAAAACATTAATATCTTGGAGGTTTGTTTGGCACTCTCATTGGAATGTAATGTATGTTGATTCCTAACTCTGGGTTCATTCCCTGTTTCTGAGGGGAGTTTCTGTTTTATGGAGTGCTGCCAAACCAGAGATAGTGTGCCCAGTGAAAATTTCAGCAACCGTTAGAAAATCCTAATCCAGTGCACCATTTGTTCTTTTGTCAAATCAGAAAATCCTGACACTGGCACACTGGCAGAATGCATGTGACACTGGCAGACTTTCTGCATTGGCTGAATAGTTCTAAAATGCTGCAAGCTGTCACTTTTCATAAAAAAGCACATATATATATATATATATATATATATATATATATATATAAAATAAAAATGTATACACACACACAGTATTTAATTATTTAATTAATCTTTCCTTAGTTACAAATCGTGCCTAAATTGGACTTGTCATGAATTACAGAACTTAATATTGCTAATCTTTTCTGGAAATGCTAGTAATGTCTGTAAAGTCAGAAAATATTATCTTCGTACTTATTCTGGTTCAGTGACCCCTAATTCTGAAGCAAGAGGGTCAGTATAATAGCCAAGCAACTAACATTTTCAGAAGAAGAATTTAGCAAAAACAGCCTCCAGCTCCTTTAATTAAAAATGTTATGATCAATTTAAATATGTATGTATTTCAAATATGTTATTTCAAATGTTTACGTGATGTTACAGAAAAGCTTTTCTAGCACATGGTTTTCACTCAAATCACCTTATAAAACTACCACATAGGGATGATAATTTTGTGCATGCTTTTATTGTGAATGTCATCAGTAAAAGTTCTGACCCCGTCACATGTGTAGTGTTTTCTGGAAGCAGATTATGTCATCTGTCAGGGCAGCAGGCGTGAAATCACTGGCAGAAAAGTCTCTCATGTGGCACTGACCTGACATCCTGTTGTGTGTAGTTTCATGCTTTAACAGGCCAAAACATCCGTATTTAAATGTTCTTATATAAAACTGTAGTCATAAATTACTATGGCAACAGTCTATGTATGTATATGTATTATAATAATGTAATTCAATCTCAGTTCTCCTCCAGAAAATCCTTTGTATTCTCCTAAGCTTCTATGCTCCAAGCTTCCTTTTAAAAATCAATCAGAGAACACCTGCTATGACTGTGCTGAGGGAATTATCTTTATCAGACACAGGCAGCTGATTTTATAAGTAAGGCTGCTAGATATTGAAGTTTTTTTGACTAAAACAATATTTAATCAGTATCTTTGAAAAAAAAAAAAAAAAAGACAGCAGCAAATAGTTTTGACTACTTTTCTAACATTTTCAACATGCATCACACATTGAGCTGGTAAATACAAACATAATAGTATCTGTTTATTATTGCAGGCCATCTTGAGCGTTGCACCGGCTGCTCAAAACAGGATGAGTAAGCATCATTCATGCATACGAGATCACACAAACAGGCAACAAATCAACAGAAGGAGATAAATTTGGTCTGTCTAAAATGTTGTTGGAACATTATCAAGCAAAAATGAAGCTGCAGTGAAGACAGGTTGTCTATACTGACTTCAACCTACTCTATTAATAAGTAGGCTTCTTAAATAAAGAGTGCATTGAGAAATGCAAAAGTACAGCACAGATAATACACAAGTTTTAAGAAGACTCCACCTCCCATCTCTTATAAAGCTAACAACACTATCGTCAAAATTTTAGACAAAAGAGTACACGTACGTACGTTATCAACCATTTGTTGCCATCGTTTTCCACATTCTTAGTGGATATGTTCCCCCTGTGCCCCACTCTCAAGCCACCATTTTGAACGCCGGCTTCTTCTTTCTGCCCCCCCCGCCAGCCCACTGATGACATTGTGGCAGTTCTAGTGCATGGCGTGTTATTTTTCAATACCTGAAAAAATAAAAGTCATGCCAAATCTTGTATTATGCATGTGGTTAATCTGGTGCATCCTACTACTAAAGAATAACAAGAATAATCTTATATGGTTCATGTTTGAAATCAACTGAGATCTCCCTGAAAGCCACTGGTGAAGCACCTGCCAGGAAGTTGGAGAAAAATGTAAGGAAATGTAAGTAACATAAAAATCCATTTAATAAAGGACTGTAAGATGATTTAATATCAGTAGGCAGAGCAGCATGCTTCAGGTATTTTTGATATGGGGGGAGATGTTAAGGGTGTTGCTTTAATGTGAGGCTAGTAAAAATGGTATAGGATTGGGTGTATGAAATTCAGCTTTTTATTTTATTTTATTTGCCTATATTGACAATCTAAGCCTATTCTATAAAGACATTTAAATAGAAAACAGATATCACCTGGAAACTGCAAGACAAAAGAACATTACATTTACCAACTCAGAAAATATGTAAAGGGATGCATTCAAGTGATACTAAACAGAGAATAGTTAATTGTCATTATTTGTTCACATAAATCATCTATATCATGTATTTAGTTTAATCCTCTAAGTATTTTATTTCTGCAGCAATGGTGTGTGGTCACATGACCTTTCCCTGTTTTTTGGCATCTGCGGGGAAAGATCTTTGGGAGGGGTTTTTATTACTCTGCAGATTTATGCTCTCGACAGTGTGAATCTGTGTCTGGCTAGCCCTGATTGGTGCTGTGCCAGTCACATGACTGAAAAAAATGTTTTAGAATAGCAATTCATATTAAATTGGAAACACAAAATAATCATTTTACAGCTCCCAATAAATCTATGCTGAACATCAAATGTGTGTTTTTCTTGTGCATGAATATGGCTTAGGCAGAGTCAGACACTAGCTTTCACTTTGTTCAGATGGTATCAGTATCCTAGGCTCTATTTTACCTTATTTTACATATTAGCAATTACGTTAGATAATTTATTACTGATTCATATTATAATTAAGCATGTTGATAAGTTTCTTAGTGAATGTAATGAATCAGCATACTATATCCCACACTCACAGCGTTAGCAATAGGAGGATGTGGGGGAGGAAAGAGGGAGGGAAGTGTCATTCACCACTGTGTATATACCCACATGTGTTACTATATATTCAAGTGGGCTGCACAGATAAGAAAAAGGAGTAAATGAAGAGCTTAGAAGAGAAATGAAATTGAGCATGCTCCGTAGAGGTCATAAGCTGGTCTACACAATCGCAGGCAGCAGTAGGGACAATATTGGATAATATGGAAGGGAGAGCAGGATCAACCGGGTATATTTCACTCAAAAAGCAAAAACAAATGCTTAAGTGGCTTTGTGAGTATGAACACACCAGGATATAACATGTAATGCGAGTTTTTCATAGTCTGGGTTTTATGGCACTTTAAAGATAATTGTTAAGCTAGTTTCCAAAATGTTTCATACTTGTAGGCAAATGCAAGTTTTCCTACATCCAGTGGGCTTCATTGTGCCACTGTACAGATGGAGTAAAGCCTTTAGAGGGAATTGTTCCCTCAGTGACTCCATGGCTGTTACGGAGGTTGCAGCTGTCTGATTGAAGCCTGCAACTCTTGTGACCTCTGGCAGCCTTCTTGGTGTGGGGGCTCTATAACCATTTGGGCATGCCTCAAGGGAGTGGTAGGTGAGGGACAGAGACCCTGCTGGTTATGGAAAGTGAATAGCATGGAGGATTAGTGTGAACCCAGCCCTAAGAATTAACAATTTGAATGCAGCAGAACAATAATTCTAAAATTATTAGGAAAAAGGAGACATACCATTAGCAAGAATGGCTGCCTAAAACAGGGTTTGCACTGTGAGTTTTCTTGTTTTCATTCAACCGACACAACATAGTTATGACGAGGAAGAGAGGGGAAGAGCCAGTGCAACAGGACAGTGCCAGCTCCTGTATCCTGTACCCAGTCACAACAAAGTGTGAAATGGAACCAAGCGGCTGCCAAACTAGAGAAATTTACACATACCCGGGTCAGACCCCCACAAAAGGAGGGTAACAGAACCTGCAAATGCAATCTAAGGTGCATACTGGGGCTGCAGCTGTGAGTAAAAGCCAAGGCCAAGGGCAAGCTATAGCAGCACCAGTGGTAATTCACACAGGATTGAAACCTGCAGGTGAGGGTATCCAGATCATCCAGGGTGCCCCAGAACCCTCGACTGGAGCTGGAGCCTTAGCAGAGGGAGAACCAACACTAAAAGAGGTCCTGCAGGCAAGACCTACACAAAGTATGAGAAAGGACTACTGCCCTTGAAGGGAGAATAAGTCTAGTGGGGGATGACTTGAATCCCCTTAAGCAGGAGATAATAACTGTAAGAGAACAAATGACTAATTATGAGATAAAAATGAATGACATGGAAAACAGGATGCAAAAGAATAGTGAGAGCATAGTGAGTGCCCTGACCCTGTGGTATTTCTTGAAAAATGGTTCCAGGAACTGTTTGGAAAGGACACTTTTTCACCCATTTTTGCAATGGAGAGAGCTCATAGGATGCCCTCTAGACCTCCTCCACCAGGGGGTCTCCCAAGATCCCTCCTGGTAAAAATGCTCTTTTATAAGGACAGAGTAACCATATTACAGAAGGCCAGGGAAATGGGTAATATTCTTTATGAAGGTGCACGGGTATCCATCTACCCAGATTTCTCAACTGCAAAAATGGAGGGCTAAGTTTCTGGAAATTAAATGTAAACTACAACAATTTAAAGTATCCTGTTAAAGTATGCCCTGTTATATCCAGCAAGACTGTGGGTGACCGCCTTGGGGGAGACCCTGTTTTTTTTTATTCCCCAGAGGGGGTGGTGGGGTGGTTGGCACCACATAGGGGAAAATTATAGAAGAACCGCAAAATAAAGTTTCAAAGAAGTATAATAACTGCATGAGTGATTTAATGGCACAGCTGATCACTTATTTGGCACATTAAGGAGTTGGGGTGGGGGTTGCATTTAGGTTAGGGGAGTAATGTGTATGCGGCCCCCTTTCTCAAAGAGATTTGGGATATTTTATTTTTTTATTTTATTTTTCATTTACATGAGCTTTTTTTGGGGGGGGAGGGGGGAGGTTATACAAGAAGAAAATAATATTTGTCATTATGAACACATGGGAAGGTCACTTTGGAAGCCCCCAGAGAGGACCCAAAGGAGTGTTGAGTGGAGTGGGAATGAGATGGTGTGATAGATATGAAAGGTGTATGTGGGGATTTATGAAGAATAAATGCACTTGAAATAGGAAATAGGCTTGTGCAATTCGTTTTGTAACTAATCGAGATTCGGCCAAATTTTGCATCTTATGGACATTCGGATGCATCTGAATGTCGAATAAAAAAATAACGAATTTCAACTAATACGAAAGAAATTATCGCAGATATAACGAATGAATTCAACATGATTCGGTAATTCATTAAAGATCTAATGAAACAAAAGGTCAAAAAGTAAAAAGTAAATTTTACAGTCCAATCAACTGATTAATTTTGTGCTGGAGGTTGGATTTCTGGCAAAGTAATTCATTCCTGAGAATTGAGTGAGAAGGGTGTTGTATTGTATTTGAGCACAGGAGAAGAGATATTGCCATTGTGTGTGTTAAAAGATTCAATAAACAAACGACTTTCCAAACTACGAATCATTATCATGAATATATATACACATACATAAATATCGAATTTCAACTAATACAATCAAAATTATAGCGTATATAACGAATGAGTCTGACATGATTTGAGATTCAGTATAATGAATATCGACACTACAGAAATAACGGCTTATCCAAAAAAGTATTAACGTAACAATGAATATAACAGAACAAAATTATGTATTTTAGGAATGTCAACGAACTGAAACTAAACAAAATTTTCCATTGTGCACAAGTCTAATAGGAAACATTGTGTCACAAAACTATTACAGAAGAAATATAATGAGAAGAATGGGTATTGGTTACTAAAGAAAGATTACACAAAGTATATGGAAATCACACAATTAGGATTGGGTATTTTGAATTATATGCATTTGTTGAACACTACATGATTAAATGGCTAATCTTATGCAGGCAAAAAAGTTAATTATATGCTCTTGGAATGTCCGGGGGTTGGGAGACCCCGCAGAAAAAAACTACAGTCATTTCTGTAGCAAAAATGTGTGGGGTGGGACTACTCTGCCTCCAGGAGACGCACCTCATCAATGTCTCTATCCCGCAGCTGGGTTGGGGGGATTTCTGAACCCAGTATCATTCAGTTCACACCTCCTATTCTAGGGGGGTGGCATTCTGATTAGATCTGGGGTGATGTTCACCTGCAGGCAGATTAAGACTGAAGAACTGGGGCGTTACATCTTTATATATTGTACAATAGAGAGTAGAACCTATGTGCTGGCTAATGTATATATTTCTCCTCCTTTCAATACTTTAATTTTGTATAAATAAATAGAGTTTGTTCTGGACAAACCGGGGGTTGCCGGTTATTGTTATGGGAGACTTTAACACGGTAATGGACCTGAAGGTGGATAGGTTCCCCCAGGGAACACAGATGGGTGTTACAGTTGATGACCGACTGTCCCTATTTTTGGGAGAGGCTGGCTAATGGATATATGGAAGAAAAATTGGGAAAAAAACTGCGCATCAAAAATGATAACAATAATATGTGCTGCAAAGTCCTATATGTGACACAAACACACAAACGTAAATAGGAAAATTATTGACTCGCGCATCTAAACAAATTACAATATATGTCACTGAATATTTATAAAGCAAAAGTGCAAAAAACCATATGTGCATACAATAAACCCAATTATGGATATGGGTTTTAAAGGATCCAACCCCCCCTAGGCAAGTATAATAGACCATATAAATATGGAACATTAGTGCAGAAAGTAAACGTGGAAAATTGCAATATGTATTAAATAAGAAATGTAATAAAAGTCCACACACATAGACACCAAAGGGTGATGTTACAATCCAAAATTTATCCAATAATATGTGAAATCCTAGGTATATGGGTCCGCCACCATGAATAAAGAGCCTGGCCGCTTACCAGAACCCCATGACCCCCCGTTACAGAGGGTCTAAATGGGCTTTGAAATCCTGCTGTTAAACCGCCAAGGTAGGAACTGTGCTAGGACATCAAGAGCTTAAATGCAGATAGATGGATCCACAAGGAAAGGAGACTCATCTCTCAGCGAAGTATTATCATCATAAAGGGAAAAACAAAAGGCTCCGATAGTGTAAAACCAAATGATATTTATTTAAAATATAGTAAAAACTCACATGTAGTTAAGAAAAAACCTCTGAAGAAAGACAGTCTGCGGTGTTAGATCGTCAGGATTACCAGAAGGAGATGCATCGTATCGTGGACGATACCGATACATATACTGTTTTGAACAGGGATCCTTTGATCGGATATAAAAAAGAACTAGAAGTCATTGTAGACAGGGGACTTCGAAGAGGTATTTTGAATGACAAAGAGAGACGGTTTTTGGTTCCGATTGCCCCTCGGACCCCGGTCGTTTACTACCTCCCGAAGATCCATAAGGACTTGATTTGCCCCCCGGGACGTCCCATTGTTAGTGGGATTGATTCTATCACGTCCCGGGTGGGCAAATATATCGATCACTTCTTACAACCATTGGTGAGGAGGATACCATCCTTTATTAAAGACACCAAACAGGTCATCAACATGCTCTCCAACATCACCCCGAGTGAGGGCCTCTGGATGGTGACTGCGGATGTCTCATCCCTCTATACTATCATTCCCCATCAATTAGGCCTACAGGCGGTGGAACTGTTTCTGAATCGAGATTCTGGTTTACCCCTCACACAAATTCAATTTATTATGGAACTCTTGCAGTATGCCGCCAGCCATAGCTACTTCTGGTTTGAGCATCATTTTTATCGACAGGACCGTGGAGTAGCTATGGGGGCTAAATATGCCCCAAGCTTGGCCAATATTTTTATGGCCAAGTGGGAGGAGGACGCAGTCGATGCCCCTAGGAGACCTGAGGTGCGCCTATGGGCTAGATATATCAATGACGTCCTCCTCCTATGGGATGGATGTGAGGCCGAGCTTCACGGCTTCATGAACACCCTTAACGCTAATAACAGAGGCATCAAGTTAAATTTTGAGGCCAGCCAGGACACCATCCATTTCCTGGATTTGAAGATCCAGATCAGAGAGGGACAGTTCACAACGTCTACATATTTCAAGGCAACTGATAGAAATGCCTACATCTCTGTAGACAGTTGCCACCATGAACCCTGGCTTAAAGCCATCCCTCAAGGACAATTTTTGCGCCTCAGACGCAATTGTTCAGATCTGGATACTTTCGACCATCAAGCATCCATTTTGACTGAAAGATTCCTAGAGAAGGGTTATGACCAGATTTCCCTCTCCCGGGCCTTAAAATTGGCAAGGGACAGGGACAGAGCGACTCTCCTATCTGATGCCCCTAGGCCCAGGAATGAGGTTTCAGATTCCGTACCTTTCATCACCACTTTTTCAGTACAGCATCGTGCCATTAAACAATTAATACAGAAACACTGGCATGTCCTGGGCAGTGATTTATCTCTCAAGGCCATTCTACCATCAAAACCTAGAGTGATATTCAAGGGAGCAGCCTCCCTGGGAAGTAGAATAGCACCCACGGTCCAAGACCCTCCACGGGAAACCAGGTCTTTTCTCCAGAATTTGACAGGGTTCTATAAGTGTGGGAAATGCCAGGTTTGCTCACTTAATGCCAATAGATCTAGACGTATTACGACGTTTACATCTACTGGCACAGGGCGTTCACACGAAATTGAACCATTTATCACTTGTGATTCTGAAGGGGTGGTCTATCTCTTACAATGTCCCTGTGGGCTTCAGTACATAGGGAGGACCAAAAGGGCCCTACGTGTCCGTCTAAACGAACACATAGGGAATATTAGAAGGGGTCACGACAAACATCCCGTGTCCAGGCATTACGATCAGGTCCATAGGAGAAACCCCTCTAAGACACTATTTTTAGGGATTGACAAGTACAAACCCCATTGGCGAGGTAGTTCCCTCATTAGGGAAATATCCAAGTTAGAGATGTCTTGGATATATAAAGTCAAAAGTTATGTGCCATTCGGCATGAACGTCGA
Source organism: Aquarana catesbeiana (assembly GCF_042186555.1). Classification (NCBI taxonomy): domain Eukaryota; kingdom Metazoa; phylum Chordata; class Amphibia; order Anura; family Ranidae; genus Aquarana; species Aquarana catesbeiana. Next base: position 619,093,676 of record NC_133325.1, on the reverse strand, counting down.
TACAGACGTGAACGCCTTTATCAATAATGCATAACTTGTTGTAAATTTGTTTTTGGGTTCTCTATTAATACAATTTATAATTTTTTTTGTAAAGGTCATCGCTTTGGGTTCTTATAACCGGAACACCAATTCAGTTTTTTTATCAATTTATTCTTTATTTTTTTGGAATCACTTTTTTCTTATGGTCGGTTTGGTGTAGTATTTAGGATTATATACGCCAATCTACATCAATATTATTACACTCTTTGGACACTGTAACATTCCATGGTGTTTATATCCATTCACAATATTTATTGTATTGGCCTAATTTCCAGATCTTTCACATATTTTGATAAAATGATCTATTTATTTTTAATTTCTTAAATTTATATACACCAGCATGCATATTTATGCATTTATTTTTGCATTTGTTTATGCACAATTTGAACTTAATATTTTTTACACGTAATTTAGTTAATCAACCACTAGGGGTCTCTCTTCCCCCCCCGCCTGCGGGGTTACGTCCCCGCAGGCTCCTTTCAAGCTCCACTCATGGGTGACACCACCCAAACTGGTGCGGATTTAGAGTGCCAGTCTCGGCAGCATACATAATGCTGGAGTGGACTGTCAGCCCCTTCGGAGCGCGCATCTTCTGAATGACGATGTGCGGTGTGTAAGGGGTGAGGATGCCTTGCGAGTGGCTGGTAATTCCCTGTCCATTATGCATATTCCCCGAGCTGCCCATGCGCAGTAGGGGAATCGGATCGGCTGCCTGACATAGCGTCATGTGGCGCAGGCCAGGATCTAGCGCGCAGGCGCGTTGTTCCTCTATCTCCGCTCTGAGCATTCGGCCACTCCGTCCGATATTATCACATGATGGAGGCTGAGGCACAGGGCGCGCATGCGCACCGGGTTTCAGCCGTTTTTTACGGCTGCCTGACATAGCGTCATATGACGCAGGCCAGGATCTAGCGCGCAGGCGCGTTGTTCCTCTATCTCCACTCTGAGCATTCGGCCACTCCGTCCGATATTATCACATGACGGAGGCTGAGGCACAGGGCGCGCATGCGCACCGGGTTTCAGCCGCTTTTTACGTTTTAGGCTACTATGGGGATCCGGTTTGAACCCAGAGTGAGGCTTGTATTCATTATGTTGTTAGTATTTAAGGGAGGTGACGTGATGTGCCGCCCGTGCCCCTGGAAGACGCAAATCTTTTGCGAAACGCAGCGTAGGGCTGAGCGGTGTCATCGCGTCACCTCCCTCTGTCGTTGCTACTCCAGCTGGACGGGTTATCTGCGAACATCCGGCCGGTGCCGCAGACTGTCTTTCTTCAGAGGTTTTTTCTTAACTACATGTGAGTTTTTACTATATTTTAAATAAATATCATTTGGTTTTACACTATCGGAGCCTTTTGTTTTTCCCTTTATGATGATAATACTTCGCTGAGAGATGAGTCTCCTTTCCTTGTGGATCCATCTATCTGCATTTAAGCTCTTGATGTCCTAGCACAGTTCCTACCTTGGCGGTTTAACAGCAGGATTTCAAAGCCCATTTAGACCCTCTGTAACGGGGGGTCATGGGGTTCTGGTAAGCGGCCAGGCTCTTTATTCATGGTGGCGGACCCATATACCTAGGATTTCACATATTATTGGATAAATTTTGGATTGTAACATCACCCTTTGGTGTCTATGTGTGTGGACTTTTATTACATTTCTTATTTAATACATATTGCAATTTTCCACGTTTACTTTCTGCACTAATGTTCCATATTTATACGGTCTATTATACTTGCCTAGGGGGGGGTTGGATCCTTTAAACCCCGTACCCATAATTGGGTTTATTGTATGCACATATGGTTTTTTGCACTTTTGCTTTAAAAATATTCAGTGACATATATTGTAATTTGTTTAGATGCGCGAGTCAATAATTTTCCTAATGGATATATGGAGAGTGCGAAATCCAGAAGTCCGGCAGTACTCATGTTTTTCCAGGACACACTCCACTCTTTCCAGAATTGATCTGGTATTTGGGAATGAGGAGGCATTACAGGGGATAAAATATGCAAGTTATATGCCAAGAGGTCTTTCGGATAACTCCCCAATGACAGTGTCAATAGAGGGAGGAGAGAACTACCTCCCCGGGGAGTGGAAAAAAAGCCCCTTTTGGATGGAACTGATGGGTGACCTGGATGAGGTGCTAATGGCTTTAAGAGAATTCGTAGACTTGAATAGAGGAACCGCCCCTGTGGGGGTAATTTTGGACACTTTGAAAGCTTTCCTTCGTGGTATAATAATACAGCAAGTGTCAAAAATAAAAAAACGGACCAAGTACTTGGAAAGGGTGGCTGGAGAGAGGGTGGCAACAACGGAAGAACAATATGTGAACAACCCAACCCCTGATACTCTCAGGGCTTGGTCAGAGGAACAACAGGGTAGGGGGCACACATTTGCAACTAGGGCTCTTTCTCAAAGTGGGGCAATTTCTATAAGTGGAAAGCACTTCTGACTCTGCACTTGTCTGAGGATTTCTTCTCTGTCTCTTTGCAGGTATGTTTGCAGCTGACTGCCATCCACCCAGAATTGAAAACTGAAAAGAATTTGTTTTTCCTAGTCTAAATTGCTATGGTATGTTTGCAGCTGACTGCCATCCACCCAGAAATGAAAACTGAAAAGAATTTGTTTTCCCTAGTCTAAATTGCTATGGTATGTTTGCAGCTGACTGCCATCCACCCAGAATTGAAAACTGAAAAGAATTTGTTTTCCCTAGTCTAAATTGCTATGGTATGTTTGCAGCTGACTGCCATCCACCCAGAATTGAAAACTGAAAAGAATTTGTTTTCCCTAGTCTAAATTGCTATGGTATGTTTGCAGCTGACTGCCATCCACCCAGAATTGAAAACTGAAAAGAATTTGTTTTCCCTAGTCTAAATTGCTATGGTATGTTTGCAGCTGACTGCCATCCACCCAGAATTGAAAACTGAAAAGAATTTGTTTTCCCTAGTCTAAATTGCTATGGTATGTTTGCAGCTGACTGCCATCCACCCAAAAACGGAAACACTGCTATCTGCTTTGGTTATGTGTCTTAATAATTGCTGGTATGTTATTTTTGCTTAACAGTCTGTAGACCTGTCCACATTACAATGCTGTATTATCTCCCTTGTCTTACCCAGAATTATGGCCGTTAACTTTAGTGCCCTCTTGCTAGTCTGTTTCTGGGCTTAGAATTTTGCCCTGTTAACCAGCCAACCTTTATTACCTCTTGATTGCTAATTGAAATCCACCCACCACCCACCCCTATCAATAGAAATCTAAGCTTCTTTTGGGGGAAGCATTTGCAGGGGGCACACATTTGCAACTAGGGCGCTTTCTAAAAGTGGGGCGATTTTTATAAGTGGAAAGCACTTCTGACTCTGCACTTCAGCAAATGCACAAAGCAAATGAACACAAGAAAAAACTTTGAAAAACACCAGACATCAGGTAACCTTGTTTACCTCTTCAGCTCTTTCTCCTTGTAACATGCACTCTCTCCCACTCCTTTTGACAGCTCTGTCCTCTATCCTTAAACTATCTCTCCTTCACCCCTCTTCTCCCCCCCACAGCATATATATATCACCCTCACTTCTGTCCTCTCCTTATTACTACACCCACCAACTCTTGCTAATTCTAAATCCACACACACTAAAAATCTCTAAGACCCTGGGCCATGTCCCTTCATATAAATCCCACTCCCATATTACCTCCCTCACTCTCCTGCTTCTCCTAACCTCCGGAGATATATCCCCAAACCCTGGGCCTCCATCATTTAACTGTACCCCATGCACCCATCACCCTGCACCCTCTGGTAGCAGCCGCAATCAACACAATTTAGTTCCCATTTCTATTCTTCCTAAGACCAGACTCCCTGTCTCTTGTGCCCTTTGGAACTCCCGCTATGTCTGCAACAAACTCACCTCTCTCCATGACCTCTTTATTGTCAACTCATTTAACCTACTCGCCATTACCGAAACCTGGCTCCACGAATCCGACACTGCGTCTTCTGCTGCCCTATCCCATGGTGGTCTTCTCTGGACTCACTCCCCCAGATCAAGTGGAGGAGGCGTCGGAATCCTTCTAGCCCCACATAGCACCTTTCAGGTACTACACCCACCTCCCTCTCTGTCACTCTCCTCTTTCGAAGCACACTGCATTCGTCTTTTCACTCCAATTTCTCTAAGGATAGCTGTGATCTACAGGCCCCCTGGACCAGTATCAACCTTTCTTGAAGACTTCTCTGCCTGGCTACCCTAAATTCTTTCTTCTGAAATCCCCACAATCATTCTTGGAGACTTCAACATCCCTATTAATACAAACACTCCTGCCACTTCCAAACTTCTCAGCCTAACATCCTCCTTTGACCTGAAGCAATAGATACATGCTCCTACTCACTCCGAAGGCAATACCCTTGACCTCATTTTCTCTCACCTTTGCACTCCATGCAAGCTCTGTAACTATCCATTCCCTCTCTCTGATCACTACCTTATTAGTTTCACTCTTTCCCTCTCCTCCACCTCCTCTCTCTCCAACCGCCTAAAAGTTACCAGCAGAAACCTACGTCATCTCAACCCTTCTCTTCTCTACTCTACTATCAACAACCTCTACGACAAAATCTCACCCCTATCCTGCACCAACTTCTGTCTACAACACCTCACTTCTAGCCTCACTGGACTCAATGGCCCCCCTTACTACACACAGAATCAGGCCCCAACCCCTTTAACCTTGGCAAACAGATGATACTAGAAGTCTGAAAAAATGTAGTCGTGCTCACGAGCGCCAGTGGCATAAGACTAAGTCTCAGAGAGATTTCAACCAATATAAATCTGCCCTCCAAAAATACAATTCCAGCCTCCTCACTGCCAAGCAGAACTACTTTATCACTCTCATTAGCAGCTTATCATCCCGTCCCCATCAACTCTTCTCTGCCTTCAACTCTCTACTTTGTCCTCCACTGCCTCTACCCGCCAACTCACTCACTGCCCAGGAGATCGCCAATCACTTCAAACAGAAGATTGATACAATTCGTGAGGAGATCTCTACTGTTCCAATACCCTCCACGCCCCACACTTCATACCCACAGGCACAATCATTACTTCCCTCTTTCAACCCCACCACTATAGATGAGGTTGCTAAACTACTTGCTAATGTCCACCTTACCACCTACCCTCTGGATCCTGTTCCCTCACAAATGCTACGTTCACCCTCTGGCTCTATGCTACACTCTCTAACCCACATCTTTAACCTCTCCCTCTCTTCTGGGATCTTCCCCAACTCTCTAAAACATGCACTTGTCAGACCCATACTTAAAAAGCCCTCACTGGATCCATCCAATCTTAACAACCTACGCCCCATCTCCTTGCTCCCCTTCTTATCCAAACTCCTCGAATGTCTGGTCTACAACCGACTGAACGTCCACCTCCCTGATAATAGCCTTCTTGATCTCCTTCAGTTTGGATTTCGTCCATAACACTCCACAGAAACTGCTCTCCTAAAACTAACAAACGATCTACTAACGGCCAAAATCAATCGACACTATTCTGTACTCCTACTCCTGGACCTCTCTGCTGCCTTTGATATGGTTTACCACCCTCTCCTCCTCAAAAAACTCCATGACTTTACTCTTCGCTGGTTCTCTTCCTACTTATCCAACCGCACCTTTAGCGTTTCCTACAACTCTACTTCCTCTTCTCCTCTTCCTTTCTCAGTTGGGGTCCCCCAAGGTTCTGTTCTTAGACCTCTCCTATTTTCAATCTACACGTCCTCCCTTGGTCAGCTGATAGCATCCCATGGCTTCCAATATCACCTCTATGCTGACAACACCCAAATCTATTTCTCTACCCCTCAGCTCACTCCCTCTGTCTCCTCACTTATCACTAATTTACTATCAGATATATCAGTCTGGATGTCACACCACTTCCTCAAACTCAGTCTATCCAAAACTGAACTTATAATTTTTCCTCCCCCATATGCCCCTTCCCCTGATCTCTCAGTTAAAATCGATGGCACAACTATAAGCCCATCTCCACATGCCAAGGTTCTAGGTGCAGTCCTGGACTCTGAACTTTCCTTCAAGCACCACGTCTAATCACTGTCCAAATCCTGCCTCCTCAACCCCCGCAACATCTCCAAAATACGCCCCTTTCTAACCAATGACACAAAAAAAAGCCCTTAATTCACTCGCTGGTCATCTCTCGCCTCAACTACTGCAACTCCCTTCTCATTGGTTTACCTCTACATAGTCTATCACCTCTTCAATCCATCATGAATGCTGCTGCCAGACTCATCCACCTTACCAATCACTCTGTCTCTGCTACCCCTCCACTGGCTTCCGGTCAGCCAAAGAATTAAATTCAAAATACTAACAACTACGTACAAAGCCATCCACAATTTAGCCCCCAGCTACATCGCTAGCCTAGTCTCTAAATACCAACCTACTCATTCTCTTTGTTCCTCTCAAGACCTTCTGCTCTCTAGCTCCCTCATCACCTCCTCCCATGCTCGCCTCCAGGACTTTTCCAAAGCCTCTCCAATCCTATGGAATGCCTTACCCCAATATGTCTGCTTATCTCCTACTCTATTAGCTTTTAGACGATCCCTGAAAACCCTTCTCTTCCGAGAAGACTACCCTACCCACACCTAACAACTGTTTTTTAATTTTCTCCATCAGCTCAACCCCCACAGTTATTACCTTTTGTTTCCACTTGACCCTCCCCTCTAGATTGTAAGCTCTAATGAGCAGGGCCCTCTGATTCCTCCTGTATTGATTTGTATTGTAAGTGTACTGTCTGCCCTCATGTTGTAAAGCACTGCGCAAACTGTTGGCGCTATATAAATCCTGTTCAATAATAATAATAATAACAGATTTATAGGACACTAATAGTTAGTAAAGCAGAGAATGAACAACTTTTTCAGAGGCAGAATAGCTTTGAAGAGGGGGAAATGGTGGGGCGAATGCTGGCCCACCTGGTCAAGGAAAAGTCACCCCCATCTATGGTCCCTGGGATTAGTATAGGGATGGGCAGGGTTTCTTCACACGCTCCGCAAATTGTAGATAAGTTCAAAGAATATTATGAGCATCTGTATAGCTCCTGGCAGGAGATGGGGGAGGAAGTGGATGCTTTCTTTAGTGTTCTGATAATCCTGGCCCTCTCTGAAATCGATAGAGTGGAGTTGAACTTACCTATAACATTAGAGGAACTACATTGAGCCACAAGGGAGATGGCATGTCAGAAATCTCCAGGACCTGATGGCCTTCCAGCGGAGACCTACAGACGATACAGGAAGGTGTTACTGCCTGAGCTCCTGGGGGTCTTTAACTGGTCTGCGACGGAGGGGGAGCTTCCTACATCTATGATGGAATCTACCATAGTTGTGATATATAAGGAGGACAAGGATCCACCTAATACATCCTCATATAGACCCATTTCCTTACTGAATACAGATATAAAAATCCTGGTGAAGGTCTTGGAGGCTAGGTTAAACTGGGTCATTCAGAAATGTGTACACTATGAGCAGTCGGGATTTATCCCTGGAAAATCTATTAGTATAAATATAAGACGCATGTTTTTGAATTTACAGATCCCAGCTGATGGGGATGGATCGAGGGCTATTTTGTCTTTGGATGCCGCCAAGGCCTTTGACAGCCTTGAATGGCGATATTTGTGGAGGGTCCTGGCCGAGTTCCAATTTGGCCCAGGCTTTATTAACTGAATAAAATTGCTATACAAAGTGCCAGAAGCAAAAGTGAGAGTGAATACTCAAACAAATTTTCATTGCTGAGGGGGACGAGACAGGGGTGCCATATGTCCCCCTTGCTCTTCGACCTTGCAATTGAACCTCTGGCAGTGGCTCTCAGGTCCTCCCCGGGGGTAAGAGGATTTAGCAGAGGAGTAGTGGAAGAAAAAGTGGCATTGTATGCGGATGACCTTCTGCTATTTCTAGGGGACAAGCAGACTTCCCTGTTGAGGGCACTGGAAATAATTACAAATGTTCGCCAATTTTCTGGACTTGCCATAAACTGGGAAAAATCTGCATTGTTGCCAGTAGACCCCTCGGAAGGTCCATTGTCTGAGGAGGTTGCTCAGATTTAAATAGTGGACAAAATTAAATATTTGGGAATTAATATTACACAAGACCCCAAACAGTATATCATAATTTAGGGGAAAAATTAAAATATGGAAACGTCTCCTATTATCAGTAGTCTTGTAACTTGATTAAAATGCTATGGATGCCACAGCTTTTGTATGCAGTACATAATTCTCCAGTTTGGGTATACAAAAAGTGGTTCCAAAAGTTAGATGTTATCTTTAAAGAATTAATCTGGAAAGGTGGTCCAGCAAGAATCCATACAATACAATTAGGCGTACCCTACAATTACAAAGACAGGAAGGAGGGGTTGCACTTCCACACCCTCAGGGTTACTTCCTCACGGCACATTTACAGCATATGGGAGGGTGTAATGGGTTGGAAGGGGGATACGTAGGGAGGGAAATGTTGCTACAAAACACTCCACATGGATCAGTGGTGGAAGCCATGGAGGTGGGCTCTTTTCCTTCTAGGCTCCCCACACTAAGTTTAATGGTAAGAGTATGGGATACAGTGAAGACATTGCTGGGGAATAGGAGATTTACAGAGTATACTCCCCTATGGGAGAACAGCAATCTGGGAGAAATCCAGAAGATGGGGACAATCAAGGAATGGGAAAGATGTGGAATAAAGTTTATTAGCCAGTTATACAAAGATGACATTCTGAAATCTTTTCAGGAACTGAGAGAACAATACACAATATTGAATAAATCCTTTTTTAGGTACCTACAGGTCAGGCATGCTCTGGGAGGGCAATTTAGAGTGGGGCACTGGAATGGAGCAAGATTTCTTTGCTCCAGAAGGTAATCAAAGCAACAACCCTAAAAGGCCTTATCTCAAGCTTATATGTGCATATATACAAGGGGAGCCTGGAAGGGATAGGGGCCCCACTAGGTAGGAGTTGGGAACAAGACGTAGGAACTATAACGGAAGACCAGTGGAGTAGAGTCCTTGAATTGAGCCCCTTGGTCTCACTTCCCCCCTCCCAAAGGATTTCACATCTGTTTTTGCTATACAGAGCTTATTATACCCCCCAAAGGCTTTTTTTGTTTGGCCACAGGTTGGAGGCAAGTTGTCCAAGATGCAGGAAAATGGAAGGAGATTTAATCCACATGTTTTGGAGGTGTCCGAAGATATTTTGGTATTGGAGGGAGGTAGCCTTAGTTATAAGTCAGGTATTAAGAGGACCCCCAAACCTGGATGTTAGGCTCTGTGTATTGGGGCTTGTAGAGGGGGAGGGAAACCCCGGGTGCACCCAGATTGCAATCCTTAGGTGCCTATTTCAGGCAAGGAAATTGATATCACAAAGGTGGCAATCGGTCTTGCCTCCATCTTGTACAGGATGGGAGCGAGGCATGAATGAGACGATTTGGAATGAATAATCTGTATATGTCAGACAAGGTTTCATAAAGAAATATGAAGAGATCTGGAAACCCTGGTGGGAGGTAAAGGGGTATCCCCTCTAGAATGAGGTGAAAGATATTATTTTTTTTAAAAGGTAAATTTATTGATTTTTCACGTAATACAAAAAACAACGTTAACTATTCAACAGAAAGTATATGGTCACATATTCAAACATAAGCATTTGTGCAGTCACATGTGTTACTTCAACATACAACACACAATTGTAATATTTTCTACTGCTACAAAAATAAAATAAAGGAGTAAAAACCTACTACTGGTACATTAGTTATAGATGTGCAATTATCCTAATGTAGGCATAACAGTCAGCACTTTGGTACTGAGTATCTACTGTTACCATTTTCATATAAAAGTTCTCCATACTTACACAAAAATGCTTCATAAAACTTTCAATACCAGCAGATTTATTACTCCACAGACCGCAACATGGCCTCCATAGGTATTTACATCTCAATGTCACCAAAAACTGAGGTGATCCAGGCAGACCATAGCTTCTCAAGTTTTTTTGGGTGTACTCTGGAAGTATATGTGAGCTTGAATAGTGGTAATGCTCTATTAATTAAGTCCACCCAGAATTGGACGGAAGGGACAACAGGATTTTTCCATTTGAGCACTAGAGCTTTCTTGGCATAAAAAAACAAGATACACAAAAGGCTTTTCTTATTACTAGACATTTCTTCCTCGTCTAAGTCTCTGAGGAGGCACCTTGGTGGGGAGTAGGGATGAGCTTCGAGTTCGAGTCAAACTCATGTTCGACTCGAACATAGGCTGTTCATAAGTTCGTCAAACAGCGAACAATTTGGGGTGTTCGCGGCAAATTCGAATGCCGCAGAACACCCTTTAAAAGTCTATGGGAGAAATCAAAAGTGCTAATTTTAAAGGCTTATATGCAAGTTATTGTCATAAAAAGTGTTTGGGGACCTGGGTCCTGCCCCAGGGGACATGGATCAATGCAAAAAAAGTTTTAAAAACGGCCATTTTTTTGGGAGCAGTGATTTTAATAATGCTTAAAGTCAAACAATAAAAGTGTAATATCCCTTTAAATTTTGTAGCTGGGGGGTGTCTATAGTATGCCTGTAAAGGGGCGCATGTTTCCCGTGTTTAGAACAGTCTGACAGCAAAATGACATTTCAAAGGAAAAAAGTCATTTAAAACTACTGGCGGCTATTGCATTGACGGTCCGACAATACACATAGAAGTTCATTGATAAAAACGGCATGGGAATTCCCCACAGGGGAACCCCGAATCAAAATTAAAAAAAAATGATGTGGGGGTCCCCCTAAATTCCATACCAGGCCCTTCAGGTCTGGTATGGATTTTGAGGGGAACCCCGCGTCAAAATTAAAAAAAAAAACGGCGTGGGGTCCCCCCAAAAATCCATACCAGACCCTTATCCGAGCATGCAACCTGGCAGGCCACAGGAAAAGAGGGGGGGACGAGAGAGCGCCCCTCCCTCCTGAACCGTACCAGGCCACATGCCCTCAACATTGGAAGGGTGCTTTGGGGTAGCCCCCAAAACACCTTGTCCCCATGTTGATGAGGACAAGGGCCTCATCCCCACAACCCTGGCCGGTGGTTGTGGGGGTCTGCGGGTGGGGGGTTTATCGGAATCTGGAAGCCCCCTTTAACAAGGGGAACCCCAGATCCTGCCCCCCCTATGTGAAATGGTAAGGGAGTACAAAAGTACCCCTACCATTTCACTAAAAAACTGTCAAAAATGTTAAAAATGACAAGAGACAGTTTTTGACAATTCCTTTATTTAAATGCTTCTTCTTTCTTCTGTCTTCTATCTTCCTTCATCTTCATCTTCTTCGTCTGGCTCTTCTGGTTCTTCCTCTGGTGTTCTCGTCCAGCATCTCCTCCGCAGCGTCTTCTATCTTCTTCTCCTCGGGCAGCTCCGCACCCATGGCATGGGGGGAGGCTCCCGCTCTTCTCTTCATCTTCTTCTCTTCATCTTCTTCTCTTCTTCTCTTCTTCATCTTCTTCTCCGGGCTGCTCCGCATCTATGCTGGCATGGAGGGAGGCTCCCACTGTGTAACGCGTCTCCTCTTCTGACTGTTCTTAAATAATGGGGGGCGGGGCCACCCGGTGACCCCACTCCCCTCTGATGCACAGGACATGACGGGAATTCCCTGTGGCATTCCCCGTGATGTCACAGGGAAGTCCCGTCAAGTCACCGTGCATCAGAGGGGGGCGGGGTCATCGGGTGGCCCCACCCCCCATTATTTAAGAACCGTCAGAAGAGGAGACGCATCACACAGCGGGAGCCTCCCTCCATGCCAGCATGGGTGCGGAGCGGCCCGGAGAAGAAGATGAAGAAGAGAAGAAGATGAAGAAGAAGATGAAGAAGAGAAGAAGATGAAGAGAAGATTCGGAGCCTCCTCCCGTGCCATGGGTGCGGAGCGGCCCGAGGAGAAGAAGATAGAAGACGCCGCGGAGGAGATGCTGGAATGAGAACACCGGAGGAAGAACCAGAAGAGCCAGAAGAAGAAGAAGAAGATGAAGGAAGAAAGAAGAAAGAAGAAGCATTTAAATAAAGGAATTGTCAAAAACTGTCTCTTGTCATTCTTAACATTTTTGACAGTTTTTTAGTGAAATGGTAGGGGTACTTTTGTACTCCCTTACCACTTCACACAGGGGGGGCCGGGATCTGGGGTTCCCCTTGTTAAAGGGGGCTTCCAGATTCCGATAAGCCCCCGCCCGCAGACCCCCACAACCAACGGCCAGGGTTGTGGGGATGAGGCCCTTGTCCTCATCAACATGGGGACAAGGTGTTTTGCGGGGCTACCCCAAAGCACCCTCCCAACGTTGAGGGCATGTGGCCTGGTACAGTTCAGGAGGGGGGGCGCTCTCTCGTCCCCCCCTCTTGTCTGCGGCCTGCCAGGTTGCATGCTCGGATAAGGGTCTGGTATGGATTTTTGGGGGGGACCCCATGCCGTTTTTTTTTTTTTATTTTGGCGCAGGGTTCCCTTAAAATCCATACCAGACCTGGAGGGTCTGGTATGGAATTTAGGGGGACCCCCGCGTCATTTTTTTTTTTTTCCCTGTGGGGAATTCCCATGCCGTTTTTATCAATGAACTTTTATGTGTATTGTCGGACCGGCAATGCAATAGCCGCGAGTAGTTTTAAATGACTTTTAAAGGGATATTACACTTTTATTGTTTGACTTTAAGCATTATTAAAATCACTGCTCCTGAAAAAAACGTCCGTTTTTAAAACTTTTTTTGCATTGATCCATGTCCCCTGGGGCAGGACCCAGGTCCCCAAACACTTTTTATGACAATAACTTGCATATAAGCCTTTAAAATTAGCACTTTTGATTATTCATGTTCGTGTCCCATAGACTTTAACAGTGTTTGCGTGTTCGAACAAACTTTTTTCCTGTTCGCATGTTCTGGTGCAAACCGAACAGGGGGGTGTTCGGCTCATCGCTGCTGGGGAGTAAATGTTTGGGATAGCTAATCTATCCTCTGGGAATACCAGGATTGCCTTCCAAAATTATGCTACACGTGGGCACCTCCATATCATGTGAAAGTAGTTCCCCTCCTCTTCATGACAGCGATGGCATTCAGGGGAATCTGCTCTACCCATCTGATACAGACGAGCTGGGGTATAATATATTCTTGATCAATATTTTTATTGAAGTTTACATAAGAAAAGACATATGATATCAAGAAAAAGAAAGAGAACATTGCAAACATGGGAGATTCACGATAATAGAATCAGATATTCATAAATGTAATCACTTTTGAGCATAAAAATAAGAATAGGATATACAGCAATTATTGTACAAAAAAAAGATATTAGTTTATCTTGAGAAAAAAAAAAAAATACAAATAAAATATTCCCGAATTAATCTTCATTCTTTCAAAGATAATAAATAAATACATAAATAAATAAAAATAAAGCATAGCTCCTCACTACCCATCCACCCCTAATGGGTTCAAACTGTGAAAGGGTGGGGGCATTTTTTAAGAAATAAAATAGAGTTTATCAAAAAGAGAAAGAAAAGTGTGTTTTATAAGGTATAGGGTCATATAGGAAACCCTATGTTACTCAATTGCCCTACTTAAACGTCATAGGGAAGCTATAATGAATGAGAAGTCAGTAGGGTAGACGTAACTAAGACTCTAAGTTGTATACATGAGTAAAAGGAATAAATCGAAATCCCATGTTCATATATCATATAAGAAAAATAAATAGAAAGAAGAAAAGGAAGAGAAGAAGAAGATGAAAAAGAAAAGAAGAAAGAGAGAGAAAGAGAAAGAAAAGTTTCTCGTGGTAATGGTCTGACCCCAGCCCCGGGGGCACCTATAATAAAAAATGTTAACAGAAAGATGTAAGAAACATCATAATTATCAATAAGGCATCAACAATGTTAGATCAAATTCTGTAGATAGATGGTGTTTAACCCATGGTTGCCTAATCTTGTGATATTTTTTGATATTATTATCTTCAATAGATGACATTTTGTGAAAGATAAGAGCCTTATTCATTCGATGTTTAGATACAGCCACAATTAGCGTTTGAGTTTTCCATGCTTTAGCTATAGTTTGTTTGGCAGCAGTTGTGAGATGTACTATTAATTGAAATTGAATCATGGTGAGACCCGGAGGTCTAAGATTTAGAAGTGCCAGGGCCGGATCAGGAGATATCAAGGTTTCCAAGGCTTTAGAGGCCATATCAAAAATTTATTTCCAGAAGATTTGAACAATCGGGCATTGCCACCAAATGTGACAGTGGGTACCTGGTGATGTGCAACCTTGAAAACAATATTCTGGATAAGAGGGGACAAATTTAGCTATTCTAGCTGGTACCAAATACCTACGTGCCAGGACTTTAAAACTGGTTTCCAATGCAAAACAATTTGGAGAGGAGTTTTTAGTGGCTAACCATATACTGCACCATTCGTCTGTACTAAATGTTCTGTTCATATCTAGTGATCATTTAATAGTGTAAGAAGGTAAAGTGTCAGTAGATAACGAGTTAAGTTGTTTATATAAAAGTGAAATCAGTCCTCTGGTATGAGGGTCACTTTTACAAATTCTTTTGAATTGTGACAATTGATTAAGTATTGATACCGTCTTAATGATGGGTATATAAACATTTTTGATTTGTAAATAACAGAAAAGCTCAGTGTTAGGGAGCTTATAGATATCGCAGAGAGTAGGGAAAGTATGAATAGAATTAGTGGAGACTAAATCATGAAAATGAACTAAATTTTTAGAAGACCAGGCTATAAATGACACTGGAAATTTCCAGGCAGGATAAAAAGCAGGGTTCCTAATGAAGGAAAGGAGGGGGTTGTGTGTGGATTGAAGTTTAAGAGAGCTTCTGAATTTATCCCATATGTTTAGGGAATGCTTAGTTATGGGGTTAGATAAATGAGTTCTATCTTTGGGGGATAACCATAACATATTGGTCACAGATATAGGGTCAATTTCAATAGCTTCGATAGCAACCCATAATGGAGATTCCATGTTCGCATGATATTTAGGCAGTTGCGATAGTTGTGCTGCATAACAGTAAGAAGAAAAGTTAGGTAATCTTAACCCACCACTAAGCTTGTCGAGAAAGAGTGTTGATTTAGGGATACGTGGTTTGGTAGTACCCCATATAAAAGACATGACTCTGCGTTGCAAAAGTCTTAGGAAATAAGATGGTATTTGGATAGGAAGTACCCTAAATAAATACAAAAATTTTGGTAAAATTTACATTTTTATAGCATTAATCCTCCCGAGCCAAGATACAGGGAGAGAGGACCATTGTTTCATTAAACCAGTGACTTGTTTCAATAACAAATTTGAGAATGAGGCTGTGAGTTGGACTCCTAAGTTTGGGATAAATTGTGTTACCCAGTTAAATGGTAATGATGTTTGGGCTTGTTGCAGTTCAGCTTGTAATAAGGAAACATTGAGTGCATTCGATTTGTTAGGATTAACATGAAGTCCTGAAACATGGGCGAATTCATCTAAAATGTCAAGAAGATATGAGGATGAGTTAAAAAAATGAGTATATCGTCTGCGAAAAGACATATTTTATGTTGATGTCCACCTAATTCCACTCCTTTGATATTGGGGTTATTCCTAATTAAATGAGCCAAGGGTTCTATAAGTAGGGCAATAGTAGAGGGGATAAAGCACAGCCTTTTCTTGTACCTCTTCTAAAATCTATCGTGGCAGATTTGTAACCCATATATTTAATGAATGCTCTAGGATTACCATATAAAGAGGAGATCCAAGACAAAAAATTGTTTCCAAAGCCCTATTTTTGGAGAATAAAATGCATATATGGCCAGGTAACCGAATCAAATGCCTTCCTAATGTCCAGAGATAGAAGGTAAGTCGAAATATGTCTTATTTTAGCTGCATGTGTCAATAAGAGCGCTCTTCTAATATTGTCTCCTGCCTGACGTGTGGGCATAAAGCCTGTTTGGTCGCGGTGTATAAGTTTGCCAATGACGGCATTTAGTCTATTTGCTAGGATTTTGGCTAAAAGTTTAATGTCCAGGTTTAATAAAGATATAGGACGGTAGTTAGACCAAGATGTGGTATCTGATTTAGGTTTAGGAGCATAGAGATAATGGAGATTAATGATTCATTACTAAATGAGTGTCCAGCTAGTATAGAATTAAAGGCTCTAGTCAATATAGGTGTTAAAATAGACGTAAATTGTTTAAAAGATGATGCCGAAAACCCATCGGGGCCTGGTCTTTTATGAGGCTTTAATGCTTTAATAGCGATTTGGACTTCTAATGGAGTAATGGGATTCTCAAGAAAATGAAGTTGTTCGTGTTCTAGAGTGGGTAATTTAATATCAGCGAAAAGGGTATCTGCTTTATTCTTATCGAAATTCCGAGCAGGGAAATAGAGTTTAGCTAAATTTGAGCGAAAAATCTCTAATATTTTCATAGGGTTGCTAGTGTATGCATCTCGTGATGTTTTAAGTCTAATAGATGTGTGTGGGTGGTGAATTGCCTTTAGGCTACGTGCCATAGGTGTGTCTGGCTTGTTGGCTTTAAGATATTGAATATGTTGTCATTTATGTAGAAGTTTGTCTGCGGAGTCGGTCAAGAAAAGGTCAAGATCAAGATGAGCCCTATCCAATTTAGTAGTGTGGTTGGCATTCGGGGTAGATTGAAAGGCAGCATGGCATTTATTAAAGTTAGCCTCCAGCTTTGCAAACGTGAGTTTACGTTCTCTCTTAAGAGCTGTCACTTGTTGTATCAGCTTGCCACGAATTACAGCTTTATGGGCTTCCCATAATGTAAGGGCAGAAATTTCTTCTGTATCATTAAATGAGAGGTATTCCTTAAGAGCTGTTTCGATTTCTAGGCAATATGAGGGATGAGTCAACGTAGTATCATTAATACACCAAGTCGCATCGTGTGACCTAGTAATCGTGGAGACCAGAGTAGTAAAAACTGCACAATGGTCAGTCCATGTGTAAGGAATGATATTAGAGGAGATAATCTCGGGTAACATGCTTGATGGAGTAAGAATGTGGTCTATACGTGAAAAAGATTGTGTGGATAAGAATAATGTGTAAAATTTTTACTAGTCGGGTTGATTTCCCGCCATGTATCTACCAGACCATGTGTAGTAAGCAGATGTTGAAAAGTTTGTTTATGGATATTTGAAATAGGGGTTGGTGGGGATTTGTCCAGAAAAGGAAAAACGGTAGTATTAGAATCTCCACATAACACAAGGGTTCCAATCTTATGAGCTTCCACCACCTGAAAAAGGTGTTATAGGAAGGCTTCCGGGTGCCTATTTGGAGCATAGTAAGATATCAATGTAATTGCGGTATCAGCAATAAGGCCTGTGAGTAGAATATATCTACCCTCAGGGTCACATACTTGTGAGGTATGGGAAAATGGCGTAGAGCAATGGAAATCAAAGAGGGTCCCACGTTGTTTAGTTGTGGCTGAAGCTGTGTAGAATTGAGGGTAAGAGGGGGAAAGAAATTTAGGACAAGCTTTATCAATGAAGTGGGTCTCCTGAAGACAAATAATATGTGCTTTTTTAGTTGCAAAAGAACGCATTGCTTTGGTGTGCTTTTGCGGGATGTTGAAGCCTTGTACATTCAAGGATAAAATGTTTATGGGGGCCATAATAAATCCAGGGTAAACAATATGGTAAAAGGAGCATAGTCCAAGGCCAGAGCCAGAACCACCACCAGGAGAGAGAGAGAGGAAGAGGAGAAAAAAGAGAAGAAAAAGGAGAGCGTATAAAAGAATCGAAAAACCCTATAAGATATACAAAATATCCATAAATGACAGTATACAATTAGGGTGTAGGAACTTCTCAGGGGGGGTATCAAGGAATCCCCGAGATGTTCCAGAGTCACTCTCAGGAACCTGCATAACAGTAGTAGGGGTCCGAGGGTGATAAGGGGGCAACAAGAAGTTCCTGTGGGATAGACGTTACCGGAGAACATACAAAAACATTATAACCAAGCATTAGATAGCTATAACTATAAATGTAGTAATAGAATAATAATTACTTCAGAATCGTTCCATATAGGAAACCATCTGGCCGAGTATATGTTAAAGATAAATAAAAAACTGATGAATATGACAACGTCAAAAAAAAAAAACAATATAGCCTAGGTATAGTAAAACAATGAAAACCAAAGGATAATTAAACTGGAACCAATGATGGATAAACCATAAAATATTATTATTGTAAGTAGTGTGATAATCTACCTATGAGTACCAGAAGATATTCCGGTAATAAAAAAAAAATAAAAAATATATATATATATATATATATACATATATATATATATATATGTATATATATATATATATATACATATATATATATATATATATATATATATATATTTATATATACATATACATATATATATATATACATACACATATATAAACATACATACACATACATACATAAAAATACTCCTAAGGAGTAATGAAAAATGAGTGCGTCTCAAAAAAAAAAAAAGTATATATATATATATATATATATATATATATATATATATATATATATATATTTAAAAATTATAAATAATAAAATTATATATATATATCTATATCTATATATATATAGATATCTATCTATATATATATAGATATAGATATATATATATATATAGATATATATATATATATATCTATATCTATATATATATATATATATATATATAAAAATTATAATTTTTTGAATATGTAGTGCAGAGTATGTAGTGACTTCAAAGTGAGGGAGAGAAAAAAAACACTTAACCTAGCATAATTTGCTAGGTGACAGCAGTATGAAACAAACCGATCAGAAGGTTACATTCAGTCCATAGAGTCTTCATTGGGTGGTGATAGATTTTCAAAGCGTCCCCGTTTATGATGATTTTGCAGTGTAGAAGTTGAGGGTCTTGAGCTTGAGGTATTTTGTTGTGGGGGAGAACTAGAAGTTGAGCGTCTGCAAGAAAGATCTTTAGTTGCACCTATATCTAAGAGTCCCATGTCGATCAGAGTCGATCGTAATTCTTCTGAGGAGCGACAGACATATTTGGTTGCAAGGTGTGTAAATCAGAGTGAAAATGGGAACCCCCAATGGTATACAATTTGGTGTTGTTGAAGAACTTGCAATAGTGGCTTAAGTGCACGTCGCTTGGCTACTGTAAGTGGGGAGAGGTCTGTATAAAGCTGATATTCATTACCCTAAAAGACAAGTGCTTTTTTCCCTCTGGCTGTTGCGAGTAGCTGCTCTTTTGTTCCATAATAATGAAACCTAACTATTATGTCCCTTAGGTGACCGTTAGATCATTTGCGTGGGGCCAAGGTTCTGTGTACTCTGTCCATTTCTAGTCTATCGACCGGGATGTCAGGCTGTAATTCCTGAAAGAGTGCGAGCATTGTGGTTTGCAAGTCAAGAATATTCTCAGGAATTCCTCTAATTCTTATGTTAGAAAGACGGTCTCTGTTTTCTTGATCTTCTAAATGAGATTGCAAGATAAGCTTTTCCTCTTTAAGGTATTCAATATCATCAATACCGTATTTATCGGCGTATAACACGCACTTTTTTCCCCTTAAAATCAGGGGAAAGTCCCAGGTGCGTGTTATACGCCGATACCCTGCGATCCTGAGCTGTCAAAATTTCAAAATCGCCGACCGCGATTTGAAAATGGCGCCGCCGGCGCCGAAATACACAGAGCCGGTCCTCAGCTCTTTCCGGCGGCTCTCGTTTACTTTCGGCTCCACTCGTAGTCCCGAGCGGAGCTATCCGAACCTACTCGGATAGCTCCGCTCGGGACTACGAGTGGAGCCGAAAGTAAACGAGAGCCGCCGGAAAGAGCCGAGGACCGGCTCTGTGTATTTCGGCGCCGGCGGCGCCATTTTCAAATCGCGGTTGGCAATTTTGAAGCACAGGGAGCAGGGACCGTTGATCGAAGGCTGCACGGGGCAAGGCTGCACTGGGGAAGGCTGCACTGACAAGGCTGCACTGGGGAAGGCTGCACTGACAAGGCTGCACTGGGGAAGGCTGCACTGGGGAAGGCTGCACTGACAAGGCTGCACTGGGGAAGGCTGCACTGACAAGGCTGCACTGACAAGGCTGCACTGACATGGCTGCACTGACAAGGCTGCACTGACAAGGCTGCACTGGGGAAGGCTGCACTGACAAGGCTGCACTGATATGGCTGCACTGGGGCAAGGCTGCACTGAGAAGGCTGCAATGATGGGCATTTAAATGTAAGTTTTTTCCCTTCAACTTCCCTCCTAAAAGTTTTTTTTTCCTTAAAATTCCCTCCTAAATTGGGGTGCGTGTTATATATATATATATATATATATAAATACGGTATATTGCTGTGTGTGATTTTCTATTTCATCAACCCGCACCTCTAGTTAATCTGTTCTCTGTCCCAGTTCCCTTATCTCTCTTGTAAGCTTATCTGTTATATGGTCTGATGTTTGTTTCAATGCTTTCTTTAGCATTATTTCAAATTGTTTAAACATGCCAGATTGAGGTATAGAATTTCCAGCTTCAGAATCTGATTCACCGTCAGAGTTCTGTGTATTCAGGCTGTGTGGCAGGGGATTAGAAGCACGCTGTGAGGTGCGCTGTGAGGCAGGCTGTGAGGCAGGCTGTGAGGTACCTGGCGATGCCATTTTAGATGTCGGCCTGGACGGCCTGGACGGCGTCTCTTTAGGATTACCGGCTTTATATTTTAATTTAGGGCCTCTAAGGACCATGATACCGTACTGGAGAGTTCCAGGAGGTAATCGACAGTAGCTGAAGTCGTTGGCGATGACGAATAGACTATTTATCCTCCGATGCGTCTATCCCAGGAGCGGAGCTCTAAGAAAGTGCGACTGCTCTCTCAGGCATCCACGCATGTGCCTTTGGGGTATAATATATTCTGTAGGAAGTTAAATTGTATTACCTTGTCCCTAGCAGATATAACCGAGGGCAAAAGATTCCCCACCACCTCCGTTCATGTTTTATCAGTCAGTGCTGGAATGTCGGAGGTCCACTGCCTCCGGAAGATATTATTAGCCAGGAATCATTTGTACAGAGAGAGAAGGATAAGAAGGGTTGGAGAGAGGATAGAGATAAATGATATTCATGTCAAAGGAAAAAGAAAAGGGACAGAGAACAAGCGCAATAAAGACAAGAGGTGACATATTGCAATGAGAGGGAAGGACGACTGAGGGTGAAAGATGTGGAATAAGGAAAGGAGGATGGTTGAGAGTGGGCACTGGTATTATGAGGAAGGAGATGGAAGGGAAGGGGATTGAATGGATTGAGAGGGGGTGACATAAGGGTAGGCATGGAGGAACCAAATGGAATGTGTAAGGGAGGTAGATGGACACGGCATAGAATAAACAACTGAGAAACCTATTGTGAATATGTTATACAATCATTATTTTGTATCTTTGCATATAAAGTGGTGTATTTTTAATGAAAAATAATTTTCAATAAAGATTATAAAGTTTAAAAAAAAAAAAATATATATATATATTTATACAGAGAGAGAGAGAGAGAGAGAGAGAGAGAGAGAGAGAGAGAGAGAGAGAGAGAGAGAGAGAGAGTCATGAGAGCATGTAGGTTAATACATCATCTATGGGGAACCTGGTATCACTTCCAAATTTGCATATGTAACCCATCCAGTAGCCCAGAATAGTCCAGCGTACTTAACCACCTCCTGCCCAGCGACCTTACGTCGCTGGACTTTTGGGGATCATACCGGGATGATGTATGCTGATGCAGGCATCACTCTGATATCATGTTTTAGAGCCAGTGGTCGGCTCTCTTATAATAGCAATCAGAGTGGTTTACTAGCTGCTCAATAGAATTTACAAGCAGTGGCTCTCCCATCCCACTGGGAGAACTGAGCGACAGGCCAGCTGGCCGGACAGCCAAGCAAAGCTGAGATTGGCTTTGATGGGCTGTTTGTAACAGTAAACCTGAAGCAATGACATGACATCACTTGCGGTTTACTCAAAAACCATTGGCGCCAGTTTTAAAAATAGACTGATTTTAGTGTTTTGAATGCTTTTAAGTGAATAGGAGGGATTTGGGGTATATAGACCCAGATCTCTCCACAAAGAGTACCTATCACACTCCTGGGTCCACCCAATTCAATGACCTAGTTATGTCCCTGCTTGCTGAAAAATAACTACAGCAGGGAAGGTACAAGACTGGGGTGGGGCAATAGAGGGCATAGCGGCCACCTGTCTTACAAAACAGAAATCACAGGGAATGATTTAAAAAATGCACCTTCATTTAATCTTAGATTAAACTCTGAGGAAAGAAATGGACTACATATCCGCTCAAGATAGTAAAATATCAGCAACAATAGGGAAACACCCAGACTTTAGCTTTAAATAATAGTGGGTCACAAAATATTCTCAAAGTAAGTGAGTAACAATGTGTTAAATATCAAACTTGGTAGAAAAAAAATATTTATTTTCTATTTGTGACTTACCAGAAAGATTGCAACACTAACAACTAACTGATGCAAGCTTTGAGAAACGTAAAGATATTTATGAATCTAGCATCTAAAAATATCACAAAGATCTACACAGATCTACAGAGAGATAAACTATCCTTCCTGAAGACCTTCCAATTTACTCCTGCATTTGAACATATTTAGTAGGCAACAGGTAATGGGTATTTGTAATAGCTACAAAAATGTATTTTTTGTACTTAAAAACAAAAAACAAAAAATAGCCCATAAAAACCTTGTAATATATTTAGCAGAGCTACATGTTCACCAAAATAATACAATATATACAACTGTTTTACATTTTTGTATTTGAATGTTATTAAAAATTACCTTTCCATTTCAATCCACAGCTGTTGTGATTTTATAAAACTGTCAAGCAATCAAAATGTCAATGTCTGCAATATAGCAACCTACAGGCAATATGTATACTGTATGTGCACAGAACTGCCTTATATACAGTAAGTTATTTCTTACTTGAGTCTCTTGCTCATTGGTTCTTTTCCAGTACACTTTACTTAGAAATCAGATTACAGGCATCCCTTGCAATAGGAGTTTATTTTTGGCTGAGATTATAAGGCTATTCTTTACCTAAAGGGATGCAGACTCTGCCGTTTTTTCTCAATAAAACTGATCTAATGGTAATAGCATATATATAAAATATCAGTTTGAATAATGTAGGTACGGGCAGGGTAGGAGGCGGAGGCGCCGGCGACAGACATGTCCAGCTGAAGCTCCACATCTTTCGGGATGCCTCGGCTGATAAACACACCCGCAAGGCATGGTAAACTAAAAATAATCTTACCATAAGCCTCCTCAGTCACCCTGGGATGAATAAAATGGTCTTTGGTGCTGCCTGAGGTAAAAATAAACTAAAGGGTGCCAAGGATACACAGTCAAGAGGCCCCGTAAAATGGCTCAGCCTCCTTCCACACACACAGGCACATCTCGTGCTGCTAAGCAACTGCAGTTACCTCAGGATGCCTATAGTGACTCCGACTGTGAATACAGTGAATACAGCGCTGCCTCACAAGAAAACAAACAGATTCCCTATATCCAAATATTTTGAGACAAATAGAAAAAATGTTACAGAAAGCCTTAAAGCAGACCTTAGACTATATAACTGAATGTCTCACAAAAGAAATCTGTGAGTTAGGCCAGCACACTTCTGACCTAGAAATCAGAGTGGATGACATGGAAACTAATGTACTGTCCCCTGATAATGAATTAGAGACTCTTAAGGAAGAAAACCTTATTCTGCAAACACACTTAGAGGACTTTGAAAATAGAGCACGTTGATCAAATCTTTGTATACAAGGAATACCTGAGACTATTGTTGACCTTCATTCTATTATGACCGCACTTTTCCAAGAACTATTCACAGAGGATAGGATTCACAGAGCTTTAACACCATGCAAACCAGACTGTCCCCCTCGTGATATTATTGCGAAATTCTACTTATATCGCACCAAAGAACAACTCATGGCTGCAGCTAGAGGAAAAGATTCCCTCATCTTTCAAGATCATCCTTATCAGATTTTTGTTGACCTTTCACCAACTATTGTGGCTAAACAACGTGCACTGAAACCCTTACTACATTTCAATGTATTTTAATGTATTTTTCACTAGGGGTTACCTGTAGGTATATATACTCACCTTATAGTATAGTTGTTAATAGCTAAATAACCACTTAAGGACCGATCCTCTTTCTGAGATTTGTTGTTTATAAGTTAACAACTGTTTTTTTGCTAGAAAACACCCTAGAGAATAAAATGGCGGTCATTGCAATATTTTTTGTCACATCGTATTTGCGCAGTGGTCTTACAAGCACACTTTTTTTGGAAAAAATACACTTTTTTGAATTAAAAAATAAGACAACAGTAAAATTAACCCAATTTTTTATATTGTGAAAGATAATGTTATGCTGAGTAAATTGATATCCAACATGTCACGCTTCAAAATTGCGCCCACTCGTGGAATGGCGACAAACTTTTACCCTTAAAAATCTCCATAGGTGATGTTTAAAAAATTCTACAGGTTGCATATTTTAAGTTACAGAGGAGGTCTAGGGCTAGAATTATTGATCTCACTCTACTGATCGTGGCGATACCTCACATGTCTGGTTTGAACACCGTTTTCTTATGAGGGCGCTACTCACGTATGCACTCGCTTCTGCACGCGAGCTCGGCGGGACGGAGCGCATTTAAAATTTTTCTTTTATTATTCTTATTCATTTTACCTTTTATTTTTTATTTTTACACTGTTTTAAAAAAAAATGTGTCACTTTTATTCCTATTACAAGGAATGTAAATATCTCTTGTAATAGAAAAAAAGGGATGACAGGACCTCTTAAATATGAGATCTGGGATCAAAAAGACCTGAGATCTAATTTTTACACTAAAATGCAATAATAAAAAAAAATTGCCATTCAAAAAAAGAAAAAAAATGGCCCTTTAAGAGCTATGGGTGGAAGTGACGGTAAGCGGCGGAGGGCACTGGATTGCTGCGGGGGCCCCTCCCTCCGCCGATAAAAGTGATCTTGCGGCGAATACGACCGCTCACCGAAGAAGAGGATACTGGGGTTGTGGAAGCTAGCTGCTGCCATAACAACGATATCCTCCTTCAAAGTACCGATGTATAACGATGGTGGGAGGTCCAGAACTGGTTAACCTTTTATTTATTTTTTTACCCTTGCTCATTTTTTATTTTTTTTTCCTCAATGGTCGAACTTGGGTGTCCAAGTATTTCTCTTTTTCTATATATAAATCTAGGCGGTTGGGGTCTCGAGAAATTGTCACTGCTCCCCCTATCTTTCTGTCCTAGGATAAACCTCCATTCTGACCTATTATTGGAGGACCTCCTTGGGTAAAAACTAGGCTCTGAGTTAGCTTTTTTACGCACTCAGTACACCGCCTTTTTACTTTTCTTATTCGCACAATTTACTTACTATTATTTGACTATATGACTCTTACTCTCTCTCTCTTCCTCTTTTTTCTGTCTCTACTCGCCTCTTGGTTCTTGCCCCCAGGAGTAATTGTGGACTTACAATTTATGAATGCAGTATACTACAATATTTCCTTTAAGATTTACCGATGGCCCCTTAAATGTCCTTATGTTAAACGTACAAGGGCTAAATATCCCACAAAAGCGAACTAAAGTTTTTTGCTCCTTAGCTTCCTCAAAAGCACATGTATGCCTCCAAGAAACCCATTTCACAGATAAGGCTTAAGGTGACCATCTAGGCTACAGCGCATGCTCTGAAGAAATCCCTGTGTTCGCATAGCGTGTGCACAGATCCACCCACCAGCCCTGGGGACTCCACATGCACTTCCACAAGGTTCCTTTCAAACAGACCCGGGAACCAGAGGATGATACACACCGCATCTCCGCGGTACTTTCTAACCTTATACCACTACTCCTGACTGTTACCGTATGCCTCCTGCCTACGACATCTCGCATGTGGATGGAAACTACACAGATGCTCCACCTGATCGATATCACATTTCCGGGGTCTACAGAGGGGTGAGATCTAATCTGATATCCCCTGTATGGGACTGTCATACCTATTTTCCAGCAATTATTTCCCCTATAGCACTGATGTTGTGACCGATTCAGATATTCATCTTTGCACACTCCCATCTCCATATATTTACCACTCTTCACACAGGACATTACTCCTACTATATTGGCTACTGATGATATCACATCAATCTCAGTGAACTGTATTACTCCACGATCGTAGCCTCTAGTGTTATATCTACCAGCAGGTCTTTTTTAAATCCCCTGTGCTACCACTTACATGGTGGATGATAGGGATGAGCTTCGTGTTCGAGTCGAACCCATGTTCGACTCGAACATCGGCTGTTCGCCCGTTCGCCGAATTGCGAACGATATGGGCCGTTTGCGCCAAATTCGTGTGGCGCGTCACGGCCCATAATTCACTGCGGCATCGCAGTGCATTGCTTGCTGATGATTGGCCAAGCATGCACTATGACCCGCATGCTTGGCCAATCACAGCGCCGTCAGTAGAGAGAGCTGTAATTGGCCAAAGCCAGGGTGGCTTTGGCCAATTATGGCTCAGGGGATTTAGTACACACCCCACACTATATAAGGCCGCCTGCACAGCGGCCCTGTGTAGTGTGTGTTCCGGTGTGCTGAGAGATAGAGAGAGAGAGAGACAGTGTCATTTGATTTGAGTTAGATAGATTAGGCAGAACAGTCAGTCAGTTAGCTGCACTTACAGTGTATTGTGTATATATATGCATCCCAGGTGTTGCATATATATATATACACTGTATTCAGTTTAGCTAGATCCGTTCCTGTTATCTTCTATCTAGACTATTTACATTTAGTGCAGTGCGTCCTGCTCACAGTGTTCAGCTAGATCCGTTCCTGCTATTTACATTTAGTGCAGTGCGTCCTGCTCACAGTGTTCAGCTAGATCCGTTCCTGTTATCTTCTAGACTATTTACATTTAGTGCAGTGCGTCCTGCTCACAGTGTTCAGCTAGATCCGTTCCTGTTATCTTCTAGACTATTTACATTTAGTGCAGTGCGTCCTGCTCACAGTGTTCAGCTAGATTCATTCCTGTTATCTTCTAGACTATTTACATTTAGTGCAGTGCGTCCTGCTCACAGTGTTCAGCTAGATCCGTTCCTGTTATCTTCCTACTGACAGGCAGGCTTGTCTGGTTACAGTATATAAAGCTACCTGAAGAAAATTACAGGTGTTCTATTTGATCCTATTAGTACCACGGTCAGGCAGCTAGACTATTTACATTTAGTACAGTGCGTCCTGCTCACAGTGTTCAGCTAGATCCGTTCCTGTTATCTTCCTACTGACAGGCAGGCTTGTCTGGTTACAGTATATAAAGCTACCTGAAGAAAATTACAGGTGTTCTATTTGATCCTATTAGTACCACGGTCAGGTAGCTAGACTATTTACATTTAGTACAGTGCGTCCTGCTCACAGTGTACAGCTAGATCCGTTCCTGTTATCTTCCTACTGACAGGCAGGCTTGTCTGGTTACAGTATATAAAGCTACCTGAAGAAAATTACAGGTGTTCTATTTGATCCTATTAGTACCACGGTCAGGCAGCTAGACTATTTACATTTAGTACAGTGCGTCCTGCTCACAGTGTTCAGCTAGATCCGTTCCTGTTATCTTCCTACTGACAGGCAGGCTTGTCTGGTTACAGTATATAAAGCTACCTGAAGAAAATTACAGGTGTTCTATCCCAGCTTAGTGCAGCTACAGGCCATTAGTATGTCTGGAAGGCCAAGAAGGAGAGGCAGACCGTCACAAGCCAATAAGAGAGGGCAAGCAGGCTCTGTGTCTAGTGCTGGTCGTGGAGACGGTGCATCCTCATCAGCACGTGGCCATGGGACACGCTTGGCCTTTTTTTCGGCAGCTGGCCGTGTTGAGCCGCAACATGCGGAAGACTTGGTCGAGTGGATGACCAAGCCGTCCTCATCCTCCTCATCCTCTCTCACCCATGCCCAGGGTGCTTTGTCTGGCAAAGCAGCGGCCTCTTCCCTCAGCTCAATGTCATCAGTGACTCCTTCCCTAGCTCCACCACGTCCTCATGAGGATTCCCTCGAACTGTTTGACCACAGTGTTGGGTACATGCTCCAGGAGGATGCCCAGCGTTTGGAAGGCTCTGATGACGATACTGAGCTCGATGAAGGCAGTAACATGAGCACGGACAGAGGGGGTGCCCAAGAAGGACAGCAATCTGGCAGTCATGCTCCCCCTGCTGCAGCATACTGCCAGGTTTGCTCCAGTGATGAGGAGGGAGGGGATGATGAGGTCACTGACTCAACATGGGTGCCTGATAGGAGAGAGGAGGAGGAGGAGGAGGAGGAGGAGGAGGAGGAGGCGGCGGCACATCACCAACGAGGCAGGATGCCCTCCAGGGGCCAGCCTAAGGGCAGCACATTGACTGCATCACACCCCAAAGCTCCACATGTGCAGGGCGCTGCAGTCTCTGCGCGTTATTCAAAAAGTTCTTTGGTGTGGGCCTTTTTTGAGACGAGTGCATCAGATCGCACCGCTGCTATTTGCAACATATGTCTCAAGCGTATCTCGCGTGGCCAAAACATCTCCCGCTTGGGTACCACATGCTTGACCAGACATATGTTGACCTGCCATGCAGTTCGTTGGCAAGCGTATCTAAAAGACCCACACCAAAGAACAAAGAGGATCTCTCCTTGCTCCTCATCAGCTGAGATTTCCAACCCCACTAGACCTTCAGTCCTCTCTGAGACCTGCAGTGAGAGGAATGAAGGTGTAGAATTAGGTGTGTCACAGCCAAGTACTTGTGGGCAATCTGCTTTTGGTACACCGACGTCAGATTGTACCAGGCAAATTTCCCTGCCCCAGCTGCTGCACCGCCGAAAGAAGTTTGCTCCCAGCCATCCACATGCCCAGCGGTTGAATGCTAGCTTGGCAAAATTGCTAGCACTTCAACTGCTGCCTTTTCAGTTGGTAGACTCTGCCCCCTTCCGTGAGTTTGTGGAATGTGCGGTTCCTCAGTGGCAGGTACCCAAATGCCACTTTTTCTCCCGGAGGGCGATTCCGGCTCTCTACCGGCATGTGGAAGGCAATGTCCATGCCTCGCTGGACAGGGCGGTCAGCGGTAAGATGCATATTACCGCTGACTCATGGTCCAGCAGGCATGGACAGGGACGTTACCTAAGTTTCACGGCGCATTGGGTGACTCTGCTGGCAGCTGGGAAGGATGCAGGACAAGGTGCAGTAGTGTTGGAGGTTGTTCCGCCACCACGCCTCCAAAATGCTGATTGTGACACACCTCTCTCCTCCACCCCCTCCTATTCTTCTTCCTCCATGGCCTCTTCCTCGGAACCAGCGGTGCTCCGTAGGCGTTCAAGGGGCTACGCAAGTACGCAGGCCAAAAGATGCCATGCGGTGCTTGAGCTGGTGTGCTTGGGGGACAGGAGCCACACTGGGGCAGAGGTTCTGTCAGCTCTGCAGGGGCAGGTTCAGAGGTGGTTGACGCCACGCCAACTTAAGGCAGGAATGGTGGTTTGCGACAATGGCACCAACCTCCTCTCTGCCCTCCGACAGGGACAAATGACCCATGTGCCCTGTTTGGCTCACGTCCTTAACTTGGTGGTGCAGCGGTCCTTGGGCAGGTACCCGGGCTTACAGGATGTCCTGAGGCAGGCCAGGAAAGTCTGTGTGCATTTCCGCCGGTCATATAATGCCAGTGCTCGGCTGACGGACCTCCAAAAGGAGTTTAACCTGCCCAAGAACCGCCTAATCTGTGACATGCCCACCAGGTGGAACTCAACGTTGGCCATGCTGCAGCGGCTGCACACGCAGCAGAGGGCCATCAATGAGTACCTGTGCGACTATGGCACCAGGACAGGGTCAGGGGAGCTTGTTTTTTTTTCTCCACGCCAGTGGGCCATGATCAGGGATGCATGCACTGTCCTGTCACCATTCGAGGAGGCCACGAGGATGGTGAGCACTGACAGTGCATGCATCAGTGACACTGTCCCCCTTGTCCACCTGTTGGAGCACACGCTGCGTGGAATAATGGACAGGGCACTTGAGGCAGAACAGAGGCAGGAAGAGGAGGACTTCCTTAGCTCTCAAGGCCCCCTTTATCCAGACAGTGTTCCTGCATGCCCGCCGATCACACAGGAAGAGGACGAGGAGGAGGAGGAGGAGGAGGAAGATTGTGTCAGTATGGAGGTGGAGCCTGGCACTCAGCATCAGCAGCAGTCTTTAAGGGATCAGTCCCAAGGAACACATGGACTTGTACGTGGCTGGGAGGAGGTGGCTGCGGACGTTGTTGTCCTTAGTGACCCAGAGGACTCCGGACCGAATGCCTCAGCAAACCTACGCTGCATGGCCTCCCTGATCCTGCAAAGCCTGCGTAAGGATCCTCGTATTCGTGGTATCAAGGAGAAGGACCAATACTGGCTGGCAACCCTCCTTGATCCACGTTACAAGGGTAAGGTTGCGGACCTTATCTTGCCATCGCAGAGGGAGCAGAGGATGAAACATCTTCGGGAGGCCTTGCAGAAAGGTCTGTGCAACGCGTTCCCAGAGACTGGGAGGTTACAAACTCCTGTTTCTGGACAACGTGTTGCTGAGGCTTCGGTCAGTCAAAGAAGGAGCGGTGGAGAAGGTGGCCGTCTGACCGATGCGTTCAGACAATTTTTTGGTCCGCAGCCCCAAGGTATGATCGGTTCCAGCAACCATCGCCAGCGTCTGTTTTACATGGTGCAGGAATACCTAGGGGCAAGATCAGACTTGGACACCTTTCCCACCGAAAATCCTCTGGGTTACTGGGTCTTGAGGATGGATCACTGGCCAGAGCTTGCACAGTATGCAATTGAGCTACTGGCCTGTCCTGCATCCAGCGTTCTTTCGGAACGCACATTCAGTGCTGCTGGAGGCGTGGTAACCGATCACAGGGTGCGTCTGTCCACCGACTCGGTCGATCGGCTGACCTTCATAAAAATGAATGAGTCTTGGATCACCACCAGCTACCAAGCACCTGATGCTGATGTAACCGAATAATTTTTTTTGAAATCTCAGATCCCTTCAAAGACTGCCTATGCTGATGCTGAGTGACTATCCCTGAGTAATTATCCTCTTCCTCCTCAATCATCACGCTGATAGCTTGTAAGAACATTTTTGGTTCTGGGCACCACCACCAGTGCCTAAGGCACAATTTTTCAGCCCCTGTTCAACAGGGGCGTGTAATTACAATTTTTGATGTAATACTTTGCAGCAGGGCTCGTTCCTGCATTCCAACTAGAGTGTCTGTGAGGGGTTGCAGTGTGGTGGCACCAGCACCAGTGCCTAAGGCCCAATTTTTCTGCCCCTGTCTAACAGGGGCGTGTAATTACAATTTTTGATGCAATACTTTGCAGCAGGGCTCGTTCCTGCGTTTCAACTAGAGTGTCTGTGAGGGGTTGCAGTGTTGTGGCACCAGCACCAGTGCCTAAGGCCCAATTTTTCTGCCCCTGTCTAACAGGGGCGTGTAATTACAATTTTTGAAGCAATATTTT
The DNA here is from genome assembly GCF_042186555.1 of Aquarana catesbeiana. Classification (NCBI taxonomy): domain Eukaryota; kingdom Metazoa; phylum Chordata; class Amphibia; order Anura; family Ranidae; genus Aquarana; species Aquarana catesbeiana. The sequence goes on along the minus strand of NC_133325.1, from coordinate 619,062,143 downwards.
GCAGCAGGGCTCGTTCCTGCGTTCCAACTAGAGTGTCTGTGAGGGGTTGCAGTGTTGTGGCACCAGCACCAGTGCCTAAGGCCTAATTTTTCAGCTCCTGTTCAACAGGGGCATGTAATTACAACTCTTGATCTAATATTTCACAGCAGGGCCCTGTGAGGGCTTACAGTGTTGTGGCCACAGCAACACCTAAGGCCCAAATTTCTGCTGAGTATATAGGGCAGGACCCTACTTTCAAACATCTAACTTACAAACGATTCCTACTTGCAAACGGAAGGAGACAACAGGAAGTGAGATGAAATCTACCCCTAGGAAGGGAAATTCTCTCCTGTAAGAGTTAATATGGGAAAACAATTTCTCCTTTCCACTGATGCTTTCCAATCCTTGTTCCACAAAAAAACCCAAATTTTCAAAAAACATTTTTCATTGGGACAAAAAAGTGAGGTGAAATCTTCTGAAGAGGAGGAAAGACAGCAAAACAAATGTCACAGGGGTGATAACCCTTCCCTATGTTTTCCAAAAAGCTTAGAAAAGATTTTTTGGCTGGAGCTAAACACGTTAAAAATGTTCAAAATTACAAACAGATTCTACTTAACAACAAACCTACAGTCCCTGTCTTGTTTGCACCGCCTGTATACTGCTGTTCAGAGTATATAGGGCCTGGTGGCCCCACACCTTTCCTTATTTTAATTTGGGTGCGGGGTTCCCCTTAATATCCATACAAGACCCAAAGGGCCTGGTAATGGACTGGGGGGTACCCATGCCGTTTGTCTCACTGATTTTCATCCATATTGCCATGACCCGACATGACATTAAACCCGCAAGCAGTTTTAAATGAGATTTTTTCCTTTAAAAATGACATTTGGTGCAGGGACTGTTCTAAACATGGGAAACACGCGTCACTTTACAGGCATACTATAGACACCCCCCAGGTACGATATTTAAAGGAATATTTCACTTTTTTTTTTTTTACTTTAAGCATCATTAAAATCACTGCTCCCGAAAAAACGGCCGTTTTTAAAAGTTTTTTTTGCATTGATACATGTCCCCTGGGGTAGGACCCGGGTCCCCAAACCCTTTTTAGGACAATACCATGCAAATTAGCCTTTAAAATGAGCACTTTTGATTTCGAACGTTCGAGTCCCATAGACGTCAATGGGGTTCTAACGTTCGTGCGAACTTTCGGTCCGTTCGCGGGTTCTGGTGCGAACCGAACCGGGGGGTGTTCGGCTCATCCCTAGTGGATGAATATTACCCACGGCTGCACAACTTACCACCTCCTTCTTATCAGCAATTTACCTGTATACCCGTCTATAGATTAGGATCACCAGCCCTTACTGGCAGATGCATTATCAGACATCATCCTATCTGTGTTAGATGAGAGGAGTGTATGGTGTGTGCAAGTGGTGGCCATCTGTGCTTTGTTTTTAGACAATGTTGTCTATTTTATTCATTGGTGATGGTATTTGATTCTAAACTAAGTTTTTTTGATTGATGTCTAAGTGAAATTTTTTTCAATAAAATTAATTTATATTTTTGCTATATTACTTGTTCCTCCTTGATGAATTGCTTTTTTGTTTTTTGATTCACAGATAAGGCGACACCTAAATATTTTGGTTCAGCTTATCCCCAAGTTTTCACAGCCTCTATAGAACAAAACAACGAAGGGTGCTAATAGCGTTTCATCAAACTACACCATTTTCCGTTCTGACGGAGATCAAAGACCCAGAAGGTCGCTATCTTATACTCACAGGATATCCATTTGATTCTCTAATCACAATGGTAGCCTACTATGGTCCTAACAAAACTCAGGTAATTGATACTCATAAAACGGGCAAACTTTTAATCTGTGGAGATTCGAATCAAGTCCTTTATCCTTTTGTAGATAAATTCCCAACTCCTATTGCATCTAGTTCTCAATCTTGTAAGTTCCAACAACTTCTTCAACAACACTCTTTATTAGATTCTTGGCGTGAAATTGATCCTGCTAGGTGCCAATTTACTTTTTATTCTCATCCCCATAAATCATTTTCCCGTATTTATCACATATTGATCTCAATAGACATGACCCCTGAACTCCTTTCTTCATCTATTATCCCTTTTGCATGGACTGACCGCTGTGCTGTACTTTCAACTTTCACTTCTCTAATACCCAAAACACAAGATTCTACATGGCATATTAATGCTCAATCCTATCTCACCTATCACACTCTTCTGATCTAAAAATAGCCATAAAAGATTACCTGGCCAATAATGAGACCCCTGATATATCTTCACTGACCCTATGGGAAGCTCATAAACCTGTTCTCCATGGGGATTGTATATGCCAAGCCTCATTTCTTAAAAGAAGCAGAATGTAATTCATGCCACACAATCTTTCAATCCAATCCTACCCCTGTGACAAAATTACAGCTTGATAAAGCACGTTTAAACCTTGACCTTTTTTATCAGAAACTATACATAAAATGTTATGTAAGTCTAAACATAAATTTTATCTTAAAGCTTATAAACCAGATACTCTTTTAACACGAGCACTTAAAAAATGAAATTGACCCTTTAAACAGATTCAACTGAAATTATCTCATGATACATTTACTAGTAATCCAGTAAAGATCCTCCACACCTTTCAAAAACATCTTACCTCCTTATATAAAAAGGAAGGATCTTTTGATCAAACTTTAGCAGAATCATTTTTTTCACAAATCAAACTTCCTACTATTCCTTAAGCCCAATGTGATTGTCTTGAAAGCCCCATTACAGCTATCGAAATTAAATTAGCAATTAACTCTCTTAAACCAAATAAATGTCCAGGCCCAAATGGCTTCTCTGCCCTGTACTATAAGAATTTCTCTCATATCTTTGCTCCAATGTTTACAGACGCATTTACTTCTCTCCTTAGTGATCAATCATTTCGCCCCAAAATATTTATGGCTATAATTTCAATGATCCCCAAACCTCAATCAGACAATACATCTTGTTCTAACCATAGACCCATATCATTGCTCAACCTTGATATTAAGTTACTAGTGAAAGCCTTAGCGACCCGCTTAAATAGTGTAATAGGTTCTTTAATAAATAAAGACCAGTTCAGCTTTATCCCACAGCGCCAAGTGTCAGATATTGTACGCAGGACTACTTTACTAATTCAAGCAGCTAAATCATGACAAATACCCATCTGTCTCTTATCTTTAGATATCAAAAAAGCATTTGATAAAGTTTTGAGGCATTACCTACATTTTGTCCTGCAGCATTGGGGATTTGGTCCTCATTTTCTTAGCTGGGCCTCCTCATTATACAAAAATTCCAAAGCTTATGCTAAATAAGCTGGATATAGATCAAACCTATTTGACATCTTTAGGGGTACGCATCAGGGATGTTCACTTTCCCCACTCTTATTTGCCCTACTTATTGAACTCCTTGTTTAATCAATCCATACTGACCCCTCTATTAAAGGCCTAGATTTAGCTGGTCACCAACATAAACTTTGCCTATTTGATGATGATATCTTAATCTTTATGTCATCCCCTCATATTTCTGCTCCTAATCTTATAAGTAAACTTGATCACTTTGCCCACGTATCTGGTCTAATTATTAACTCTCAAAAATCTAGCCTTAAATATATCTTTACCTCCTCATATTTTACAACGAGCGTAAACATCCCTCCCTTTCTCCTGGTCCACTTCACACATTCTTTACCTAGGGATAACTCTCACACCCAATCTTTCTGACATTTTCATGGCCGATTATCCTCCAATTTTGCATCAAATAGGTATAGGTAAAGGTATAGGATAGGTAAAATTAATGTAATAAAGATGGCTATACTGCCCAAAATTCTTTATTTTTTCAAGTTTTACCTATCCCTGTTCCAGCATACTTTCTCAAAATACTGAGTATGTAAGGCATTAACTTTCGTTTGGGGCTCCTTGGAACCCGTCTGCCCAAACACACTCTTTACCTTCCAAAGCCCAAGGGGGGACTAGGTTTTCCTAATTTTACCACCTATTACCATGCAGCTCAATTAGCCCATATCCCTAAATATCAAGCAAAACATGAAATTCTGCTTTGGGTTGAGCTGGAATCAATAGATTGCAACCCACTTTCAATAACCAACCTCATATGGTCTAATTCCTCGGACTGTAAAAAAACTCAATATTCCTATAACTAAACATACACTAGCCATTTGGGATATAGTTCAATTAGTAAATGGACTAAATCTCCCCATATACCTCTTTTATCACTTCTTTAAAATCCACTTTTCTATCCTGCTTGGTCTTCTCCCAAATCTTTTAAAGTATGGACCTCCACTAATTTAACTCAACTCTGTGAACTAGCACATTCTCTACTTCATTCAAAACTTTCCCTGACTTATGTGAAAGTCATAAACTTCCTAATTCAGAGCTCTTTTGATATCTTCAGAATATTTTTTTTGTATGCCCTATATACAAAGATGAATTCATTTAGATAAATTAACATGCTTTGAAAATATATGTAAATGTGACCCACACACTAAGGGACTTATTTCAACTCTTTACACTCATGTTATTACTAAACCCAACTCAGACCCACTACCATATGTGGCTGAGTGGGAGATGGATTTGGGGTTTTCTTTGGAAGCAGCCAATTGGGATAAGATTTGGATAACAACAAAGTCTTTGGATCACACCTAAGTCATCCTCACGAAACATAGCTGCCTTAGAAACAAATCACAAAGTACCCACATGGTGGTATTTGGTCCCTGTCAGAATTGCAAAATATGCTCCAAATTATTCCCCATCTTGTTTTCATGACTGTGGTGTCTTGGATCACATCTTCATACTTGGTTGGATTGCCCGGTAGCAAAACATTTCTGGAAATACGTATTTCTTATGATTTCAACACTGAAATCCCTATTAATCCTGATCCTACAATACACTTTTAAATTTAAAAACGGCCACTCTCTCCTACGGCCAATTCAAACTCCTATTACAGATCACTACAGCCGTGAAACAAACAATTGCCAAAGCTTGGAAATCCCCATCCTTAATAATTGCTGAAACTAAAAATAGAGTCAATCAAGCAATGATCCACGCAAAAACAGAGGCTATAACTCAAGATAAAATATGCAACTTTGAGAATATATGGAATCCCTGGGTGACTCACTTTTTGCCTTCCAATTTTGATGCTTCCCTACTAAGACCTTGGTAATCTCAATTTATACTTCCATTCTCTGCATTCATGGTATGTGTTTATTACCATGTACTACCCCAGGGACCCCTATTACCTCTCATTTCTTTATTCCCTATTAGGGATGAGCTTTGAGTTCGAGTCAATCTCATGTTCGACTCGAACATCGGCTGTTCGCAAGTTCGCCGAACAGAAAACAATTTGGGATGTTCGCAGCAAATTTGAATGCCACTGAACACCCTTTAAAAGTCTATGGGAGAAATTAAAAGTGCTAATTTTAAAGGCTTATATTCATGGTATTATCATGAAAAGTGTTTGGGGACCTGGGTCCTGCCCCAGGGGACATGGATCAATGCAAAAAAAAGTTTTCAAAAACGGCCATTTTTTCGGGAGCAGTGATTTTAATAATGCTTAAAGTGAAACAATAAAAGTGTAATATCCCTTTAAATTTCGTACCTGGGGGTGTCTATAGTATGCCTGTAAAGGGGCGCATGTTTCCCGTGTTTAGAACAGTCTGACAGCAAAATGACATTTCAAAGGAAAAAAAGTCATTTAAAACTACTCGCGGCTATTAATGCATTGCCGGTCCGACAATACACATAGAAGTTCATTAATAAAAATGGCATGGGAATTCCCCACAGGGGAACCCCGAACCAAAATTTAAAAAAAAACGACGTGGTGGGTCCCCTTAAATTCCATACCAGGCCCTTCAGGTCTGGTATGGATATTAAGGGGAACCCCGGCCAAAATTAAAAAAAAAAGACTTGGGGGTGCCCCTAAATTCCATACCAGGCCCTTCAGGTCTGGTATGGATATTAAGGGGAACACCGGCCAAAATTTTAGAAAAAAAGCGGCATGGGGTCCCCCCAAAAATCCATACCAGAGCCTTATCAGAGTACGCAACCTGGCAGGCCACAGGAAAAGAAGGGGGGACAAGAGAGCGGCCCCCCTCCTGAACCATACCAGGCCCTCAACATTGGGAGGGTGCTTTGGGGTAGCCCCCCAAAACACCTTGTCGCCATGTTGATGAGGACAAGGGCCTCATCCCCACAACCCTGGCCGGTGGTTGTGGGGGTCTGCGGGCAGGAGGCTTATCAGAATCTGGAAGCCCCCTTTAACAAGGGGACCCCCAGATCCCGGCCCTCCCCCTGTGTGAAATGGTAAGGGGGTACAAAAGTATCCCTACCATTTCACTAAAAAACTATCAAAAATGTTAAAAATGACAAGAGACAGTTTTTGACAATTCCTTTATTTAAATGCTTCTTCTTTATTCTGTCTTCTTTCTTCTTTCTTCTGTCTTCCTTCGGTTTCTTCCTCCATCTTCTTCTTCTTCTTCCGGTTCTTCTTGTTCTTCTGGTTCTTCCTCCGGTGTTCTCATCCGGCATCTCCTCCGCGGCATCGGCGTCTTCTTCCCTTCTTCCCTGTGGCATTCCCTGTGACGCCACAGGAAGTCCCGTCAAGCCACCGTGCGTCAGAGGGGGCGGGGTCACTGGGTGGCCCCACCCCCCATTATTTAAGAACCATCAGAAGAGGAGAAGTGTCACACAGCGTGAGCCTCCCTCCATGCCATCATGGATGCGGAGCGGCCCAAAAAGAAGATGAAGAGAAGAAGATGAAGAGAAGAAGATGTAGAGAAGAGCGGGAGCCTCCCTCCATGCCATCATGGATGCGGAGCGGCCCGAGGAGAAGAAGGGAAGAAGACACCGACGCCGTGGAGGAGATGCTGGACGAGAACACCGGAGGAAGAACCAGAAGAACCAGAAGAACCAGAAGAAGAAGATGGAGGAAAAAACCGAAGGAAGATAGAAGATAGAAGAAAGAAGAAAGAAGAAAGAAGAAGCATTTAAATAAAGGAATTGTCAAAAACTGTCTCTTGTCATTTTTAACATTTTTGACACTTTTTTAGTGAAATGGCCTTACCATTTCACACAGGGGGGAGGGCCGGGATCTGGGGGTCCCCTTGTTAAAGGGGGCTTCCAGATTCTGATAAGCCCCCTGCCCGCAGACCCCCACAACCACCGGCCAGGGTTGTGGGGATGAGGCCCTTGTCCTCATCAACATGGGGACAAGGTGTCTTGGGGGGCTACCCCAAAGCACCCTCCCAATGTTGAGGGCATGTGGCCTGGTACGGTTAAGGAGGGGGGGCGCTCTCTCGTCCCCCCCTCTTTTCCTGCGGCCTGCCAGGTTGCGTGCTCAGATAAGGGTCTGGTATGGATTTTTGGGGGGACCCCACGCCATTTTTTTTTAATTGAGGCGTGGGGTTCCCCTTAATTTCTTCAGAAAAGAGCAAGTTATATACAGTATTTGTAGAATATTTGCTTAAAGAAGAACTCTAGTTTCAGGTAATCTGTCCCATCTGTTTCTGCCTTTGGTGCCCTGTAGAAAAGTATACTGCACTACAGTTTTCTCCCCTTCTTTTCCAAAATGTTTGCCTATTAATTTTATTTGAATGGCATTTAGCAAGAATGCTTCCGAGCTGTCAAAGCTCAGCCTACCATGTGACTTAAAATTTTAGATACACCCCCTCGGGCAACAGGTGGTGTCAGTCACTGCTGCAGTGTCCAATGTGATGCACACAACTTCCATATAGCCAATTTGATCTGAAGGAGGAAGTGCTAGCTGAAGAGCTCCATTTGCACAATGAATTCTAGAACTCTGGAATTCCTCTGCAGTTGTTGGTAAGTTTATCAGACTAATGTCTTTACAGTATGATCAGGACTGCAAACACATGTAACTGCACCACATCCTATCTACACTTAAGGACCTTCACTGTTGCTGACAGTGTACTGTATACTGTGTTGCTGCTCTGTGTGTGGTTGATTTACTAAACCTTGAGAATAGACATGTGCACACTGAAATAGTTTGTTTCGGATTTTCGGTTTCGTCCGCAAAATTAATTTATTTAGCTACTCTCAAAATTTGTTTTTATTTATTTTGTTTCGTTAATCCAAATTAATTGAGGTGGAATCTGTCAATTGAAGGCTTATGGTGTCTGTTGGATGTTCTAAGAACATTCGATGAAGCAGCTAAACTGTACGACGCTGCGATCGTACATTTCTGGTCTAATAATTATTAATTATTATTATTACTAGTCAAACAACATTAGAATTCTTCTATAGCCTATGAGCGGAGTATTTGACCATAAATGTCCGCTCGTGGTGAACGCATGTTTTAGTTGCATCGTCAAATCTTATTGCTTAATCTTTTCTGTCGAATCTTCGTCGAATCTTATCGTCAAAGCCTTTTGCTCAATAATTCAGGTTCTCTGAAATGGACAAATGGACCAGCTAAGAATGACTGTCTAAAATGATTCAGTGTGTCTCTCTCTAATAGCAATCGTAAGGGAAAGTAAGTTGGCTGTACATGTGTACTTAAAGCATTTGCTAACCCCCTCAAAAAAATTGATTCTGCTCCTTTAAAGCATGTTCTATGACACAGTGCTTGTCCTGTGTCATTTGGCCCACCGTAACACCTAAAAAACCTGTCTGATCCTGCCAGTTTCTCCCCACCCCTCTGTAAACTGACCACAGTATATCATGGCTGCTGAGACCAGACACTGTTGTCAGTTTATGTGCCTCCGTCATCCCCAGCCTGCTCTCTGCTCTCCTTTCTGCTCCTGTGTCCTCCTCTCCCTCCCCTCTCTGTCTGTGTGTGAGCCGTCCCTACCCCCTCCTGCTGCTCTCAACACTAACCTGTATACACCGTCAGCACTGCCTCCTATTGCAGTGTCCCCCTCTGTGAATGATTTGTAAATGTAAATGCTGTAAATACCTAATTTAAGAGCCAAGATTGCGATCACATGACCAGCCATCTCTCTCCTCCTCTCCTCCTCTCCTCCTCCACTCCAGACTGACATCAGCAGAGGAATTTCAGCCCTGCCCACTGCATCTCTCAGAGGAGAAAAGGAGAAAGCTGGCCAGTCATGTGATCGCAATATCAGCAGTGAAATTAGGTATTTGCAACATTTATTTTTATAAATCACACACAGAGGGGGATACTACAATAGGAGGCAGTGTTGATGGTGCATACAGGTTAGAGTGGCTTAACAACCACTTTAAGTTCTAGTTATTTTCCTGCTAATCCTCTTTGGTTACAATCAGCCAATAACATTCATCATCATCATCATTTTACTTCCCCCACCCATTCCAGCAGCGACCACTAACAGCCATTTTACTATTGTCTCTATAATGTTAAATCTTTTCTCTCTATGTTCAATAATCTTGGAATAAAAGAGTTAGGTTAGGCACATTTGACCACAGGTTCGATAGACACAGATCGCTATTGTCAGCGTCATGTTGAATATTCTATCTATCAAATATCGAACTGTTGTAGCAGCAAGACAAAAATATCATGGATATGAAAATAAAGCATTTTTTTATTTCAGGTCTTTCGGATTTTGGATTCTTTATCGCTCATTGTCGTTTTGTTAAAATTAACACGAAAATCCCAGAAATTCAGACAAAAAGATGCATTTGGACGATAACAAATGCACATGTCTACTTGAGAGTGCAAAATCTGGTGCAGCTGTGCATGGTAGCCAATCAGCTTTAACTTCAGCCTGTTCAATTTAGCTTTGACAAAAAAAAAAAAAAACTGGAAGTTTATTGGTTTCTATGCAGAGCTGTACTGGATTTTGCACTCTCCAGTTTTAGTAAATCAACCCCTGAGTATAAATTCAGTGTTGTTTCCCACAACTACCTTGCTGTGTTCCTTATTGCATTAATGAAAATGTGTGCTTTATTATCTACTTAAAGAGGATAAGTAAAGAGTAATGGCGGCCACACATGCTTCAATTTTATCATCCGATCAATGTGTAATTCATTCAAAATGATTGAATCCATGAACAACTGAATAGTCATAACTTTCTTTCTGATCAGATTAAACCTAATTTAGATCAGATTCAATCAAACTAAGTCAATTAGCCAGGATTAAAAATTATTAATTGTTTCATTTATGAGTACCAGCATATTCCAAATGATCGAATTGTGAGATTACATTTTGGAAACATGGAGATGCAGTTAAAAACTTGCAGATTAAAGTTATGATTGTATCTTAACTATCAATCTAAATCCATGTCACAATGTGTGGTATATAATTTCAATGGGTTGTTGACTATACATTGATTGTTCTTATCAAAAGAGACCAATCGGGAAAGAAATCAATCATTTATTGGAGGAAGCATGGATGGCCACCATTAGCTCATACATATGTCCTGTGCTGTTCAGTATGATGTGAACTGCAAACACATGTAACACTGAGCATCAGGTATATTGTTTTATGCTTATTCACTAAGTCAAAGCTGTGTATATTAGCTTAGAGAGACATGGTGTCTGCAAAATATCAGTAACTTTTGTGTGTGTGTGTTACTGTTGACATGACATGCTGCCTCCAAGTGACTTCTTACACCAATCAGTGCACAGCAAATTTAAAAAAGGCCAGGATGGTTATATAATAATTTTTACTTTCCAGTTTTAAGGTAGAAAGCCTCAGATAAATGCTAAAAAAAAGGCCAGAAAGCTCTACTGCAGGTGTGGGGTTGCTTCATATTAAAGAGGAGCTCCAGTCCTTTTTGTGTTTATTAAAAGTCATCAGCTACAAAAAGTGTATCTGCTGACTTTTAATAAACACACACTCACCTAGAAGGTGTTTAGTTTTAGCAGGTACCCGCTCCACCCCTCAAAAAAAATGACATGCCAAATGTGGCAGGGGAGAGGGGGGGAGTGCTTAAAGTGGAACTTTCCCTTTTGGGTGGAGCTCCGCTTTAAAGTCCAAGCACATACAGAATATATAACTATCTTCATTTCTTGCTAAATACTAAATATTGATTTGAAATAACAATCTTATTGTATAAAATTGTTTACAGCAAACATCAGGGTGACAACTGGGGGCACATTTTCCTCACTGAAGCCTGTAGGTACACAACTTTTAGCTAGGATCAGTTCCTTTACACAAAAACCTTTTCTAACCTATTTTAGAATATTGTGATCATATTGTGTCAATTTATACTAATAATGGAAAAGAATGTGTGGTCAATAGATATATAGAGAAAATCTTCCTGCGTTCAATAGCAAATCTGTTCCTGAGGACCACACATAACCTGATCTTGCAATGCAACCAATTCAAGCATCCTTCTTAACATCTGGGCCATATGAAAGTTAAGTTGAGATAGACGACAAGGGCTTCCCAGCAATACAAGATTTTATTACCAAGGCATCATATTTACTCTGCCCTAAAAGGAACAGCCACTATAGTTAATTGGCCAATAGCTTGAGGAAAGTGAGAAGTGCCTACCTCTCACTCCCCATCATTACTGGTGTCTCTCTATCAATGGCCTCCTTTTTCCAATCTAAACATCTATTTATTAAATGCTATACAGTAAATTGTATCATTTGTAGATCTATATCTGTGTACAATTATAGAGCTTTCTATGAGCCAATATAATTGAAATGCCCAAATTAGTCTTGTTAAAGTTCATATATAAGAACATGTACACATCAGGCATCAGGTCATAAGTTAATGAAATAAAAAACGTACATAAAATATAGTACTATGATTAATGAGCACACAGACAGCATACAAGGAAAGTAAGATCTTTACAATCTGTACAAGAATCTTTTTACCTAATTATTTTTTAACTTAACAACATTAGTATGTTAACAACATTAGACCCTTTACTTCATTTAAATAGTAAGTACTTACATGAATAAGTAAAAGCATATTATTTATATCTTATCTATTAAGCATTATTCATAGAAATGAGCCTTTTCAGAATATGAACCATTGGATTCAATAGTTAGGCTACAAAGGTCACAGAGAATAAGGGATTTTTCAGTAAAAAAAATGTGAGGATTAGTAATGTCTACTGAAAGAAAGCAGAGATGACTATTAGTTTTTAAATTGGTGGATGTTAATAATTCACTTGTCCCTACCAACAGATTCCCTCAGGGCATACATCACTGTAATTCTCAAACAAGACAAAGATCTCACACAATGTAGCAGCTACCAATCAATCGCCATACTTAACGTGGATCATGCATGGACAGTCTCCTATTTGTAATCTTAAATCCTGAGGTGACTC